>NC_064926.1:93104769-94304769 GCF_023897955.1 Schistocerca gregaria | reverse complement strand
GAAACTGTCTCTTATTTGGATCGTGAAACGGCTATTGCAGCACCGAGCCAGAGCAGAACGGAGCAATTCGGTGTGGTACATTTTTCTTCGGGTAAACGTCGCCCGACATCGCTGGTCGAGCAGATATTTGCCGAGAAACGTTTACACATCGTTTGTGAGCGAGCTGTCTCCCGCAGTTTAGGGCCCGCCGTGGGTAGCATCAAACGCCGGCCGTGGAAGCGAGGCAGCCGTCCCTCTCTCTGGCGTCCGCTGCTCACGGTTGCGTGGCGCGTACGAAATTTGCATGGACGCGAAGCGACGCCACGACGTCTGCTCTAATCGCGTTAGACGGCCAACCGCACTGCTCAAAGCCGCGGCGCAGACCGCAGGACAGACGCCCGGCCCTTACCATTGTCTATGCCGCGTCCCAGCAGGACTTGCCGCGCTCCGCCCTTTCCGCGTCACAGATCAGTGAGGTCTACCAGTCTCACCCGGCGAGGTGGCGCCGTGGTCGGCACACTGGACTCGCACTCGTCAGGACGACGGCACAGATCCGCGTCCGGCTATCCACAGTTAGGTCTTACGTGGTTTCCCGAAGTAGCTCCAGCCAAATGTCGAGGTGGTTCCTCTAGCAGCGGAAGGACGACACATTTCGCTCCCCATCCTAGAAGCATTCCAGTTTGCAGTCTGTCGGTTATGAGCTCGATTCTGGCGAGACTTAAAGCTCTATTCGTCCGTCTTTTCTTCCTTTCATCAACCTCAGATCAACCTCTGGCTTAAAGCAACATTTAGAAAGTTGTTGTTGTTGTTGTTGTGGTCTTCAGCCCTGAGACTGTTTTGATGCAGCTCTTCATGCTACTCTATCCTGTGCAAGCTTCTTCATCTCCCAGTACCTACTGCAACCTACATACTTCTGAATCTGCTTGGTGTATTCATCTCTTGGTCTCCCTCTACGAGTTTTACCCTCCGCGCTGCCCTCCAATACTATATTCGTGATCCCTTGATGCCTCAGAACATGTCCTACCAACCGATACCTTCTTCTAGTCAAGTTGTGCCACAAACTCCTCCCCAGTTCTATTCAATACCTCCACATTAGTTATGATGCTTGAACCAAGTGTTAGATATGATTGAGTTAAGCTCTGTGCAAAATTCTACCAGACGGCTTCCTCTTTCATTTCTTACCCCCACTCCATATTCACCTACTACTTTTACTTCTCTTCCTTCCCCTACTATCGAATTCCAATCCCACGTGACTATCAAATTTTCGTCTCCCTTAACTATCGGAATAATTTTTTTTTATCGCGTCATATTTTTCTTCGATCTCTTCACAATCTGCAGAGCTAGTTGGCATATAAACTTGTACTACTGTAGTAGGAGAGGGCTTCATGTATAACTTGTCAACAATAATGCCTTCACTATGTTGTTCGTATTAGCTTATCCGTGTTCCTATTTTTTTATTTATTATTAAACCTACTCCTGCAGTATCTTTATTTGTTTAGTGTTTACAATCCTGTATTCACTTGTTCAGAAGTCTTGTTCCTCCTGACACCGAACCTCGCTAGTTCCCACTACATCTAACTTTAAGCTATCCATTTCCTTTTTAAAATTTCTTACCTACCTGCCCGATTAAGAGATCTGACATTCCACGCTCCGATCCGTAGAGCACCAGTTTTCGTTCTCCTGATAACGATGTCCTCTTGAGTAGACCCCGCCAGGAGATCCGAATGGGGGACTGTTTTATCTCCGGAATATTTTATCCAAGAGGACGCCATCATCATTTAACCATACAGTAAAGCTGCATGACTTCGGGAAAAATTACGGCTGTAGTTTCCTCTCGTTTTCAGCCTTACCCAGTACCAGAGCAGCAAGGCCATTTTGATTAGTGTTCAAGGCCAGATCTTGCAATCATCCAGACTGTTTCACGTGCACCTACTGAAAATGCTGTTGTCCCTCTTCAGGAACTACACGTTTGTCTGGCCTCTCAACAGATACCCCTCCATTGTGGTTGTACCTACGGTACGGCCATCTGTATCGCTGAGGCACGCAAGCCGCCCACCAACGGCAAGGTCCATGGTTCATGGGGGGGGGATTTAGAAAGGAGGCTGCTGATATTATTAGAAAGGGTGTAGCATTTAGCCCCACGTTTTCCGATTTCCGTTAATTTGAAGCATCATAAATTCGTATGCACCCTTGGTCTTCAGGTATGGTTTTTGATTAGTAACCAATACGTCCTTGGTCTCGGGTTCCAATACCGCCGCCGCTCGAATTTTGATTAATAATTATCATTGGCGGCCCAAGATCTCCGCCATAACAAGTCATCCTCATTTTGCCAACGGCCTTTTCAAAGAGGTGCGGAGCGCACATTCAGGGCACTCTCTTGTCCTTGGGGTGGGAAACTGGCCCTAAAGGTGAGAGAATCGACATGATCAACGGCGTGATGAAGCAAAAGGCAATGGAAACCACTGCATTAAAGATACATAGCGTGTATCTACAGGACATGTGGCCTGTAACTAAAATAGTGTCATGTTGATTCCGGAATAATACCCAATTCGGATCTCTAGGAGGGCACTACCAAGTGCGAGGAGATCACGAGGAAAAGATTCAATAACTAATGAAAGGATAACGTTCTGCGAGTCGAGGCATGGAATGTCAGAAGGTTTTAACGTGGTAGGGAAACTATAAAATTGGAGTAGGGAAATGCAAAGGCTCAATCTCGATATGGTAGGTGTCACTGAAGTGAAATATAAAGAAGACAAGAATTTCTGGTCAGATGAGTATTGGGTGATATCCACAGCAGCAAAAACTGGTATAACGGGAGCAGGATTGGTTATGAACAGGAAGGTAGGGCAGAGTGTATGTTACTGTGAACAGTTTAGTGATACGGTTGTTATTATCGGAGAAAAACAGGAAACCAACACCGACAACGAGAGTTCAGTTATACATGACGACATCACAGGCTGAAGATGAGGAGATGGTGAAAGTATATGAGGATACTGAAACGGTAAGGGTAATACACTACGTAATGGGAAATGAAAATCTACATCTACATCTACATTTATACTCCGTAAGCCACCCAACGGTGTGTGGCGGAGGGCACTTTACGTACCACTGTCATTACCTCCCTTTTGTCTTCCAGTCGCGTATGGTTCGCGGGAAGAACGACTGCCGGAAAGCCTCCGTGCGCGCTCGAATCTCTCTAATTTTACATTCGTGATCTCCTCGGGAGGTATAATTAGGGCGAAGCAATATATTCGATAACTCATCCAGAAACGCACCCTCTCGAAACCTGGACAGTAAGCTACACCGCGATGCAGAGCGCCTCCCTTGCAGAGTCTGCCACTTGAGTTTTGCTAAACATCTCCGTAACGCTATCACGCTTACCAAATAACCCTGTGATGAAACGCGCCGCTCTTCTTTGGATCTTCTCTATCTCCTCTGTCAACCCGACGTGGTACGGATCCCACATAAATGAGCAATACAGAAGTATAGGTCGAACGAGTGTTTTGTAAGCCACCTCCTTTGTTGATGGACTACATTTTCTAAGGACTCTCCCAATGAATCTCAACCTGGCACCCGTCTTACCAATAGTTAATTTTACATGATCATTCCACTTCAAATCCTTCCGTATGCATTCTCCCAGATATTTTACAGAAGTAACTGCTACCAGTGTTTGTTCCGCTATCATATAATCATACAATAAAGGATCTTTCTTTCTATGTATTCGCAATACATTGCATTTGTCTATGTTAAGGGTCAGTTGCCACTCCCTGCACCAAGTGCCTATCCGCTGCGGATCTTCCTGCATTTCGCTGTAATTTTCTAATGCTGCAACTTCTCCGTATACTAAAGCCTCATCCGCGAAAAGCCGCATGACACTATCTACTAGGTCATTTATATACATAAGCAGTATCCTGTGGCACGCTAGAAGTTACTTTGTCTGTAGAAGTCTCTCCATTGATAACAACATGCTGTGTTCTGTTTGCTAAAAACTCTTCAATCCAGCCACCAGCTGTCTGATATTCCGTGTGAGTCATGGAAGACTGGAATGCAGTTGTAGGGGAAGGAGTAGAAGAAAACGTTAAGGGAGAATATGGGCTTGGAACAAGGAATGGTAGAGGAGAAAGGCTAATTGGCTTCTGTAATAAATTTCAGCGAATAGTCTGCTCAAAATCGCAAGAGAAGGACGTATACTTGGGAAACGCGGAGTAATACGGGATGATTTTAGTTAGATTACATGATGGTCACACAGAGAGTCCGAAAGTACGCACCGGATTGTAAGGCGTAACCAGGAGCAGATATAGACTCAGAACGCAATGCAGTAGTGATGAAGAGTAGAAGGCTGAAGTTTGACATTAGTCAGGTAGAACCAATAGGCAAAGAAGTCAGATAAGGAAATAATAAGGAATGACAAGATTCGATTGAAGTTCACTACAGCAAATAGGGAATATCTCAGTAGGCAGTACAGATGAAGGCGGATAGACATCTCTAGAAAGGGCAGCCACAGAAATTGGTAATAAAAACATGGATACAAAGAATATAACTGCGAAGAAACCATGGGTACCAGAAGAAGTACTTCAGTTGATCGATGAAAGCAGGAACTAGAAAAATGTCGAGGGAAAGTCAGGAATATAGAAATACAAGTCACTGAAAAACGAAATAAACAGGAAGTGCAGGGAAGCTAAGACGAAGTGGGTGCATGAAAGATGTCAACAAATGGAAAAAGAAATGATTGTTGGGAGAAATGACTTAGCATATAGGAAAATTAAAACAAATTTCGGTGAAATTACAAACAAAGGTGGTAACATTAAGAGTGCAACGGGAATACCGCTATTAAATGGAGAGGAGAGAGGGGATAAGTGGCAAGAGTACATTGAAAGCCTCTATGATGGAGAAAATTCGATGTGATAGAAGAAACAGGAGACGATTTAGAAGACATATGGGATCCAGTATTAGCATCAGAATGTAAGACAGCTTTGGAGGACCTACGATCAAATAAGGCAGAAGTAATAGATAACGTTGCATCAGAATTTGTAAAATAATTGGGGGAAATGGCAACAAAGTGGCTATTCATATTAATGTGTAGAATGTATGAGTCTGGCGACATACCATCTGACTTTCGGAAAAAAATCATCCACACAATTCCGAGGAATGCAAGAACCAAGTGCGGGAATTTTCTTACAATCAGTTTAACAGCTAATGCATCCAAGTTGCTGACAAGAATAATATTCACAAGAATGGAAAATGAAATTGGGGATGTGTTAGATGACGATTAGTTTAGCTTTACGAAAGGTAAAGGCAGCAGAGAGGCAGTTCTGACCTTGCGGCTGATAATGGAAGCAAGACTAAAGAAAAATAAAGACACGTTAGTAGGATTTGTCGACCTGGAAAAAGCGTTCGACAATGTAAAATAGTGCACGATCTTTGGAATTCTAAGAAAAATATGGGTAAGCTACAGAGAGAAACGGGTAATATGCAATACGTGCAAGAGCCAAAAGGGAGTAATAAGAGAGGACGACCAAGATCGAAATGCTCGGATTAAAAAGGGTGTGAGGCAGGGATGTAGTCTTTCGCCCCTACTGTTCAATCGGTACATCGAAGAGGCAATGATGGAAATAAAAAAAAGATTTAGGAGTGAAATTAAAATTCAAGGTGAAAGGAAATCAGTGATACGATTTACTGATGATATTGCTATCCTGAGTGAAAGTGAAGAATTACATTGTCTGCTGACTGTAATGAATAGTCTAATGAGCGCAGAATAAATCGAAGAAAGACGGAAGTAATGAGAAGTAGCAGAAACGAGAACAGCGAGATACTTAACGTCAGGATTGATGGTCATGAAGTAGATGAAGTTAAGGAATTCTACTACCTAGGGGCCGGTAGATGCTGTGAGGAACCAGTGATCCTCTGACACACATGAGTTTCGACGGCACTGTGACGATGCAGTGTACGGTAACCGGTGACAGTCGCGACAAAACGAAACTCGCTTCGGAGTACTTCGTGCAACAACCGAGCCGAAATGAATGTGACTGGCGCTGCTGCTACGGTCGTAGGTTCGAATCCTGCCTCGGCCATGGACGTGTGTGATGTCCTTAGGTTAGTTAGGTTTAAGTAGTTCTAAGTTCTGGGGGCTGATGAACTCAGATGTTAAGTCCCATAGTGCTCAGAGCCAATTGAACCAATTTGAACATGTGATTGACACAGGAACCCGGCAACATTTTATTTTCGAATCGGCAGCTTACGGAAGCATGTGAGTTGAGTGCCCTCAGGCAGTGAATCTTTGATGGTTGCTGCCCACCCAACTCCCACAGAAGAGTACTCCGTGGATGCTGCTGCGTGTCAGCCCACCTCGGTTAGCCGATCACAACAGCGCCGTCTGCATTTGGTGAGTCACCTCGCTCGACACCGACGTAAAAATTTCTGACATTCCAATCTTCCACTCGTAGAATGTTACACCATCGTTGCTTATTCAATCGTTTTCTCATAGTCGCCTCCCCCTTGGTAGTCCCTCCCAAAGATCCGATTGGGAGATTAGTACGGAAAATTTGATAATGGTTGGATCAAATGGTTCAAATGGCTCTGAGCACTATATGACTTAACATCTGAGGTCATCAGTCCCCTAGAACTTAGAACTACTTAAACCTAACTAGACTAAGGACTTCACACACATCCATGCCCGAGGCAGGATTCGAACCTGCGACCGTAGAAATCGTGTGGTTCCAGACTGAAGCGCCTAGAACCGCTCGGTCGCACGGGCTGGTCGACAGATCATCATGACACATTTTCAATTAGAGGGCTCATATCCTCTGAATACACATTGCGCCCCTTTAATGTGTTACCTTCGGCATTCTCAAGCCGTCGATCGTTGCTGCTTCTTTCGCCTTTTAGTGACAGTATCAGACCTGAAGGGTAAGGGAGTGCCCTGAATCTAAGTCTGCTCCTTCGCCCTCTTTGGCAAGACTGCTAGCAGAACGAGAGTGATTTCTTCGGCCGCCGTCGTTGATGACTTTTATTCAAAATTCATGCAGTGGCTGGGTTCGAACCTAGGACCCAGGATGTTTTAATCACTAGTCAAAGACTTGTAGCCACTCTCTTTCGTTCTGGTGTCGTCGAATTCTGTGACGTAGTTTGTTTATGTTGTTCTCTACTACATATCCCTCACTGTTTGTTATATCCGTACTTCAGATGGAGCAACCACAAACGTGTTTAGTGTAACGGCGACTTCATTTAGGTGTTTCAAGATAATTAAGGTTACCTTTTTGCTCAGTTGATCACCCTTCTTTTGTTGCTGCGTCACCGAAGACACGATAGTTAATAACGTCTTTGGGTTAGTTACTAATACACATAATTATTGATATCACTTAAGTTTTTTCAACAACATTCAACAATTATATTATTAAGTGGTCATGAATGATTGCCTTTTGTATAGAGGGAAAAGGAGGGTTAATCCTACAATTACTCTCAGAAATTAAGGCAACTAAAATGTCCGTGACTTTTATAATTCGTCACTCGAAGACATTATAGCAAGAACTATGGTCCATTACTATACTTCGATGCAGTCATTCATACTTCGTGTCCAATCCCGTTCTTATATTTAATTTAACGTCCCTTCATGTAGTCCACAGATCCTACTATCAATTATTCAGCATGTAATACAATTTACTACGGAGCACTACTTATCTCGCGCACATGATTCATCAGATATTCTTCGTCCGTGACCTTATGGTAAAAGTCTGTCCCGTATAAATTAACAGCAGTCAATTTTCTTGAAATTTAACAGCAGTACCCTGATCCCTTCCGTACCACCGGCCAAGTGGCCGAGCGGTTCTAGGCGCTACAGTCTGGAACCGCGCGACCACTACGATCGCAGGTTCGAATCCTGCCTCAGACATGAATGTGTGTCATGTCTGTAGGTTAGTTAGGTTTAAGTAGTTCTAAGTTCTAAGGGACTGATGACCTCAGAAGTTAGGTCCCATAGTGCTCAGAGCGATTTGAACCATTTGAATCTTCCGCACCATATCACACCGTAATGCCTGCTATATCGCAAGCCGCATCTATGTAGACTTATTCAGAGTGCAGAAAAGAAGACAAGAGAGCTAACAATACCCGCTAATGATATATATAGTATAATTTATAAACAAAAGTATCGATCACTTCTCCCTTGTTGTGTACATAGTCAGCGCATACACAACTTTCCCACTAGAGCGTGCCCCGCTAAGCACAACAGCGCAGGCGCAGCGCTTGTCTGTGTCGGCACCATGAGATGGCGCTGCCATAGAGAAGGACCAAATTCTGCTTCCGCCGATCCATGTATTAATATGTAACGCAGCCAATAAGATTACTATTAACGTAGAACCTTTTCTCCTTGCGGATCACACTCGCGCAGTGATACATAAACGGGCGAAGTATTATAACGAGTGTACAGACCTCTGATTAGTCAGTCTGCGTTTGTCTGCACCAGTATGTACCAGTCTATAGTCAAGTTTAAGTCTGCGCTTAACAAGATTACCATACCCCTGTACATAGCCATGAAGATAAATGTATAGACACTTTTGTCGAGTATCAGAGAAATATGTGAGAATAAGATTAAGTTGCCAATACCAAAGGAACTTCAGATTGACAATTGTAAAAAGCATCCAGAACCAAGTTAAGTAATTTATATGCTTGTTATTATTTTAATAAATGTGTGTGAAAATTAATGAAGTTCTGTTTAAAGTTGGCCACCGTCAATCTGCTACTCCAAGCATGCTAGTGGCATTTCTGTCATCAGACCTAACGGCAGAAGATAAACACGCCACAATAAGACCACGAGACATATTGCTTACACTAGCCTACTTCGTTAGAGCGACAGGTCAAATAATCTGATGGTGTGTGTACCAAAGGTCTTACAGTACACACACCATATTCCCTATATAACAATATGCCTAATAACATTGTTCTTAATTAATAGAGCGGTTATAGACTGTACCCTAGACGATGGGTCTGCGCAACCAACAAACGTTACAGTCTGTGTATTGCGTTGAGTTAATGAAAGACAATTTCCAGTGGCCATCTTCGCGCACATATTTCTAGTTCCACCTCAGTTAAATGGAAATGCCTTGGAGAACGTAAATCGGAAGAGGCAGATGGTGACTGGACCCTCGTTAACCATACATGTGAGTATTCTGCCTTAACCATTGGGCCAGCTCAATTGGGACTTACGGAAGAAAACACGCAAAGTGAAAATTTCCTGAACAAGACATTAATTAATCACAATATCCACGGGTGGACTGCTGGTCTACAGTGTCCAACGGGCACAATATTTCGGCGATCATAGATGTCACCATCATCAGGTGAACTGACGGACTGAGCTCCTGTGAACGTGCCGGTACGGAGATCCGTACGCTATGGCTGCTCAGGGGGAACTGGGTTGGGTCGCGGCGGCAGGCGATTTAAATACCCTCCGCCCGAGGCGCACTCCCTCCGCCGTTGGCGCCCCGCGCCACGGTCGCGCGGTGGAGCAGATTGCGACGGCGTCTGAGATGACGTCGGTGTGATGCCTCTTTCCACTGTGGTGGTCACAATTATACGTTTGCTCGATTTACTCTTGATTAACCCAATCGCTGGTTGCCAAGCCTTGCTAAGATTATAGGCACAGTCACGGTTTATGAGGTCGTCATTGCTGCGAATTCCGATAGCCTCTCTAACAATGCCGTCCCAGTGTCTCGACGTCTGTACCAGAATCCTCGTGCGTTCATACTCCATAGCGTGATTTTCCGACAAACAATGTTCAGCGACCACCGACTTGCTCGGATACATCAGTCTTGTGTGCCTCTGGTGTTCACGGCATCGTTCCTCGACGGTACTCATCGTCTGACAAATATACGACTTCCCACATTGACACGGAATCTGGTACACGCCGGCCTTCCTCAAACCGAGGTCATCTTTGGCGCTCCCCACCAGTGCACGAGTTTTGTTCGGAGGACAAAACAGTTCCGACCGGTGTTTCTTCAAAATGCGGGCGATTTTCCCCGAGAGTGCGCCTGTATATGGAATAAACGCAGTGCCTACCTCCTCCCTCGTGATTTCATCCATCTCCACAGGTTGTGCTGTAGTGGTTGGACGGAGGGCACGTTGAATCTGCCACTCTGAGTACCCATTTTTTCGAATTACAGTTCTCAGATGTTCCAATTCCTGGGGTAGACTCTGCGTCAGAGGGGTATTTAAATCGGCCGCCGCCGCGACCGAACCCAGTTCCCCCTGAGCAGCCATAGCGTACGGATCTCCGTACCGGCACGTTCACAGGAGCTCAGTCCGTCAGTTCACCTGATGATGGCGACATGTATGATCGCCGAAATATTGTACTCGTTGGACACTGTAGACCGACAGTACACCCGTGGATATTTTGACTATCAAATACGCCGGGAGAAACTCAAGAATCACAAGACATTAATTAATAGAACTGCAAGCGAACTCTATAGGCGAATAAAACGGAGCTGTACGAACTTCACGAGAACGAAACTGTATTTTCTTGGAAATGTAGTTATCTTTTACAGTATCTTCTTCCGGTAAAAGCGGCGTCGCTACACGGCCGGGCTTCCACGGTGTGGCAGTCGTTTTGACAACTGCGACGCGGCCCAAATTAAAAATAAATATTGGTTCTGCGGAGTGGATTTAGCGTGACTGATTGGCGGTGGCGCTGCGTCATGTCGCGCCGCGTGCGAACCGCTGCGCCTGTTACCCGAAATAATGGAAAACAAACGGCGGCGCACTCGGCGGCGGGCGCAGCTGGGGGCTGCGGCGTCTGCTGCCGGCGCCGCCGCCGCCGCCGCCGCCACTGTGCGTGGAAGTCCGAAGCGTCCGCCCCTCGTGAGCAGACATCGCCACAGTGCTCGGCCAAAAAGATTACGAGTACTGCATTACGAGAGCCGCGTTCCTCGGACAGGTGTTATTAAATTTTCACATACGTTAACGGTTTTTAATATTCGACACCCTGGAATCTCAACATTTACTTAGAAACTTTCTCAAATACGAATGACTAAGACAATGTCCACGACCCTTTCTAGAAAGTATGTTTCTAAATATATAATTTCACTGTTTAATTATTCCTACCGCACAATCGATAATATTTTTCATCATACGGATATCTCAATCCACTACTGCAGCTAGGGTACGAAAATTCAGGCAGCTCACTGTGGACTCGGCCCTCAAAATACACTCATTTAATATTAAGTTAAAGCTGCCTCCGTCCACTCTCGAGGACACTAATCTTCCACCCAAGTCAGTCACCGCCTGGTTGGAATACATAAAGTCGGTCCCCAAAAATAACCAATTAATCGGGAAACTATAAGAAAATTAAATTCAAACCCTCTCCCCTGGCATAAAGAAATATGAGCCTGTCTTATTCCAATGCTACACTCATGCTCGTAAATTTAATGATAATTGCAGAATGTGGTGCCACACAACGTGGCACTATTTTGCACTGGCGCTAATGGCATAGGCACACAGGGAACACACACGATACAGATCTGTAAGTCCACGGTATTGGTGATAATTTGAGAAAACGTGCCGAAACACATCTGCTACAAAACACCAGTGTTTCCCGACGTCAATATGGGATATGATCACCATGCACACGTACTCAGGCCGCACAACGGGTTGGCATATTCTGGATCAGCTGGTAGAGCAGTTGCTGTGGTATGGCCTCCCATTCTTGCACCAGTGCCTGTCGGAGCTCCTGAAGTGTCATAGAGGTTTGAAGACATGCAGCGATACGTCAGCCGAGAGCATCCCAGACGTGCTCGATGTGGTTTAGGACTGCAGAACAGGCAGGCCACTCCATTTGTCTGATATCTTCTGTTTCAAGGTACTCCTCCACGATGGCAGCTCGGTGGAGCTGTGCGTTATCATCCATCAGGAGGAAGGTGGGACCCACTGCACCCCTGAAAAGGTGGATATACTGATGCCAAATGACGTCCTGATACACCTGCCTTGTTAGAGTTCCTCTCTCAGAGACATGCAAGGGTGTACGTGCACCAATCATAATCCCACCCCACATCTTCAAACCACGATCTCCATACAGCTCCCCTCCAAGGACATTAAGGGGTTGGTATCTGGTTCCTGGTTCACGCTAGATGAAAACCCGGCTAGAATCTCTGTTCAGACTATACCTGTACTCGTTCGTGAACATAATCTGGGACCACTGTTCCAATGACTATGCACTGTGTTCTTGACACTAGGATTTACGGGCTCTCACAGTCACCGAAGATGTGAGCTTGTTTCCCCTGGCGTCACGAGTACTCAATATTTCTTGCTCTCTGGTTCAATTATATCTATTCATTACTACAGTAGCTCTTGCCAGAAAGTGAGACACAAGACATTCAGTGCCTCCTTCCGATAGCAGACTTTGCTAATCAACGCTCATGAAAACTATATCTACACTCAGTCCGCAGCTATGTGATCATGTTTTGGACAACAAGTGCCAGTAACATACAAACTCTGTTCAAAGTACAAAAAAGAGCAATACGGATAATAACAAACAGCAACAACAGGGCCCACTGTCTAGAATTATTTAGAAAGCTAGGCATTCTGTTACTTGTGAGTATATCTTTCAGAACATAGTGTTCATTAAGAAAAATATCAACATGTATAAAACAAATAGCCTAATACATGACCATGAAACAAGATCTTGTCACCACCTCCATCTAGATAGAAAGAACAAGGCAAAGACGCAAAAAAGTATATTTTATAATGGGATAAAACTGTATAACAAATTACCTCAACAAATTAAAGAAATAAACGAGTCCCTCACTTTCACACAAAAGCTTAAAACCTTCTTAGTAAGTAAAAGTTGTTATATTGTAAAAAAATATTTAACATAGATGTCGATTGTTAGCAACATATGACATTATCACCAAAATATGATGTAATTATAAATGTGTGTCTGACTAGTTATAAAAACTACACAAAATATGAGATCTGTTTCATTGTAAATGTAAATGTGTGCTCATGTATTACAAATTGACGACATCTGTACAATATATATTGTTCCACAGATGAATAAATAAATAAATTATTCCAAGTGGAAAAATTTGTATTTTTAAAATAGAATAAAGTTAACTGAAGCAAAGAGGCGAGCCACAGTATTGTATGCAGCCGAAGGAAAAGGAAATTATCGCTTTGACAAGCCTAAAACAGCGCGTTAAAGTTTTTAAGAAAACTGGTAACAATGTCAAACCAACAGTCAAGTAGGCATGTTACTATGGAAAGGAAAGGAACAAAATATGTCAGTGAAGTATGGGGAAAAGATAGAGATCGCAGTTGCCTTACTTAATATCCTTACGGATAGGAAAGTGCATTTTTTGTCGACAACTCTGGCTCACATTTTATAAGATTAGTACTGTACCATCGTTAAGATACAAAAACACGCACACTAACACACACACACACACACACACACACACACACACACACACACACACAGACGCATTTTGCGCTCTCAATCACAACCCAGTATGTAACACCAAATCAGCATGTACCACAGACCTGTGATCTTCTTCTTCTATTTCGATCTCTGTGCTCCAGAGCTTCTATCTTGTTCCTGTAGTTCAATCTCTGTACTCCAGAGCTTCTGTCTTTTTCTTGTAGTTCCATCTCTGTGCTTCAGCTTGACATGTTCGTCTGCTAATTAGGTGTATGTTCCCCAAAGTGTCACAACATCAATTCATTCTATACACCCCAGAGCCACCATCTTCTTATAGTGCGGTCTGTGTACCTGATTGCCACCATATTGCTCTCAAGGCTCAATGTATGCACCAAATGAATGTACACTTAAATTCTTCATTTGTGTCGCTATTTATAGTATATAAATTGATGGGAAGTTTTCATATAGATTTGCTCATGCAGGATCCCATCCCCAATATATAGAGCTCACTTTATCACTGAGTGTGAAGTGTTTACCCTCTTCGACCAGTAATGCCAACTTATATATTGTATTGTAGCAATATATGCTGAACAGCTGATATATCAGTATGATTTAGTACCTAGTACAATGCCCTAAATGACTCAATGATTTTCACAGATCTGTTTTCAAGCTTGCTTCGTACTTATCTTACCTTGGAAGATGAGAAGATTAGTGTTTAATGTCCCATAGACAACAAGGTTACTAGAGATGGCACACAAGCTCGGGTTAGGGAACAATGCAGAAGGAAATCGGCTGCGCCCTTTCAAAGGAATCATTCTGACATTTGCCTTAAGCTATTTCGGGAAACCCCGGACCACCCAGATTACGATGGCTGGACATGGGTTTCCACTGTCGTCCTCCTGATTGCTAGTCCAGTGTGCTAAACTCTTTGCGAGCTCACTCGGGTAATTATCTTAGCTTGACTAAAACTGGTACATCACCTGCCAGAATCTGATTTCCAGGGCAGAGTGAATGCGCTGATTGGAGCCTGGCTTCCCACTACTGTAACGCACAAAATCCCAGCCACTGTGATTGTGTGACATAACAGACACACTGTGTAACACTATCATTCACAGTCAGATGACCAGGGCACAGCGTTTGTGGCGATCTAGATCCTGACTCTTTACTGACATTTCTGTTTTATTACCTAAACATATATGGGTTAACTTTGAAGGCATCACGAACAGATTTTACCTTCATTCTATTCTTTAACTTTTTGCGACAAAAAATTTAAAGTTATAGCCATTTCTCACACCAAAATCACTAACATTAAAGTTGCAGATGGTGCCATAACTGATGCAGATTATGAGCATGGCAGTATTTTAATATCTCTACCTTAGGGGAATGTGCAAGAATTTACATGGACAAAGGTGTACACGTCCTTGCAGATGTCTCTGAACAATTCTGGAGTGTAAGTCGGATACAGCTTGGATCCTGCCTATTAGTTCACCACACATGGGTTATTAAGTGAAAAAATGTTGGCGTTATTTGAATACAGTATTCGTGGAGCCAATGTATTTTTACATATGCCAAGGCTCACTGTTCAGTAGCATCACAGATTCAAGTTACATCTTATACTTTCGTGTTCACAATTATACAGGTATGCCATAAACAATTTTTACATGTTGGAGAGTTTTGGTGGTTGGTGCATGCTAAATTCGACAGAATGTATTTTTGAACTGTGGCGGAAGGTTCTGCTGAAGGACACATCTTGCTGGTGAACTTGGTGTATCCTACTACACGTTGAGCACAGAACTTTGCTGCTGTGTACTGAGCATATGATTCCCTTCCAGAGCTGATGGTAAAGATGGAAAAAAGAGATATTATGTTACATATTGTGTGAACATCTGGAAATGTCTCAATCTGGATACAGAACTGCTTAAAGTCACTCTTGTTATTCAATTCACCCAGAGTTCTTCGTTGAAGGAACATATCACTTTAAACACCACTGGAAAATGATTCTTTTTTGTGCACCTGAGTAAGATAAATCAACTAGCTGACAAATGCAACATTGCTCAGGCACTGATTTTACCAATTTTCTATTAGAAACTAAAGAAACTGAACAGTGTTTGGAGTGTAATGTCAAAAAATTTCAGTTACATGTACTCGTGAAAACATCTTTGAAATTATGACACAGTTGTACAAAGAAATATGCATAATATACAAATGTATGAGTAGAGCTGCTTCGCATGTCAACAACGCGATTTTGTGGTGTTGCTGTTGCAAAGCCTCTTCATAGCTCTATAGAGGTCGTCGTTTTCGCCTACAACGATTCGCGATTCGCAGTTGAAAGCAGTCAAAAGCGCTGCCAGGCCTCAGGGATTTCCTAAGCATGACTCGAATGTAGGAATTTATTGAAAGATCATGCATGATGTGGCACTTTTTCTCACATCTCAGTGTTCATGATGTGAATTTCAACGTCATGAATGATGCGACAGTTTTTCACGCACCTCACTGTTTATGACGTCATAGTTCCTGAGCTATGATAGGCAGGTGGTTGTTACCCCACAGTGACTGTTACCTGACAGTAAGGTATTTGTGCACAAAGCTAGGTTGACATCACTCTCGTTATGATACTTTCCGAGTTATTTGTGATGGCAGTGTTAAAACCCTGTTATACTCACTCTATTCACTGGAGTGAGAAAGAGACTTTATGCAACTAGAAAATGTTTCTTCTTCTTGTAATATCTATAACTTTATACTTAATTATTAATGCATGCTGTTGTCTCTGTCTTTTCATAATATCTGTAATCGAACTGTATAAATATGTTTTAACTAGCTGAGCAGCTGACATTGCTCAAGTGTGCATTTATTCCAGTCTCCTATTTATCGATATCCTTTTCTTCACCATCGCCCTTCAAAAAACTGAAATTCGCAATCATTAATCAATTTCAAGTATATGTTTCCAAAATAATTTTAAATATACTATCAACCCCATACAATTTTTTTTCAGCAAATCTAGTTTTCAAATATACACATCCTATAATGTAACAATTCATTTACTTCCAGCTCACTAATATTTTTAAAGAAATTAGGACTCTTTGCATTATTTAGCTTCTTCTGTAGAACCTCTGTTACATAGATAAAAATATTTATTAAGCTTAAAAGTTATTAATCTCCTAAATATGACTCAAGTGTAGGATTAATTTAAGTTTGACATTGCTCTGGACAGAAATAATAAATCAAGTGAGAAACAAGTTAAATGTGATATTTGCAAAGAATATTTAAAACCATATGTTATTATAGAACATTTGAGAAGTATGGACCATATTTTTGGTATTAATGTATTAAAATGGACTTGTGGAGAAGAAGAATACAAAAGAAGATATGATAATGATGAGGAAACTAATATATAAACACGGGAAAAAATAGAAAACTCAAATGCTCTCTTTTTTATGATGTTAGAAATCTATCAAGTTGATGACTACAATAAACCAAAAATATTTAAAAAAATATGTTGAAGCCCATGTATTATTTTTAAAAGTTTCTTACTCAATCAGCAAAAAATATCAGAAAACAGAGGATACAATAAAAGACAGTCAATAAATTTATTCCTTTGTTGCAATGAATTTCATACAAAGTTTATTTTTATATTCAAAGTTACATTAATTTTAATTTGTAATAATAAGTTTTTGCAGCCAAATATTACAAACACAAAGTACAGTGATAAAAATAGAAATCAGTAATTTTACATATTGTGATTTGCAGAGTCACTTATTGACAGTCTCCTTTTGGTACAGAGCACTGACTGGTAACATTTGCATATTTGATGACACAGATTACACTCACACATTTCTTTTAGTTCATGATATGAAGTGTTGTTGCAAATAAGATGGGGGAAACGATGGACTGCCATTCTTGTGATCATGTGTCTCATTTCAGAGCTTTACCTTGTCCATATCATGGCGCCTGTGCTGTAAAATTCGGCAGCTATGTCTTCTCTTTTTTCTTCAAAGTTTTAAGTATATTTCCTAAGCGGTGCTGTTAGGTAGAATCAGGTTTGTCTGGAGGCCTTCAGTGACAAATGGTTCGCCAGCAGGTATATGAGTATCGATAGTGTTGTTTTGGGCACTTCTATTGCTTTTTTTATATGGGTCGCCTTCACCCTCGTTCTAGTGTCGTTGGGGTTTTCACTGTACAATGTGGTTCGATAATTTCTATACTGTACATCTGTATTGGGAAGATTTTGGCATTGAATAGTGTCATTGCTGTCTCTTGGCTAAGGGACCTGATGTATTGTATTTCATGGATTGCCATTATTGCTTGTATTGCTTTCTGCGTTACATGTTTTGTGAAACACTTTGCAGTTGTTTGTATTTTGACATCTAGGTTATTGATGTCTGGCACAGTCTTCAGTTTTGTCTCCCGTGTGAAGATCTCAACTGATGATGGTACTCTTGCTCCACTTCTGAGTACCATCATTTCTGTTTTCATCAGATTTATTTCCAAGACGTGTTCGACACACCACTCGTCCGTATCGTTTATCGCTTCTTGTAACTTTTCAATGTGCTTTGCCCCTATTATAATACCGTCTGGAAATGAATATGAGACTTCATCCTTCCTTTGGGGTATTCTTATCATTTCTTCCTCTGCAAGAATAAATAACACAGGACTCACTGGGTCTCCCTGTAGTACTCCGTTTGATTGGAGTTTTGGCTCCAATATTGAGAGGTTGTCTAAGATCCTGGTTTCGTTCAATTGCAATACTGAGCGTATAATTCGTGTCCATATGTCGTTTTTTACGAGGGTTCCCTCACATTTTTTGGTCATTAATCTTCTGTTTATTAAGTCAGAGGCTTTTGTGATGTCTATAAACACTACATAGAGCTGTTCTCTGTCTTCAATGGCTTACCACACGCTCTTTAGCAGGAGTTCTATTGCAGTCAGAGTTCCCTGCCTGAAACGCATTTGGCTCTCGGGGCGGTGTTCATCGGTTGTTTGCTTTATTCCTTCTGTTATTATTTTTGTGGACACTTTGGGAGGTAAGTCTTCTACGGCTATGCCTCTGTATTTGCTAAGGTCCTTGAGGTCTGCTTTCCCTTTACAAAGCACTTTTACTATGAACAGTCCCGAGCAGTTCTAGGCGCTACAGTCTGAAACCGTGCGACCGCTACGGTCGCACGTTCGAATAATGCCTCGTGCATGGATGTGTGTGATGAACTTAGGTTAGTGAGGTTTAAGTAGTTCTAAGTTCTAGGGGCCCGATGACCTCAGAAGTTAAGTCCCATAGTGCTCAGAGCCATTTGATTCTTTTATTAACAGTCGCCACTGTTCTGGAATGGAGGCTGTTTCTATGTGTAGAGTTTTGTCCATATTGGCGTTAGTATGTAGGGAGTGTCTTTCAAATATTCGCTATAAAGTCTATCAGAGTTTTTGTTCTTGGTGCTATTAATGGCACCTTTGATGTCTTCTGTGGTCAATGGGATCCATTCGACAGTTGTCTGTGGCATTGCATCCTCTCTGCTCTCTGTTCTCCCCGTTAGCCCTTTTTTGTTCATTATCCTTTCGAAGGGCGTCTCCCATATTTTCATTTCGATGTAATGCCTGTCAGTTCGTTTTCTGCAGCGTACCGCTATATATGTCTCTTTTGAAGCTTCCTCCACTAGTTTCATTCTTCTCTTGCCCAGAATGTTCTCTTCTTTTAGATATTTCGTTTTACGGCGTAAGTCCTGAGGAGTATAGCATTTTGTGCGCATTGCTTTAGTTGACGTAGGTTTTCTAGTACATCTTTTCTTAGACTGTAACACTCTGTGTCGAGCTATTTTTGAGGACTCTTTCTGTACCTGGGATTGGCGGCTTGTTTTAGCAGTTCTCCTGTCTCTTCTGTTGCTTCCGCTAGTCGCGAATTGTCTATTAGCATTTCGATTTGTTTTATGTCATCGAATTTTGCTTCCACTTTTCCGACATTTATTGTTCTCGAAAGCGCTTCTTTCTCTTTTTCCTGTGCTTTTCGCCACGCTCCTTGGATATTTATTTACAGAGGGATACGTTTCCAAAGTGTTGGGTGCTCTGCAGTACAGAGAGGTGATATGTTATCCCGATTGGTCTCCTTATGAATGCAATGTGTATTGTACTTTTGTCATTGTGGGAAGTATATTTAGATATGTTGAATACGTAGGGGTTGTTTAATACGAAAAAGCCTCCTTCCTGCAACTTTTACACTATTACTTCTGCTTTGTAGTTTTGTACATCCATTCTGCAGTTTAAGTCTACAGCAATAGTTACTGGTTTGTTATGTATACTGTGAGTGATCAACTGGCCTTTTCATCTGTTATGTCAATGGCTTTCCAGGTTTTTTCTTTATAATACCAAGATTCAAAATTTCTTTCACTTTTTTGACACACATTTCATTTGTTTCAAAAATATGTTAGTGGTTTCCAATCTTATTTGCATTGAACCCTTTACATAATTTTTTAATAAAACATACTTTTATTTCTAAAATAGTGTCTAAAATTTTATATATTATTTCCATAGGTTTATTTACTTCATGAGTTATTGAAGTGCCAATAAAACTTCTTTGTCTCAGCATCAGGATTGTATTTATTTATTTTTTCTACTGCACTACTGTCACACAAATCAAACAATAGTTTCTCATTTTTATTGGTCTTATCCTCTACGTGTCAATAGGCAACATTTTATAAATCCATAGCATTTTAGACTAATATCTTGGGCTACATATTTTTGTTTCATGTTGCACAATATAATAGTGATAATATTTTACATTTGTATAAAGATGACACACATCATCAACTCTTATTTTTGTCTTAACATCGTCTGCTTTAGCACTCAGTTTTAAAGTGTCTGTTCAAACCACAATAAAGACCATCTCTTAGGTTCAATGAGTCAACGATTTCAGGCAACTCTTTTAGTTTCTTACATTTTTTATACTCTTTTCACTTAAGCCAATTAGATTCCCGCATCTCCATGAAATTATTTCAAACATTTTGTATATCTGTACTTCTTGTCAACATCTTTTGATACACATCACCAATCAATTCCTTATTTTTATTTTCAATTGTCTCATTTTAAAACATTTTTACAACCATGTCAAAAACAGCAATGGTATAAATAAACAATATTCCCTACTTTATCTCTGGCTATATTTATTTCACAAGCATTATTGTTGTTTAATCTATTAACCAAGTTACGGATTTTTTAAATAATTTTCCTTCTGTTCTTTATTCTGTAAAGCAATACAGCAATATTTAGGTCTGTATACAGCCTTACAAACTCCAGCAGGTGTTAGATAACAGAATGGATATATATTAGGCTATTTCTCGGAACTGTTTCCTTAGCTCTAAACAACCTCTTCTCAATATATCCTCATCTGCATTAAAGTAGTCGTTAATTTCTCTCTCCATATTGGATACATAAATATCTTTACCTCTTCGCGTATGTTATTTAAACATTCCCCTAACTTTTGGTATAATAGCATCAGCACAATTATTTTATATCAGGAATTGGACATACTTAATTTTTATTTTTTCATGTATTGAATAAATGTGTGGGATATATTGGTATTTAATTCTGTAAAATCAAACGTTTTTAAGGTGCTAAGAGGGTCTTCCACAAAACTACCACTATTTATAATTTTTAGTTCTAATGCTTTACCTCAAATAACACCAGATTAGTTCTTGTGTAGATAGTATATAGTTTCATTGAATTTTCAACACAGTACTTGAGAATGAGTTGTGAATCGTTATCTTTAGCATACTGAATTATAAATGTAAATTATGATGCTGATCAGATATCCAACAACAAAATTCATGATTTTCCTTAAATGTGCACACAGCATCACCATTAAAATTCTGAGCTAATATTAAATTTGGAATATGTATGCCAATTTCTTGCTGAGCTTCCTACTACTTTTTCTGTATATGTACAATGAATTCTCTATGGCTTTCCCTTTTCACAACAATTAAACTGGTTTCCTATATCTACTTTATAACATTCCCAGCATTGGAAAGCATAATAATCTTTGAGTTCTTGTTTACTATAATTTTAACATCCTTTGACTATAAATCTTCACCAAACTTTCTTTCACAAATATCATCTTTTTGCAATCTGTGTTGAATGTAACATTTATGGCTCTTAATTTTTACTATTTGTTTTTAGTTTCTACCTAGCTCACAACCACATTAATGTTCAGCACTTAATTGTTGAATTTATAAACTGTATCACAAACATTTTGGTGATTCTTTTAAACATTCTTCACTGTAACAGCATCTGTTTTTGCATTTTATCTTATTTACCTCTTTACTGTGTTGAGCATCATTGAATAATATACATATTTTTCTCTCTTTTTTACAGCTGTGCTTGTTCTTCTTGTTGTATAGTTCATTATATATTCTATGATAATACGATGATGTTAATTAAATCAAAATAACTGTTATTTTTATGCAGATATATCTTCAATACTTTTTGAGAACCATGATAGGTAACTGAATTGAAATTCTGAAGTATGCAATATTGTTTTGGATATGTATTAATTTTCCAACATTTTTAGTATAATTTAGGGTAAATCCTTCTTCTTTGGTATATTCTCATAACTGACTACATGATATCAGTTAACTCTTTTTGCAATTTGTATGTATCTTCTACTCCAATCTTCTTAATTTCGTTCTCAGTTTGCTTATTTGGATGATATGTTAAAGCCACTATTATTGGTCCAGGAGATTATTATTATTAATTCTTGTGTTATACTTTTTTATTACCACCTAAATTTATTATAGTTTTTAGCTCTACTACTACCTCTAAGAACTGCTAACATCTGAATGTTAAATGTGGTACAGACTATCTCTGATTTTATTGCACAAATATTGAATAGATTATTTCAAATTAGGTGATGACTTATAACCCATAATTTTGGATTTGTGGATATTAAAATTTACCTCATTTTCTGAAATCAGTTGTCCTTTTTCTCACTAATAGTATTGAGTTTACTGATATTAGCATCATTAAAGACAATTTTATGGTCAACAGACTAAGCGTTATCTTATTCATTACATTTATATTTTATTTCTTTAATTTCAAATAAATACTTTTAGACAATTTATCCTCTTTTTCTTTTTCAAATTGTTTTCTAATGAATTGATAAATTTAATATAGTCTCACTATTCTGTTTTTTCTATGTGGTTGAATTTTTGAGAGACATCATTGTCAAATCTGTAAAATAATCTACACTCGGTATATGTTGTGTCTCGGATCTAGTTCTCTTGAAGAATTTTGAATAAAATGGAAAGTCCAGTAATGGAACTTAAGTAATTAATTCTGATTTCTTAAATTTGCTGTAGCCTCTAAAATCTTTATTTTTAGCTACATTTTTGAATTGAGCTACTTTCACTTTATTGAAACTTGTTGAAGAAGGTGGTAAATTATGTGAAATAATTAAATTAATTAAATCATCTTTTAAATGTGCTATATACCCTTACATTATTCTTTCAGCAATAATCAGCAAGCTGAACAACTATGAATTGTCTCAAAGATTTCTCCATTTGTCTAGACAAAAACTGATTGCATTTTTGAAAAATTAGAGTTTTATAAGATAGGGAAATGTGTTGATTATTTAAATTTCGGTTGTAGTTATTTTTATGACTGTTTGTTACAAATGGATTCTGACCCTCTTTCCAACTTCCATGAATTGTTGTAGTATCCTTTGCATATTTGTGTGAGTGAAAGCTATCAATTGACTTCTCCACTGTACAGACTTTACACTTCTTGGATGCTATTGATTCCATTTACTGACAAATGTATAGTTAGTTTGATTATAGTTACTAGTATGACATCTTCAAACTTCATTTTTCCCTAATATAACTAAACATTTATGTAAATAAATGATTCTCTTTCTTGTTGTGTGCTCTAGGTAGCTGTATAGATAAAATATTTACATCCTTAATTTTTTTGCTGTTACTAGTTTTTCTAGTATGTGTTCTTTTACCACTTTCGAGTTTTTAGGGCAATTTGTGCAATATACATTTGATGAACAAGAATTTCAGATCTATGAGCAAACTGTTTTAGACACACTCTTAAGGAAATTACAAAACCTGGTTATTTAAATAAATAGTCAGAAACTTTCCAAACCCAGACCTACTTCTGAGGTTGAGGAAAAAAATAATATCTGTCGAAGATCTGGATGATATAAGTTAATCATTAAATTTAATTAATTACAAATTGTAAATACAATAAACAGTGTCAACCTGAATTGGGGTACATTTGCTTGTATCTCAGAAGTATCTATGATGAATGTGTGTGATTTGTTAATGAAGCTCAATAATTGGGATTCTCATTTGCGAAAACCAGATTTTTACATAAAAAATCAGTTGGGTTGAGGATAGCAGAAGTTTGCTCATTGCTGAATCCTCTACCTAATTTAAGATGGTCACCCATAGTGCAAAATTTTCAAAGATAGAGGGATTTTATGAATTGCAGCAGGCAAATCAGCACAGCAGTTTCATTGAAAATAAGATTGTATCTGTAATTAGAGGATAGTGTGAGACTTAGTAACATAAGTAACATAAAATCATACTGACTGTAAATTATCCTTATTTCCTTTCATTACACGTTTTGCTGGATTCAAGTGCTTCTGTATTATTTTGGGTGTGTGGGAAGGCACAATACATCGGAATTGAAACGGAGCAGACAGGGAATGCAACGAAAAAATGGGTGTTTTCCGTGAGAGTAGGCCAGTGCCTTGTGGGAAACGGCTATTGGTTGTTGTTACTGCCTCATCTTGCCCTGCCTTCTCAGTTGTTGCCGTTTTGGCACAATTAAATTACACAATTTCGGTTAATGATCCTGTTTTACTGTCCAACAATTTAATTTGAGCGTCTCAATTCACTGACATATTTTCAGAAAGTAGCACAAATCTTGATTTGTTTGATTTAGAATCTTTAGCACTAGTCGGTTGTTTACGTGCTGTTGCGTTCAATAAAGTTGCGTTCTTCTGTGATTACATAATGAGTATTAAGTTCTCATTCCAAGCAGAAATAAATAACTTTTTACGTTATATCAAGTGTGTTAAGTGACTTAATTCTATTTTTAAGCTTGTAATCTGTGTCGCAATGCGTGATAAGTGTGAATGTTGCCATAGGACAGTCGAAGAGGGAGTGGTATGTATAGACTGTGGATTGGAATTCCATTGGGGTGACTGTAGTGAGAGGAACTGAATGGGGAACTGAGCGAGACTCTCTCATGTAAATGAAACTGTATGCCTGTACACTTTGTAAAAGAGAGAGAGAGAGAGAGACAGAGTGAGAGAGAGAGAGAGAGAGAGAGAGAGAGAGAGAGAGAGAGAGAGAGAATCGATGAGCAGGAGGCAAACATTTGTGCCCCTCAGGCTGAAGTAGATCACTCAAAATTTGAACTAGGGGGATTGAACAGGAAAACAGATCTTGGGAACTGGGTAAAGATAACAAGCAGTCAGTGAAAGGAGAAATGCTATTCAGTTTATCTACATTTGATCTAACAATATCGAATAAATTTGACTTGTTGCCTGTACTAGAAGAGGATGAGCCTCACTCAGCTGTAGGGCACTGCAGGGTATAGCACAGATTTCTAGCAAAGAAGCTTCGTTGATTGGCGACTCCATGGAGTGTCCTGTGCACCACGACCAGATAGTGGGTATACTTGGAAGGATAGACAGCGTTGGCCGTATTTTGTTGTTTTAGTAACCGCAAAATCGATTTTCGGTCACTTAGTGACCATCCTCAGTGCTGCAATATAGTTTATGTGATCGCTCTAAGCTTGTTGACAGTAGTGCCTACCAATGTAAATTATATATTACAGCACTGAAGATGGTCACTAAGTGACCGAAAATTAATTTTGCGGTTAATAAAACAACAAAATACGACCAACGCTGTCTTTCCTTCCAAAGAAGCTTAGTGTAGGTCGAAACCGAAAAATAGTAGGAAGAAAAGTGCCTTTCTGCTGGGTAGTAGTCATGGGAGGGCTGTAGGCCAGATGGTGCAGGACACATTAGGGACAGGGTATCAGGTTACAAGTAGGTGATAGACGACATAGGGAATTTGTGCAACGGTTTTGGCAAAGAATATCATGGTATTATAGTTGATGGAGCAGGGAACAGCCTGGCTAAGAACAGTGTTGCAGCATGAGGGGTGGATAAAATATGAGTAGCAACTACACACACAAATGTGAGATTAGTGGCGGTTCTCCAGCGCCATGATCAGACCTGGGTACACTCTGCTGTGATCTGTGTGAATACTGAGTTGAGCAGGCTGCAGCTGGCTGAAACGAAGTGTCATATAATTGCTGTGCCAGTTGCTACAGTTGGGAGATGAGCCTACACCTGAATAGGAGATTGAAAGTAGGTTGGCTGAGCATCTTGTAGATACTATTCGGAGCCACCATCACAAAATGAAAGATATCTGTGGTCACTCGTGTCAGAGGGGCACATTTTTAGGTTAGAATTAGTATTCAGACACCCTGTTTTGAAAGAAGTGACAATAACAGAAGTGCCTCACAAAATACAAAAAAGTGAGGTTAACTTATTTCATCAACATATTAGAGGACCGAGTAATATGGTAGAAGAGCTTCTTGTCTGCTTGGAACGTTTAGAGAGCTCTGAAAAGGTAGACATCCTGCGCCAGCCTGAGCACCACATAACCACAGGGTTAGATAAGTTACATTTAAAAGATTATACTACTGCTGCTTACTCATGCACACATAACACGGGGAAAGGAGTTGATACATACATTAGGACAAAACACAAGTTCAAAAACATTGAGGCAAGTAGATTTTGTAGTGACCAGCACACAGTAGTGCGTGCCTTTGAATTAATGCTGAAAAGTAGTTCACTTTTAATAGTAACTGTATTTAGATCCCCACTGGGAGATTTTCAACTATTGATCAGGAACCTGGATTTCTTACTGTGCTATCTGTCTGATGGTTAACAGTTAACAATCTGCTGTGACTTCAGTGCAGACTTTCTAAAGGAATCTGATAGAAAAAAAATATCTGAAAATATTATTTGGATCCTACAATTTCATCTCAAAAGTTAACTTTCCAACACATATATTTTGCACCCAAAATGTTAAGTACAAAACACATGATCATTTTTTTTTCGTTAACGATCAGACATCTGTAATTATACTTTCGTATTACAACATGTAACTTCCGCAGTTTTTGTTTACACCGTGCTACTCTGCACTCCTAAACACCAAGCTAGGGAGTAAATTTAGTGTCGTATCTTTATTAACGTATCAGCCTTGTTGTCTTTTTTAAGCAAGCAGTATAATTTATGAGTGACTTTGATTTTCTTTAGTAGAATTAGTAGAACTAGCCGGATTTTTTGACAGTAATTACATTAAGGGCAGCTTGGAATGTTAAAGTAGGAGATTTGTGGTGCATTTAACAATTATTTATGTGATAAATTCGCCAAAATCATCTCCATAATGCGAAACTACTATTTGTCCCACGTGGGAACAACATAATTAAAATAGATGCAAGATGCCAGAATTTCTATATAGAAAAGGCAACGTCCTGACTAACTGAACCACTCATTGATCATCACTGCCCAGCCAAAACTACGCTGAAGCGCCAAAGAAACTGGTATAGGCCTGCGTATTCAAATATAGAGATATGTAAACAGTCAGACACGACGATGCCGTCGGCAACACCTATATAAGACAACAAGTATCTGGTCCACTTGTAAGATCGGTTGCTGGTGCTACAATGGCATATTATCAAGATTTAAATGAGTTTGAACGTGGTGTTATTGTCGGCGCACGAGCGATGGGACACAGCATCCCCAAGGTGGCAATAAAGTGGGGATTTTCCCGTAAGACCGCTTCATGAGTATACCGTGAATATCAGGAATCCGGGAAAATATCAAATCACCGACAGTGGAGTGGCGGGAAAAAGATCCTGTAAGAACGGGACAGACAACGACTGAACAGAATCGTTCAATCGTTCAACAAGAAGTAAGTGCAACCCTTCCGCAAATTACTGCAGATTCCAATAGTAGGCCATCAGCAAATGTCAGCGTTCGAACCATTCAACGAAACATCATCGAAGTGGGCTTTCGGAGCCGAAGGTCCACTTGTGTACCCATGATGCCTGCACGACAGAAGCTTTAAGTGTGGCCTGGTCCCATGAACCCCGACATTGCACTGTAGATCAAATCAAATCGCTCTGAGCACTATGGGACTTAACTGCTGCGGTCATCAGTCCCCTAGAACTTAGAACTGCTTAAACCTAATTAACCTAATGACATCACACAACACCCAGCCATCACGAGGCAGAGAAAATCCCTGACACCGCCGGGAATCGAACCCGGGAACCCGGGCGCGGGAAGCGAGAACGCTACCACACGACCACGAGATGCGGGTGCACTGTAGATGACTGGAAACATGTAGACTGGCGGGACGAGTCTCGTTCCGAATTGTGTCGAGCGGATGGACGTAGGCAGGTATTGAGACAACCTCTTGAATCCATGGATCCTGCATGTTAGCAGGGGACTGTTCAAGTTGGTGGAATGCTCTGTAATGATGTGGGTCGTGTGCAGCTGGAGTGATACGGGACTCCTGCTACTCTAGATTCGACTCTGAGAAGTTACATGTACGTAAGCATCCTGTCTGATCACCTGCATCCATTCATGTCCATTGTGCATTCCGACGGACTTGGGCAATTCCAGTAGGGCAATGCGACATCCCACACATCAAGAACTGGTATAGAGTTTCTACAGGAACACTCTTCTGAGTTTAAACACTTCCGCTGGCCACCAAACTCTCCAGACATGAACATTATTGAGCATATCTTGGATGCCTTTCAACGTGCTGTTCAGAAGAGATCTCCACCCACTCGTACTCTGCAGGATTCATGGTGTGAATTCCATTCAGCAATACTTCAGACATTAGTATAGTCGATGCCACGTCATGTTACGGCACTTCTGCTTGCTCTTGGGAGCGCTACGCGATATTAGGCAGGTGTACCAGTTTGTTTGGCTCTTCAGTGTTTTAAGGTCAGGAATTTGAAATTTGCAGGGGCGTTGTAGGCATCGTTTCAGAAGGTTTTCTCGAAATTACACAGCTAAGGGGATGAAACAGGAATGAAGTTGTATGAAAACATGTTGCTATTAAAGCAATTTTGAAACTAGACCTATGAAAATCGGTGAGAAGTAAAGAAATACGTGTTTGAGCATTTTTTTAAACTTAACCCCTTTGGGAGACGGGTAAAGTAGTGGGTGAAAGGTTTTTGAAAATAAGTCTTTATTAAAGGATTACTAATTATCTTTAGATATATGAAATCTGTTATTCGACCTCTCGGTTAAAAATAAAAGAAAATAAGTGTTTCAGTGTTTTTGGAAATTCAAACCCTAAGAGGATGTTTCATGAAATATTTCATTATGAAAGCATTTTTGAAGCTAAATCTATAAAAATTTTAATTTGGATTCTTCGCTAGAAAAAAAAAATTGAGACTCTACTGGGGTGAAATAGGGGATGAAAGTTCTATGGGACTATTTGATTATACGAGCATTTTTAAGATACATTTATGCAAATTTGTGTTTGGCTTCTGTTAGAAATTTAAAAAAAATGCATTTCACTGTTTTTGGATACTCAGCCCAGAAAGAGGTGAAATAGAGGGTGAAATGTTTTATGAAAATATTTTATTATGTAATCATTTTCAAGCTATATCCATGACTATTGGTATCTGGATTGTCAATATGAAATGAAAAAATACATTTTTTAGCGTTTTTGGTGATTTGACCACTGTTGCTGTGGTATTCAGTCGATAGAATGGTTTGATGCAGTTCTCCATGCTACTCTATCCTGTGCAAGTTTCTTCATTTCCCCGAACCTACTACAACCTACATCCTTCTGAATCTGCTCAGTGTATTCATCTCTTGGTCTCCCTCTACGATTTTTACCCTCCACGCTGTTCTCCAATACTAAATTGGTGATCCCTAGATGCCTCAGAATATTCCCTACCAACTGATTCCTCCTTCTAGTCGAGTTTTGCTACGAATTTCTCTCCTCCTCATTAGTTATGTGATCTACCCATCTAAGTTATTTTGCTCCCCAAATAGCAAAACTCCTTGACTACTTGAAGTGTCTCATTTGTTAATCTAATTCCCTCAGCATCACCCAACTTAATTCGACTACATTTCATTATCCTTCTTTTGCTTTTGCTGATGTTCACCTTATATCCTCCTTTCAAGACATTGTCCATTCCGTTCAACTGCTCTTCCAGGTCCTTTGATATCTCTGACAGAGTTACAATATCATCGGCAAACCTCAAAGTTTTTATTTCTTCTCCATGGATTTTAATTTCTGTTCCTAATTTTTCTTATGTTTCCTTTACTGCTTGCTCAATATAGAGATTGAATAACATCTGGAATAGGCTACAACCCTGTCTTACACTCTACCTAACCATTGCTTCCCTTTCATGCCTCTCGACTCTTATAACTGGAATCTGGCTTCTGTACAAATTGTAAATAAATTCTCGCTCCCTGTATTTGATACCTGCCACTTTCAGAATTTGAAAGAGATAGTATTTCACTCAACATGGTCAAAAGCTTGTCGTGAGCACGCCGCTCTCGCGGCCGTTTTGTCGACTTTCCAGACCGTGGAGCTCCTCAGCTGGCATCGCGAAACTGAGTGCACCCGATTCCTGTCCTCCCACCAAGGGGAAATCATTTGCTGTGCTGAGTATCCGACAGCGGGTCCTCTGCGTGGCGCTCATATACGCTGACCATTCAGTTACGGAGCTGATAGATAAATGGGCTCCGAGAGAAGTAAATTTTCGAAGATTCCAGTAAGATGAATCGGGAAAATATGTAGACGACACATCTACACCCATAATTACATACAATATTTTGCAGACATTGGACTCGATTTTTACTGTACTGACTGTAGTAGGACGTCATTTAATAATAAACGAAACATACGTGAAGAGGCTTAAAGTAAAAATAGCTAGAAAGCATCAATTTGGACTGGGTAACGCAAAACATTCTTTGATTCAAATCGCTAACAATTTATACGACAGCAAGTTTGGTCTAGAGGAGTGTGACTGGATGAGGAAGATTTTGTGACGCATAATTGCAGCATCTGAATACTCTGGTGCTACCGAGTTCGGTCGCATACTTTTGCAGGGTGTGAATGAAATTCGTACATTTGTTGAAATGTAGATATGTGGTCTCGTAAACCAGAATCTCGTGGTCTCCATTTATATTCAGATTCTTTTCATACACTATACTTAAAATAGTTCCTAAGGCTTGTGTGCACGTTGGGAATGATATGCTCTTTTTCAAGTAAGAGTTTATGGTCTTCCTTCATAGCAATTGTTTTCGCTAAACACTCAGGGTTTTTTCGAATTTTTCACTTCACGCTCTTCCATTTCCCGTTTTCCCACACTGCACTGCACTTGAATTAGTAACGTCCTTAACAGGCTTAAGTCTACATTGCTTTCTTTTCTTAAGACACCTGAAATAATTTTTTTCTTGGAATAGTGACAGTTAATGGTAAAGTTTCCTTAAAAAATTTGGAATAACAAAGTACACAATACCCAGTACACCAAATGTTGATGCAGTATGATCATCATTTTAAAGCAGATGTAAATGGGAATGGAAATCATCAGCTTATAAGAAAATAAATTGTGCATAGGTCAGTAAATGATAGCTTCTGGCCGTGTAATCATGATGTCACTTCTAGTCACAACATCTAAATGTACTTGAACGTGTGTAATGCAATCGTGAACTCCTAACTGCAATATATTGTAATATGAAGATGGTAAACGTTCTCGAAAGAACAGATGCAGTTGAAGACCGTGCAGCTTCTCTAGAATAAATAACAATTGATTGAACCCCTCATCTGCCGACAGGTGTTGTTGATGTACTTCGATGGGGGACAGCTGAAAATGTGTGCCCCGCCTGGGCCTCGATCCCTGAATCTCCTGCTTACGCGGCAGACGCTCTATCCATCTGAGCCACCGAGCACACAGACAAATATCGCGACTGCAGCGACTTATCACTTGCACGTTTCCCGTGAGACCCACCTTTCCTAGTGTCCACAATCTACATACGTAATCTACCTAATAGATATTTGCTCATACACTCATTGCTCGCGCACACTAAGGTGACGATTCTCGTAAGAGTTCGGGCAAGCTGTGCGCGACTAATGAGTGGATGGGCAAATATCTATTAGGTACAATAGGCATGTAGATTGTGGACAGTTGGAAATGTGGGTTTCACGGGAAGCGTACAAGGGATAAGTCCCTACAGCTGCGCTATTCATCTGTGTCCTCGGTGGCTCAGGTGGAGCCGGCACGGTAGCTCAGCGTGTTCGGTCAGAGGGCTGCGTGCTCTCTGTAATAATAATAAAAAAACTGAGTGAAGGGATCAACAATCACCTTGAACGGATGTGTTGTGACGTCCGTCCAGACCAAACGCGACGAACTACATCGAAAAAAAAAAAAAAGATGGATAGAGCGTCTGCCTTTTAAGCAGAAGATCTCGGGTTCGGGTCCCGGTCGGGGCACACATTTTCAGTTGTTCCCATCGAGGTGTAGCAACAACACCTGCCGGCAGCTGAGGGTTTCAATTAATTATCATATATTCTAACATACCTTAGATATTCAACGCTGCCAATCCATTTTTCGCCTCCAAACTCAGTCTATTTTACGTCGAAATCAGCCATTTTTGTGTCGAAATCAAAGAGTTTTGTACCAAAATGGTTTGCCGAAATCATTCAATTTTGTATCGACATCATCGAATTTTAAGTTGATATCAGTCAGTCTTAAATGGAAAGTAGTGAATTTTCGACAACTGATTGTTGGGCAGAAAAGCTGAGGAGATTACTAAAATTATGGTAATTGACCTCGAATCCATCAATCGCCAAGCGATAGTGTTAGGTGATAATGTAACTCACAATGGGATCTCCCCATCGCACCCCCATCAGATCTATCGGTAAAATGTCCCAGTGGATAGACCGTCGGAAACTGAACACAGATCAAGCACGAGAACAGGAAGAAGGCGCTCTGAACTGTGAAAAAAGAAGCAAAATAGGAACAGGAACGTTTCAAACTCAGGTTCTGCAACACTGAGAGAGTTGCAAGAACCAAGGCGTAGTGATTGTATAATCACGGTGTTCGACTGCGCCGGCACGGTAGCTCAGCGTGTTCGGTCAGAGACCTGCCGGGCGTGTGTAATAAAAAAAACTGAGTGAAAAGATCAACAGCGAACTTCAGTGGATGCCATGGGACGTCCGCTTCAACCAAATACAACGAAAAAGAAAACCTCTGCCAAGTCCGTGTTCGAATCTGTTTTTTGCTCAATTTCTTTTACGCAATATTATGAACAGAGACGTGTGTATACTCTTCCTGTAGTCTACGCAATTGTCGCACTATACATCTGTTACAGAATATGAGTCAAGAGCATATTACCGTCGGAAGTAAATGTCATGAATAGTGAGAACAGACGAGATGCCTCTCACAGAAATGAAAACACCAAATAAGTGGCTTTGAACTATGTTAAAACACAGATATTCAATAGCCGAAACTTCCAAAACGGAACAAAAACGCCATAACATATGACACTTCTGTGGAACAAATAGAAGGTACGTACGTTTGGGTTCCTTACAGCTCACTGTTGCAAACAGACGTTACACGTCGGAACAGGCACAACATTGAATGCAGCGAACAGACTCGTGGATGACTGGACAGAAAATTGATAATTTTGGAAACAATCCTGGAGCACGAGGGACATCTGAACACAGATCTCCCCCTTCGCAGTCCAGCTCCGTTACCACACGACCACACGCCGTAGCTTTGCTCGATGTTGCACATCATAAGCGCGGACCGTTCACTGTTCCTGTTTTGTTTCGTTTTTCACAGTTCAGTACACCTTCTTCCCGTTTTCTTCCTTGATTTGTGTTCAGTTTTTGACGGCGTAACTACTGGGCCGTTTTATCATTGAATCTGAGGAGGCTGGGATGAGGAGTTTCCCTTGTCAGCATCCGTATAATTAATTTTGGCAAATATTGTTTCAGGAAAGCTGTAGCTCGATTCGCAAAACGCTGAATCCATTCCATACAAGTAGCGAAGTTCTTTCAAAAACAAGAAAAGACAAATACAACAAAGAATAAACAGCTGGCTCTGTTTTCTTGCACGGAATAAACACCAACGTGTAGTGTGACGCGATTCCTCGACAGTCCACTGCGGTACAGCAGAGCTCCGAGAACGTAGGGATATTTGTACGCTACACGTCGTCCAGCTTTAGAACGTCTCAGAGACATCTGCGGCTCCTCCTCGATGGCTGCTGGACTCGTTGAGGGTAATGGGCTCTCTACCCACGTCACCTTTCTGCCATTCCAGAGGTACAGGGACCGTCTGTACCTGTCGATTCTACCCCGCCTCTCTCTCGGGCAACAGCATGTCGGCAGGTTTCACTCGGTCTACGAAGACGGTTAGCTGGTTTCCGTGAAACTCTGTCTTGATCGTGTGGCTGTCTCTTGCTAATACCTTGTACGGCCGAGAGTAAGGCGGTTGCAGGGGCGGTCGTATTCCATGTGTCCGTGACCACGCATGGGAACAGTGCTCCAGGTCATTGTGTACAACCCTTGTGCCCTCTGCCTGCCGAGAACCCAGTGCTACACTTGGTTCGGAAATGTGATCCCTTACTTCCTGCAGAACGTAGGGGACGTCTCTCACCCTTGCTGCCAATCTTCTTGATGCAATAATTTACCAACAGCCGTATTTATTGTAGAAATTTATTTTATTTTATGAACTTCTATGTGCTAGCAGTTTCGGCATTACATTGATGCCATCTTCAGGCCCCACTCGTCATAGTCTTAAAATCGCTATACACGGAAGAAGTCATATAACTGGATCCGTGAATCAATCGTCCTGCAACAGCTCCTGGTGGTCAGCAACGGTGCAGCAAAGAATGGCCCACCTCCATTTCGTAGGTGCCATAAACCGTTATCGGTGACGCATTTGCTGCCGTGTGGTGCACCTGTGACGTCGTTGTGATAGTTTGATAATCCGTGAATGGCAGTGCACTGACATCCGACACAGAGTCAGTGAGTAACGACACGACCTCACGTGATTAACATATAATCTCTGTGAAGGGGTGGATAACGTTGACAGATTACTCACAAGCCTGGCTCCCTCGTTATGCCTACCCCCTCCTGAAGGCGCTTTTGTTGGTTCTCGCGAACTGACGCGCCTACTGCCGACCGCTCTCGCCGTTGGGGGACGCACACGGTCTTGTACATCTCGGTACCAACACATCCTCTCCAGCTGGCTGCCGTTGCTAGTCAAGCTTTTAACCAGCTGTTTTTTTGCAACAGACTTCGTGGATAAAGTGGCATTACTGAGCCATTATGATCGGTGCCGACCGGAGTGGCCGGGCGGTTCTAGGCGCTTCAGTCTGGAACCGCGCGGCCGCTACGTTCCCAGGTTCGAATTCTGCCTCGGGCATGGATGTGTGTGATGTTCTTAGATCGGTTTAAGTAGTTCTAAGTTCTAGGGGACTGATGGCCCAGAAGTTAAGACCTATAGTGCTCAGAGCCATTTGAACCATTTGATGATCGGTGCTGGTTGCTACGAATTCATGGGCGAAGTCTGATTATTCAGCCATGATCATCGGTGCTGGCTGGACTTGTGTAGTGAGCGCATAGTGTTCAGAAAGTGTGAACAGTTATCTGTACTAGTCACTATGCCACAGGTTTCTTTAATTTACGCGTTTAGGTTCCAGCTAAATCCAATTTTAGTCTAAGAGTTTACTGGTCACATTGTGGTTAACTTACATTGCTAATGGTTTGTGTCTGTTAATGTCAGAATAATTCCTGTACATCAAGATTGAGGCAGGATTGTAATTTATGAATATTAGTTGTGCTCATCTTGTGTAACTTATTTTTCTAGTCACGATTAATTTTACTGCTCGTTGTTTTAGTTGAAGGCTTTTATTTCTACATGCTTTTATACAACTAGTTTGGAACATTTGCACCCAACATACACAGCTGAAGTAATTTCTCTCTGAAGCTTAAATCTCACTTTTTTTTAATAACTGGCCATTGGTTGTTTTGATTTACTGGGCTCACGGGTGTCACTGGATATACTGAAAAGTGTTTAGTGATGAGTGGCGTATTTTTTTTTTTTTTTTTTGGAAGTGACGTATTTTCTATATGTTTCAGCAACAGCTGTATCTAAACTGCGCTCAGCTTAATTTATCTGATGGTGTACTAATGTTACCATGTTAAATCGCATTCGGAAGTTCCTCAGTAAGCAACTATTAAACCTTGCCCTAGTTTTCATCTATTCAATTTCACGTTTTCAAAAGGAAAAGATACATTTTGTACAGTTTATTAAATAAAGTATTTTGTGCGAAATGTACTAAGCTTTTTGTGCCCTCGCACCTTTTGACTCGCAGCTCCTTGTTTGTGGTCTTTACAGCCTAGCCAGTTAGATGAATGGAAACATATATTGGTGAATTAGTTTGAGTTTGTACACCTGCCAAATACCGTGTAGGGGTCCCACGACCACACAGAAGTTCAGCAGCACCTCGTGACAGGGACTCGACTAATGTCTGAAGTATTGTTGGAGGGAATTCACACTATGAATCCTGCAGGGGTCTCCATGAATCCGTAAGGGTACGAGGGGATGAAGATCCATTCTGAACAGCAAGTTGCGCGGCATCCCAGATATGGTCAACAGTGTTCATGTCTGGTGAGTTTGGTGGCCAGCGGAAGTGTTTAAACTCAGAAGAGTTTTCCTATAGCCACTCTATACCAGTTCTTCACGTGTGGGATGTCGCATTGTTCTACTGGAATTGCCCAAGTCCGTCGGAATACACAATATTCATGAATGGATGCAGATGACCAGACAGGATGCTTACGTGCGTGTCGCCTGTCAGAGTCGTACCTAGTTGTATCAGGGGTTCCATATCACCCCAACTGCACACAGCCCACACCACCAGTTTGAAGAATCACCTCCTGAGACGGTCCATGGATTCAAGAGGTTGTCTCCATGCCCGTACATGTCCAACCACTCGGTAAAATTTGCAACGAGGCTCGTCCGACCAGGCTACATGTTTCCAGTCATATACAGTGGAATGTCGGGGTTGACGGGCCCAGTCGACGCGTAAAGCTTTGTGTCACGCAGTCATCAAGGGTACACGAGTGGGCCTTCAGCTCCGAAGGCCCATTTCGATGATGTTTCGTCGAATGGTTCGCACGCTAACATTTGTTGATGGCTTACCACTGAAATCTGCAGCGATTTGCGGAAGGACTGTACTTGTGTCACTTTGAACGATTGGCTTCACTCGTCGTTGGTCCCGTTCTTGCAGCATCTTTTTCCTGGTGCAGCGATGTCGGAGATTTGATGTTTTAGTTGATTCATGATATTCACGGTACACTCGTGAAATGGTCGTACGGGAAAATCCCCACTTCATCGCTACCTCGGAGTTTCTGTGTCCCATCGCTCGTGCGCCGACTATAACACCACTTCGAAACTCACTTAAATTTGATAACATGCCATTGTAGCAGCAGTAACGGATCTAACAAGTGCCCCAGACATTTTATGTCTTATGTAGGCGTTGCCGACTGCAGCACCGCGTGTCTACCCGTTTACATGTCTGTAATTGAATACGCATCTCTATACCAGTTTCTTTGGCGCTTTGGCGCTTACTGGGTGAGCTATAATTCCCACACATCTTAATAATCCTTTATGAGGGTGTTCCCTTCCACATGTGGTTAGTTAGGAAAGAGGAAAGCCATCACTGCGCTCCTCATCCACACGGCAACATGTTTTTTTCAGAGATAAGTTGGACAATTTACCCCCTAGTTACTCTACCAGGCATGGGTGGTGTATTTAGCATTCAACCATGCTACAGATTAGCCGTCCAGGCAGGGTATCTACAACGTGCTTACAGGAGCAATGCTTCTTCTTCCGCCAAATGTCTACCCAGTATAACTTCCGTAAATCACATAATCTGGATTAAGGTGGAGGTGGAATCCATTATATTGTTACTTAGCGGATCGTAGATGAGTGTGTTGACTTTACCTATCCGAAATACAGCTTTACGCTTACTGCTTCTTACAAAAATGTCGCTCCATGAGCATCTGACTCAGGTGATGTAGATTCTACCTTCTTGTTCGTTTTATGACACAGAATAGCGATCAGCTGCAGCTGTTGGAGCTTCGTTTATTCTGAAAAGGTCCAAGATTTATGTAGCACATGGAAATCAAATCTGAGGAGCTAGCTTACCCATTTGCTAACTCTTAGCTCAGTTGCACTGTTTTGTGTGACGAAGTGATGACCTGACGACCTCCACTGCCATTTGGATCTGCTTAGTTCGTTCTCTGTCTGTGAGCTGTACAGTTGTGTTTAGTGAGCTACTATTCATCTTAGACTATAGTGAGAACGCTGCAGGGCTGCGTGTAGTATTGGTTTGTTCTCCTCGTTGATATTTTGCGTACATTCAAACGTCAGAAACGCTTCAGTCAGGTGATTTTCTATTCTGCGGTGGTCTGTTTCTACTTTCTCAGGTACTCCTCATTGCTTTGTTTGTATTGTTTGAGAGTTTATTCAGTTTCTTTAGGAAGTATAATGTGGATACGGATTGTGCTTGTGGTGTGCAGAAACATGGGGAACTACCTGCCAGCCATCCGTAGACAGCTGTGTTTGCCACGGTCAACAGGCTTGTAGCTCTGCTCAAATCTGCGGTGGCATTATGGCGCCTATGACGACACGTACATCAAAAGTGGTTCAAATGGCTCTGAGCACTATGGGACAACAGCTGAGGTCATCAGTCCCCTAGAACTTAGAACTACTTCAACTTAACTAACCTAAGGACATCACACACATCCATGCCCGAGGCAGGATTCGAACCTGCGACCGCAACGGTCGCGCGGTTCCAGACTGAAGCGCCTAGAACCGCTCGGCCACTCCGGCCGGTACATACAACATCATTGGTGCCGTTGGAATACCTGGTCACGTGGCTGTCGCTGTCTCTTCTGATGCACAACATCTAATTGGTCAGTTTCCACTCGAAGGTTAGTGGCAGACACTGGTGGATTCTCGAGTTACTTGAGGGAAAGGCAAGATTGGGAATACAGCACACGGGTGGCTCCTTACGTCGTAGCAGCAGGTACGAGGTGCTACCCAGTGTTGATAACATGTCTGAGTCAGCACGGGATGCCTCTCCTATTGGGCCAGCGTCTGATGTTCCTATCCAGTCCGGAAAAGAAAAGAGGGCAGATCCAGTAGTCGTTGATAACTCCAACACTAGGCGATGGAGGCCCTTAGGGGAATGGCAGGTAAGGCGGTAGGGAATGCCAGTTTGCGCTCGGTATATTTGCTGGCTCTGCCGGCGGCTGTCGTGTGGACTGGGTGCAACCAGCTGCAAATACTAGCATAGGTCGGCTCTAACGACACCTGCCGCTTACGTTCTGAGGCCATCCTCGGTTCCTTTCGAGGGACAGCTGATTTGGTGAAGGCAAATATATCGCACACTGGGCACATTCTAAGCTCACGATTTGTCTCATCGTATCCACAGTCGATCGCGGCCCTCTGGTTTGGAGCAGAATGGAAGGTCTAAACCAGAGGCTGAGACGATTCTACAAATTTTTCGACCAACGCTATCTGGTGGAGAACTGTAGGGTTACCTCGTAACGGATCAGGCTTGTACAACACGCAGGAAGCGGCTACTATGGATCAGAGATATATTTCCCACTAAAATCGAAGAGGCATCCACAGTGTTGTCAGAGAATGCTCGTCCTTGCACGATCAGAGATGTATTCCCCACCAGAGTTGAAGAGGCAGCCACAGTGTTCTCAGAGACTTCTCGTCCTTGCAGATCTGATACGGAAAAGTTTAATATTCGTAAAATGCAAGACCATCTAAGGAAAGGCCCCACGTATTACTGGGAGGAGATAGTTGGTTGAAACCGAAGTGAATAGCAACGAAATCCAAAGTTCAGTTTGGAATATTTATCGTAAGGACAGGTTAGTAGCCACTGGTGGTGGCGTATTTATTGCAGTAAATAATTCGATTACATCTAGCGAGGTTATCACGGATCCTGAATGTGAATTAATCTGGGTGAAGCAAAGGTCGTCCATAAATGGTAATCGGATGCTTTTCTAGATCGCCGGGGTCAGGAGCTGTACTGGTAGAGCGCTTCAGAATGTCGTATATAGCTTTCCTGATCATACCGTTGTAACAGGAGGCGACTTGAACTACCTGGGCGTAGACTGTATAATCATGCGATCAAAATTTCTACAAAGATCATATGAAAGAACTTGCTCTCCTACTAGCATCAGTTTATCATACACTGAAGAGCCAAAGACATTGGTATAGGCATGCTTATTCAAATTTAGAGATATGTAAACAGACAGAACACGGCACTGCGGCCGACAACGTCTACATAAGACATCAAGCGTCTGGCGCACTTGTTAGATCGATTACTGCAGCTACTATGGCAGATTATCAAGATATAAATGAGTTTGAAAGTGGTGTTACAGTCGGTGCACGAGCGACGGGACACAGTATCTCCGAAGTAGCGATAAAGTGGGGATTTTCCCGTACGACCGTTTCATGAGTGTACCGCGAATATCTGGAATCCGGTAAAATATCAAATCTCCGACATCGCTGCGGGCCGGCCGCTGTGGCCGTGCGGTTCTAGGCGCATACCTTACTGCAACTACGCTGGGTTCCATTTCTTTCCTGATGTAAAGCCCTACACCCCATTGTGCTATTCCTGCTTTGACTCCTGACAGGTAGACCTTATATTCTTCCACTTCCTCTTCTTTCTCACCCCTTACTCGAATGTCACTAACAGCTGAAACGTCCAGCCCCTTTTTCCTTGCAGCCTCTGACAGCTCTACTTTCTTCCCAAAGTAGCCCCCACTGATATTAATAGCTCCCCATATCATTACCATTTGTTTGCCAAGTCGTATCTTAGGAGTCGCTGCTTTGTCAGTTAGAGGTGGGACTCCGTCACCTCCAAAGGTCTGAGGCATTTTGCTCCGATTTTAAGTATCGGGGAAGCAGGTTGCTAGCCCTACTTGCCACGAGTCCCAATGAGTTTTACCCCTAACGGTTGTGGGACTAACCGGTGGATTTGGTAATCTTTGCCGTATGAGCACAAAGGTGACCACGACTCAGAATATGTCCGAGATGCCCAGCCTTATTCCAAAGTAACTGGTATCCCGACTGTCGGGACCACTTACTTTTCCACTCATACGTTGCCCGTGGTTCATGAACTAGGATATGACTACAGGAGCCCACACCATGAACCACTGTCTTAATATAGACCCACAAAAAAAGGGTCGCACGTGTTCAGATCGGGAGAATATGGCAGCTAATCGTGGCCCATGCCAGTGGCCCCTGGGTTCTCCAGTCCCAAAAGTGCTCCTCCAAGACATCAAACACTCTCTTTCTTCGATGGGGTCGAGCTTCGTTTTTACAAGAACCACATCTAGTCGAAATCAGGCTCACTTTGGATAATGGGGACGCCATCACGTTCCTTCACGTACCGTTCGGTAGTCACCGTGACATCAAGGAATATCGCTCCGATTAATCCGTGGCTGGACATTGCACGACACACAGTCAACTGTCGATGGTGAAGAGACGTCTCGATCGCGAAATACGGATTCAAAATGGTTCAAATGGCTCTGGGACTAAACATCGGAGGTCATCAGTCCCCTAGACTTAGAACTACTTGAACCTAACTAACCTGAAGAGATCACATACATGCATGCCCCAGGCAGGATTCGAACCTGGCGAAGTGTCGTGGACAACATACTGAAAATCCTTACCTGTAACGTGTGAGCGATGGGGTTGTGGGCGGGGGTGGGGGGTGGGGGTTTAAAGGGCACTTTTTCACGTTTTTCTTGAACCACTCGAAAAGCATGGCTTCTAGCGAAACTGCATCCCAGTACAAAATTAAAGTACGTTGAATTTCGTACAAAAAAGCTTCTATTAATTTTTTCTCTACGACTAATATTTTCCGCGTTATAAGGGGCGTAAAAGCCACAATTAAAAAAAACAGTGTTTTAATGTTATAAAATTAATATTTATTGCCCAATGAACTTGGGAATAACAGAAAATACACACTGTTGATTATAAAACAACATCTTAGCATCAATTCGTACATTTTAAGAATCAACAACTGTCTCATCATCATCGTCATCATCTTCCAGGTCGCTCAACAGTGCACCATTTGTACACGCACCATGGCACGTGCCGCAAACCACTGGGCATATGATTCCTGATTTTCGGCTTCCGCATCGTCCCCAACACGCAGTAGAACATTTGCAAAAGATGGTGTTCAGTATAGCTTCAGGTACTGCTTTGTCTTTGGTAGTTAGTGGATGGAGCTATCCGTCCGCCCTCGCTTCCATCCCCATTTAGTAGGCAGTATGGGGTCGTTGAGCCACTGTTGTATCTGTCCTAGCAGTTCAAAATGGTGTGTACGTAGATTCTGTTTATATGTGTTGTTCTATTAACAACTGATATCAGCATTCCATTTAGTGTTAATGCATTTGTGGAAAATAAACACTTATTACAGGTGTCCTCGTACAACGCAATTTGTAAAATATCGAAAATCTCCAGGTGTGCCTGCGCTGTGCGTCACCAGTGATTTACGAGGTGCACTGTGGAAGGGTCGGTATAACTTGGTGAAACATCCTGTAGTTGCTTCTTGCGACGCAATGGGGTAGCGGGAGTGAGGACTCACTAATCGCTCTTCGTTTTGCAGACGCACAAGTAAGGGAAGTGGTTCACATCGTTCCACGTCATGCCTTCCATCAACATCTTCTACCCTCCACCGCCCCCCCCCCTTTTTCCTTCCAAACTTCACTCACACCTGCTGCCACCTGTCACATCCTATGAACAAAATTTATCCCTCAGTACTGTTCCACTGTACGCAAATGAGTTACAGCCATTTAATATTTGGCCTCAATCACCTTCATTCAACGATAAAGATTAGATAGTACCATTAAGACATTGTTTTCGTAAATTTGGCATTTTTCCACCCCTCGTAACGCGAAAACTATTGGTCCTACAGAAAAAAAATGAATAGGGCCTTTTCTGTAGGAAATTTTGTACCGGGAAACATTTCTCTAGAAACCACAGTTTTCTGGTTATTCAACAGAAACGTAAAAAAGTGACCTTCAAACGCTTCCCCTCCCCCCCCCCCCCCCCGACTCCATCTACAGGTGAGGAGGTTTAGTGTTGTTCACGACACTCCCCTCTTTCACTATACGAAAATTTATGACTACACGAATGTTTTCCCTTAATCGCCATTTTTTGTCTTCGTTGACTGGGCTATACAGTCTTGTAGACTTGATGTTGAATGTCAAAGAAGAAAAAGAGTGGTTAGATCCTCTTTCGGAATTTCCAAGACAAGCAGAATGCTGTGAAAAATAGGTAAAGTTCGTGTCCATTGCACTCACTCATCAAGCGCATCTTAGAAAATTGCAGTATGACAACAATCCGAAAAGTACGCAAAATTGTGAAGTAGGAAGTCATACTTTACTCAGGACTCACCAAAATTTTCGCAGCTCAAATGAAAAAAAAATAGCAAGTGGGCGTTACTTTATGAAGGCCGATACATCATCACATGCATTCCACAGTCGTGTTGTTATTTACCCACAAAACATAGACCGAACAAGATTCAAACTGTATACCGTTGCTAACATCTCAAGACGTTTCATCTAAGTGACGAGAATAGTAGTCGACTGATTGCTGACTGTGCTAAAACACATGAAACATCTTGTACCCTGACTTCGTTTTGGAATAAGCATTACATCTGCAACACGCATATGTACAGGACCTACACTCGCTCAAATTACATTTATCGATTTCCACACGGACACACTTTTTAATCTGAAGAAGATGTGCTTATAGCATCGACTCACTTTTACAGGGTGTTTTAAAAATGACCGGTATATTTGAAACGGCAATACAAACTAAACGAGCAGCGATAGAAATACACCACTTGTTGTAATATGCTTGGGACAACTGTACATTTTCAGGCAGACAAACTTTCGAAATTACAGTAGTTACAATTGTCAACAACAGATGGCGCTGCGGTCTGGGAAACTCTATAGTACGATATTTTCACATATCCACCATGCGTAGCAATAATATGGCGTAGTCTCTGAATGAAATTACCCGAAACCTTTGACAACGTGTCTGGCGGAATGGCTTCACATGCAGATGAGATGTACTACTTCAGATGTTCAATTGTTTCTGGATTTTGGCGGTACACCTAGTCTTTCAAGTGTCCATACAGAAAGAAGTCACAGGGGTTCATGTCTGGCGAATAGGGAGGCCAATCCACGCCGCCTCCTGTATGTTTCGGATAGCCCAAAGCAATCACACGATCATCGAAATATTCATTCAGGAAATTAAAGACGTCGGCCGTGCGATGTGGCCGGCCACCATCTTGCATAAACCACGAGGTGTTCGCAGTGTCGTCTAAAGCAGTTTGTACCGCCACAAATTCACGAAGAATGTCCAGATAGCGTGATGCAGTAATCGTTTCGGATCTGAAAAATGGGCCAATGATTCCTTTGGAAGAAATGGCGGACCAGACCAGTACTTTTTGAGGATGCAGGGACGATGGGACTGCAACATGGGGCTTTTCGGTTCCCTGTATGCGCCAGTTCTGTTTATTGATGAAGCCGTCCAGGTAAAAATAAGCTTCGTCAGCAAACCAAATGCTGCCCACATGCATATCGCTGACATCAATCCTGTGCACTATATCGTTAGCGAATGTCTCTCGTCAGCAATGGTAGCGGCGCTGAGGGGTTGCCGTGTTTGATTTTTGTCTGGATAGAGGTGTAAACTCTGGCGCATGAGACGATACGTGGACGTTGGCGTCATTTGGACCGCAGCTGCAACACGGCGAACGGAAATCCGAGGCCGCTGTTGGATCACCTGCTGCACTAGCTGCTCGTTGCCCTCTGTGGTTGCCGTACACGGTCGCCCTACATTTCCAGCACGTTCATCCGTCACGTTCCCAGTCCGTTGAAATTTTTCAAACAGATCCTTTATTGTATCGCTTTTCGGTCCTTTGGTTACATTAAACCTCCATTGAAAACTTCGTCTTGTTGCAACAACACTGTGTTCTAGGTGGTGGAATTCCAACACCAGAAAAATCCTCTCTTCTAAGGAATAAACCATGTTGTCCACAGCACACTTGCACGTTGTGAACAGCACACGCTTACAGCAGAAAGACGACGTACAGAATGGCGCACCCACAGACTGCGTTGTCTTCTATATCTTTCACATCACTTGCAGCGCCATCTGTTGTTGAAAATTGTAACTACTGTAATTTCGAAAGTTTGTCCACCTGAAAATGTACTGTTGTCCCAAGCATATTGCAACACACGGTGTATTTCTATCGCTGCTCGTTTAGTTTTTATTGCCGTTTCAAATCTATCGGTCATTTTTGAAATACCTTGTATCTATGTTTTTTCTATGTTCATTGTGAAGCTAAATGTTTTCAACTGTGTAGGTCTAAGATTGTTTTCATTGTGTGAAAAAGTGCATCTCAGACTTACACATTGCTGTGCTTAGCTTATTTTAATGCTACAAGTTATTTTGCGAAGAGAGTAAAAGATGGACATAAACTTTTAAAACTAAGTGAATAGTAAAATGCCAGAGAATCATGTCTTCTCAATGACTGGAAAGTTTTACACAGATACACTACACTGCGTGCTATGTACCATCTGAATGTAGCGCAATACCCTGCAGATACGTAATGTACTACGCTCTTCACAAAGTAAACATCAGTAGAAACCTCACATAAAATACTACTCAGCAACACGAATGGTAGTGTACTGCCGACGTGAAGCCTGTAACTAGAGGTTCTTCCTCTGCTCTTTTTAGGTGAGTCTCTGTTTTGCAGTTGATTGGTTTCTAATATTAGCTACTTTGCACTGACATACTTTAGGAATGATATGCTGTAGTGGCTTTTCTCTGACGTGACTTTTGTGGGTATATAAGCAAATGCAACTTCATAATATATGAATTCCCCACCATGATCCTAAAGCATATTTGAAAGGCTGATAACAGGATGTGTAAAATTAGTAAACATATGTGACTGGTTGAAAAAAAATTTGTGTATAAAATGACTTGAACAGAAAACCTGCAAATATAAAAACCCGGAATAAATACGAAACATCGTGCGAAGATACCTAAAATTATACTAGGACCTACAGTGAACCCGAAATGGTGGTTGTGTAAGTGATAAAACAGTGACAAACCGTGTGTTGGGGTATATAATTATTTAATAGTGAGTAATCCAGATCGCTAGAGGGTTGCTGATGGAACGGTAGGTCAATATGCGGCATTTCTGCCGGATACGAAGGTATCCACTTACCTCTTGGGAAAAATGGAAGTAATTCACTCAAGATGATGTGCTACCGAAGGTGTGTCGATGGGTTCCACTGCACAGGCGGTCAAAAAGCGTCTCCAACATCAATCTTCGCTGAGAAACATTCACACCACATAAATACGGTGTGTCGCTTTCAGTGGTCATGTCTGAAGTAAGCCACGGGCGTGCCTACAGTAAAATGTGATTGTCGCCGGACTGTTGTACGGAGGACATTGAGCAATCAAATGAAACCCTAAAACGCATTTTAAAAAAAAGGACAAGGTAAAATTCGTGTGAATTTATGAATCTTTGTAGATATCCGTGTACTATCACATAAAAAGAAGACGCTCTTTCAGTTTCGGCCGAATTTAAACAGTACCTATGCACTGGCCAATATCCGACTCTCTACAGTTACATGAAATAGAATGAAAACGATTAATTTTTATTGTACATAGTATGAACAATCTAACTGCATGTTACTTTTGAATACATTATGGGAGTGACAGTGATCAATATGTTACAAATATTTGCTAGTAAAAAACAGTCTTGATCCCAATTTATTTAGTACGGTGAGTGGTTTCGACCACTACTGTGATCATCTTCAGACCAATGAGTAAGAACCTCCTTCTGCTAGAGAATCACTACTGATTCAGTAGTGATTCTCTAGCAGAAGGAGGTTCTTACTCGTTGGTCTGAAGATGACCACAGTAGTGGTCGAAACCGGTCACCGTACTGAATAAATTGTGATCAAGACTGTTTTTAATAGTAAATATTTCTAACTGCATGTGATTATCTATTGATACAAATGGAACCCAAACTTTATCTACTGTAAATGGACCACAGCAGTGCATCGTTTTCAAAAGACTGGTGGCATGATACAGTCCCAGAGCTTCAGCACTGCTGCACGTATGCGAGAGGACGCTGGGTTGGGAGGCAATAAGACAGCCCTGTGTACTTTGACGGCGCCGTGAACTGAGGGAAATCGCTCCGGCTGACCTAGCCTAGGCGACTTACAAGCCGCGGCTGACAACACTCCTCCACTACACTTGCGACCTGCACTGTGCTGCGCACACAAATCAACAAGTGCGTGAACTCTGCTCTTGCCTCAGAACAATAGTGCTGTTCAAGTAGTATACTGTCGCGTAACTATAGATACGTCTGCACGGCGAACTTGACAACTAATTAATAATTCAATTACGGGACTATTAATTTTTTTTTCTAGGAGTGTAGAGAATCTGTCAATTCCATGAGTTGAAAGACTACTCACAATCAACCAACAAACTGTTTCGCAGTCATTCAAGAATCCAATGTAATACTCCTTGTCATGTATGTATTGAACTGGGGACCGAGAAACGACTGAGACGCTACGTCCTCCCACAACAGACAACAGCAGTCTACTCACCCCAGCCGGCCGGGATAGCCGAGTGGAACCGCGTGACCGCTATGTCGCAAGTCCGAATCCTGTCTCGGGCATGGATGTGTGTGATGTCCTTAGGTTACTTAGGTTTAAGTAGTTCTAAGTTCTAGGGGACTGATGACCTCAGAAATTACATAGTGCTCAGAGCCATACTGAACCCACCACCGCCCCACACGGAATCCAGGGTTATTCTGTGGCTCGGCTCCCAATGGACACCTCCCCCCCCCCTCCCCGGGAACGTCTCATTCTAGATGAGTGTAAAACCCCAATGTTTGCTTGGTAGAGTAATTATGTTGTACGCGTATGTGAAGAAAGTGTTTGTACAGCAATCGCCGACAGAGTGTAACTGAGGCGAAAAGGGGAACCAACCCGGGTTCGCCAAGGCAGATGGAAAACCATATTAGAAACCATCCACATGCTGGCCGGCACCTTGGTCCTGGAAACTAATCCACACGGTAGATTCGTGCCGGGGAGGCACGCCTTCTCGCTTGGGGAGCAGTGCGTTAGACTGCACGGCTAGCTGGGCAGACTCTCCTTACCATATGTTACTTTTTTGTGTGTAAAATTTTGTGTATTATTTTGCAAAGGAACATACAATTGATATATCGATTAGGGATCGGAGCATCCGTAAGACAATACTTATACCATCTGCATAAAAAACGAGGGCGACGTCTTCAATTTTTTCTTCGGTGGCAGCTAGAAGATGCCTGACTATTAGCTTTTGTCTTGGGCCATCCTGATCTTGTCATGTAAGCATCGCTCTCTGTAGCTCTTAATAATTTTTGTTATATTGAGCTAACTGTCACTCAAAATGTGTGTGTCTATCTTATTGCAATACCAGTCCACATATTTTACAAACTGCGACATGGTCAAGAATGGAACAGTAGTAGTAGGAAAGTGGAGGCTTCAGGACACCTTTGGTATCAAATTGATATGCAAATTAATGAATTTGGTTAATTATTCACTCCCGCCCCCGCCCACCCACGCCCCTGACACAACGCCAACCCCCACCCCAGGATGACGTCACGTGTTTCATCAGCTGCACATGTGCGCCAGTCCCTTCCTCACTCTCCCCCTCCACCACTTCCCCCCCCCCCCCCCAATACCCAATCAACCCTCTTGCTGAAAATTTCGAATTTTTGTGAGAACATATAATTTTGGCGGGAATTTTGAATTTTCTTGGGAATTTGTTCCAGTGCTGCGCTGACATCCCAGCCCACCACCACCCGGCAAATTAAAAATGTCGGTGTCCTTTCCAGGCCTTGAACCCTGATTCTACAGAATGGAAAGCCCAAGTGCACCCCGTAACACATGGAAACTGTCCAGATGCGGGACAGGAAGGTTATGTTAGTGTATTTATTTTGGTTGGGAAACTGATACAGAGATCGATGCTAATTACGTAATTAATCACAGAAATCGGTCCCAATTACACAACTATATCCATAGCGCTACACAAGGACGGCATAAAAGCGCAATACACCGCAAAAACTAAACGATACCATACAACTGGTGTTATCCTGTTGGCGAGAAAATTTCGCAGTGCCACTCGAAACTAGGCACAGACACTCTCAGACTCTACCCTACACCTACAAGCTGGTGGGAAAAATGCTGGGGTGTAAGGTACTATCTTTATTCTTTGTCGTAGGATCTGTTATCTCGCGCTTGACACTGTTGTTACAACATTCCACATCCTCCTGGATGTAGGCTGCCGTTTCTTCTGCTGCACTATCGGTATCGAATTTCAATTCGAAAACAAAGGTATTAGGTGACAGTACACTTGTTCGCCCACTGCTTGAATACTGCTCACCAGTGTCGGATTCGTACCAGATAGGGTTCATAGAAGAGATAGAGAAGATCCAACGGAGAGCAGCGCGCTTCGTTACAGGATCGTTTAGTAGTCGCGAAGGCGTTACGGAGATGATAGATAAACTCCAGTGGACGACTCTGCAGGAGAGACGCTCAGTAGCTCGGTGCTTGCTTTTGATGAAGTTTCGAGAACATACCTTCACCAAGGAGTCAAGCAGTATATTGCTCCCTCCTACGTATATCTCGCGAAGAGACCATGAGGATAAAATCAGAGACATTAGAGCCCACACAAAGGCATACCGATAATCCTTCTTTCCACGAACAATACGAGGCTGGAATAGAAGGGAGAACCGATAGAGATACTCAAAGTACCCTCCACCACACACTGACAGGTGTCTTGTGGAGTATGTATGTAGATGTAGATATATAACTTTACTTTACAACTTTTGCAAAAGAATTGCCATTAAAGGTTGTTATTTTGTTGGTTTTAAAGTCTGCAAACGGTTCTTCTGTTGCTAACTATATGACATCCAGACCACCACGTTTCGATACAATGTATCCCTCTTTTTTAAGGAGATCCAAGGAGGAATGGAGTTTGATAAACAGTTTTTTCGTGTGTTCTTTAACATAGTAAACATGCTCCAGTCCGTCGTTTTCGGCCAGTACTCCAACATATGGCCACTTGCCACTGATCTTTACTCTAAGTGTTATTATCTTGTATTCCCCAGTCGTAGCCAGAGTTCTCCATACACTATGTTTGAAGCCATATGTGAACATGGAGAGTTAAGAATCTCCCCCTAGTTTATATGCAGATAATTAAAACTGTATGCAGACAGAACACAGCTGATAAGCTTTCCTCTGTCTGGAGTATCTGAAAGACTTACTTGTGACCTGTCAATTTTAGGGTCTTGTTATTACTTCAGTACGAAAACTACAGAACGTTATTAAACAAAACGCAACAATTATTCTGTACGTTATTCGTTGATTGACGCCACATGGAAGCAAGAGGGTCAGAGTAAAGTGGAGCACATCGTAAATACTGATTACTGGTGTCTGATACACATAATCACTCTTGCACAGGGTCGAATACACGATCCATTCTGTAGTTGTATATTGTGTCCTCCAGCCTGGTAATGCCAAGCTGCTTAGTCAAGGAAGACCTAAAAGTTCCTCGTAGTCGCATGAGTGGACACTTTATAAAATCTGTAATGTGGTTACCAATAGCTTTGTTCACTCCTGAAGTTGTGATCTGACATAGAAATTTGTTATATATCTTTAAACTACAGTTGGAGCTCAACCACGTTTGAGAGTCTATTCCAACTATCTTACCGTTGTCCACAATCACATTGTTGGTTTCCTTGCGATCTCCCTCCCAAATCCTGGGATGGTATTAAGTAAGTCGTTCAAATTTCGGCGATGTCTTGCGTTATGTCCAAGTACAAAAGGTAATAGTTGGCTACACGTAGCTGCTGCAGTTTTCCACGCAACTCCTCCAATACAACATCCATTTTAACGTCAGATAATTCCACTTTATATGGTATAACCACAGGATTTTTACATTTCTTCGAAATAGTAACCCTTGCTTCCTTGACAATTTTTTCCCGTATCCCTCTTACTGTCACACTGTCGTTCCCATGTAGAGGAAAAGACACAATTTCTTGAAGTGACAAAACTGGAGAATCCGTTTTGCGATAGAATTATGTTGATTAAAATCTGTGATCAAGTGGACTATCAAGAACAATAACAAAGTGGATGGTCTGTAATGTTAAAGAACGACATGTGTGGCTCATTTAACTATTGTCTACGTAGTAAATTCTCCAGTTTTGTCACTGCAAGACATGGCGTCAAACCGAATCTACTTGTTACTAATGTAGGGAGGGTTTCATAGTCCATCTACATCATACTCCGCAAGCGACCTAATGGTGTGTGGAGGAGGGTACTTTCGGTACCACTATACGATCCCTCCAATCCAGATCCACTCGCGAATAGTGTGTGAGAAGAATGATTGTCGGTAAGCCTCTGTATTGGTTCTAATTTTTCGAATTCTCTCCTCGTGGTGGGGGGAAGTAATATATGTTGTCCTACTACTCCTGAAAAGTGCTGTCCCGAAATTTCAATAGTAAATCTCTCCGCACAACGCCCCTCTTGTAACGTCTGTCAGTGAAGCTCGTTAGTATTTCCGTAACGCTCTCTCCCCAACTAAACGATCCCCTGAGGAAACGCACTGATTTTCGTTGGATCTTCTCTATCTCCTTTATCAGTCCTACCTGACAGGCATCCCAGATAGATGAACAATACTCCAGAATCGGGCGAACGAGCGCCCTACAAGCCACGTCTTTCGTGGATGAGTTACATTTCCTTAAGATTCTTCCGATGAATCTGAGTCTGGTGTCTGCTTTTCATACTATCTGTTTTATACGGCCGTTCCACTTAAGGCCACTCTGGTCAGTTACGCCTAGATATTTTACGATGTACGTTGTCTCCAGATGTTTGTCATCAATAGTGTAGTTGTACAGTAGTGGATTTCTGTTCCTACGTATGCACAATATGTTACATTTATTTACGATCAGGGTCAACTGCCAGTATATGCACCACTCATCAGTTCTCTGCAGGTCGTTATGCAAATTATTACTATCATCTGGAGTTGCTACGTTGATATAGAAAACTGTATGATCTGCGAATAGCCTTAAAGATCACCCGTCGCTTTCTACTATATCGTTTATATATATTGTAAACAGCAGCAGTCCCATCACACTTCCCTGTGGTACTCCGGATATTAGCTTTACATCTGTCGATTTAGTTCCATTAAGAGCGACGTGTTGAGTTCTGTCTGGGAGGAAGTCTTGAATCCAATCGCAAGTCGGCTCCGATAGTCCGTAAGCTCGCGTTTCTTTCATTAAACGGCAATTCGGAACCGTTTCAAACGACTTACTGAAATGAAGGAACACTGCATCAACGTGAGTGCCGTTGTCCACTGCGCAGTGGATCTCGTGGAGACATAGAGCGAGCTGAGTTTCGCAGGTTCTCTGTTTGCGGAATCCATGTTGATTTTTATAGAGTAGATGTTTATTTTCCAAAAACGTCATAATTCTTCTGAACATAAAACATGTTCATTTATAACAGGGAAAATCTTGTATCAAATTTAAGAAATGTACAGAGATGTCTGCGATATATAATTCCTTACGGTAGGGAGTTGCTAAGGCATATTGTTATTATGTCTAATGCTGTGCTAAATTTATTGTATGTGCTAAAATCTTCTGTGACGTTGTTCTGTTATAGCGAAAAGCAGTTGTTGAAATGTTAACATATTAATGAAGTATATTTCAAATTTTAATGCTCTTATTAATCACGATTATACGTTAGGGTCTTTCGAACACTTAATATACAGGAAAGGCAGTGTTTGGCCGAAGAGGAAGTAGATTGTTACAGCGAGAGGGCGTTCTGTTGATGGAATAAAACACAAGCTATATTTTTATTATAACTTTATTAAAAACATTCAGCGCTACGTGAAAAAGAGAATATAACTTGAAGTTTAAGATAAAGCAGAGCATGCTTTCAAAAGAACACACAACGATGATGCGGACATTGCACATAGACACAAATACAATTCGTTTGGAATTGGCACTTGTAGAAATCAGTTGCGTAGATCATTGCACCACTTCCTTCGTGTGGAAATGTTGTTTGTCATGCTCCTTGCAGAAGTTACAGATTATTTTCGTCGAGTTTCACGGAAACTTGAGATATTTGTCTTTGGGTACAGAGAATGTGAGTAACTCAACCTCAAGCTTTTCTTATACAAGGTAATCAGTTGAGAATGTTAGGAAGTTCACGAATTTTGAGCATGGTGGACCTTTTCGTAAAAAGACGAAGACGCTGCAGGGGGAAATAAAACGACTGAGGGTATTGACAGAGCTCTGTAATTGCAAGGACGGAGAGCTGTAATCGTATTCGTACACTTCTGTGGACTGACATTCAGTAGCGTGAATTTTCTGACTGAATCATGCAGTGACAGTCAATCAAACACGGAACTGTCCACCTTGTAGCGGATTAGATGAAGGTAGTCAGAGCTTCGTATGAAAAGGAATTAAACCAATTTCGGCACAGAAACCAACAATTGGTCTACGTAATTACAATGTGAGTTCTGGAAATCTTCCGGTTGATTGAGAAACTCATGCTTCTCTTTTTATATTCGCGATGTCACGTGGAAGTGAGTTCCATCAATTCCTCCACTGATAGTGTTGTCTGTGCTTCGTAGAGTGTGAATTCCACAACAATATTGTACCACAACAGCACTTGAACTCACAAAGATTGAATGTTTGCACCAAGCTACTGTTAAAAACTGAGTACTGCTCATTATCCACAAGTGCATTTCTAAAAAAATTCTTCACCTCATTTTTTTTTAAAACGCCACCACTCAAGAGTTATTTATTTCACTGTGTGGAACTACGTAACTGGATCCCCTGCGGTGCGACTCCAGTCTTCGTACAATGTCTATGCTCGGTTTACAACGAAAATTTTCTGAGTTCTGTAGGAAGAGTTTCGAAGGTGACGGAAAATTCATTTTTCTATTCACAGTCCCTCGGTCTGCAAAAAGTACATTCACATAGTAGATACATTAATGGTAGTCAATGACAATCTTTTCCTCGTGTAGTTGCGTAGGTAGAAGACAATGTTCTACAGCTTCCTAGAACGTGTTTAAATGTGCGCAGGCGAACTAGCGAAAACAGCTTCTCAAGAGCAGGAGAGCCATCTTTCAACAAACCCCTCATTTATGTACCTCATATCTAAGGCCAGGAGGTAATAGCCGTAGCTTGCCCAGGAGTGAGAAAGTACGATTTGTGGCAGGTGACAGTTCTGGTTCAGCCGTTGAGTACCTACGGCCAGTCTCATTAAAAGGATCAACTGTTTACTCTTACGTTTATCAACACTAACAAGAAGCCCCAAAAGGACGAAATATTCAGAGTAGATTTTCTGTGGCTCTGAAGAAAATGATACTTTAGAAAAACTTGTCGTTCCAAACAACTGTCACGTAATGTCAGCTAAACGATACAACCCTTTACATCATAATCATTTGAAAGAAATACAGCCAAACAGCCCGCCGTTCAACTGAAACACGACTCACTGTGTAAGTTGAAATTCTGGGTATGGGCAAAACTGCGAAAGAACTGATGAAAGTATTTCGGGAGATCGTATTATTGCGGTAAGGTAGGAACAGGTATGAACAGATTTATGAACACTGTAAAACTCTTTCGAACAGGACGATTTTACCAACTCGAAGTAAATGGAGAACACTAATTTTCGTGAGAGGAGAGCGTGCGGCGTGCGGCTGTTCCGCTATTTCGACACTACTGTTAAAAAAAGAAAAAAAAAGTTGTTCGAGGAATTCCCGTCAAGTATCAGAGCTACGGATATCGAGAGCCTTTGCAGAGTGAATATTTGTCACGAACATTTATTTTCAAAATAATCTGACAGGTCATAGAATTTGATCTCGTGTACGAAGTGTGTGAGAGGATACATCAATAAGAACATGACAACGTCTCCTTTCTGTGCAGACCAACGATACGTTAATTGCACCCTGTTTCAGTCCTCCCACGAAGGGAAACTCCCTGGTTCTACCGAGTGTTCAACCAAGGTCCTCAGTATCGCAGTCAAAGTGATTGCTACGAAGGCAAAACATGCAAACTGAATGTTTTTGTACGCATTCAAAAACGTTATATAGCTAATGAGAGACAATTTCATCACTTTGTTGCACTCTGTTCGAGGACAGAGGGTCGAAATGGACCTAAATCAAAATCGAGTACTAACTATCGCTTGTAACTTTTTCATCGATTTGCTTGTACTGTGAAGTGATATTTCATAACACAGACAACGTAATGAAAGATCATACAGTCACCATATGTAGGTGATAAAACCAATTAAGGTTACCAAGACAGAAGACAGCATGTACAAAATTAAAATAGATATCGGGATGAGCAGAAAGATACCGAAACACTGGAAATAAGCCATCATTATTCTAATACATAAGCAGAGTGACAAAATGGGATTCGATAACTATAGCTCGATCTCACTACATATCAAGGGGTATTAGATACTCTCTAGACACTCACTAGATACAATGGAAGAGCAGCTCGAATCAGGCATTGGAGACCATGAAACTGGCTCCCGGAGAGAGAGTAATTGTACTGAACAGATTTATGGACTCAAAAAGGTGTTAGAACACAGTCACAGGAAAGGTACATACTTTGTAGTGACCTTTGTGGGCTTTACGAAAGCTTACAATGCCGTGCTGCTGGATGTCCGTGGTCCCAGTGACTGAAACCCCACGAATTAGTGAGGGATACCTTGAAAAGCACTACTTCTAGGGTCAAGTATCAGTTCCGCGTGGAAAAGCTTGGAAGAAGAGACAGTTGTTCGTCAAGTAAAATGGGTTGTCACCGGTTCTCTTCAACTTATTGCTCACTGAAGTGGTCCGTCAGAGAAGGCAGGTGAACAAAAGCATGACCATTGAAGCTTTACAAACTGGGTACAAAATGAAACTTAATACAATAGCAGACTGTCTACCCTTTACCGATGACATGGCATACATAGATACACGAGTACGATGAGGATGCAAAATGACACTGGAAAATCTTGCTGTAGCTGCGGCAGAAGTTGGCCTCAAGACAGTGTCGAGTGAGACCAAGGTTCTGAATACAGAGAGCAAGTGGAAGGTTGAGAGTCAAGTGGTGGAGAATGTAGAAGTTTCCGTTGTCTGCGGGTCAACATAGTAGCCAAGTTACAGATCAATAAGAGAGTAATAGACAAGTCCCAAGAGCTGCAGAACCTAGTACGTGTTGTAAAGATGCCTTATGAAAGAAGAAACATGTTCAGGAACGAAAAACAGACACTACCTGTATAAAATCCTTGGGCAAGAGGGTATTTGTCCGGCTGCAGGCAAGGTCCTATACCCACCTGGAAGAGCAGAACGAAATATCTTGAGAGACATATGGTCCATGAAACACCAACGTGAAATTTGTGACGTAAATCAAGGCAAGAGCTGTAAGAGAGAGGTGAACCAGTTGGATGAAGAAAGTCACGGGGTATTCGAAAAAATTGGAATTAACGGAGAAAGTTCGTACACAGTAGTGAAGGGCATGTCCATAAAAAGAAAGGTAGCCATTGGTGGACGGATGCCGTGATCAAAATTAAGAAGCAGAGAAAACAAGGAGGTGCAAAAGAATGAAGAGGTAGCGGAAAGAAATAAGACGTAGTGAACAAGGAACCCGCGATCCTAAACGAAGTCTCTTTTACACCCGAGGAAAATTTAAGATAAATGTACACAACGTTCTTAAGAGAAATTTCCTTGTCGAGTCACTGCTCCTGTGAGCATGGCGTTTCTGTGCTTCCAAACGACCGTTATAACGTCTGTTGTTTAGCTGGAGTCTTCATCTCTGCACAGGTCTTGGCCGACAGCGTCTGCTTCAGCTCGAGGGACTTTTGGAAGGACGGAGAAGCAAAGTCACTCTTGAGATCCTTTCTAAAAGTTTCATAAAGTCAGTTGTGAAGTACTATCACGGCTTTCTGATGTCCATTTCCTCAGAAGGAGAAAAAAAAGAAAGAAAGAAACTGCTGCAGAAGATATACCCTGCAGGCCCACGTTCAACGAAATTGGCTGCTAGAAATAACTCTGACGTGGCCTGTAACACATGTTGGGGACGTAAAACGAAAAACTTCTGCAGACTACAGTCAATTTCGCGTCTTGGATTTGTATGTTACTGTACTGAAGGAACACTTCGTAGAGTGTACTACTATTGGTAGTAGTACGACGAATCGCTGGTTCTCCGTAACTTGCGGAGTTGAGCGCGCTTTTTCGCAACAGGGCAATTGTCTTACTACTGTGTTCAACAGTGCCCAAGCGCTGCCGGTCACGTGGGAGAGTGGGAATCGAGTCATTGCTAGGGTTTCGCGCAGAGCGGTTACTCTCAGAAGCCTAGCAACAAAATTGTTTGCATAGTTTGATTGAGTGATGAGTTTGGAAGCATTACGTCAGTAGGTGGGACAATAGTGAGCAATGATATCTTTTATTCGCGGAATGTCCTCGTAATTACATGTGAAATTAGTGGGCGAAAGAGCATCGTCGTTGTCTGCCACCAGTTTCCATTGGTGGAACTTAATATTTGAACGGTTATAAGAAGGCTACCGTGGGTAGTTACAACTTGAATAATTAATTCGCAAAAGCAATACAGCAATGGCAGTCTTCAGTGCGAATCTCGAATTAACTGTTTAGAGGAGCGTGGTTGGGAGGTGTGACTTGTAAAATAAATAAACAAAGTGAAATGATGTGTAGTGTTATTCTTTCAAAGCAACAGTTTTTCACTTAAATTTGAGGAACTAAAGTTAAATAAACAGATACATTTTCTTGTTATGCAACACGTAAAATTCTTTTAACAACGAAGAGAATTCTCTCTGTTAACCACTCCATACCAACATAGGATAGCAGCAAAATTAAACTATAAAAGGGAGCTTAGAACTTTCCTTGCTGGAAAGAGATATGATGACTGTTACTATGTGAAGTCTATGTGTAAATGCTAATGAAGTAGCAGTGATGTGCCACATTGTAAAATTGGTACCCAAAGACAGTTACTGTCCTCTTCCGTGTCCGGGGTGGATTTCATGGCCTGCCTGGATCCTAGTGCTCCCACAGAAATCGACCGCCTGTCGCTGAACATCGGATGTTACCGATTGCTAACTCTCGGAAGGCCGCTTTGGACGCTGGTCTACGAAGAGAACAGTACGGCGCGCTTACATTTATATGTCGCGAGGGCTGTGGAGTGGTCTTCGTATACAGCGGAACACTAATTATACGAGTTCCTACTGTACAGATCACCAATCATCCGGATCGCTTTCAGGGAAAAGAAATTTTGGCTGTCTGATTAAAACTGTTGGTTTTGTTGGATAGTTATTACAGTATACGGTTTCTTTATCATTCTAAAACCAATCTACAGCGAATATATTAAAGGACAAAACCTTCCAGTGAACAACGAATACAGTACGCGCATTGCTGTACCCGTATTGTTGTTTCTGTGGAGCCTGTGATTCCATGCGGCTCTGTGTTGCGACCATAACGCATACACTGATTTGTCGCTATACGTTCCGTCTTCTACGTCTTCAGTTTTGTTTTGTGTGTGTGTGTGTGTGTGTTCCAATTAACTTTGCAGCATATGGCTTCTAAAGCGAAATTCATTGTCTTATCGTTGGCAGACAAAATAAAAGTCCTCGACCAATTAGACAAAGGCGTGAGTGGTAAGCAGTTATATGTCTCTGTCCTTGAGAACAAAGATGGTAGTTGGTCGAGGAAAGCGATGACAACGGCAGAAAACAAAGGGAGTGGAGGGGGTGCTCAGGTGGCTTTTGCAACAGCGAGAATTTGGAAACCTTCTTTCAGGGCCAATAGTTTGATATAAAGCAAAATATTTAACCGACGAAATCGACAGTTTGTATTCATTTAAACCGAGCATTGTTTGGCTATGGAATTTCAAGCTAAAGCACAGTATTTGTAACTATCAGCAGAGAAAAAAGCAGCAGAAAAGTTTTTCAAAAACTCGAAATTGAAGCAAAGACTTTTGATTATGAATTATTACGCAGTGCAGGTGATTCAGGCCTTATTTGGAATGCCTTGCCTATAGATGCTTTGGCTCTCAAAAAGGGAAACTAGTGCTCCTGGCTGCAAAGTTAGTAGAGACAGAGTTACCGTGACGAAATGTGGTGACTCTACGGGAAACCACAATATATGCCTTCTGTTGATAGGAAAATCGAAAACCCGCGGGTTTTCAAAAAAGGTAACTTCCCGTGTTTTGCAAGCATCAACCAAAGGCCTGGATGACTGCTGCTTATTTTGCGAGTTCAGTTTAGTATTTGAAGTACAAAAAAAAGGAAAAGAAAAATATCATAGGGATATAAGGCAGTAAGGGGATGATAATTGTGGACAATTCAGCTACCCATCACACAGGAAGCCTTCTTGATAGACAAAATGGACGTTTCAGAACACTCTTCCTGCCACCAAACTTAGCTAGTTTGCTGCAGCCAATGGGCTAATCTGTTATTGGCACTATGAAGCAACGTTACGGAATAAAGCTGTTGACGAAGCTTCCGATAGATCATGGAAATATAGACATTGTGGCTCATTATCAAAAAAAATTGATAGTCTTTTCAACCAAATGTGACGTACAGAAAGACAAAAATGAAAAGGAGAAGCGTAAAAAGGAAGAGGAAGAAAGAGAAGCAACAGAGGACGAAATACCACTTGGGAACATAAGAAAGATCGACCATACAATGTAAACTTTCACGGCCGGTATTGTCTTCACTTAAAACTTCCAGGCTGATAGGCCGTGGTTGAAGTATAATACTCTCCCCTGACGTTTCGTCTCCGACTGCGGGAGACATCCTCGGATGTACAGCGGCGAACTGTACCTCCGAGGACGTCTCCCGCAGTCGGAGACGAAACGTCAGGGGAGGGTTTTATACTTCGACCACGACCTATCAGCCCGGAAGTTTTAAGTGAAGATAAGGCAGATCCTTTTGAAAGTTGATAGACGTTCCGACAGAAGTGCAGAGGGTATAGGCGAGTGGCCTGCTTGTGGTACTTCGGACCATGAATTCCAAATGCACAGTTGCGATGAAATCACTCAAAGTGTGAGAGAAGAAACTGCTGGCCAGGCGGATGACACTGTCAGTGAACCAGCTGCGGAGGCGTTCGCGCGTCTTGGCGATGCAGTGACACGAAAGAACGGCAGCCTTAGTGTGACCTTATATAGCTGCTCAGCGTCAAGCGGATGTCAGACTTGGCTGCACGGAAAGGACTGAACACAGGAACACAAGTGATTGTCCGATATGTTCAAGAACTATCACTGTACGTAAATGCAGTACTGTACAAAATCTGAACAACTTTGTTTTTTAATCAGTAGATTACTGTAGTATATATACACTTACTTTATTTGATTATCTGTATTGGAACCAATGGCAAGGCGTCTGGGTGCCTGGCGTTCTACTGCAAAATGTGGTTGCACGTCACAAAAGTGTCTGATAAGTTCCACACGCATTAGAGTAGTTGAAAGATTCCTAGGTTTTTCCTGAGAACCCAGCTAAGTTGCCAGTTTAATTCTGCAGCACCATCTTTGGCGACAGATAAACATCATGAAAAATACCTTCTAAAGCGAATAAGGATTTTTATTTCAGTTCAGCCCTTCTACAAAACGACACTGTGCTTGGATATGATTCACTTTAATAAAATACCCCTTAAATACTGAACCTCACATCGGGCGAATTTCCCCTCAGACAGCATGATAAATGTTTATTGTGTTTTGTATATAGTCTGAGTACATATTTAAAGAAATATCTTTGTGAACCAATGTGCTCTGATCTTCCTTTCGTGTAATGTCGAAAGGCATGCGAGGATTAAGCGCTAACACAGACAGTAGTGGCAGTCTTATGTTTTTTCCGCAATTAATTATGGTCGAGAATCACTTCTTTTGCCCCCTCACTTGGGATGTGTCCAATGCCCGTAAGTGAGTAACACTGCCTGATCGTAAACTGTACTTTCTATAGTGCATTCGTTGTTATCAATTGGGCACAGCTCGGCCACTCCTACATGATCTGTAAACCTATACATTGGGTCACCATTTCTTGTTTCTTAGGAGCAATTAGTGATATTTTTAGCTTGTGGTGAACCAGTCACTTTCATAGTGATATGGCGGGTACGTCCCTGGTACAGACAGAACGTGCGCCTCGTCGTCGCTAGAAGTGAAGAAAAGAAACTATGTGGTAGACTATGCGGGTTGATTCTCTTACAGTGGACCACGTCTGGTATAACCTCGACTGTTTAGGCACCTGAATAGACACGAGTGGTTTTTTTTTGTTTTTTTTTTTTTTTTTGTAACTGTGAACGTTCAGAATAAACTGGAACCATATTTTCGATGGGACTGTATAATTCAGTTTTTTTTTCGATAGCGAGTAAACTCCAAGAACACGATGCTGGAGAAGTCAGTTTGCTACGGGCAGCAGTGTGGAACAGAGAACGACAGCAGTGGGCGCTGCAACGAGTGTGCGAGCTGCCGGGCGCCGGACGCTCCGACAGGGACTCCGCCGCCGGCGACTCGGCGACGCCCACGCAGCAGCCGGAAGCCGGCAGCCACTGGCAGGCTGCGCCGGGACTCAGGCGAGGCAGCCCGCGGACAGCACCAGCAGCAGAAGCACCAGCAGACTCGCCGCCGTCCAGCGGCCGCCGCCTGCAACACGCCGAGCGCCGCTGCTTAGGCCGGTATTACACTATCAAATTCCTTTGTCAAAGATTTGATCAAACATGTGATCAAATATTCTGTCAAATATATTTGACAAAAATCTTTGACGTAGCGCTAGAAGGGGTATTACACCGTCATCAAATTTTTCGTCAAAGTTCAGGATGGCTGACAACAACTTGTTATTAACCGCAGCAGTTGCACGTACCACAGTTGCATTGTGTGCAAATGCGGAAAAGAAGTGGGGGAAAAAAAGGAACCATACATACGAAGTTGACAGTCTTAAATTCCTGGGATTACAACTTGGTAATAAATTCAGTTGGGAGGAGCACACCACAGAACTGTAGAAACGGCTTAACAAATCTGTATTTGCAATTCGAGTGATAGCAGACATAGGCAACATAAAAATGAAAAAGCTTGCATACTTTCATTCCATAATGTCATATGGTATAATATTTTTGGGTAAATCTTCAAGTCAAACAAAAGTTTTCGGAGTCCAAAAGCGTGTAATACGTATTATTTGTGGAGTAAATTCACGGACGTCCTGCAGAAACGTCTTCAAAGAACTGGGTATATTAACTACTGTCTCTCAGTATATTTACTCCTTAATGAAATTTGTCCTAAATAATATGTCTCTTTTTCCAACAAACGACTCAGTCCATACATACAATACCAGGAAAAAAAATGATTTCCACAAGAGCTTGAAAGCACTTACTTTAGTTCAAGAAGGGGTACACTACTCAGGAACACTCATCTTCAATGATTTGCCATCAAACATAAAAAATTTAGTAACAAATAAAGATCAGTTTAAAAGGAGCCTGAAAGCATTACTAGTGCCCAACTCCTTCTACTGCATTGACGAAATTTTTAATATAAACAAATGATGTATTGTATTTATTCATACTGTTAGTACTGTTATTTCAGCTTTAAAAAAATTGACATGTTCCACATCCACGAGGATCTCCTCAGCACGGATCTATGGAACGAAAAACTAATTTAATCTGGGTGAAGCCGTGGGTTTTACGACGACAAGATAAAAGCATTCAACAAAACTCGTTACATGAGCTTACAGTGGAAGACGTCGAGTCGTACATCAATTTACTCAAAAATGGATGAGCACACGTTTCTGTATGTGCTCAGTGAAGTGTATCCTCATATCACAAAGCACAATATTCACTTAAGAACTGCTACATCTGCACAAGACAGGCTCACTGTGACACTCCGATTCCTTGCTACAGGAGAGGATAATGTTAGGTAAGGTCAGATCTCCAATCTTCTTAATCTGTTTTTGTATTCAGGGTGCGTCGCATTGTAAAGCACCTCATCAGCTTCATACATCTCTATTAATTTTGTAGTTGTCGACACACACCAGATTATAAAAACACTACAGACGACAGAACGCTGCAGCGATGCTAGCGCTCCATGTGGTAACATGTCACATTGCAGTGGACAGAAGACAAGCGATTTCTTTGATCAAATCTACATCGAGGCTCTAGATTTGATCAAATATTGGACGACATTTGACAAAGTTCCTATTACACCAACAGATATCTTTGACAATGATTTTTGACAAAGATATTTGACAAAGAAATTTGATAGTGTAATACCGGCCTTACTGCTTCTCACGTGTTTCGGCCGCCTCCCGTCTAGCACACGACTGTCAGTAACCTCTACAAAGGCGACACTACTACTGTAATCGGGCGCCGCAGTTGGTTTCTTCCACCGTATTTACACTACTGGCCATTATAATTGCTACACTACGGAGATGACGTGCTACAGATGCGACAGGAAGAAGATGGAGTGATATGCAAATGATTAGCTTTTCAGAGCATTCACGCAATATTGGCGACGGTGGCGACACCTACAATGTGCTCACATGAGGAAAGTTTCCAACCGATTTCTCATACACAGACAGCAGTTGACCGGCGTTGCCTGGTGAAACGTTGTTGTCATGCATCGTGTACGGAGGAGAAATGCGTACCATCGACTTTGATAAAGGTCGGATTGTAGCCAATCGCGATTGCGGTTTATCGTATCGCGACATTGCTGCTCGCGTTGGTCGAGATCCGATGACTGTTAGTAGAATATGGAATCGGTGGTTTCAGGAGGGTAATACGTAACGCCTTGCTGGACCCCAACGGCCTCGTATCACTAGCAGTCGAGATGACAGGCATCTTATCCGCATGGCTGTAACGGATCGTGCAGCCACGTCTCTGTCCCTGAGTCAACAGCTGGGCACGTTTGCAAGGCAACAACCCTCTGCACGAACAGTTCGAAGAAGTTTGCAGCAGCATGGACTATCAGCTCGGAGACCGTGGCTGCGGTTACCGTTGACGCTGCATCACAGACAGGAGCGCCTGCGATGGTGTATTCAACGACTAATCTGGCTGCACGAATGGCAAAACGTCATTTTTTCGGATGACTCCAGCTTCTGTTTACGGCTTCATGATAGCCGCATCCTCGGTTGGCGACATCTTAGTGAACGCACATTGGAAGCGTGTATTCCTCATCGCCATATTGGCGTATCACTGGCGTATCACCCGGAGTGATGGTATGGGGTGCCATTGGTTAGCCGTCTCGGTCACCTCTTGCTCGCATTGACGGCACGTTATATTTCAGATGTGTCACGACCCGTGTCTCTACCCTTCATTCGATCACTGCGAAACCTTATATATCAGCCGGATAATGCCCGACCGCATGTTGCTGGTCTTGTACGGGCCTTTTTCGATACAGAAAATGTTCGACTTCTGCCCTGGCCAGCACATTCTCCAGATCTCTCACCTATTGAAAACGTCTGGTCAATGGTGGCCGAGCAACTGGCTCGTCACAATGTGCCAGTCACTACTCTTGGTGAACTGTGGTATCGTGTTGAAGCTGCATGGGCAGCTGTACGTGTACACGCCATCCAAGCTCTGTTTGACTCAATGCCCAGGCGTATCAAGGCCGTTATTACCGCCACAGTTGGTTGTTCTGGGTACTGATTTCTCAGGGTCTATGCACCCAAATATCTTGAAAATGTAATCACATGTCATTTCCAGTATAATATATTTGTGCAATAAATACCCGTTTATCGTCTGCATTTCTTCTTGGTGTAGCACTTTTAATGGCCAGCAGTGTATATCTTGGACCTGTTACTCCTCTGTTTGCTGAAACTTCGAAATTCCTGGGTCTCGTGCTCGATAGCAGGCTTTCTCGGTCCTCATACGTGCCTTACCTGGAGGGCCCGCAGTACGCGGTTCCTCTGTGTCCTATGTGTCCTCAGCGGTACTTCCTGGGAAGAGGATCGGACCACCATCCTCCGTTTGTACCGGTCTACATCTACACCTACATGGTTACTCCGCAATTCACACTTAACTGCCTGGCAGAGGGTTTATCGAACCATTTTCATACTACTTCTCTACAATTTCCCTTCTCGAATAGCACGTGGGAAAAAGAAACACCTATATCTTTTCGTTACAGTTCCGATTTCTCTTACTTTATTATGATGATCATTTCTCACTACGTAGGTGGGTGTCAACGAAATATTTTCGCATTCGGATCAGAAAGTTGGTGATTAAAATTTCGTAAATAGATCTCGCCGCAAAGAAAACCACCTTTGTTTCAGTGACTGCCACCCCAACTCGCGTATCATATCAGTGACACTCTCACACCTATTGCGAGATAACACAAAACGGGATGCCCTTCTTTGCACTTTTTCTATGTCCTCCCTCAATCCTACCTGGTAAGGTTCCCTCATCCGTTCGAGACTAGGCTATGTGTGTTTCGTTCGTGCATCTGCACGTCCGTCTCTCTTACGCCGTCTGAATACTATCAACCATCGTGGCGTCCCCTTGGTCACTGGGGCCTTTTACACTAACCCGGTTGAGAGTCTCTCTGCTCAAGCTGGCGAACTGCCTCTGTCCCACCGTGTAAATTTTTCCTCAGCAGGCATGCATGCCGTTTGTCATGCATGCGATAAAAACAAAGTTCAAATGGCTCTCAGCACTATGTGACTTAACATCTGAGGTCATCAGTCCCCTAGAACTCAGAACTACTTAAACCTAACTAACCTAAGGACATCACACACATCCATGCCCGAGGCAGGATTCTAACCTCCGACCGTAGTGGTCGATCGGTTCCAGACTGAAGCGCCTAGACCCGCTCGGCCACAACGGCTCGCTCATGCATGGCCACCTATCCTATGCCTCTTTCGATGACTCCTTTGATCGCCGGTATAGGGTGCGTTCCTCTTCTCAGTTACCTCCTGGAGTTCCCTTTCGGCTCTTGCTCCGACTTCTTAATTTGACGCTGCCTGCAACTTTTCCGGTGACTATAAATCATTAACCACCTTGGCTTCTTGCGATGACCCTTATTTACCTTGGCCTTCATTCGCTTCCTAAGGACAATACTCCAGCCCCGCTCTACCGCCTTTCAGCACCATTGCACGGAACTTCACATAGTGCCGTTGTGTACACTGATGGCTGTAGGACTGCCCGCGGTGTCGGCTGTGCCTTCGTCATCGGCTTCCGGACACAGCTCAGTATTTACAGAAGAGCTCTCGGTCTGACTGTGCTGTCGGATGTGCCTTCGTCATTGGCGCCAACGTTTTCCAGCATCGGCTTACGGACACTGCTCATTATTTACAGCCGACCTTTTATCCCTTTATCAGGTCACGGAGCGCATCCGCCGACACAGGGTTTCCAATTGCGTCATCTGCTCCGGCTCTCTCAGCGCTCTTCAAGGCTTCTGTGTGCTGTACACCGTCCATCCCTTACTGCAAAGGATCCAGGAAAGCTGTCACTTGCTCACTCTTGATGAAGCCACACTTATGTTCATGTGTGTTTCTGGTCAGGTAGGTCTGACAAGAAACGAGGCCGCTGATGCTGCTGCCAAGGCTGTAGTCCTCGTTCCTCAGCCCCCTAGTTCTTACATTGCCTCCAATGACCTCCGTGTTGCCGTCCGTCGGCAGGTGGTGTCACTTTGGCATCGCCACTGGTTCTCCCTTTATGAGAACACGCTCCGAGTTATTAAGCCTTTCCCAGCGGCTTGGACGACCTCCTCTCGGCTATCTCACCGCGAGGACATCATTTTAGTTAGGTTGCGTATGGAGCACTGTCTTTTTAGCTACCGCCATTTCTTGAGTGGCGCTCCCCCACCACTTTGTGCAACTTTTGACGGTCCGCCATTTCCTGACGCAATGCCCCTTTTTTCACCCTCTGCGTTCTCGTTTCTGTTTGCCGTCTGAGTTTTCGGAATTTTTGCGAACGACGCTCTGGCTGTAGACCGCGTTTTCCTTTTTACCCATCTTAGCAATAAGGCGAAGGCCATTTAATTTTTATTTGTCGACCTCTGTTTCTGCATGGCCAACTTTATAGGCACTCCACATCTGTTTTTCAGTTCTCTTCCGCCGATTGCGATTGACGTGTAGTCGTTTTTAACTGTGTCTTTGTGTGCTGCAATTCTGACATGGCCGCGTATGACACTAGTTGTTTTCGCACCCTAAAACAAAACAAAACAAAGCAAAACGAGCCAAAACATTGTGACCACCTGTTTAACAGCTTGTTTGTCCGTCTTTGGAACGTAATACGTCACTGATACAGTAGTTTGATGGTAGGTTTGTCGAGGTAGGTGGCATTAGATCTTGTAATTCGCGTAAATAAAGGGCCGCTGGTTTCCGTACGCGGTGATGGCGCCCAATAGCGACGCCGATGAGTTCCGCAGGACTTAGATCAGGCGAATTTCGTTGACGAGACATAAACATGACTTCAGTATAATCTACATCTACATGACTACTCTGCAATTCACATTTAAGTGCTTGGCAGAGGGTTCATCGAACCACAATCATACTATCTCTCTACTATTCCACTCCCGAACAGCGAGCGGGAAAAACGAACACCTAAACCTTTCTGTTCGAGCTCTGATTTCTCTTATTTTATTTTGATGATCATTCCTACCTATGTAGGTTGGGCTCAACAAAATATTTTCGCATTCGGAAGAGAAAGTTGGTGACTGAAATTTCGTAAAAAGGTCTCGCCGCGACGAAAAACGTCTATGCTGTAATGACTTCCGTCCCAACTCGCTTACCATATCTGCCACACTCTCTCCCCTATAACGCGATAATACAAAACGAGCTGCCCTTTTTTGCACCCTTTCGATGTCCTCCGTCAATCCCACCTGGTAAGGATCCCACACCGCGCAGCAATATTCTAACAGAGGACGAACGAGTGTAGTGTAAGCTGTCTCTTTAGTGGACTTGTTGCATCTGCTAAGTGTCCTGCCAATGAAACGCAACCTTTGGCTCGCCTTCCCGACAATATTATCTATGTGGTCCTTCCAACTGAAGTTGCTCCTCAAACCACTGTAACACGGTTCTGACTGCGAGGCGCGGACAATTATACTACTGAACGGTGGCATGATAGATGACATCTCGTCAAGCGTGAAGGAATGAAGGTGATTGGCAGCTGTCTCGACGTGCTCCATTACTACCACAAGTCCCATGCCAGCACAGGAGAATGTCTCCCATAGCGTAAAACTGCTTCCACCGGCCTGCGTACGTAGTGAGCGGCACGTTTCGAGTCGCCGTTAACCTCGATGACGGCGTTTGTGCAGAAGACCGTCGACATAGTGTATCGAAAGCGTGATTCACCCGAAGAGCCGACCCGTTTCCAGAGGCGGGAGGTCGAATCCCGATGCTCCGGTGTCCACTGCAATCGTAATTGAAGCTGTCGTTGGGTCGACTTCTGAACACGTAGGGGTCATCTGCTGCAGAGCTCCGTGTTCAACACTGTACGATAAACGGTGTGCTCCGAAGAAACTGTGTGTTCTTTCGTCAGAGATGCCACACACCAACATATGTTCTACTCTGCAGAGCAGACAACCCTCCGAAGCCGACGTTCTGTGAAGACTCGTTGACATCTACAATTTAGATCCCCTACCTCTTTCCGTAGATGCTCATGGTAGCAGTACGCAACATTTAACCAGCCTCGCCCTTTTCGAGGTACTCATTCACAGGCTCTGCCTAATAACAATCTGACCTTTGTCAAAGTCCCTTATCTCAATGCATGCAGAATTTGCAGCCCATATCTTATCTAGGGTGATCGTCCGCCTACACGCTTTTGTTACCGTGTCAAGTGCCTGCACCGCTACCAAGCAATATCCAGAGTCGCGGTGGGCAGTAGCCATAATGTTTGGATTATCGGGGTATAGCGACAGGAGAAATTGTACGTTATATTATTCAAATAAGTACTGAGTGGTTTTCTGGAAATAGTCTCATCCTTCTACATCTACATCTTCATCTCTGCAAATCACATTGAAGTGCCTGGCAGAAGGTTCATCGAACCACCTTAACAATTCTCTATTATTCCAATCTCGTATAGCGCGGGAAAAGAATGAACACCTATATCTTTCTGTACGAGCTCTGGTTTCCCTTACCCTATCGTGGCGATCGTTCCTCCCTATGAAGGTCGGAGTCAACAAAATATTTTCGCATTCGGAGGAGAAAGTAGGTGATTGGAATTTTGTGAGAAGATTCTGTCGCAACGAAAAACACCTTTCTTTTAATGATGTCCAGCCAAAATCCTGTATCGTTTGTCACTCTCTCGCATATTTAGCGATAATACAAGACGTGCTGCATTTCTTTGAACTTTTCCGATGTACTCCGTTACTCCTATCTGGTAAGGATCCCACACGGTGCAGCAGTTTTCAAAACGAGTACCGACAAGCGTAGTGTAGGCAGTCTCCTTAGTAGGCCTCTTACATTTTCTAAGTGTCCTGCCAATGAAACGCAGTCTTTGGTTAGCCTTCCCCCCATTTTCTGTGTTCCTTCCTGTTTATGTTGTTCGTAATTGTAATACCTAGAAATTTAGTTAAATTTACGGCTTTTAGATAAGACTGATTTATCGTGTAACCGAAGTTTAACGAGTTCCTTGTAGCAATCATGTGGGTGGCCTCACACGTTTCGTTATTTAGGGTCAACTACAACTTTTCGCACCATTCAGATTTTTCTAAATCGTTTTGCAGTTTGTTTTGATCTTCTGATGATTTTATTAGCCGATAAACATCTGCAAACAACCGAAGATGGCTGCTCATATTGTCTCCAAAAACCTTTATATAGACAAGGAACTGCACAGGGCCTATAACACCACGCCAGAAATCACTTCTGTTTTTCTCGATGACTTTCCGTCAATTACAACGAACTGTGACCTCGTAAATCACAAATCCAGTCACATAACTGAGACGATATTCCATAAAGACGCAATTTCACTACGAGCCGCTTGTGTGGTACAGTGTCAAAAGCCTTCCGGAATTCCAGAAATGCGGAATCCATCTGAAATCCCTTGTCAATAGCACTCAACACTTCATGTGAATGAAGAGGTAGTTGTGTTTCACACTAACGATGTTATCTAGACCCATGTTGACTGTGTGTAAATAGACCGTTTTCTTCAAGGTAATTCATAATGTTCGAACACAATATATGTTGTAAAATCCTGCTGCATATCGACTTTAACGATATGGGCCTGTAATTTATTGGATTACTCCTACTACCTTTCTTGAATACTGGTGTGACATGTGCAACTTTCCAATTTTTGGGTATGGATTTTTCGTCGAGCGAACGGTTGTATATGATAATTAAGTATGGAGCTAATGCATCAGCACATTCCGAAAGGAACCTAACTGGTATACAGTCTGGACCAGAAGACTTGCTTTTATTGATTTGAGTTGCTTTCCTACTCCGAGGATATTTACTTCTACGTTAGTCATGTTGGTAGCTGTTAATGTTAAAAACACACAACATACGCAGTTCTGCACATGTAGAGGTGTGGTAAGCGTAACATGAAGAGCAAATAGTAAATGGGGTAGAATCAAAGAACGGAAAATCCAAAATGGAATGTTACAATACTATGGTGACACAGCGGAGATTCTGAGTCGCAGATGGGCACAACTAAACACACATACACACACACACACACACACACACACACACACACACACACACACACACACACACACACACGCGAACGCAACTCTCACGTACATGATAACCGTCTCAGGCAGCTGGAGCTGTTGTGTGTGTGTGTGTGTGTGTGTGTGTGTGTGTGTGTGTGTGTGTGTGTGTGAGTGCGTGTGTTTAGTTTCGACAAGAGCATTGTTGCCCGAAAGCAAACTTTTCGTCAGTCTTTTTGTTGTGCGCTTCTGCGACTCACCATCTCCGCTATATGATGAGTAGCAGCTACCGTTTTCATAATATTGCAACAGGAGTAAAAACTTCATAATTTTACTGTCCATATTGGTGAGAACATAAACTTTTAAACTGCAAAAACCCCATTTTAAAAATAAAATTACTTGTACAGCCACATCTGCATTCCGAAAAATTACAAATCTTGGGAAGAGATAAATCGTTAACACATTATCCTTAGTTTCATTACGTCGTATGCAATAGTGTTCTGGGACAACTAATCTTTAAGAAAGAAAGTCATCATTGCTTAAAAAAACGGAATGTAAAAATAGTAGACTAAGTGGTCCTCTTGTTGTTGACGTTTGTTTAAGGAGTACTACTGCTTCGGTCACTATTTGCTATAAGTGGCATACCACTGTTAATAAAAATGCTTTAACTATCTCTAGTACCAGAAGAAAAAATTACTTTCATTATTCTATATCAGAGTTGCCTTAGCACAAAATCAATGCACAAGACGGCGACAAGTATTTTTGATTTATCAAATGTTATAAACTATGTGACAGCCAGCAAATTTCAAGAAACTCGGAGAAGAGCTATAGGATTCCGGCTCCGAGGTTCCCATACAAGCTTAATTATTTGCATGGATGGTGATGAGGATAATAATTTGGAGCGGCTCAGTGGCCTGGTGCAAGTCTTTCTATTGGACGCCACCTGGGCGAGATTAGCGGACGTAACCCAACCCTGGCTGTCCAAACGGGGAAACGAGGCCTAAAGTTTAGCATGTAATCCGGACCACGCATCGTTTCTTGCGACTCCTCGCACCGTTGAGAGGTGAAGTCTCGGTTAATACGAAAACTGAGGAGGCTGTTGTCCGACCCAGATCCGATCACGCTGCCTGTTTATTCCCTCGCGGGCACTTCACCGCCATACCATCAGGCCGACACACACGTGAAGTTCATATACAGGTTCTGATGATTGAGTTTGGAAGCATCGAAATGTGTGACATAAACGGCCGTACCTTTACGTTGTACTGACTTAGACGCTTACACTTTCTACTACGTCAAGGAATTGTGGGCCTTAGCATGTGGCATAAATTGAAAAGTGTAGCTGCTCCTGCGAAAAAGGTGTCGTAATAGAAAGACGGACAATAAGGTACCCCATAACCCTAGGAGAGCCTAAGGGGGGGGGGGGGGGAGTTCGTTGAACCCACAACTTCTTTATGTCCCCTGCTTTTGCCCAAGTAACTTTCGTACTACATATTCCCTTTGAGTTACTATTTGTTGGCTATTTTATGAAACGTTAGTGTCAATATATTTTATAGAAAATTCCTGCTTTGAAAGAAAAAATAAATAAACTTATTATGGTTCCAACAAACCCCCGCCTTAGGCTTCCATGCTATAGAAAATTTCCCTTAGTCGGATTTCGTATTTCTCATGTCCACAACCATGCAAGTTAGTTGGTTGGTATTCTTGATATTCACAACAATCGGTTTACTTTCAGAGGAAGTGATTTTTAATGTCAGTCAGCTGTTATTTAGCTTGTAAACTTGCAGTGAGTTAGTGCAGTTCCCGACACGTAGGCCTCCAGTAAATTTGGTATCCTACAGAGATAAAACGAAAACAAGTAAGGACTTAGCGATGTTGTCAACAATGCACCAAGATAAAGGCACTGTTGTAGGAGAGAAGAATAAAACCGACATAAATGCATATTCTATTTCCGCTAAATGTGGAATTGATACCATTGGTCAAATGGCGCGTATGTACACCTACAAGAGGGGAACAAACAGATGGGCTCTATCTGTATTTTACTCTATCATCGGCATTTGTGCTATAAATGCAAACACCATATTCATCCAGCAACATCCAAGATGGAATGGACAGAAACACAGCAAACGGAAACTTTATCTTCTGCAAACTGGGATGGAACTAGTGAAATTGCAGGTAGAAGAAATAAGTGTCAATGCAAGAGGGTTATCTAACCAAATTGTTCAATCAGTGGAGACTATTCTACAAAACAAAATCAAAGCAGTGACAACAGTGGCACATCAGCTTCCTGCAGGGAAAGGACGGTACCATGTTTGTGTAAGAAAAGCTAAAACAAAGAAGCAGAAGTACAACGATCTAAGTAAACCAAAACAGTGTTGTGGACATTGTCATAAACATGTGTGTAACACATTCAGAAGAAAATTGTGAAGTGTGTTTCTTGCCTTGATGTTGAGGACACAGAGTAGTGCATTGTATATGAACACATCTGTATTTGTAATATGTCAATTTTTAATGCACGCAATCCAATATTTATAACAATTAACATTTATAAACCGATGCCTTAGTTAAAATACATAAACAATTTTGAAAGTTGTAATTTTTTGTCAGGAAACTTATTTAATATGCGTGGGCTCGCCGAACCCCCCGCCCCCCCTCCCCCACCCCTTAGGCATCCAAGTTAGAAAAAATTGTTTGGGCGTCCTAGGAATAAGGATACCATTTTTGCCGACTGAGATACAGAACCCAAAAGAAACTGAAACATGTTCTCCTTGACAGCTGTTCTATTTTGTAAAATAATCCCTATTTTTGTATTGAGTGAAAGGTGTTGGATAGGAATTACCAATTCATGTAAGTATTTATAAAAATAAACATATAAAATATAAGTTAGTAGGTACACCTATTTACATGTACGATGACTCGTTGCACTTCATTACGATTAGATTAGTGATCCACGAGCAATGGAACTAGGGAAGACAGAGCACGGACCTTGCGGAAAGTGGGTACATGTGAGTAGACAACGTGCAGGGAGAACAGGGATGCAGGGCAACGTGTAGAGGTGTCTACTCAGCAGTGGGAGCCCGGCTCACCTGCGGAGGCAGTGAGGGCCGGAGTGGCGCGGCCGCCCCCAGCTCCGCCCCTCCTGCTGACGCCGACGTCGACGCCGCCCCAGTCGCCGCCGCCGCCGCCGCCGCCGTCGGCCGCCGCCTCCCCCGCCGCCTCCGCTGCCGCCAGCTCGCTCCGCGCCGTAGGGGAGGCGCTGCCCGCGTGTTTCTCTGCCAACAGCAGGCGCAACACGATGCATTTCGTCGCAGATTAATCGAATTCCGCAATCTATTTGTGTCAATACGGTACTGTGGTATGATGTATAATGGCCGGAATAAAGTTCAGAATCATAACAAGGCATATTCTCTGCGGAGAGTCTATTACAGGTGCAGCCTAATGAGGCGTGTACAGAACAATGAAACAAGGAAATAAAAACGCCCGTAAACAAATGGTTCTCCCGATACGACGTAGGGAGAAGTCCAGTCTTACCAGTGTTACTACCCTGTTAATGTTCGGGGCTAACTTTGTGCTGCCGATTGTGGTGTACAGAGTGTCTGGAAATTCCCTTTAAAACTTCAGGGACTTGTATAGGGGAGCGAGTACGTAATATTTTGATGTGGGAACACATGTCCAGAGACGTTATCCAACGACACTACAGAGCGTCAAGTTTATAGGCGCCGGCGCCTTTAAATGTACGGATATACAGGTTATTTCCATGATGATGTCACAAACCGTCAAGGGTGATGCAGAAGGATAAATGTATGAATATGAGGTCAGGGTCCCCTAACCGGAAACCAAAGAGTCGAAAGTTATTAGCGAAAATCGTTGTGATACCCGGTTGCTGATGTTGTAGGGTAGACAACTTACAGAGGTAGTAGTATGGACCAAAACAACATAAAATGTTTAGTGACCATGGGCTCTAAAATGCATACCCGAGAATCCATTAGAACCTGTTCTTCTTCCTTGTGTTAAACACACCTCCTCTGTTGAACAAGTGCTCATAGATCTTAAAGCATGCATTTTACACCCCATCTTTACTAGACATTTCTTTTGTTTTGGTCCATATTGTCACCTCGGAAAGTTGTCTACCGCATAACATCAGCAACCACAGTACCGGTACACGTTTTCCACTGCCAGAGGTATCACAACGGTTTTCTCTTGTAACTTTCGACTCGTTCGTTTCCCGACAATGACTCTTACTTCAAACTGATACATTTACCCTTATGCGTCATGACGTTTCCGGACATGGGTTCCTGTTCAAAATATTACGTACTCACTCACCTCTACAAGTCCTACAAGTTTATAACGGGAATTTGCGAACACGCTGTATACATGATGATACGCTTCCGCACTTTCATACGGTTGTTCGCGAATTCGTAGTAGGAATCTTCGACAACAGGTGTGTCGGTGGTGTCTGGTCATTACTATGGCCTCCCACCTCTCCCTACTCCCTACTCGAGATTTTGTGTGTGTGTGTGTGTGGGGGGGGGGGGGGGGGGGGTATTAAAAAGCTTTGATGTATTCTAACCCTTTTGATATAGTCGATCAACTCAGCAATGCATTGGCTGTCGGTACATTCAGAAATCACATGCGTTTTTTGAACGTGTGCAGGCATCGGTGAGAAAACGTGCTATAGCCTGACATCACGTATGACACATTTGCTGTAACGTATCTGCAGTCAGGATCCTCTGGAACGCTGTCTTAAGGTGTTCATGTAATCGTTCCTAAGAGGTCGTATAGGAAAAATCCTTTGTATCTCGACCTATGTTTACTAGAATTATATGTGTTCCGTTCTCCTCCACTGGCCACTTTCAGAATGGTTACAGAAAAAGATAAATCTCAATTACAAGAAGATTGCTACGGCTCTAACAATATTGTGTAATCAGAAAAGTACTAACGTGACCCACCAGTCACTTTGAGGGATCTTCTCCGAATCGCCGTTGAGGAGTGGGACAATCTTGACCAACGGTGCGTTGATGAAGTTGTGGATAGTATGCCACGAGTAACACAGGCATGCATGAATGCAAGAGGACGTACTATTGGGTATTAGAGGTACCGATGTGTACAGAAATCTGGACAGCCGCCTCTGGAGATCTCGAAGTATGGTGCTACAACATCCAATGTGTGGTTTTCATGAGCGATAAAAAGGGCGGAAAGATGTTTATGTTGATCCCTTTTCCAATTTTACAGGTTCCGGAATTCTCGGAACCGAGGCGATGCAAAACTATTTTTGATTTGTGTATATTTCGTGTAGAAAAAATGGTTCAAATGGCTTTGAGCACTATGGGACTTAACTTCTGAGGTCATCAGTCCCCTAGAACTTAGAACTACTTAAACCTTACTAACTTAAGGACATCGCACACATCCATGCCCGAGGCAGGATTCGAACCTGCGACTGTAGCGGTCACGCGGTTCCAGACTGTAGCGCCTAGAACCGCTCGGCCACTCTGGCCGGCTCGTGTAGAAATCCATGTGAAACCTAATATTTTTAAGTATTGTTCATTGTGATCCACATATGCTACAGTGGGTTTCAGCCAACTACGTGAACATAGCTTCGGTCCAACCACTCCAGAACAGATTGAATGTTATAAACCAACCATGATGATATAGCGTTTCCAGGTGAAATCTCGTAATTTTATCTAGTTTAGCTTGTGAATCGCATGTCGCTATTGTGGCCTACAGCCGAGCACGTGATCCTTAGTCTGTCACTTTTCATGGTAAGAGCACAGTACAATGACGGCTGATGTTACAATGGACACAATGATATACAGCTGGTGTGCTAAACCTCATATCTGTGGATAGTTTTCAGGATTAATAGAACTTAAACGTTGGCCCCTGGTTCAACCACCTGGTAGTTACCTTGTAGTTGGTTGTTTTTAGCCTCAGCAAATATTGTTAGGATTTTATTTTGCAGTATCTCAATGGAAAGTTAATTTTATTTTAGTAAATGCCTTACACACATTTTTCTCTCACTGGTCGCTGTCAAAATTGGGTTTTCAGGTGTAGTACTGTGATATACCTTTTGCATTTCTTACTTTTATGTTTTCATCCTCTTTAAAAGCAAAGAGAAAAGATGAGGTGGTAGTAGCCCAGCGTAGAGCCTGTGCCTACCGTCAGGTATTTTTGACTTTCAGATGTTAAAAGACAGAGCAGTTGTAAGTAGGCTGTTTAGGTTTTCTTATTGGTAACGCCACATAGCGCTCGGTATGAAAAAATCACTGGCTGTGCCGTGTGCAGTCTGTGTTTAGTCTGCATTGTTGTCTGCCATTGTAGTGTTGAGCAGCGGCAGCTGGATGCTAACAGCGCGTAGCGTTGCGCAGTTGGAGGTGAGCCGCCAGCAGTGGTGGACGTGGGGAGAGAGATGGCGAGGTTTGAAATTTGTAAGAATTGGTGTCATGAACTGCTATATATATTATGACTAGTGAGGTAAATACATTGTTTGTTCTCTATTAAAATCTTTCATTTGCTAACTATGCCTATCAGTAGTTAGTGCCTTCAGTAGTTTGAATCTTTTATTTAGCTGGCAGTAGTGGCGCTCGCTGTATTGTAGTAGCTTGAGTAACGAAGATTTTTGTGAGGTAAGTGATTTGTGAAAGGTATAGGTTAATGCTAGTCAGGGCCATTCTTTCGTAGGGATTTTTGGAAGTCAGATTGCGTTGCGCTAAAAACTATTGTGTGTCAGTTTAAGAACAGTCGTGTATATATTTTTCTAAGGGGACGTTTCATATGTCGACCCTTAGGCGAGGATACCTCACTGGAATCTTCTGATTTGTGTAATTAATGTAGATTTTTTTTATTGCTAGCGCGTAATCATAGAGGGAATTTCCTTTGTAGTTGTAGTCTTTCATTGTTGTACAGTACAACAGTTGTGGCATGCATGTAGAGTTGCACCAAGTATTTCGCAGCTGCGCTTGCAATTAACTAGATATTATTTTCAGTGCAATGTTAATGTGTTCTCTTATTTTTGCTCTTCAAATTGTGCTTTTTTGTGTTGTCGTGTGAAATATTGTGACAATAATGGCGTGTGAAAGACGTAATACTAGGCTCCAAAGTAAACTGAGAAATGACAGTGAAGACGAAAGCAGTGTGTTAGCGCCACCATGTAATGAATTAACTAATGTTCAAAGTAGTAATTTGGTAATTGTGCATAGGGAAATGGAGGGGGTTGCAAATAATGGTGTACGCAGTGAAACAATTAGTGAACAGGGAAGCATTATCGATCGATTGGTCGGCAACAGCTCACGTCAGGAATCCGATATGACAGGACACAATCTTGCAAATACTGTACATTCAGGTTTTGCGTCCTCACCGTTTTCTCAAATAAGCCGAGACACATTTTCTTCTTGTCAAACTGTGAATGTTGCCGGTGCAAATGCACTGCCGAAAAGCATAGATGATCAGATTCCAGACACTAATACATTATTATTGCAATTAATGCAACAAATGAAACAAAACCAGAGACAAACACAGCAACAGTTAGACACAATGGAACAAAATCTTCAAAAGTTAGACACAATGGAACAAAATCAGAGACAAACACAACAAAAGCTTCAAAAATTAGACACAGTGGAACAAAATCAGAGACAAACACAGCAAAAGTTGGACACAATGGAACAAAATCAGAGACAAACACAGCAAAAGCTTCAAAAGTTAGACACAGTGGAACATATGCTTGAACAAACACGTGAAGATTTAACTACTGAATTACATAAAATCGAATCGAAATGTCAAAAAGTCTGTAATGACGTAAAAACACCTATTTGTGAGCATTTCTAACCTATTTTTTCACGGCATGAAAATGCATTACAGAATCACGAAGCAGACATAAAAGAACTGCAAACAATTGTTCATGAAAATCATGAGACCTTGCAAGCTAAAATTGACTCAGTTGCATCCACCGATTCGGTTACGCAACTTGCAAGGACTCAGGAAAACTTAAAGGTCACAGTAGATTCGATTTCAACACAAATGGACACTCTGAAACTTGGTTCAGAAAAACACACTGAGGAAATGTGTTCACTATAGGAGAAAGTAGCCAAACTTTCAGATTAGTTCACTAACTTATCTACGAAGGTAGATGATGATCTGAATGACACAAAACCTGTAGCCTTCACTGACACTGAAGAGTATGAACAAATTAGGAAATTCAAACAGAATCAAAATCAAATCAACACACAGTACAAAAGAGAAATGCGGGAAGTACAAGATCAGTTGGCTCAAGTAATACAAGAATTACATATTTCAGAGGACACTCGCGCCCCGGTATGGGAAGAGGGACATAGCAATACAGAACAACCACAAAATAATAACACAGGGCACTTCGGAAATCATGAAAGTAATTGGCAAGGTGCACCGAATTTTGAGATGGAACCGCCGATACGACGTAACAATGACCGATATGCTACCCGCCGACACGATGATTTTGACTATAAACTGTTCATTACTGCACGTAAATTCAAAACATTTAAGAATTCTGGCAACGACATTCATCCACAAGCGTGTCTCCATCAATTCTCTCATTGTTTTCCTCCCAACTGGTCTTTAGAACACAGATTAGAATTTATGTGTGGCTACTTAGAGAATGAACCAGCTGTAAGAATGCGATCGGTCATTCACGATTGCCACAGTGAAGGAGAATTTTACCATACCTTCCTCTCAGCATATTGGTCCCAAGCCACACAAGACCGAGTAAAACATAGCATCATAATGATGAAACATTTCGAACAATCTGAATTTTCCAGTCTTGTCAAATATTTTGAAGACATGTTACATAAGAATCAGTATCTTTCAAACCCATACAGCCCCTCAGAACTCATCCGTATTTGCTTAATCAAATTACCTGAACATTTACGACAGATTATTTTAGCAGGACGATGCAAAGACGACATTGAAGCTTTTCAGGGACTGTTACAAGAACTGGAAATTGACACTGACAATCGCGGAACGCGAAAACAGGAACACAACAATTACAGGTCACACCTGTCACAATTCCGCGATGACAGAAATAATACACGACAAGGCTATTCGTACAACGTAAATCGTGACCAAAACGGACACCACCCGTATGACAACCGTTGGCAGAGTAGTAATTATTACAGGGAAAGATCACCTCTCCGCGGTAATGACTATCACAGAGACAATCAGAGAAACAGACAATATGGAAACCAAAATAATTATTATCAAGTGAGACGGAATAACTTAAGACGCAACGGTCCAGCGCGCAGTTACGATTCAGGGAGAAATTCTCCACCACGTGACCGACAAGAAAGAAACTATGGAATCTACCGACATGACGACACACGATATGATCGGAACGACAGACCTGAATTGCAGCAGAACTGGCGGGATTCAAACAGAGCAGGGCCCTCTCGACAAGGTGAATTTGTAGAAGTTAGGTCCCCTAATCCCATTAACGGGGCGCGCCAACAAAGAGACAGACAATGACTCACACCGCAGGCAGCCGCGTGCGCCGGCTGGCTCAGAGAAAAATAACGTAGACGCTAACCTTCAGAAAAAATTTTAGCATTCCGTGCCGACGTATACAACATGATAATTACTTGGAAGCTGAAACTCTGCGCACTAGAAAGAGTAAAGGTTTACACCACATTTCACATGTAAAACCGTTTATTGAAAGATAATCTGCTTTTTAACTTTGTCTTTGCCATAAAACATTTCAATTCACATTTCTAGTATGCTTTGTCACACTGAGAAACTGTTAACATGCAACAATGTTTTGAAGTTAACTATACAGTCTAGAACCTAGGGAACATTTTTAAACGGAAATTACGAATGCATTGTTATAGTGAACAGACGACACAGTGTTGTTATTTGTACATTCTTGCTTGTTAGTTGCACGATTACGTAACGACTATAAGGCTTACATACTTAGAACATATACTGTTAATGAGGTTTTAATGCAACATTTTGTTTCAGTTGAAAAGACATTCTTTATTTGAAGTACTTTCTGTGAGATTAAAGATGACTTAGCGTTTGGTTTCTTTGATAGCTACACGATTATATCACGACGCTACTAATGTGTGACACAATTTACATTGTGCTTTTGCGGTGTATCTGTTTTATATCTGCACAGTTTTTCTGAATTATTCTGGAAAGTAAAACATGTTTTAGTTGTAACTTTTGTGGTATAGCTACAATTAGACAGCCTTTTCCATAGCACAGCAATACGTTACAGCACAGTACTTTCTTCATCACGGCAATAAGCGTAATAACTAAGATATTTATACGCAAAGCAATTCACTTCGTTTATGATGAGGTAAGTACATTGACTTCAGCAGAACTTTGCTTACAGAGGACGATAACTACGACACTTCCACAGAGATTATCTTACAACACGGCGCACAGTTTAGCGCTACAGTACGCGTATTTGAGTGACTAATTTTGTACTTAAAGCATTTATTTTTAAAGATATTTGAAGTACAATGATACAAAGGTTTTCCATGATACATTTCATTCCATTGCTGTAATCTGCAACACCTGAGGATATAATTACATTAATCCTCAGGGGGGTACACGCTTACTTTGTGTACCATGTGAATGGCAAGCACAAGGAGCCCTAGCTAATATGGTATTTGCTTATACAACTTTACACATCGGTACCATATTTCTCTAACACATTAATTACACAGCTATGTGATCATTTAACTGAGAGAGACAAACATTTATTTTACTTCATCAGTGACAGATGTTTACGTAATTACACCGTTGGATAACTTCACACTTACGAAATTGTATTTTGTCTGTACTTTGTGAACTGTTCACATTTTTTCGGAACCATTGTGATACTATGAGAGCTTTGAATGACATATTTGGTATTGGATCATGATTTTTAAAGTACGTTTGAGGTAGATGACACTTTTGACATGAGAAGAGAATTTTTTTAGGTTTTGAAATTATTGGAGGAAGCTACGACGATTTTGAGAATTTGACTGAGGTGTTATGATGTTATTATTACGATGACGATGTGTATTATGCTGTTGTGGTATGTTTATGATCAATAAGCTGATGCTATATGAGGAATTTAATTATGCTATGTATTTGTTATGATGAAATATTGAAGAAGTGTGGACGAATATGTATATGTGTAATAAGGTAAGGAATAATGAGTAGTGGTTAGGGACTCTGGTTTGTGAAAAAGGTGGTTGGAAACCAAGAATCGTACTTTAAGAGATGATATGTATGTAAATGCGTGAATGTACCACAATGCCGCCGAAAATTTTTTCGACACTGTTATATTTACAGGATTTTGTTTCTACAGATTTGTAACGCAAGTTCTTGACCTGTGAAATTTTTTATATGAGACTGCCACTGTAGCGGAAACTGGTGTCGTAAATATTTCGGTAAGACAGTTAAGAGACCACCTGCGCGTAATGCGTCGTGGGCACCCAGCTGGGCGACAGCCACCAGGAAACAAGCCATTAGTGTGTGCCTTTCAGAGGCACAGGTAAAAAAAAAGGGGAAGCCATTATCCTCGCTATTCACATTCCTTTGTAGAAAGCATCGTAAATACGACACCCTCAAACTTGAAAACATGATTACACTGTAGAGTTCTTAATTTATGACATTCACTGAAATGAAATGATGAGAAACATGTTATATCTATTGTCTTTCTAGCTGAGAGATTGCTCATTTTGTTTAATATCCAATTTCTATCTGCACTGCAGCATTGGTTAAAATAAAATTTAATAGATGTACTAATATCACTATTTTCTGTCTACAGACCCAGTAAAGAATCATTTTATAATGTACTTCCTTAGAAAAGAGAGCACAAATAGACATTTCCCTTCACAGGACTTACAAAAATAATTTTTTTTTACGATTTGGTAACTTATCTGCTAGCGTATGTTGTAGTGATGCATCACTCTAGTGTTAAGATGTGACATAGGTATTACACATTTTTAATGTAATATTTTTTCTGCTTCAGCTTTGTCATGTTTAGGTATAAGTTATTACATTTATTGCTGCTCGCTATGCTTACTTGCATTTTTTTGTCATTGCTGTTTGTATTAATTGTTTTGTGCTGCTGCATTGCCTCGTCCCTTAGTTAATCATCTGAGCTCTGTAGGTTTAAGTTAGCTTAAGAGGGGGTAGACTATATAAGAGAATGATTTGCGATGGATTGGAAGAAATCCATTGAGAAGTTATACGAAAAAAGTACAGAAATCAGGTATAGATAGGACTTTTTGGAAATATTGAAGAATGAAGGGAGATCTCCGAGGAGTAAAGAAAGTTTTGTTTGCAAAATACTGCAGTAAAACGAACCCTGTCATTTCCTTTTGTGTTAGCCCTCTGTGTGTTTATGTACCCTTGTGTATTTGTCTTTTTCCTGTCTTTGTGTTTAGCTAATAAGATTTATGTTGTAGAATTTTTCAGATACTATGTTATTTTCTTTGTAAATATGTTCAGACATTATTTATTGTGTTTTGTTTTAATGCTCATGTGTGAAGTTGATGTTTCAAAAGTTACTCTGATCTTTTACGTATGTACTTATGTCGTAATTTTTTTAACACTGATGTATTTGCTATTTCGATTCTTTTGTAAAGCCTGTACTACTGCTAATGTTATCTGTATTGTTATGTTCTTTAATGATGTATTTTGTACCTTTGTTATTGTATTCTTATGTTATAAAATTGTAATTGACACCAGTTCATCAAATTAAGTAACTTGCAAATTACATTTCACTGCACACATTTCTGTTGGTCATAGTATATGGAGAATATGTGAGAAGTAGGGACTGATAGTGTTTGCACGTGTGTTAATAATTCAGTAAGGGACTGGATAACAGCATTGCTGGTTCTAAGGACATTTCAAAAACAATTTTTGTGAGTGCACAAGTGGTGGTTATGGACTTGCTATATTATCCGCAAGACTCTTCAATGGTGATTGTGCGCCTGCACAGTCAAACAGATGGCTGCTGGCCATCTCTACAAGGTCTACAGTGGGTCTGCATCTCTGGTGGCCCACCAATACCTTAATCTCTACCAGGACTACAAGGGGTCTACTCTGTGATGACCTACCTACCAATATTCTTCAAAACTTCGACTGACTCTGCTGTGGGTTTGCTCTGTTGTGGCCCATTACCTGTCTGCATGTCAAGAGTCAGCACTGTCTTTCCGTTGGAAGGACAACACTACTTCTTCAAGACTGCTTAGAAATCCACTACTTCCAAGTGCAATTTCCTTTACTGCTCAGACTTTGAAAAAAACACTGCAATTTTACTGTGATGAACGATCAGGACTGTCTTTATGGACTGTGAGAAAATTTTAGATTCTGACCAACATTGTATCAATAAGTGTGTGTATTTGATATCTTTGTTATAGTAATTATGAAAAATTTTATCAAATCATTATTGGCCACTGCCCAAAACAATTTGTAAAAATTTTTTGTGGGGAGCATGGGGGCTATGTAAGTAGGCTGTTTAGGTTTTCTTATTGGTAACGCCACATAGCGCTCGGTATGAAAAAATCACTGGCTGTGCCGTGTGCAGTCTGTGTTTAGTCTGCATTGTTGTCTGCCATTGTAGTGTTGGGCAGCGGCAGCTGGATGCTAACAGCGCGTAGCGTTGCGCAGTTGGAGGTGAGCCGCCAGCAGTGGTGGACGTGGGGAGAGAGATGGCGGAGTTTTGAAATTTGTAAGAATTGGTGTCATGAAGTGCTATATATATTATGACTAGTGAGGTAAATACATTGTTTGTTCTCTATTAAAATCTTTCATTTGCTAACTATGCCTATCAGTAGTTAGTGCCTTCAGTAGTTTGAATCTTTTATTTAGCTGGCAGTAGTGGCGCTCGCTGTATTGTAGTAGCTTGAGTAACGAAGATTTTTGTGAGGTAAGTGATTTGTGAAACGTATAGGTTAATGCTAGTCAGGGCCATTCTTTCATAGGGATTTTTGGAAGTCAGATTGCGTTGCGCTAAAAACTATTGTGTGTCAGTTTAAGCACAGTCGTGTATAAATTTTTCTAAGGGGATGTTTCACAGTTTTTGTTCTTGTACGAGTTGTTGGAAGGAAGGTTTCGCTCAGTGAGTGAACGAGTGAGAACCGCCATTTTTAGCGAGTAATTGCAGACCGCCATTGTGTGTATTTTCTATGTGCATCGAACAGAAATATAGTAGTGTTTTATTAACAGAATATTTGTGAGAGTTATTATTATTTCAAGTAGTAATGCAATAAGAAGAACGGAAGCCCACCTGTGTACTTCGGAAAATTTACGAAGATCCGAATATAACAACACGACCACAGTCAAGGAGACGGCGATCGGACATAATATTAATAATTGGTACGCATAAAATACTATGAAGACGATTTATTTATATAAATGTAAACTAAAATGATTCCTTTCCCGTTACAGGCAATGCCTAGCTTATGGTGCTTGTCCTTCACGCCAAAGAATTAATCTCTTTAATTCATCCATTTTAAAAAAGCCACACATTCCAACATTTTATTATCATTCATTCCCTATCCTATTATATTATCATTTTATTATATTATAGTACATACACTATGAGATCGCGCTGTCAGCTCCTGTGTCCCAGTATCTCGTGCACCCTTAAGTTCAGTAATTTAGTAGGAACCTGCCGGTGGATCTAAGTGTAAACGAATATTTCCTTTTAAAACCCTAGTGCAACTAACATTTCCTCACCAACGACCAGTGCTGTGCAAGGTTAAGTGAGTCAAAGGCAGTCTGTTTGAATTCCGCTTAGGGGATCACTTTATCATAAATATTTTTTGCACTGAGATAGTGATTGAGAGAACGTAAACTCATATCTTGTCAACTTTGGCTTTCCTTTGAAATAACACATGTCAATCTTTTTAACGGACAGCTTGACAAATACTGACGGGAGAAATAGGTACATCAAGGTAGAGTTGGTAGGCGTGTATTTACGAATGAAAGACGATGTAGATTCAAACTTCGCTCCAGTCGCATAAGAGTAGCGCTAATAACGCCACTATGAGTATGAAAATCAGGTTTGCTTTAAATACAATCTGTGAAGGTCATGAGTGTTAGTTATCTTTGAAATTTGATGCGTGGGCTTAACGTTAGTCAAGAATTCCTCTAAGGCGACAAAGACGTCAGTATCAACATCTTCCATGCGTCTTTTCGCGGATGATGCTGTAGTATACAGAGAAGTTGCATCATTAGAAAACTGCAGCGAAATGCACGAAGATCTCCATCGGATAGGCACTTGGTGCATTGAGTGCGAACCATACGCGACTGGAACAGGAAAGGGAGGTAATGACAGTGTCACGTATAGTGCCCTCCGCCACGCACCGTTGGGTGGCTTGAGGAGTATAAATGTAGATGTAGATGTAAAAATCGGTTACTTCAAGGACTTCTCCGAGAAAGACGCCCATCAACGTGTATTTCACTGACCAGAAACGACCGCCATTTGAGACTTCAGTTGTGTCAAGGGAGTACCCTGTGGAGGGCTAAGTGAAGGTCTGTTGCGATTTCTGATGTAAGCTGTTTCTCCCTCGGTGCCAGTGACGGCCGTGTGTTGATTAGGAGGAGGCCGATTGATGCGTGCAATCAACCTTTCTGCGTGCTAGACACACTGGACCTACACCTGAGTTATCATCTGGGGAGCGATGCTGTCTGACCCACAGTCAGTCTGGTGATTCGACCTGTTTTGATATCATTCGTGAATAGCATTCCACAGGGTGTTTTTCAATAGTATAACGGCCGCTCACACACCGCCAACTTGCTCTACGTCCGCCTCCGGTAGCTGAGAGGTCAGCGCGACAGAATGTCAGTCCTATGGGCCCGGGTTCGATTCCCGGCTGGGTCGGAGATTTTCTCCGCTCAGGGACTGCTTGTTGAGTTGTTCTAATCATCATCATTTCATCCCCATCGACGCGCCAGTCGCCGAAGTGGCGTCAAATCGAAAGACCTGCACCAGGCGAACGGTGTACGCGACGGGAGGCCCTAGTCACCCAACATTTACATTTAACATGCTCTACAGCGTGTCAAGATGTTGCTTTCGCCTGTTCAATCACCAACAGAGCACATTTAAATCCCCATACACGACAATTCCTTTCACCGTTCTGTTTCTGCTGAAGACTGACCACTGTATATCCATCAGCCACTGTTTCTAGCTCACTCAACTACTTGAAGATTACAAAATGCGAAGAACGTTCTGCGGGAACTCCCTAGCAAGACTCGGGCTGGCTTAGAGCTTGCAGCTGACAACTTCTGCTCGTTGCGTCTCTTCCTGGTGACGCTGCCACTCCAGGGAGAGTTATTCTAGACGGCTGGGTGGCAGGTTTACGTGGACCGATGTTCCTGCTGCGAACGGATGTCCACGGTGCTTCTGGTACCATGTGTCGCAAACTACTCTTGTGTTGTACCTCAGCATAACAGATCTGGTCTGTTGTCGAGTATTTCCTACAGATCGATTTTGTTGAGTCTATGTCAGAGATCGCCACTACTTTGAAGTAACACACTTCTGAGACGGTGGCCGGTATCTGACTTGCTCAAAGGTGTTAGAGGATAGTGCACTGAAAAACTTGATTCCTCAGATGTCTTTCTGGCTCTGCAATGGAAAGTTTGACAGGAGACTAAGATCTGCAAACAATGAAAATGAAAACATTTAAACATCCTGTGACGCTGTGGGCCTAATGCACTGCATTTCTTTGCATTTGAATAGCTAGCGTATTCGAAGCAGTGAGTATGATTTACCAATGCAGATAGTACAGATGCTAGATGAGGGGTACTCTTGGCAGTTATTTTTCACCATTTGTCTTTCCACATTTTTCTGATTGTGCCTATTTTTCTGAACTAGCGTACGGGGAGTATTATATGTTCTAAAGGATAAAGCGCGATGCGAAAAGAGTTCTCCCTATACAGATAAAGAACAAGGGATTGTATAACTTAGTAAAAATTATGGATCTACGCAAGAAATCATTGCTCTTGATAGGGCATTTAGCCACGTGTGACACGGTAAAGAAAGCTGTTCGAATGGACGTGGGGTTGCTAACTAGGCTCATGAAGTGTAATTTGTTGAGGGAACTATACTAGAATCTCAAAAATAGTTCGTTTCCAACACAAGTGGATATGTCAATATAACAATAGATATCCAAATGTAAGAGTAATTTGGGTTAATATAGGAATTTCCTCAATCCCTGCGCTGCTTCTCAGGAGAAAGTTCGAAGAAGGGCAACAAGTTTTGTACTGTCGAAAAATAGTCAGATCGTATTACTAGCGTAGTTATTCAATTTGATGTTCCTTGCGCAGAATTTTGAATTTGATGGCACCTTCTGTGACCGTCAGGTCGTAGATAGTGTTGCCTAGCGAAGTTTCTGTTTCACATGTTTCATGTGGTGCACTGGGTAGAGTTGATTCACGTTGCTGGCGCTAAGACGTGGTACTAATATTTAATTATACTACGTGTATATTTTCATATTGTGGTTTTGACTTCTGTGGCACTTGATTGTTTGTTTCTGACGGCGAATGGCGTTGTGCTGATTTGTTAGGATAGATTGAGATTGTTGTTTGTGAGCATAGATGAGCGTGCTGTTATTGGAATTCGTTGTCAGGAACTAGGAATCAGTAGCTCACGGGAGCGTAATTTAGAGTAGAATCAGTGTGGCACAGGAATGTGTAGTTTTTAAATTCGTTTGGGTCAGAATTAGAGTGCATGCCTGAAGAAGCAAGGCACGTTTGCTACAGAGTAGCGGAAGTAATTGTTAACCATGGATCCATGTCAGATTATTAGCGATCACCAGGCAGATATTACACGGGATTATCAGGTAAATGCGGTTGCAGACCAGGCAGAAACTTCGAACGTAGAACCTGCAGAGTATGACGACATGTCTGAGTCAGATGACGAAAGTGAACAGGAGGCCGCAGCAGGACGAAATGTAGGCGCAACTGGTACGAGACGCAACATCAGTGAGACTGGCAGACCAGAATCACGAATGGAACGTCACAGAATGATGGAATCTCATTCATCTAGCCCTGGACGTGTTAGCGGTGGATCCCAATTTCAGACTCTCATGCAATTCATGCAAGAGGCAGAGAAAAAGAGATGGGAGGAAGAGGAGGAAAGACACAAACTAGTCATAAAAACGGTTACAGCCGGTACAGATGGAGTCAAGAAAGATATCGCAAGAATCCAAGAAGAGCTAGAGAATGTCCTGGAAACGACATCAGAAACGCGTGAGGTTGCCGACCAGGCGAAGAGCGATGCCAAAATAGCGCTATTGGTAGAACAAGTAGTACGAAAGGACGTATCAGTGTCCAAAGAATAAGTCAAACTGGCAAGAACTGAGGCGTGTAAGACAAAAAAGGCACTTGGAACTCTCCAAAAACAAGGCAAGAAACGCAAGAAAAATGAGTCAGGCTGCGAAGCGAATTGAACAGATAGAAATCAAACAAGTCGAAATCTCTGAAGTTAAATATCAGCAGGCCTGAGTCGCACTGCAAGAAAAGGACGTTCGGCAGGCACATGAGAAGGCCACGCAATTGTAAACACAAACTCGTCCGGAAGAGCGCCATCGAGAGCATCACAGAAGTGAAGAAAATGTTCTGCCACTGTCCGAACCGCTATGTGAGGACACACCCCTTGCACATGGGTGAATGCAGCAAGAATACGTTCCTGCCGAGGCGGAACGTGTTATAGAAAATACACGCAGCATGTCAGAGATCGAGCCGAAAAACAATTGTACACGTCTAAGGTCATCAGAAACGTTATTACGTGAATCTGAAAACACGAGGGGATACCGTGACACTGCACAAGGATCGTTGGGGCACGGATACATAGCATCACGCGCTGCACAGGAGAAGGAAAATTCGTAAGGCGGGTTCGTCGAACCTTTCGACCTCAAACTTCTCTTGACCACCCAGAATTTTCAAGTCTACAAGGAGGCAAACAACGCATTATATCCAAAGACCTGGATGGCACAGTACGATATCGTGCTACCAGAATCTTGGCCACTCAAGTACAAGCTCCAGTTTATCTGTGGTTTCTTAGAAGGGCCGATTGCAGAACATATGCGCGGAGTTGCGGAGAGTTGTCGCTCCTACCAAGAATTTAAGGACGCATTCCTTAGCACATACTGGTCGCACGACACACAGGAGAGGATAAAACAGGAGATCATGTTAGGAAATGACTTTGAAGCTTCTGTATTGTTCATTTCTGTCAAATTTTTCGAATCCCTGGTCAAGAAGAACAGATTCTTGGATCAACCGTGCACTCCCAAGAAAATTATAAGGCACTGCTACGTTGAACTGCCTTTACGTTACCAGCAACTGCTCATCGGAAGATGCAGCTGTTCAGTCGTAGCTTCCAAGAGTGCACTGTGCGAACTCGAGTACATGAATGAAATTCACAACTCGCGGGAAAGAAGTAGAAATAATGGCCGTAACTGGCGAGTTTTGCCAGAGAGGAATGACGATGGCTGAAATGGGGGAAAACATCGATCGAATCCAAAGTTCAGACTTCAATGGGAATAACCAGCCATCATGGGAAACTAGAATACGACGAGGAAATTATAACCATAACAACAACAACTACCGACGAAACGGAAAATGAAGAGAGCAATAGAACCAGGATCAAAAGGATTCTAGGGACCAACAGCAAAGCAATAGCAGGACCGACAACGGTCAAGGTCGATGGAATGGCCGACATAGCGCATATGTGGAATTGAGGCCACCTGAACCATCGCAGGTGTCACGCAGAGAAAATTCAAACTGCAATTGATACACAGGCGCTGCCGACTCAGCTCCAAGCAATGCCGCAGAAACAGTCGGGATGAGCCATATTAACTTGTTAGAGTACGTAGATACAAGAGAACTGCCATGGGAAGACAACGTGCAGTATGTAAATAGTCTCCATGGGTGTACTGTTTAACATAATTTGATAGTGTGCTTATTAGCGTAATTTTCAATTTGATCTATTTTGGTGTTATTTTGTTTGTTTGTGATTTACATTAGTTTTCAGCAGGAGTCCCTGTTGAGCATGGTCAAATGAGTTGCGTATTTGTGACATCTTCACGCCAATATTTACTGGCAGGTGCCAGATTGAAATAAAATTCCGTTGAAAATTATGTGTCATTATCAGTTGGCACTTTTAGTGGCATACCAAACCAGGCACGCTGCAATACTGAGTACTCCAAACAAGTAAATAGTGCTGTTAGTTCTTAGGAGCTCAGAATTTTCCTATTTCCGGAACTGAGCATCGTACTCTGTCGTAGCATTCTCGTAGAACGGCCTTCACAATTATCACCATGGTCGATGAAATTGCTTCTCTTTACTTTCTGTGGTTTCTTGCACATTGTCCAAGGGACGGATATGTGACACTTTATGTTTTTCGTGGTGTCTAGACAGTAAATCGCGAAAGAGCATGTGCGTCTCGATTTTTGGATGTGTTTCGTATGGTGTTAGCAGTACACGTTTTAGGCGCGTGTCTCCGCTAAGGTTCAGGGTGGTATGAGCATGCGTCTCTCGATTTTTAGATGTCTTTCGTATGGTGTTAGCAGGCCTCGCTTTGGGCGCGAGTCTACACTAAGACTCGGTGTGTTTGAGCCATCACCTGTCGTGCCATGTAGCCTGTCCCGTGGTGTAATTTTGCCAGCGCCATGTGAGCACCGTCGGTGAAAATTGTGTATGGGGAATTAGCATAAACAAGTGCAAGTTATGGTAGAGTGGCGAACGCCAGGCCCAAAAATAGGAAGCAAAAACGAAATGATGGACTATGGATGAGACTTAAATTCAGTATGGTTTTGTTCCACTTCAGCAGCAGCGGTCCTGACAGATGAGACAGGAGGCATCTTTGTAATATGTACAATTACGAGTACACAATCATAAAATGCCACTTCAAAGATTTCAGGCAAGCCACGACCACTGAGTAGATGGACTTCCTGGCCAATTCAGTGTCAGCAGACAACACTGCCTGACATGGAAAAACAAAAGACAAGTATACAAGGAATAAGAGGCATGGGAATTCGCTTTGGTAGAATTAGCAAAGGCATAGGGTGGTACAACAAGTATTTAGTATTGGGAGAAGCCAGCACGTTTGGTGGAGGTATAGAGGTAGCGCCAGCGTAAAAATTAGAGTGCATGAGAGGAGCATAACTAACAAAAAACTAACGAGAACAGTTGCACACACAAACAAAGACACCTCACACCACATGATTTACTTCCATACAACGTTAACAGGGCCCTGCAGTCATTAAATTTATTTTTGGATTTGTGTCCTTAGTAATAAAATGAATAAATAAGTAAATGTATTAAGTAAAAGACTTTTTCGTATTCTTCAGTAACCTTTTCTGTACACTGATTATATCAGTGTAATGACATTTTTGAGAGAATGTGGCACTTGACCACACATGAGTATTGTGCAGACTCCGGAGCCAACATGGCAGACCGGCCCAGACAGCTGACGCGCCTACATCATACAGCCCAGCCGTCTACCACTGCAGTGGGACGTTACGCGCCATCGCAGAGAGCGGAATGCCACCGCACGCAGGCACCCCCCCCCCCCCCCCCCCCCTTTCCCCTAGAGGCCAACGACTTTCCAGACCAATATTCAAGGGACAAACGAGTCGCATGGCACCACAGTCGAAGTGGTGTGGTGCCACGCGAGGTGAGTCACGGTTTCTGCGAGTGCATAAGTGCCACGTTTTCAATTCGTGTAACATTTTCAATAGTAAATTTTGTCTCCCCAGTGTCCATGTGGAGGGAGCGATAGGATACCTTTCTGTAATATCATTATGTAATATCTTTTTGTGTTTTTGTATGTATCAATTCAACTGTCTTGATTGTGACATATACACTACTGGCCACTAAAATTGTTACGCCACGAAGATGACGTGCTACAGACGCGAAATTTAACCGACTGTAATATGCAAATGACTAACTTTTCAGAGCATTCACACAAGGTTGGCGCCGGTGGCAACACCTACAACGTGCTGACATGAGGAAAATTTCTAATCGATTTCTCATACACAAACAGCAGTTGACCGGCGTTGCCTGGTGAAACGTTGTTGTGATGCCTTGTGTGAAGAGGAGAAATGCGTACCGTCACGTTTACGACTTTGATAAAGGTCGAATTGTAGCCTATCGCTATTGCGGTTTAGCGTATAGCGACATTACTGCTCACGTTGATCGAGATCCAATGACTGTTAGCAGAAAATGAAAATCGGTGGGACCCGGTGGGTAATAAGGAACGCCGTGCTGGATCCCAACGGCCTCGTATCACTAACAGCCAAGATGACAGGCATCTTATCCGCTTGGCTGTAACGGATAGTGCAGCCACGTCTCGATCCCTAAGTCAACAGATGGGGACGTTTGCAAGACAACAACGATCTGCACGAACATTTCGACGGCGTTTGCAGAAGCATTGAGTGTCAGCTCGGACACCGTAGCTGCGGTTACCCTTGATGCTGCATCACAGACAGGAGCGCTAGCGATGGTGTACTCAACGACGAATCTGGGTGCACCAAAAGCAAAACGTCATTTTTTGGATGAATCCAGATTCTGTTTACAGCATCATGATGGTCACAACCGTGTTTGGCGACATCGCGCACATTGGAAGCGTGTATTCGTCATCGCCATAATGGCATAAAACCTGGCGTGATGGTATAGGGTGCCATTGGTTACACGTCTCGGTCACCTCTTGTTCGCATTGACGGCACTTTGAACAGTGGACGTTACATTTCAGATATGTTACGACCCATGGCTCTACCCTTCATTCGATCCCTGTGAAACCCTAAATTTCAGCAGGATAATGCACGACCGTACGTTGCAGGTCCTGTGCGGGCGTTTCTGGGTACAGAAAATGTTCGACTGCTGCCCTGGCCAAAGCATTCTCCAGATCTGTCACCATTTGAAAACGTCTGGTGAATGGTGGCCGAGCAACTGGCACGTCACAGTACACCAGTCACTACTCTTGAGGAACTGTGGTATCGTGTTGAAGCTGCATGGGCAGCTGTACCTGTACACGCCATCCGAGCTCTGTTTGACTCAATGCCCAGACATATCAAGGCCGTTATTACGGGTTCTGATTTCTCAGGATCTATGCATCCAAACTGCCGAAAATGTCAGTTCTAGTATAATATATTTTTCCAATGAATCCACGTTTATCATCTGCATCTCTTCTTGGTGTAGCAGTTTTAATGGCCAGTAGTGTAGGTTTATTCTCCACATTTGTTAATGCTCTGATTATGTGCCTGTATTTGTTTTCATGTCTTAGAAAAAACACACAAAATACACAACTTAGATACATATTACACATGAAGAGTCTTGTGTTCGAAGCTCTGGCCTGTGTTGTTGGTGCTTGGTACGGTCCTGAGACTGACTTCTCTGGCAAGTGATGAAGCTTTTATTGTACCGACAGTGTATCTTCGAATGTCTCGGACTACTCATTTGTCAAGGGCACACTAATTCCTTTTTGGTTTACCAGTTTCGACGTTTGGTATCCTTGTGAGCTTTGTAGTATAAGTGAGCCAAATTGGTCCTTGGAACGGACAACGAACGGGTGTCACGCACTGAAATCTACCGTTACTTTAGGGCTCTGGTAAATAGTCAATTCCGATCCGTCTGCCTGATTGCTAGACCGTGAGATTTTTGCATTTCTTTCATGGCCGCGGTCGACTCCAAGTCTTGCCACCACTGCGCACTTCTCGCAAGCTGCAAGTTACATCAGTGCACGAAGCAAAACAGGCTAACGTACTGCTGCCGTGGCCTTGCTGGGGCTTACAGATCTCAATTGCCACTTGCTCTCAGCTGCTCCTATTTTGACGAACTTCTCTAGATTATCAATCAAAGTCTGCTCAGCGTCTGATCAGTTCAGATTGCGGTATCCACATTTTTAGGGCCAGAGTACATAAGTCACTTTCACATCCAGGAACCTTGTCCATTGTTCTCTTAACCCAACTGCTAGTTGTTTACAGTTTTCGATCAATAACTATAATTTATATCTGTTTTTGCTTTTGAAAAATAAATGTTGTTAGTAAATTTTCCTACATTATCAATCATTCTTTTATAGTCGGCCGACGAGTTAACTTTCATTGTGGCGTCCCATGCCAGGATAAATTTCAAGCGTCACGGACGTGACACAGGATTTACGGTGAATATCATTAAAACGAAGCCGTTTCTCTCTGTAGCGGGATGTTCTCACGAAATATCAGTCACCGAATTTCTTCTCGAAGGCGAGAATATTTTGTTGACGCCGACCTACATAGGAAGAAACGATCATCATAATAAAATAAGTGAAATCAGAGCTCCCACGGAAAGATATACGTCTTAGTTTTCTCCGCGCGCTGTTCGAGAGTGGAAGGATAGAGAATTGTTGTCAATGTGGTTCGATGAACCATTTTCCAGACAGTTATGTGTGATTTTCTGAGTATCCATTTCGATGTAGATGTAGGCCTGAGGTTCATATCACGACACAGAAAGTGTTCGGAGAACGCTCGGGCTAGTCCGTCCATCCATAATATAGTCTCTGGCGGTCGACTGATAGTAGTTCCTCGTCTCCAAAATCAGCCTGAGGTAATGCAGTTGCCGTTCTTTCTCCAGAAGGACAAAGCTAGTATATTCATAGTACTGGAAAATTGGCATTTTGAGAAATGGATAGGTTTGTATGACGATTCCCTTTATGTGGAACAGTGCATCATAAATACACTCCTGGAAATGGAAAAAAGAACACATTGACACCGGTGTGTCAGACCCACCATTCTTGCTCCGGACACTGCGAGAGGGCTGTACAAGCAATGATCAGACGCACGGCACAGCGGACACACCAGGAAACCGCAGTGTTGGCCGTCGAATGGCGCTAGCTGCGCAGCATTTGTGCACCGCCGCCGTCAGTGTCAGCCAGTTTGCCGTGGCATACGGAGCTCCATCGCAGTCTTTAACACTGGTAGCATGCCGCGACAGCGTGGACGTGAACCGTATGTGCAGTTGACGGACTTTGAGCGAGGGCGTATAGTGGGCATGCGGGAGGACGGGTGGACGTACCGCCGAATTGCTCAACACGTGAGGCGTGAGGTCTCCACAGTACATCGATGTTGACGACAGTGGTCGGCGGAAGGTGCACGTGCCCGTCGACCTGGGACCGGACCGCAGCGACGCACGGATGCACGCCAAGACCGTAGGATCCTACGCAGTGCCGTAGGGGACCGCACCGCCACTTCCCAGCAAATTAGGGACACTGTTGCTCCTGGGGTACCGGCGAGGACCATTCGCAACCGTCTCCATGAAGCTGGGCTACCGTCCCGCACACCGTTAGGCCGTCTTCCGCTCACGCACCAACATCGTGCAGCCCGCCTCCAGTGGTGTCGCGACAGGCGTGAATGGAGGGACGAATGGAGACGTGTCGTCTTCAGCGATGAGAGTCGCTTCTGCCTTGGTGCCAATGATGGTCGTATGCGTGTTTGGCGCCGTACAGGTGAGCGCCACAATCAGGACTGCATACGACCGAGGCACACAGGGCCAACACCCGGCATCATGGTGTGGGGACCGATGTCCTACACTGGCCGTACACCTCTGGTGATCGTCGAGGGGACACTGAATAGTGCACGGTTCATCCAAACCGTCATCGAACCCATCGTTCTACCATTCCTAGACCGGCAAGGGAATTTGCTGTTCCAACAGGACAATGCACTTCCGCATGTATCCCGTGCCACCCAACGTGCTCTAGAAGGTGTAAGTCAACTACCCTGGCCAGCAAGATCTCCGGATCTGTCCCCCATTGAGCATGTTTGGGACTGGATGAAACGTCGTCTCACGCAGTCTGCACGTCCAGCACGAACGCTGGTCCAACTGAGGCCCCAGGTGGAAATGGCATAGCAAGCCGCTCCACAGGACTACATCCAGCATCTCTACGATCGTCTCCATGGGAGAATAGCAGCCTGCATTGCTGCGAAAGGTGGATATACACTGTACTAGTGCCGACATTGTGCATGCTCTGTTGCCTGTGTCTATGTGCCTGTGGTTCTGTCAGTGTGATCATGTGATGTATCTGACCCCAGGAATGTGTCAATAAAGTTTCCCTTTCCTGGGACAATGAATTCACGGTGTTCTTATTTCAATTTCCAGGAGTGTAGCTTATCATTTGACTAGCAAACATTAAATGGCCAATTAAAGATAATGATTGCACATTTCCAGAACTCCTAGTTACCTTACTAAATTCTGCCGCTCTAAATTGTATCCCATAAAGTGATGCAGAGGACGTACATATTTTTTAAATAACAGTATTATTACAAATAACTGTGGAGTACTTGCCCCGAAGTTTGGGGTGCAAAAGGGGGGGGGGATGCCGATTCTGGGGTTATCAAGTATCGCTACAGATAGCTGCAAAGGCTTCATAATACCAGCCGCCTCCGCCTAAGTCGGCAACGTATTACCACGTCCTGCCATCTGCAGGAGATGCTTGTACTAGACGTGCGGGAGGACACTTTGGACGGTTCCTCCAGCTCACCTCCGTACGAGATGGTGAGGTTGGATGGTGCGGTGAAGCGGTGCGAGAGCTGTCCAACGCATGAAGCCCGGCAGCCATTTGCTCAGCCGCACTCATCGGTTCTCGGGAGCAGCGGCTCCACAAATGGTTCAAATGGCTCTGAGCACTATGGGACTTAACATGTGAGGTCATCAGTCCCCTAGAACTTAGAACTACTTAAACCTAACTAACCTAAGAACATCACACACATCCATTCCCGAGGCAGGATTCGAACCTGGGACCGTAGCTGTCCCGCGGCTCCGGACTGCAGCGCCCAGGACCGCCGCGGGTCGGCGGCGGCACCACACCACGGGAGCCCGGCCTGTCATCCTCTTCGTTGCTGCATACCCCATCCTCTGTACACTGGTCAGGCTCTTGTTAAATTTTTTCGTAGGGTCACTAGCTGTAGAACGCCACTACATTTCACTATTTGCTTCCACATTTTAGTTTGTTAAAATTTGTGGGCACCTTCTTTCCCACAGCTCAACACTATAGTTAATAAAGGGAACACGGTTCTGGTAGGCCAACGAGCAGTCTGATTTCACTGACAAAGTAGTAAATAAAATCCTTTTACTTTTTCCCCTTATAAATATGAACTTGTTGTGTTGAGTATGTTCGGAAGGAAGGAGATACCCTATCCCTTGGAAATCACTGTGAACACGAAAGCCATTGTAATCATAGTTCAGGACACGAACCAAAGCTGCACGTACGCAAATAACTCCAGCAACAGATTTTATTCATCTTCGCTGGATGTGAATTAATTCCACCAGCCTCGCCTTCCCGTGCCTCCTCCCCTGTGCTCCGCTTTACCACGTGGTATCTCTTGATAGCAACGCGTCGGCAGAAAGCGTAGATTGCAAATAGTACGCTGTCGGATAAAAAAAAAATCTGGCCGTACCGATGTAATACGGAATTGACCACTAAAAGTTACAGGAGGTGGAGCCACCAGTACAAAAGGAGGCGGGGAGTGTGGTGTCAATAGAGAAGTAGTTGACAGCAGAATGGGTCGGACAAGAGGGCTCAGTTGACTTGGAACTTTGACTCGTCATCGATTGTCAACTGAATAACAAATCAGTCAGGGAGGGACATTTCAACCATTCTAACGCTGTCCAAGTCCATAGTCGGTGAGGTAACTGTGAAGTACAAACGCGAAGGGATATCCACAGCGAAAGAGAGACCAGGCAGACATCACACACTTGCGGATTTGGACCGCCGAGCATTGCAGATGGTTGTTGCATCAGCCGTGAGTGTCAAAGTGCTCTCAGCAGTCCAGAGAATGTGCGTAGGGGGTTAACGACAATGGAGTGCAACAATCGAGAAGCTTCACACAGGTCTGTAGTCAGCGTCAGCCCTTAGTTACAACAATGTTTACGTTTGCGTTCCAATTGCAACGCTGCCACTCCGCTTCTGTTTTATCTTCATACCGGCGGTGATTTCCACTGTGCAGGCGAATGCTAAGCAGCGACCATCATTTCCGTAGGTATGTACCAGCTGGGTACGAAATCTACTCCATCAAGTTATAAACGTTACTTTCCTTAACAAGTTTCTTGTGCTGGCCATTTTCGCAGTAGCTACATCTCATTACAGTCGTTCAATTCAAAAACACATTCGGTTTTTTTATTTAACTTGTGCATCTAGACCCGTTTCACCTTCAAGGCATCTTCAGTGGCTGTCCTAAAATATCACACGATTTTTTTGTTTACACATATAGTTCATAGTTTGTTGCCATATGTTTTAGATCTTAACGAACTGTTATGAATATGTAACCTGATGTGCAAACTGTAACATGTATGTGCAAACGAAAAGTTCGAGTGGTTTCAAGACAGCCATCGACGACGTCTTGTAGTTAAGGTGAAACGTGTCTGGTTGCAGAAAATAGATAGTAAAAACGTAATGTGGAAAATGAGAAGGCGTTTTTCTTTTCAACTACTGTAATTTTGTTACTTATCTTATTTCCTATTACAAATTGTCGTAGACAGTTGGAGCGTCATTCGAACGATGATCATCTTTTGGGGTTATTGGCAACTAGTGACGACTGCTGACTGACTGGACACAGCAGATACTTTCCAAGAAGCATTCGAGTTAGGGAAAATGAAACAGAAATATATCATCATACAACTGATAGTGAAATACAGAACGACGAAGAGGCAGAAATAGTTTGTATGAGAAAAACCGTTTTTTGCTTTGATCAAAGTAACAATGTAAACATCAAAGAGAGGAAAATGTGTTTCGAACTGCAACGGATAAAGTTCTCCGCAAAACGTTTGAAAATGAAAGCAGCGTCGACGAATCTGCAGTGCATGTCCTAGCGGGAGTGAGTCATCAGAAGAAGTCGAAGGTGCAACGACGTCACGAGTGTCCACGCCTTTAAGTCGCGAAAATAACCAAAACATGCCCTAAATGCAAAAAAAAAAAAATGGTGTGTATAAAATGTTTTCCCCTGATAACAACTCATGTCGTGACTGTGGCCAACGAAAATAAGTGTTTTGTTGACTCGTTCACGCACTTTGTTATTGGAAGGCATTGTTCATTTCTGTCTTTACAGTTTACTTAATAGATCAGTATTTGATCTCAAAACATTTTTCTGAACATTATTAGGAAGCAGCTGCTTTGCTTAAAGTTAATTCCGAGAACTCTGTTTAAGGGGCCAATATTGATGTAAGAGCCTTAATTCTTTTTTAGGAAAGATGGATTTTTCGTAAATATAAGCCTATCATTTACTGATTCTTTAACAACACTTTAGAGAAATACAGAAGCAAGTAAGATTTAGATGGTTTTTGCTTTAGGGGGTTGAAAACTACCCCACCAAATTGCTGACGTCACTCTTAGTATCTAGTGCAATGAAGGGTGAGCGACGCTTGAGATGGTGTGGAGACCGGCACCAAACGAGCCATAAGGAGTGATGAATCCCGCTTTACGCTGTGGAAATGCGACGGAAGAGTTCCGGGCTTGTGAATGCTTGGAGAACGTTGCTGCGATCATGGGCAGTGCGAGTACTGAAGTACTGAGAGAGCAATAACTGGCAATGGTGAAATTTCTCGTTGCTAGGTTGTGGCCTCCGTGTTGTGCTTAAGAAAACCAGTAATACGTAATAGTATGGACACACATTACAGCATTTTGTGCTGCGTTCAGTAGAGGAATAGTTCTGAGATGACGCCTGTCCGCATGACAGTGCACAGACTCATAAAGCGGCCGTGGTTTGGTGACAGCGACAATCCTGAGACTGACCGGCCTGCGCGGACTCACGGCCTGAGCCCAGTGGAACACCTCTGTGGTGAGTCAGAAGGTCTGCATCGTCCAGTGCCACAGCCGCCCCTGGTTTTGGCTCCTGAGGACGACTGTACTGCCACCCTCCGCAGACACTTGGCACCTTGTTGAAAGCATCCCAACCAGATTCCAAGACGTCGTAAAGGTTGAAGGGTGGACACAGCCCACTCCATACTAATGCTCACTGATCAGGTAAGGTATATTACAGTTAACCTAGCGAAGAAATGGCATGACAAATGGCAGCAACATAATATTTGGCGAATACGTTCAGAAGACGACGTAAATGTACACCATCTGCCGCTCATCCTAGTGCTGGATTCTTAGGTTTGACATTGCTCCGATGGGTTACAAGCCGATTTCGCACCACATGATTTGTCTCATCCAGTCAGAGTCAACCCTGTCCACTGCTTCCGTTCAAATACTTGTTTCCAGCAGAACGTCTGCGTCACCTGCCAGCGCTGCTAAGCACTTCACTAGAAGTTTTTTCGATTCTGTACACAAAAGATCTTCAATTACAGTACAGACGTCAAGACTCACAAATCCTGAAGAACTTTCTCTGAAACATGTTCAAGTAAGTAACAGCCTCTGATAATGCAATTATGCGATTCATTCGCAGAACACGCCAAACAGAATGAGTTGCAATCCGCACACTCCGGCGATTTTTTTTTTTTTAATTGAGGCAGATACCTTTCGTCGCATCGAATACGTATACCTAATGTTTAGATACAGTATTACGTACTGTTCATCTGTTTTCTTACTTTCACTGCAGAATTTTATTTGATTTGACTTCCAAATGCTTGAAATGGCTCTGAGTACTATGGGACTAGCTTCTGAGGTCATCAGTCCCCTAGAGCTTAGAACTACTTAAACCTAACTAACCTAAGGACATCACACACATCCATGCCCGAGGCAGGATTCGAACTTGCGACCGTAGCGGTGGCGCGGTTCCAGACTGTAGCGCCTAGAACCACTCGCACACCTTTGCCGGCGATTTGACTTACACTGAAGCTTTATTTAATTCCTTCGTTGTGAAATACGTCAGACAGAGTTTTGGTAACTCATGTAACACAGTTTCACAGATTCTCTGCCTTCTACCCATAAATATGTATTCTCCATACTAAGTCGATAACTGATCACCGAGTTTATTTGAAGAACACCGAGGAAGAGCAGTCCACAATTTTTTAATACAACAATTACACGACTTTTAATGTGAAAACATTTCACAGCCGAAGTTGCTAGGTAATAATGGCGAGATTAGTGTTAGGAATTACCGGAAGAAAGAAATGTCAGGGAATAGGCCGGAGCAAGAAACTTGATCATGACTCCAATGAAAACGAAACAGAGATGTAGCCGTGTCAATGGACGGCAGGGCAGTGAAGTTTTTTCATGACGAAGAAAGAAATGATCGTATGGCATTGTTGGCCGAGAGGCCCCATTCGGGGAAGTTGGGCTGCCAACTGCAAGTCTTATTTTAGTCGACGCCACATTGGGCGACTTGCGTGCCGGTGATGAGGGTGAAATGATGATCAGGTCAACACAACACCCAGTCGACGAGCGGAGAAAATCTACAACCCGGCCGGAAATCGAACCCAGGCCCACTGCTTCGTAGGCAAGCACGTTACCACTCAACAAAGCAGATGGACATTTTCATGACATTGTAAACATACGAAAATACCTAGTGGACAGAATAAGCAATATGGGTGGATGCGTGGCTGAAGACAGGTATGATTAGAAAGGTCGGGAAGGACCACTTAACCAACAATCATCTACACAGGGAGAAGCAAAGTTCGCACAATCTGACGCCACAAGGTGCTTCCTTGCCAACCAACTGTACAAAAACGTCCCTTTACAAAATTTCGCCCCGTGCATGAATGTCAAAGAAAAGCCGATAAAACTCTTCATTCTTCTCTGCTTCGTGATGACTGGGTGTTGTGTGATGTCCTTAGGTTGGTTAGGTTTGAGTAGTTCTAAGTTCTGGGGTACTGATGACCATAGATGTTAAGTCCCATAGTGCTCAGAGCCATTTGAACCAACTCTTCATTCAATACGTAGACGCATACTGCACATTTACGGTAGTGAGTAGAACTTTGCGTTATAGAGATAAATTCCAAATCTAGGTAATTTTTATTTTTTAATATACCCAATAATAATGTAATATACACTGTTTGTTAAGCAAATGTGCATTCTACAAACTTTGACAATAATTAGTCTCACATGTCTACAATAATCTCTAACGTAAAATTTACCTATTATAGTACAGAAATAATTATGGAATTTATGAATGTGCAGATACTGAACATATTTGCTACAGTCAGAAAGAGCGACCACCTATAGTTTCTCAAATACACTGTCTATGACAGCATGTCTTTCACGTATTCTACATAGTCTACATAGCAGACGCCCAAATTTCTCTCCCTGTCTCTCCAGATGTTTAGCGAGTCGCTGGTTTGTATTTCTGTGAACTCTTCGTTTGAAAGTTTAACAATGAAAAGGACAGTGCTCTCGTTTCTGTGTTACAACAAAATAATTCGATAGTTATAATAATGTATAATATAAATAATAATAATAATAATAATAATAATAATAAGACCTACTATAATTGCTGTATAACAGTTAAGTCTCAAATAAGGAAAATAAGAAATAATTGAATATAATCCCGGAATGTAAGCTGCAATTCAGATATTGTAACGGAAAAATCTAATCATAGCATTAACTAGGCAGCGTAACTAGACTGTACTGGATCGCAAATTACGTTTGTTTGACGTCTATTTGCGCCCGATGACATGCACGGGACGAAATATTATCACAGATATTTTTGTGCTTTTCTAATGTGAGAGGTCGCACCGAGGACGCGGATATTGGTTCGTCTTATATACAGGGTCTCCCAGGAAGAATGGTCGTTATTCAAAGTTGACGAGCGATCATGAGAAGCAAAGAAGTCAAACGTGGTCACTGAAATGCACAGTGTAAGAGCTATGTGCACTAGTTCGCCTTCGATACTGCGTAACAGATCTCTTGTGGTTCAATCTCTTTGCTTTTTATATTTTGGGACGAGGTAATACGGGCAGAAACAATAAAACCAAATTGGAAGTAAACATCGTCTTTAAAATAAGGTATATTAACAACAATGAGCATCTGATTCGAAACAGATGACAGAGGGATAGAAAAATAACTAAAATCGCTCAAAAGAGGAAAGGCCGCTGTACCTGATGGGATACCAGTTCGATTTTACACAGAGTACTCGAAGGAACTTTCCCTCTCCTTGCAGCAGTGTACCGTAGGATTCTAGAAGAGCGTAGCGTTACAAAGGATTGGGAAATGGCACAAGTCATCCCCGTTTTCAAGAAGGACGTCGAACAGCTGTGCAGAACTGTTGTTGTTGTGGTCTTCAGTCCTGAGACTGGTTCGATGCATCTCTCCATGCTACTCTATCCTGTGCAAGCTTCTTCATCTCCCAGTACCTACTGCAGCCTACATCCTTCTGAACATGCTTAGTGTATTCATCTCTTGGTCTCCATCTACGATTATTACCCTCCACGCTGCCCCCCAGTACTAATTTGCTGATCCCTTGATGCCTCAGGACATGTCCTACCAACCGATCCCTGATTCAAGATGTGCCACAAACTCCTCTTCTCCCCAATTCTATTCAATATCTCCTCATTAGTTATGTGACCTACCCAACTAATCTTATTCTTCTGCAGCACCACATTTCGAAAGCTTCTATTCTCTTCTTGTCTAAACTATTTTCCGTCCACGTTTCACTTTCATACATGGCTACACTCCATACAAATATTTTCAGAAACGACTTCCTAACACTTAAATCAATACTCGATATTAACAAATTTCTCTTCTTCAGAAAAGCTTTCCTTGCCATTGCCAGTCAACATTTTATATCCTCTCTACTTCGACCATCATCAGTTATTTTGCTCCCCAGATAGCAATAGTTGAAATCTAATTCTCCTTTCAAGACACTGTCCATTCCGTTCAACAGCTCTTCCAAGTTCTTTGCTGATTCCGACAGAATTACAATGTCATCGGCGAACCTCAAAGTTTTTATTTCTTCTTCGTGGATTTTAATACCTACTCCGAACTTTTCTTTTGTTTCCTTTACTGCTTGCTCAACATACAGATTGAATAGCACCGGGGAGAGGCTACAACCCTGTCTCACTCCCTTCCCAACCACTGCTTCCCTTTTATGTCCCTCGACTCTTATAACTGTCATCTGGTTTCTGTACAAATTGTAAATACCCTTTCGCTCCCTGCATTTTACCCCTGCCACCTTCAGAATTTGAAAGAGACTATTCCAATCAACATCGTCAAAAGCTTTCACTAAGTCTACAAATGGTAGAAACGTAGGTTTGCCTTTCCTTAATCTTTCTTGTAAGATAAGTCGTAGGGTCAGTATTGCCTCACGTGTTCCAACATTTCTACGGAATCCAAACTGATCTTCCCCGAGGTCGGCTTCTACCAGTTTTTCCATTCGACTGTAAATAATTCGCGATAGTTTTTGGCAGCTTTGATTTATTAAACTGATAGTTCGATAATTTTCACCTGCTTTCTTTGGGTTTGGAATTATTATAATTATTATATTCTTCTTGAAGTCGGAGGGAATTTCGCCTGTCTCGTACGTGTTGTCAGGACTGGCTCTCCCAAGGCTGTCAGTAGTTTTAATGGAATGTTCTCTACTGACGGAGCCTTGTTTCGGCTCAGGTCTTTCAGTGCTCTGTCAAACTCTTCACGCAGTATCGTATCTCCCATTTCATCTTCATCTACATTCTCTTCGATTTCCATAATATTGTCCTGAAGAACATCGCCCCTGTATAGATCCTCTATATACTCCTTCCACCTTTCTGCTTTCCCTTCTTTGCTTAGAACTGAGTTTTGCATCTGAGCTCTTGATATTCATGGAAGTGGTTCTCCTTTCTCCAAAGGTTTCTTTAATTTTCCTGTAGGCAGTATCTATCTTACCCCTAGTGAGATAAGCCTCTACATCCTTACATTTGTTTTCTAGCCATCCCTGCTAAGCCATTTTACACTTCCTGTCGAGCTCATTTTTTCAGACGTTTGTATTCCTTTTTGACTGCTTCTCTTGCTACATTTTTTATTTTGTCCTTTCATCAATTAAATTCAGTATCTCTTCTGTTACCCAAAGATTTCTACTAGCCCTCGTCTTTTTACGTACTTGATCCTCTGCTGCCTTCTTCTACTGTATTTCTTTCCCCCATTCCTGTCAATTTTTCCCTCACTGTCTCCCTGAAAATTTGTACAACCTGTGGTTTAGTCAGATTACCCAGGTGCCATCTTAAATTTCCACCTTTTTGAAGTTTCTTCAGTTTTAATCTACAGTTCACAACCTATAGGTTGTGGTCAGAGTCCACATTGCCCCTGGAAATGTCTTAAAATTTAAAACCTGGTTCCTAAATCTCTGTCTTACCATTATATAATGCATCTGAAACGTTTTAGTATCTCCAGAATTCTTTCATGTATACAACCTTCTTTCATGATTCTTGAACCAAGTGTTAGATATGATTAAATTATGCTCTGTGCAAAACTCTACCAGGCGGCTTCCTCTTTCATTTCTTAGCCCCAATCCATATTCACCTACTACGTTTCCTTCTCTTCCTTTTCCTACTGTCGAATTCTAGTCACCCATGACTATAAAATATTCGTCTCCTTTCACTACCTGAATAATTTCTTTTATCTCATCATACATTTCATCATTTTCTTCTTCATCTACCGAGCTAGTTGGCATATAAACTTGTACTACAGTAGTAGGCGTGGGCTTCGTGTCTATGTTGGCTACAATATTGCTTTCACTATGCTGTCTGTAGTTGCTTACCATCACTCCTATTTTTTTACTCATTATTAAACCGACTCCTGCATTACCCCTATTTGATTTTGTATTTATAACCCTGTATTCGCCTGACCAAAAGTCTTGTTCCTCCTGCCACCGAACATCACTAATCCCCGCTACTTCTATCTTTAACCCATCCTCTTTTTAAATTTTCTAACCTACCTGGCCGATTAAGGGATCTGACATTCCACGCTCCGATCCGAAGAACGCCAGTTTTCTTTCTGCTGATAACGATGTCCTCCTGAGCAGTCCCCGCCAGGAGATCCGAATGAGGGACTATTTTACCTCCGGAATATTTTAACAAGAGGACGTCATCATCATTTAACCATACAGTAAAGCTTCATGCCCTCGGGAAAAATTACGGCTGTAGTTTCCTCACGCTTTCAGCCGTTCGCCGTACCAGCACAGCAAGGCCGTTTTATTTAGTGTTACAAGGCCAGATCAATCATCCAGACTGTTGCCCCTGCAATTACTGAAAAGGCTGCTGCTCCTCTTCAAGAACCACACGTTTGTCTGGCCTCTCAACAGATACCCCGCCGTTGTAGTTGCACCTACGGTACGGCTATCTGTGTTGTTGAGGCACGCAAGCCTCCCCACCAACGGCAAGGTCCATGGTTCATGGACTGCAGAACTATAGATCTATATATCTCTAACGTCGATCAGTTGTACAAATTTGGTACACGTACACTCCTGGAAATTGAAATAAGAACACCGTGAATTCATTGTCCCAGGAAGGGGAAACTTTATTGACATATTCCTGGGGTCACATACATCACATGATCACACTCGCAGAACCACAGGCACATAGACACAGGCAACAGAGCATACACAATGTCGGCACTACTACAGTGTATATCCACCTTTCGCAGCAATGCAGGCTGCTATTCTCCCATGGAGACGATCGTAGAGATGCTGGATGTAGTCCTGTGGAACGGCTTACCATGCCATTTCCACCTGGCGCCTCAGTTGGACCAGCGTTCGTGCTAGACGTGCAGAGCGCGTGAGACGACGCTTTATCCAGTCCCAAACATGCTAAATGGGGGACAGATCCGGAGATCTTGCTGGCCAGCTGACTTACACCTTCTAGAGCACGTTGGGTGGCACGGGATACATGCGGACGTGCATTGTCCTGTTGGAACAGCAAGTTCCCTTGTCGGTCTAGGAATGGTAGAACGATGGGTTCGATGACGGTTTGGATGTACCGTGCACCAGAGGTGTACGGCCAGTGTAGGAGATCGCTCCCCACACCATGATGCCGGGTGTTGGCTCTGTGTGCCTCGGTCGTATGCAGTCCTGATTGAGGCACTCACCTTCACGGCGCCAAACACGCATACGACCATCATTGGCACCAAGGCAGAAGCGACTCTCATCGCAGAAGACGCCACGTCTCCATTCGTCCCTCCATTCACGCCTGTCGCGACACCACTGGAGGCGGGCTCCACGATGTTGGGGCGCGAGCGGAAGACGGCCTAACGGTGTGCGGGACCGTAGCCCAGCTTCATGGAGACGGTTGCGAATGGTCCTCGCCGATACCCCAGGAGCAACAGTGTCCCTAATTTACTGGGAAGTGGCGGTGCGGTCCCCTACGGCACTGCGTAGGATCCTACGGTCTTGGCGTGCATCCGTGCGTCGCTGCGGTCCAGTCCCATGTCGACGGGCACGTGCACCTTCCGCCGACCACTGGCGACAACATCGATGTTCTGTTGAGACCTCACGCCCCACGTGTTGAGCAATTCGGCGGTACGTCCACCCGGCCTCCCGCATGCCCACTATACGCCCTCGCTCAAAGTCCGTCAACTGCACATACGGTTCACGTCCACGCTGTCGCGGCATACTACCAGGGTTAAAGACTCCGATGGAGCTCCGTATGCCACGGCAAACTGGCTGACACTGCCGGCGGCGGTGCACAAATGCTGCGCAGCTAGCGCCATTCGACGGCCAACACCGCGGTTTCCTGGTGTGTCCGCTGTGCCGTGCGTTTGGTCATTGCTTGTACAGCCCTCTCGCAGTGTCCGGAGCAAGTATGGTGGGTCTGACACACCGGTGTCAATGTGTTCTTTTTTCCATTTCCAGGAGTGTATTATGTTCGAGTATCTAATGACTTTTCTGGAGACTAGATATCTACTGTGTAGGAATCATTATGGGTTTCGAAAAGATCGTGTCAAACCCAGCTCGCGCTATTCTTCCACGACACTCAGAGGGCCATAGACACGGGTTTCCAGGTAGATGCCGTGTTTCTTGACTTTCGCAAGCGTTCGATACAGTTCCCCACAGTCGTTTAATGAACAAAGTAAGAACATATTGATATCAGTGCAATTGTGTGATTGAAGAGTTCCTAGATAACAGAACGCAGCACGTCATTCTCAATGGAGAGAAGTCTTCCGCAGTAAGAATGATTTCAGGTGTGTCGCAGGGGGGTGTCGTAGGACCGTTGCTATTCACAATATATATAAACGACTTTATGGATAACATCGGAAGTTCACTGAGGCGTTTTGCGGAAGATACTGTGGTATATCTATAGGTTGTAACAATGGAGAATTGTATTGAAATGCAGGAGGATCTGCAAGGAACTGACGCATGGTGCAGGGAATGGCAATTGAATCCCAATGTAGACAAGTGTATTGTGCTGAGAATACATAGAAAGAAAGATCGCTTATCATTTAGCTACAATATAGCAGGTCAGCAACTGGAAGCAGTTAATTCCATAAATTATCTGGGAGTACGCATTAGGAGTGATTTAAAATGGAATGATCCACAACGAAACATTGTCTCGAAATTTGGTAGAAAATCCGAAGAAATTCTGGTCGTATGTAAAGTACACAAGCGGCAAGACGCAGTCAATACCTTCGCTGCGCAGTGCCGATGGTACTGTTATCCACGACTGTGCCGCTAAAGCGGAGTTATTGAACGCAGTTTTCCGAAATTCCTTCACCAGGGAAGACGAATGAAATATTCCAGAATTTGAAACACGAACATCTGCTAGCATGAGTTTCTTAGAAGTAGATACCTTAGGGGTTGCGAAGCAACTCAAATCGCTTGATACGGGCAAGTCTTCAGGTCCAGATTGTATACCGATAAGGTTCCTTTCAGATTACGCTGATACTATAGCTCCCTACTTAGCACTCATATACAACCGCTCGCTCACCGATAGATCTGTACCTACAGATTGGAAAATTGCGCAGGTCGCACCAGTGTTCAAGAAGGGTAGTAGGAGTAATCAATTTAACTACAGACCTATATCATTGACGTCGGTTTGCAGTAGGGTTTTGGAGCATATACTGTATTCAAACATTATGAATCACCTCGAAGAGAACGATCTATTGACACGTAATCAGCATAGCTTCAGAAAACATCGCTCTTGTGCAACGCAGCTAGCTCTTTATTCGCACGAAGTAATGGCCGCTATCGACAGGGGATCCCAAGTTGATTCCGTATTTCTAGATTTCCGGAAAGCTTTTGACACCGTTCCTCACAAGCGACTTCTAATCAAGCTGCGGAGCTATGGGGTATCGTCTCAGTTGTGCGACTGGATTCGTGATTTCCTGTCAGGAAGGTCGCAGTTCGTAGTAATAGACGGCAAATCATCGAGTAAAACTGAAGTGATATCAGGTGTTCCCCAGGGAAGCGTCCTGGGACCTCTACTGTTCCTGATCTATATAAATGACCTGGGTGACAATCTGAGCAGTTCTCTTAGACTGTTCGCAGATGATGCTGTAATTTACCGTCTAGTAAGGTCATCCGAAGACCAGTATCAGCTGCAAAGCGATTTAGAAAAGATTGCTGTATGGTGTGTCAGGTGGCAGTTGACGCTAAATAACGAAAAGTGTGAGATGATCCACATGAGTTCCAAAAGAACTCCGTTGGAATACGATTACTCGATAAATAGTACAATTCTCAAGGCTGTCAATTCAACTAAGTACCTGGGTGTTAAAATTACGAACAACTTCAGTTGGAAGGACCACATAGATAATATTGTCGGGAAGGCGAGCCAAAGGTTGCGTTTCATTGGCAGGACACTTAGAAGATGCAACAAGTCCACTAAAGAGATAGCTTACACTACACTCGTTCGTCCTCTGTTAGAATATTGCTGCGCGGTGTGGGATCCTTACCAGGTGGGATTGACGGAGGACATCGAGAGGGTGCAAAGAAGGGCAGCTCGTTTTGTGTTATCGCGTTATAGAGGAGAGAGTGTGGCAGATATGATACACGAGTTGGGATGGAAGTCATTACAGCATAGACGTTTTTCGTCGCGGCGAGAGCTTTTTACGAAATTTCAGTCACCAACTTTCTCTTCCGAATGCGAAAATATTTTGTTGAGCCCAACCTACATAGGTAGGAATGATCATCAAAATAAAATAAGAGAAATCAGAGCTCGAACAGAAAGGTTTAGGTGTTCGTTTTTCCCGCTCGCTGTTCGGGAGTGGAATAGTAGAGAGATAGTATGATTGTGGTTTGATGAACCCTCTGCCAAGCACTTAAATGTGAATTGCAGAGTAGTCATGTAGATGTAGATGTAGATGTAGTTGATCGGCGGTAAAGCAGATGCCAGACTGAGTTTCATTGGAAGAATCCTAAGAAAATGCAATCCGAAAACTCAGGAAGTAGGTTACAGTACACTTGTTCGCCCATTGCTTGAATATTTGCTCACGAGTTTGGGATCCGCACAAGACAGGGTTGATAGAAGAGATAGAGAAGATCCAACGGAGAGGAGCGTGCTTCGGTACAGGATCATTTAGTAATCGCGAAAGCGTTACGGAGATGATAGATAAAGTCCAGGAGAGACGCTCAGTATCTCGCTACGGGCTTTTGTTGAAGTTTCGAGAACATACCTTCACCGACGAGTCAAGCAGTATATTGCTCCCTTCTACGTATATCTCGCGAAGGGACCATGGGGATAAAATCAGAGAGATTAGAACCCACAAAGATGCATACCGACAATCTTTCTTTCCACGAACAATACGAGACTGGAATAGAAGTGGGGACCGATAGAGGTATTCAAAGTACCCTCCGCCACACACCGTCAGGTGGCTTTCGGAATATGGATGTAGATTTAGATGTAGATGTAGATCAGTGGAGGAGATATATTTGACCGCTGTGGAGATGAGCAACTGGTCACGGCTCTTAAGTACGAGATTTAGAGGCCATGTGTATTGGACTTTTTTTGCTGCGAACGATTGTTCCTGTCGTGTCTCCCAGTGTCCGACTGACCGCCTCCGCAGCTGTATGGCTAGCCTGGCCACCTCACTGGCATGCGGAGTACCGGGGTCGATTTCCGTTACTACTGTCCCAGGCATTTTTCCTTGTGGGGAGGAAATTCACCCTCGTGACGTCCTTCGTGGCGGCACCTCACCAGCTAAACATACAGCGGTCGGGGGAGCCGTGTGCTGATCTACACTCCCCCACGCATCCTCCATGCGGCGCCATTGGAAAAGGTTGACGCGGCGGTCGGTCGCTCCCGATTATCCAGAACGACGGTGCTTCGCTTTCCTACGCATACTCGTTATATCAATATCCAGTTACTAATGCTGCTTTGCGATGGGAAATAACGGCACGGTTCTCAATCAGGGTTTGGTGATATTTCCAGGGATTGCGTGAAAAACAATATCCGCCCAACGCCATTTGCATAGTATGATTCAGAAATACAGTGCTAAACATTCAGACTAATGGATGATACAAACGTCTATAAAGCTTTCCGAAAACACACGGGGTGTATGTTGAGCAACTACTTCCTTTCCTTACCTTCGCGCGATGCTCCACTTCGTATCTCCGTAGCTCTCGGAGGGGATGACGGTTTTGGAATCTCTGAAAAAACAAAAAAAATCGATGATAGTAGTCATATCTCAAACAGATAAACACGAATCGCTAGATACGGTGTGTATCTCCAATCGAAGCATTACTTAATTAAATATTAATAAGGGAGTGTCTGTCAGAATTTGGGACAAAAGAAATTTGCCAGTGACAGCCAGTTAACAGAATACTGTGTAACCTGATAACTACTTTGTCGCAAGTAGTTACAAACGCTTTGGACTTTCTGAAATGAACGTCGACGTTATAGGCATCTTACTGCTCCTTTACATTCATATTTAGGCTGGAATATCTCTCATTTAATACTAACGTTAACGCAAAACGAGTCTTAAGTTGAAAGAGGTTACCTGAAGTGCTGGTGTCCAGGTTGTATTTACAGACATCTGTGTACGAGTATCAGCGGCTGAAATCTGAAATTCAATTACAACTTGGTTATAATATGAGAGCACGAAACGTGTTTGTTGAAGTTGCCCGTATTGATGAAATTGCGAGAGTTCACGGATCTGTAGTTATTTGCAGCCTCTTAGCGAACTTCTGCGAATTACGTCAATACTGACACCTTTAGCAAGCACACCTCCAGAATCTCTGACTGCAGTGAAGTTATAATGAATTTTCAGACCCAGTAGATGCTGAGGAGCTGACTGTAAATACGAGACAAACGCAGCCGCTGCTGGCAGAATGGGACGGCACAGTAGTTAATCTACTGGACCTCAATAGGAGAGAACCGGTTCCCAAATTCTTGTCAAGAAAAACAAACTTGTGCATTTCGTAGTTTCCGTGAAACGTCTGAGGCGGATACGATGTTATATCGTAAACAAAACAGTGTCCTGTGTGTTTCGACATTATGTGCTCAATCCCTGCTAGTGCTGCAGCTATGAAGTTCTCATTAAAAAGTAGCTAAATATCACATAAAAACGAAGACTAGGAATACGCAATATTAAGCTGTCACAGGAAACAAGTGTGAGGGGAGATTTATGACTACCGATACCATCAAACGTTTAAAGATGGTGACACTCTATTACTTGACTCAGGTTTGCTCAGACGCTGTTAGCGAAGTTCTTCATTAGATCCAGAGAGGCAAGGAGAACATAAAACGACAACCTAATGGACCATGGGTAGTTGGTATCAAAGGACATCCGTAGGTGATGAGCAGAATGCACAGAAAAGCCCAGCGGAAGGCTCTAAGTGTCAGTAAGTGTCAACTGGTTGGTGACTGAATATTGTTAAGACACAACACTTGTTATTTTGCTATCGTCACCATAAAAGACAGAAGCGTCCTGCGTAGTGAAGAAATTTAATATTGGCAAATCTTCTGTCTACCAATCTGGTTTCTTTCAGAGTTTGCTGTTGAAACAGCTGCATTTTTCGCAATCATATCAAACTGTTCTGTCGATGAAAGACTGCAAAGTTGAACAGCCCGCACCAATACACTTGAAAGGAAATACTGGTAATCCACTGAATACAGACTCATATCACTGACAACGATTTTGGAACATTTTGAAATACCTAGAAGAAAGCGACCTATTGACAAACAGCCATCACAGATTCAGAAAATATCGTTATTGTGTAACACAATTGGCTTTTATTCATAAGAAGTAATGAGTGTTATCGATAGGAAAACTCAATTTGATTCCATATTTATGTATTTCCAGATTGCTTTTGACACTGTTCCCGACAAGCGTCTTGTGATCTAATTGCGCGCCTGCGAAGTATCGTCTTAATTGACAGGAATATCAAATTTCGGTGGAAATATTCATATGCTGCAACTACTCATTGTTCATCCATATCCACTTCTCCCTCCACCAACCCATGCTCTCATCCCATCATTACTTGCTCGCCATCCTCGCTTCTGTGCATAATGGGTTTGGCGAAGATCTGCTACTGACTGAACAGGAGGAGTTTAACAGCCATGTTGCCCATAAGCATACAGCCGGGGACTCATAGCCTCCTACATGCAGAATGGAAAAGAATTATATGGATGGGTGCCTGCAGAAGAAGAGGAATACTGCTATGCAACCGGGTTACACATGAAACCATACAAGAAAGGACAAAGTCTCTCCATAAACAAAAAGACCCCAGCAGTCCTATCAGAAAGGACGCTTACAAATACAGATCTGCTAAGTTTGTTAAGAAGAAATTCAACATTCCTAGATTCCGAGGTGAGTTTTACGGAATTCACTACCAAAGAAATGAAAATCAGGAGAATACGGATCTGTGAATCTGGGTGTACCAGGAGAACCTGGAACTCACTTGACAGCATATGTTAAAAAAAGGAATATAAATAATTTCTACTATTTCGACCGACTCATTTCGCGACCTGCAACCTCCAGAAGACAGAAGATATGTGTTCTACAATCTTCGCCGTTTTCAAGATTTCAATGCAGTCCTTTGTGGTCATCTGTGCATGTTCTTCCTGACGATTAACAATGACATTTAAGGATGGGTACTAAGCGTCCATTCACCAGTGGATGTTTACATGCAATGTAGTACACTCTGACTTTAAAAGAACGATCGTCTCTATTACGTGCGAATTACTTCCAACCATTGGAGATTGGAGTATCGCGCTGATTGGACTGGTGACATACAGTATCCAAATACCATAGAGGTTAACAATAAACTGCAACTGGAAATTAAAGGTAAAAACAAAATTATGGAAACTGAACCTGGTGCATACGATATTGACAATTTAAACCAAGTTTTAAAACAGTCTGGAAAAGCGATCGAGCTCCTTGCAAACATCAGTACACTTATATCTGAAATAAGGACGGTAAATTCATCGATTGATGTTAAGCGGAAAGTTTAAATAGGCTCACTACTGTATTTCGCAATGGGACAGATTTTGATGACGGATTCCAGTAAATTTTACAAATCTGATTAGACAGTGCATATTCTCCCTGTCAGTACAAACCGTGTTCAGTGTACCATTGCAACGAGCTCATATGTCAACGATAGAGTGATTCATTCAGTTTACGGACTCTTCTCACCAGTTGGAACAGGGTGTGAGATTGTTGAGACTCCTACCAACACTATATACCTTCCAGTGACAGTTCAGACATTGGATTGCCTGGAGCTGCGTATTGTGTACCAAAATAACAAACTTGCTGACTTTCATGGTGAGGGAAACATTGTACGACTACTTGTAAGAAAAGACGGGCGTAAGGCATAAAACCTGCGCACAGAGCGCACAGCACAGCACTTCGCAGCTGAACTGCAAGGTGATAACACGTGCAAACTACGAGTTTCTTAAATCAGTAGGCTTGAAACCTCGCAATGACGTCGCCGCTCAATATACTTCAGCCAGTGGAATATGACGAGTAAATTATACGCCAGGATTACTTCTTGCACAAACCCTGCGCTTCAACGACATTTGACAAGAGGAGGAGGAGGAGATTTGTGTCTAACGTCCCGTCGACAACAAGGTCATTAGAGACGGAGCACAAGCTCGGAATAGGAAAGGATAGTGAAGGAAATCGGCAGTGCCCTTTTGATGGAACCATCCCAGCATTTGCCTGAAGTGATTTAGGGAAATCACGGAAAACCTAAATCAGGATGGCCGGACGCGGGTTTGAACCTTCGTCCTTTCGAATGCGAGTCTAGTGTGCTTACGACTGCGCCACCTCGCTCGGACATTTGACGAGGGCGATGAAATTAGGATTACAGTCCAGCAGCAAGACTTTTAACTCTTCCATGCAAGAGTTTCATATACACATAATGATTTGGCATTCCTGTTCCAGGAAATACGATATGAACAGAATGGGGTACAGATTGATCATACACGTAATGTTGGCACAGTATCAACTTCACAGATACATCTCATCATCACCCTCGGATTTCAATGGTTTAGAAAATGTAGGATGTTTCATAGACGAGAGTATGGGCAGAACAGCAGAAGAGTACCGCCAATTTACTGCATGCACACCTCTAAAATGGTTATGGGGTATTTGAGGACATGGAGCGAGTTATTGTGAATGCGAAACAGGACCTTCTGGTACAGAGTGCAACGGACATTAACTCGTACAAGAAGCTCAAGGACCTCCAGAGGAGAAACAGGTCATCATCAATAAAATTGTATAGAAAATGCCGCCCATCACTGTGACAGACTAGAAGCGTTTTAAGCCTTTAAAATTTCTGGACACCACTCATGGAAGGTTTTTGAAGATCTTGTGCTGCCCGCAGCAAGAAGACAAATATGTGCTACTAAAACCTACATCCAACTAGAAACACCGAGATTCATCATACTTGCATTTCAGATCAATAGAAGGGGAATTTTGCACATGATTCCACCGTATTTGAGAAATTAATTTAACTGCTACCAGAGCATACTTCAATTCAGAATTTTATCCTTTTGGCAATTTTCTGCTGGAGTGGGAGCAGAATGTATACAGCCTAGCATCTTGATGTATGCAAGGTTCCGTGCATCTCATTACAAAGTGTTGAAGAGGAAGGGCGCCTACTCAGCCAACGAAAATTCACAGAGGTCATCATAAGAGATAGTTCTAAGCAGAAGGGGATAATTAAATCAGGACCAATAGATTCTCGAATCGAATTTGAATCCTCATCAACTTTCTCAGAACACACTGCAGCGTATGCTCTAGTTCTACATGATCGTGTGATTAACAATTGCCCACTTACTGGTGTTGTGCAGCGTGCTGTATAAATGACCAAGTGCTGTGTCACACACACAGCATTTCACAATGAGAACTTGCAGTGTGAACGTCGTTGCCGACATCCAAAGTTTCTTTGATGACGAGCGTAGACAATTCATATTTAAAGATGTTACATTCATAGCATGCACAGAAGGTGCTGTTATAATAGCGACATTCTCAGCAATAATTGCATCACCGAGGCCTTTCAAGGACGTGAATTGGGCTAAAACATGGAGGAGTGCAAAGTGGCTAACAAGTTCCTTCCATGGACTCCTCTGGGACGATCCACGTGTACCTCATAATGATACAATGACGACACTTCGAATATTCGATCATCCTGATGCCGTCATCTACGTCAAAGGCGAGGAGAAGGTCACCTGGATGCAGCGACTCTTCAAGTTTGCATCTATTCAAGACCTGGAATTCTACTGGTGTCCTACTACCCATAAGCTCAAGAATAAGATGGGTGAAAGTAGTGTTGTGTCTGCTTATGAAAATGTAAAATTACTTTTAAGTTGAATTAATGAAAATAAATGAATATTTTACCTCACATTCTGTGTTTTCCTTTCTTTCTACCTATCTCCCACTTAGATAGGACGTAGCTTTGTCCATATCCTACGTCTGTGGCAAGTTGTATAATTTCAGACATGGTTGTTGCACGTCTTTGTAAGCAGATACCATCACGTGCCGCCTGTTCCCAAAACCCTATATGTGCAGCACGCATAGTGCGTTATTTTGAAGCCGGAGTGAGCGGGGCCTGCCGCCGTTTTAATTAGCCCAAAACGATCGCAGACAACTGTTTACGATTGCTTCTTGTTCATTATTCCTGTCGCATGCACGCAACAACTGTTTTAAATACTAAAAATTATAGAGCTAACACAAATAACATAGTGTCAGGAATGCAATCTCGAACGTTTTTCTGTTCTCGAATGCGTATTTGATCTAGTGATACTACGCATTTGACGTCGTTCATGTAACGTGTTTCCTGCTGCTGTGTTTCGGATAACCTGAAACAGAAGGAAGAGAAAAGTGTACTTTCGTAATCGATTTAATTCCACTTTTACTGTATTTGTATCGATAGTATATGAAACTGGAACTCCGAATCCAATGCTTGTTTGCTTACTGGTATCGATGTTGCTTTTCGTTCGTTACATTTTCAGGTTTCAACTCGTATGCACAACATTTTTAATTTTCACATTTGCAAGAACCTTACCTATGTGTTTTTCTTTTTAAACGTCTGCAATTAGGAAAGAAGCAAGGCATGCTATCGTATCTTGTGCACGTCAGCAACGTGAATGATTAGTGGAATGTCAAAGAAATAGAATGCATATAGGACCAACTCCATGCAAAATAGACACCTTGTTGTATTAGTTTGTCAGTGCGTTAGTCTCAGTGCAGTTTACCCATGCTTTCACTCCGAAATTTATCTAAGATGCGTTATTCAGTGTGTGGCCAATAATATCAACATACAGGGTAAATATCTTCCAGAATTTTTTGTTGCTATAAATGTAATTAAGGCGATGGTCTCAAACCCTTAAGACCTCTTAAACCGTGTATTTTGCTTTAACATGTATGTGAATAACTTTTTAGTGATTGTGTAACATGTGAGCTGACCTTTCCAAGAGTAACCTATTTGCTTCTTTCCCTGAATATTTCTCGCCAGAACTATCAGTTTTTCAGGAATGCCGGCCGCTGTGGCCGAGTGGTTCTAGGCGCATCAGTCCGGCACTGCGCTGCTGCTACGGTCGCAGGTTCGAATCCTGCCTCGGGCATGGATGTGTGATGTCCTTAGGTTAGTTAGGCTTAAGTAATTCTAAGTCTAGGGAACTGACGACCTCAGATGTTAAGTCCCATAGTGTTTTGAGCCATTTGAACCATTATTAATCAAATATAGCAATTTTAGAATGTACGTGTACTTTGATCATCTGCTTGATTTTACTTTTGAATTTCATTTTGAGGTTTTCAGAATCTATAAGTCCATACCATCCTTTGTGATATACCAATAGTTAGTTACTTGGTGTGGTTCGTAGAACCACTGGCTCTAACCCCCACCCCCACCCCCCCTCGCCCAATAACATCGTTGTCCTACTGCAGCAACAACAATTGCATCTCTGTAGTACGCGCGCTATGCTACACCCATTGTGTATACGCTGCGAGAATAAAAATGTGTGTGAAATCTTATGGGGCTTAACTGTTAATGTGACCAGTCCCTATACTTACACACTACTTAACCTAAATTACCCTAGGGACAAACACACACACACCCATGCCCGACGGAGGACTCGAGGACCAGCAAGAGAATTAAAGCATCCATAGTAAGTGAATGGAGTGCGAGTGATTAATTGTCATAATACTTACCACGCCCGCTCCAAACTACCTGCATTAGTTTCATGTTTCTTGTACCAGCTGCGACTGTAAATCGTAATGATAAGCAACGAGTCATATACAGGGTGTTTCAAAAAAGACCGGTAGATTTGAAACGGCAATGAAAACTAAACGAGCAGCGATAGAAATACACCGTTTGTTGCAATATGCTTGGGACAACAGTACATTTTCAGGTGGAAAAACTTTCGAAATTACAGTAGTTACAATTTTCAACAACAGATGGCGCTGCAAGTGATGTGAAAGATATAGAAGACAACGCAGTCTGCGACTGCGCCATTCTGTACGTCGTCTTTCTGCTGTAAGCGTGTGCTGTTCACAACGTGCAAGTGTGCTGTGGACAACATGGTTTATTCCTTAGAACAGAGGATTTTTCTGATGTTGGAATTCCACCGCCTAGAACACAGTGTTGTTGCAACAAGACGAAGTTTTCAATGGAGGTTTAATGTAACCAAAGGACCGAAAAGCGATACAATAAAGGATCTGTTTGAAAAATTTCAACGGACTGGGAACGTGACGGATGAACGTGCTGGAAAGGTAGGGCGACCGTGTACGACAACCACAGAGGGCAACGCGCAGCTAGTGCAGCAGGTGATCCAACAGCGGCCTCGGGTTTCCGTTCGCCGTGTTGCAGCTGCGGTCCAAATGACGCCAACGTCCACGTATCGTCTCATGCGCCAGAGTTTACACCTCTATCCATACAAAATTCAAACGCGGCAACCCCTCAGCGCCGCTACCATTGCTGCACGAGAGACATTCGCTAACGATATAGTGCACAGGATTGATGACGGCGATATGCATGTGGGCAGCATTTGGTTTTCTGACGAAGCTTATTTTTACCTGGACGGGAACCGAACCGAAAAGCCCCATGTTGCACTCCCATCGTCCCTGCATCCTCAAAAAGTACTGGTCTGGGCCGCCATTTCTTCCAAAGGAATCATTGGCCCATTTTTCAGATCCGAAACGATTACTGCATCACGCTATTTCGCCATTCTTCGTGAATTTGTGGCGGTACAAACTGTCGTAGACGACACTGCGAACACCTCGTGGTTTATGCAAGATGGTGCCCGGCCACATCGCACGGCCGACGCCTTTAATTTCCTGAATGAATATTTCGATGTGATTCTTGAGTTTCTCCCGGCGTATTTGATAATCTTTCTGCTGTAAGCGTGTGCTGTTCACAACGTGCAAGTGTGCTGTGGACAACATGGTTTATTCCTTAGAACAGAGGTCTATAGTGTCCAACGGGCACAATATTTCGGCGATCAAACATGTCGCCATCATCAGGTGAACTGACGGACTGAGCTCCTGTGAACGTGCCGGCACGGAGATCCGTACGCTATGGCTGCTCAGGGGGAACTGGGTTCGGTCGCGGCAGCGGCCGATTTAAATACCCTCCGCCCGCGGCGCGCTCCCTCTGCCGTCCGCGCCCCGCGCCACGGTCTCGAGGTGGAACAGATTGCGACGGCGTCTGAGATGACGTCGGTGTGATGGCTCTGTCCGCCGTTGTCGTCACAACTATGCGTTTGCTCGATTTACTCTTGATTAACCCAATCGCTGGTTCCCCAGCCTTGCTAAGATTATAGCGAAAGTCACGGTTTATGAGGTCGTCATTGGTGCGAATTTCGATGGCCTCTCTAACAACGCTGTCCCAGTACCTCGACGTCTGTACCAGAATCCTCGTGCGGTCATACTCCATAGCGTGATTTTCCGACAAACAATGTTCAGCGACCGCCGACTTGCTCGGATACATTAGTCGAGTGTGCCTCTGGTGTTCACGGCATCGATCCTCGACAGTACGCATCGTCTGACCAATATACGACTTGCCACATTGACACGGAATCTGGTACACGCCAGCCTTCCTCAAACCGAGGTCATCTTTGGCGCTCCCCACCAGTGCACGAGTTTTATTCGGAGGACAAAACACAGTTCCGACACGGTGTTTCTTCAGAATGCGGGCGATTTTCCCCGAGAGTGCGCCTGTGTATGGAATAAATGCAGTGCCTACCTCCTCCCTCGTGACTTCATCCATATCAACAGGTTGTGCTGCAGTGGTTGGGCGGAGAGCACGTTGGATCTGCCACTCTGAGTACCCATTTTTTCGAAACACAGTTCTCAGATGTTCCAATTCCTGGGGTAGACTCTCTGTGTCAGAGATAGTGCGCGCCCTATGTACTAGAGTTTTAAGTACCCCATTCCTCTGTGAAGGGTGGTGGCAGCTGTCTGCGTGCAAATACAGATCAGTGTGTGTTGTCTTTCGATACACCCCATGACCTAGGGTGCCGTCAGCCCTTCTCCTGACCAATACGTCAAGGAAAGGTAATTTACCCTCCTTTTCAGTCTCCATAGTGAATTTGATGTTGGTGTGTATGGAGTTTAGATGTGTAAGGAAGTCAAGGAGTTTATCCATACCATGTGGCCAGATGACGAACGTGTCGTCCACGTAACGGAAAAAGCAAGTGGGTTTCCATTCGGATGACGACAGGGCTTCCTCCTCGAAGTTCTCCATGTACAAATTCGCCACCACCGGTGAGAGTGGGCTACCCATGGCGACTCCCTCCGTTTGTTCGTAGTATTCTCCATTAAAAAGAAAATACGTGGAAGTCAAGACATGCCTAAAAAGTTCAGTGGTATTCTCGTCAAACCTCTGACCAATCAACTCTAGCGACTCTCGCAGGGGTACCCTCGTAAACAAGGAAACGACGTCAAAACTCACCATGATATCTGACTCATCCAACCTGAAGCTATCAAGACGTTTAACAAAATCCACGGAATTACGGATGTGATGAGGGCATTTACCCACATAAGGACTTAATATTCCCGTCAGGTATTTGGCCAACAAATATGTAGGTGCCCTGATGTTGCTGACAATGGGGCGTAATGGTACCCCCTCTTTGTGAACCTTCGGGAGTCCATATAGTCTAGGCGGTACCGGACCTTGGGGTAACAATTTCTTAGCGTCACCCTCCGGTAAATCTGCGTCCTTGAGAAGAACCCTCGTCTTGTTCTCCACCTTCTTTGTAGGGTCAACGCTGATCTTCTGGTAGGAATCGTCATTTAGCAGGCTCTGCATCTTATCAGTGTAGTCCTTACGGGAGACAACAACTGTAGCATTGCCTTTGTCAGCCGGTAAGACAACAATTTCAGAGCGTTCCCTCAGAATCACGAATGGCCGCCCTCTCTTTACTGCTGATATTTGACTTCATCGGCTTGGATTTCGTCAACGCACGACAAGTTTCACGACGTATTTCCTCGGCTGATTCTGGCGGAAGTCGAGCTGCAACCTGTTCAACAGCACTAACAATTTCTGCGACCGGAGTGAACTTGGGGGTGGGAGCGAAGTTGAGACCTTTCTGCAAAACCGAGACGGCATCATCACTCAGCACCATGCCACTCAAATTGATGACAGTCTTGCACGGAACCTGGAGAGATGGTTTGTCAAGGAGACGGAGAACTTAGCTGTTTGACGTCCCGTAGCCTTCTTATGAGCGGAATCAGCTGACACCCAGGTGACACCATCAATCCAATCCCAAGAAAAAGAAGTGAACTTAGTAGCCAGTTGCAAATGTAACTTGAGTAATTCCTGTGAGATAAACTCAAGACTCCGGCTTGGGAACCAGCGATTGGGTTAATCAAGAGTAAATCGAGCAAACGCATAGTTGTGACGACCACGGCGGACAGAGCCATCACACCGACGTCATCTCAGACGCCGTCGCAATCTGTTCCACCGCGAGACCGTGGCGCGGGGCGCGGACGGCGGAGGGAGCGCGCCGCGGGCGGAGGGTATTTAAATCGGCCGCCGCCGCGACCGAACCCAGTTCCCCCTGAGCAGCCATAGCGTACGGATCTCCGTGCCGGCACGTTCACAGGAGCTCAGTCCGTCAGCTCACCTGATGATGGCGACATGTTTGATCGCCGAAATATTGTGCCCGTTGGACACTATAGACCGGCAGTACACCCGTGGATATTTTGAATATTTCGATGATCGTGTGATTGCTTTGGGCTATCCGAAACATATAGGAGGCGGCGTGGATTGGCCTCCCTATTCGCCAGAGATGAACCCTGTGACTTCTTTCTAAGGGCACACTTGAAAGACCAGGTGTACCGCCAGAATCCAGAAACAATTGAACAGCTGAAGCAGTACATCTCATCTGCATGTGAAGCCATTCCTCCAGACACGTTGTAAAAGGTTTGGGGTAATTTCATTCAGAGACTACCCCATATTATTGCTACGCACGGTGGATATGTGGAAAATATCGTACTATAGAGTTTCCCAGACCGCAGCGCCATCTGTTGTTGAAAATTGTAACTACTGTAATTTCGAAAGTTTCTCTGTCTGAAAATGTAGTGTTGTCCCAAGCATATTGCAACAAACGGTGTATTTCTATCGCTGCTCGTTTAGTTTTTATTGCCGTTTCAAATATACCAGTCATTTTTGAAACACCCTGTATTTACATCATTTTTTTTGTAAATATGCCTCCATGCTGATCATTAATAAGTTTTTACGCTTTTTAATTAAAGGCAGGCAGCTGTTCGTCAGTAACTCCTCTGTTGCGAAATGGAGGAGTTATAAAATAGAAATGTCTACAGTTTAGTTTCAAACTTTACGTTGCTCTATGTCAGGTATTTTATACCAATGGGTAAGTGATCAAAGCTTTTAGTTGGGGCATTTTTGGGCAACAGACAAATTTAATGTGGCGTAATGAATGTCACTTTTATTTTCTGTTCTGTAATCATGTACATCATTGTTCGTGTTGAAGGGGGATGGACCATTCACAACAAACTTCATAAGGGAATAACTATACTGTGAAACGGATAGCTTGCTACTCACTCGCCGAGCACAATGCAGGCACAACGAAAAGAGTGTTCACACAGATTTTCAGGCAATCCTTCTTCAGAAAGGAAGCACAGCACACATACAGTTTCATACAACCTTACACACAAAACTAACGCACACATGACCGCTGTCTCCGGCTGTTGTAGCCAGAATCTTTTTCAAGCAGAAGGAAATGTGAAAAACGAATAATAATTATCGAGGTGATTAAGGGAATGAGATGCTGTCCCAGCCGTCAGCGCGGTTACGTAGGCGTGTCATATGCGGGGACGAGAGACCGATGATGTCGCTCGAATGTCGGAGCGTTTGCGACTTGGAAGGCAATGAAAAACAAAGAAAGGAAGCGGAAGAGCGGACACTGAATAAATTAAGGCAAATCTAAAGTCAAATGACAGAAATCTAACCGTTACAATAAAATTAAACAGCGCAACAATAATTCAAATATGCAAAAGCAACTACTGCTTGAATTGCTCTACTTACGAATGAAATATCACTCCTTTCAACGTTAGATAACGATCGGATCGATTAGTACACTCTTAAAGAAAGCAAACTGGCATCTCCACAAAATCAAAGCACACAACACGATCGAAATTGGGCACGAGCACGTGAGAGTGACGTAACAGGGAAGTATCAAAGTCGCGAACCATGGAGGCCTGAATGCAGTGAACCTAAGGCCTTGGGCTAGCTAAGACACCGGACAGCGGCTTCAAACTTGTGTCTTAATTACACTTACCTTCTTTGTGTGTATGCAGTATTACGGGTGTCAGAAGTTTAGAACAGCAATATGGCGGCGAGCGCAAAGGCCGCGTAAACAGCTGTTTACTTACTGATAAAACACTCGTCAGAAATGGGAATAAACTGATACAACTACGTTATCTTTAGAGTTTTGACACAATGGACAGTACATGCATCACTTTCGACTGTAATTTTTCATGAAGCAGACGGAAGGTACAAGAAAAGGAACATGTCTCTGGAAAAACAATTGGGAACATCTTAAGCACTTTTGCTTTTGCACTGTATAAGACTAAACAATTACAACTTGTCATATCCGAAAAACCGGCAGTATTTAGTTTATGTAAATTTTGTTGTTGTTATGGTCTTCAGTCCTGAGACTGGTTTGATGCAGCTCTCCATGCTACTCTATCCTGTGCAACCTCCTTCATCTCCCAGCACCTACTGCAAACTACATCCTTCTGAATCTGCTTAATGTATTCATCTCTTGCTCTCCCTCTACAATTTTTACCCACCACGCTGCCCTCCAATACAAATCGGTGATCTCTTGATGCCTCAGAACATGTCCTACCAACCGATCCCTTCTTCTGGTCAAGTTGTGCCACAAACTTCTCTTCTCCCCAATCCTATTCAATACTTCCTCATTAGTTATGTGATCTACCCCCCCCCCCCCCCCCAATCTTCAGCAGTCTTCTGTAGCACCACATTTCGAAAGCTTCTATTCTCTTCTTGTCCAAACTATTTATCGTCCATGTTTCACTTCCATACATGGCTACACTCCATACAAATACTTTGAGAAATGACTTACTGACACTTAATCCTATACTCGATGTTAACAAATTTCTCTTCTTCAGAAACGCTTTCCTTGCCATTGCCAGTCTACATTTTATACCCCCTCTACTTCGACCATCATCAGTTATTTTGCTCCCCAAATAGCGAAACTCCTTTACTACTTTAAGTGTCTCATTTCTTAATCTAATTCCCTCAGCATCACCCGACTTAATTCTACTACATTCCATTATCCTCGTTTTGCTTTTGTTGATGTTCATCTAATATCCTCCTTTCAAGACGCTATCCATTCCATTCAACTGCTCTTCCAAGTCCTTTGCTGTCTCTGACAGAATTACAATGTCATTGGCGAACCTTAAAGTTTTTATTTCTTCTCCATGGATTTTAATACCTACTCCAAATTTTTCTTTTGTTTCCTTTTCTGCTTGCTCAATATACAGATTGAATGACATTGGGAAGAGGCTACAACCCTGTCTTACTCCCTTCCCAACAACTGCTTCCCTTTCATGCCCCTCGACTCTTATAACTGCCATCTGGTTTCTGTACAAATTGTAAATACCCTTTCGCTCCCTGTATTTTACCCCTGCCACCTTTAGAATTTGAAAGAGAGTATTCCAGTGAACATTGCCAAAAGCTTTCTCTAAGACTACAAATGCTAGAAACGCAGATTTGCCTTTCCTTAATCTTTCTTCTAAGATTAGTCGTAAGGTCAGTATTGCCTCACGTGTTCCTCTATTTCTACGGAATCCAAACTGATTTTCCCCGGTGTCGGCTTCTACCAGTTTTTCCATTCGTCTGTAAAGAATTCGTGTTAGTATTTTGCAACTGTGGCTTATTAAACTGATTGTTCGGTAATTTTCAAATCCGTCAACTCCTGCTTTCTTTGAGATTGGAATTATTAAATTCGTCTTGAAGTCTGATGGTATTTCGACAGTTTCATACATCTTGCTCACCAGATGGTAGAGTTTTGACAGGACTGGCTCTCCCAACGCCGTCAGTAGTTCCAATTGAATGTTGTCTACTCCAGGGGCCTTGTTTCGAGTCAGGTCTTTCAGTGCTCTGTCAAACTCTTCACGCAGTACCGTATCTCCCATTTCATCTTCATCTGCATCCTCTTCCATTTCCATAATATTGTCCTCAAGCACATCGCCCTTGTATAGACCCTCTATATACTGCTTCCACCTTTCTGCTTTCCCTTCTTTGCTTAGAACTGGGTTTCCATCTGAGCTCTTGATATTCATACAAGTGGTTCTCTTATCTCCAACCTCTTTAATTTTCCTGTAGGCAGTATCTATCTTACCCCTAGTGAGATAAGCCTCTACATCCTTACATTCGTCCTCTAGCCATCCCTACTTAGCCATTTTGCACTTACTGTCAATATCATTTTTGAGACGTTTGTATTGCTGTTTGCCTGCTTCATTTACTGCATTTTTATATTTTCTCCTTTCATCAATTAAATTCAATATTTCTTCGGTTACCCATGGATTTCTACTAGCCCTCGTCTTTTTATCTACTTGATCCTCTACTGCCTTCACTACTTCATCCCTCAAAGCTACCTACATCTACATCTACATCTACATCCATACTCCGCAAGCCACCTGACGGTGTGTGGCGGAGGGTACCCTGAGTACCTCTATCGGTTCTCCCTTCTATTCCAGTCTCGTATTGTACGTGGAAAGAAGGATTGTCGATACGCTTCTGTGTGGGCTCTAATCTCTCTGATTTTATCCTCATGGTCTCTTCGCGAGATATACGTAGGAGGGAGCAATATACTGCTTGACTCTTCGGTGAAGGTATTGTCTCGAAACTTTAACAAAAGCCCGTACCGAGCTACTGAGCGTCTCTCCTGCAGAGTCTTCCACTGGAGTTTATCCATCATCTCCGTAACGCTTTCGCAATTACTAAATGATCCTGTAACGAAGCGCGCTGCTCTCCGTTGGATCTTCTCTATCTCTTCTATCAACCCTACCTGGTGCGGATCCCACACTGCTGAGCAGTATTCAAGCATTGGGCGAACAAGCGTACTGTAACCTACTTCCTTTGTTGTCGGATTGCATTTCCTTAGGATTCTTCCAATGAATCTCAGTCTGGCATCTGCTTTACCGACGATCAACTTTATATGATCATTCCATTTTAAATCACTCTTAATGAGTACTCCCAGATAATTTATGGAATTAACTTCTTCCAGTTGCTGACCTGCTATTTTGTAGCTAAATGATAAGGGACCTATCTTTCTATGTATTCGCATCACATTACACTTGTCTACATTGAGATTCAATTGCTATTCCGTGCACCATGCGTCAATTCGCTGCAGATCCTCCTGCATTTCAGTACAATTTTCCATTGTTGCAACCTCTCGATACACCACAGCATCATCTGCAAAAAGCCTCAGTGAACTTCCGATGTCATCCATCAGGTCATTTATGTATATTGTGAATAGCAACGGTCCTATGACACTCCCCTGCGGCACACCTGAAATCACTCTTACTTCGGAAGACTTCTCTCCATTGCTGCGTTCTGTTATCTAGGAACTCCTCAATCCAATCACACAATTGATCTGATAGTCCGTATGCTCTTACTTTGTTCATTAAACGACTGTGGGGAACTGTGTCAAACGCCTTGCGGAAGTCAAGAAACACGGCATCTACCTGTGAACCCGTGTCTAAGGCCCTCTGAGTCTCGTGGACGAATAGCGCGAGCTGGGTTTCACACGACCGTCTTTTTCGAAACCCATGCTGATTCCTGCAGAGTAGATTTCCAGTCTCCAGAAAAGGCATTATACTCGAACATAATACGTGTTCCAAAATTCTACAACTGATCGATTTTAGAGATATAGGTCTATAGTTCTGCACATCTGTTCGACGTCCCTTCTTGAAAACGGAGATGACCTGTGCCCTTTTCCAATCCTTTGGAACGCTTCGCTCTTCTAGAGACCTACGGTACACCGCTGCAAGAAGGGGGGCAAGTTCCTTCGCGTACTCTGTGTAAAATCGAACTGGTATTCCATCAGGACCAGCGGCCTTTCCTCTTTTGAGCGATTTTAATTGTTTCTCTATCCCTCTGTCGTCTACTTCGATATCTACCATTTTGTCAACTGTGCGACAATCTAGAGAAGGAAGCACAGTGCAGTCTTCCTCTGTGAAACAGCTTTGGAAGAAGACATTTAGTAATTCGGCCTTTAGTCTGTCATCCTGTGTTTCAGTACCATTTAGGTCACAGAGTCTCTGGACATTTTGTTTTGATCCACATACCGCTTTGACATAGGACCAAAATTTCTTAGGATTTTCTGCCAAGTCAGTACATAGAACTTTACTTTCGAATTCATTGAAAGCCTCTCGCATAGCCCTCCTCACACTGCATTTCGCTTCGAGTAATTTTTGTTTGTCTGCAAGGCTTTCGCTATGTTTATGTTTGCTGTGAAGTTCCCTTTGCTTCCGCAGCAGTTTTCTAACTCGGTTGTTGTACCACGGTGGCTCTTTCCCATCTCTTACGATCTTGCTTGGCACATACTCATCTAACGCATATTGCACCATGGTTTTGAACTTTGTCCACTGATCCTCAACACTGTCTGTACTTGAGACAAAACTTTTGTGTTGAGCCACCAAGTACTCTGAAATCTGCTTTTTGTCACTTTTGCTAAACAGAAAAATCTTCCTACCTTTTTTAATATTTCTATTTACGGCTGTATTTCTTTCCCCCATTCCTGTCAATTGTTCCCTTATGCTCTCCCTGAAACGTTTATCCAGGTCCCATCTCCTTAAGTTATCACTTTTTTGCAGAGTCTTCAATTTTAATCTACAGGTCATAACAAATAGATTGTGGTCAGAGTCCACATATGCCCCTGGAAATGCCTTCCATTTTCACACCTGGTTCCTAAATCTCTGTCTTACCATTATATAATCTATCTGATACCTTTTCGTATCTCCAGGGTTCTTCCATGTATACAACCTTTTTTCATGATTCTTAAACCAAGTGTTAACTATGATTAAGTTGTGCTCTGTGCAAAATTCTACCAGGCGGCTTCCTCTTTCATTTCTTAGCCCCAATCCATATTCACCTAATACGTTTCCTTCTCTCCTTTTTCCTACTACCGAATTCCAGTCACCCATGACTATTAAATTTTCGTCACCCTTCACTGTCTGAATAATTTCTTTTATTTCATCATACATTTCTTCAATTTCTTCGTCATCTGCAGAGCTAGTTGGCGTATAAACTTGTACTACTGTAGTAGGTGTGGGCTTCGTATCTATCTTGGCCACAATAATGCGTTCACTATGCTGTTTGTAGTAGCTTACCCGCATTCCTATTTTCCTATTCATTATTAAACCTACTCCTGCATTACCCCTATTTGATTTTGTGTTTATAGCCCTGTAGGCACCTGACCAAAAGTCTTGTTCCTCCTGCCACCGAACTTCACTAATTCCCACTATATCTAACTTTAACGTATCCATTTCCCTTATTACATTTTCTAACATACCTGCCCGATTAAGGAATATGACATTCCACGCTCCGATCCGTAGAACGCCAGTTTTCTTTCTCCTGATAACGACATCCTCTTGAGTAGTCCCGGCCCGGAGATCCGAATGGGAGACTATTTTACCTACGGAATATTTTACCCAAGAGGACGCCATTATCATTTAATCATACAGTAAAGCTGCATGCCCTCGGGAAAAATTACGGCCGTAGTTTCCCTTTGTTTTCAGCCGTTCGCAGTACCAGCACAGCAAGGCCGTTTTGGTTATTGTTACAAGGCCAGATCAGTCAATCATCCAGACTGTTGCCCTTGCAACTACTGAAAAGGCTGCTGCCCCTCTTCAGGAACCACACGTTTGTTTGGCCTCTCAACTGATACCCTTCCGTTGTGGTTGCACCTACGGTACAGCTATCTGTATCGCTGAGGCACGCAAGCCTCCCCACCAACGGCAAGGTCCATGGTTCATGAGGGGGAGGATGTAAATTTTAGGACGTTTATTAATCTAGTATTAACAGTCATAGCTTAATGATTTGCTTTTAACCAATTCTGTTCAACCTTGGCTTTTCATTGAATAGTATGCCCCTGATGAAAGTCGTCTTATTAGTAGAACGTGCTATTTGTCGTTGGTACTGTGGTGTCATCGCCAGACACCACACTTGCTAGATGGTAGCTGTGAAATCGGCCGCGGTCCGTTAGTATACGTCGGACCCGCGTGTCTCCACTATCAGTAAATGCAGACCGAGCGCCACCATACGACAGGTCTAGTCTTAGAGTGACTCCCTAACACTCCCCCCAGTTGTACAGCCGACTTTGCTAGCGATGGCTCACTGTCTACATACGCTGTCATTTGCCGAGACGACAGTTTAGCATAGCCTTCAGCTACGTCATTTGCTACGACCTAGCAAGGCGCCATATTCAGTTACTATAACCTGAGCAGATAATATTATTGAATCATGTACCGTCAAGAGCGACTTTCATCATTAATGGATTAAAGTTAAGTATCAAACTACTTAAGTCCGCTTTCTGAATTCTAATTCCTTGTCATGTTCTAGACCTCACGTCAGTATAGTTCTTCCCTCCTCAGGCCAGCCTGAGTGAGCTAAAACACGTGCATTTCGGCCTCGTGTAGTAACACGGTGTTGGCTCTTCAGCCAACACAACAGGTACGAACTGTGTTTATTCATTTAAGTGTTCTTAGAAAAATTGTAGTCTGGTTTAAAAGTGTCTATATGTTCTCATAACACGATTCTACTTTGTATGAGTTAAACTCAACTAGTATGCAAATATTTACTCAACTGCAGAAATTCTTCAAAACCCCTCGCAAAGCTTATAGCGCCATATAGTTTCAGAAAATCGTGCTAGTACCACACACACACACTTCCTGATGCCGCCATCTTACGTAACCAAGCGTCAGGAATCAGCAAAAGCTACGTTTCTGCCAGTCTAGTAATGTACGTCTGTGGAGATACCTAAAGACATAATCACCTCTGAACATAGTTTGTTACTACGTAAATATGAAACATTTATGGTGTGAACTGTCAAAATATTACAGGACATATGTCCACTATTATATGAAAATATTACGCCACGCTGTATAAAACAGCACAAATTCGACGTTAAATCGGTATTTTAGATCTTCACTTGAAATATAACGAGAACAGTCACCAGATACCGTCACGTCAGATGTTATATATATACGTTAGGACTACGTAGACGTAAGTCTCCCTCTTATTTACATGATTTAGAAATATAAAAATTAATTACAACGTAGTTTTCTTGCGTAATTCGTGGTAATGAAAATTATGACTACAGTTTCAGTTATACCTCAATAATTTACGAAATACTTCACTTGAAATTGGAATTCTTCGGAAATGTTTTAAGCAGTGAATCTGGGACCTTACTTAAAACGTCCTTTGAAGACATATATTTCACTGCAGACCCAATTATCAAGAAAGAAAAAATTCCCACTGTTGTTTAACGGCTTCCCTTTCCCATTGTGCTTGTCCTCTTTCCTGGATCTGTACTCCTGGGCCTTACGCCTGAAGCATTGAGAGTTTAGCATCGTAACATCTATTACCCTTAAAGTCAGTAAAACGCATTGGTTCACTTGGCCTTCTTAAAGTTACTTCCCAGTCTGTAAGTCATATAACGGATTTAGCGTCGATATAATTTTCTGTGAACAAGTAACAACGCTGCTTTGTGACTCGCCCTGTGTGGCTGTTGCATACATTGATTGCTGACAACCCTCCATTCATACATCGGGTTGGAGCAACTCACTTCCGGGGTTGACATCCTTCTCAGGTTTGTCTAACATTACTTGCCATCTAGTTTATATCGATGCTGGGCTTGAACATTTCTGACGTCCAATTTGTACCAGTCGTCCACCCTGGACTGGAAGATCCTACTGTTTTATGAGCATATATTGCCTGACGATCTGTGGGGCGTCTCTTAACGTAGATAAAAAAGATAAGTTATTACTTATTTTATTCTTAAGCTAGCTGTGGACTCAGGGACGGCCAGTTGCTGTGTGCCCCACAATGGATTCCGCTGTCCTCAGTGGCAGACTGAAATCTGCCCAGAAGTCTCTGTGTCAGCCTCTAGCACAGGCAAGCAGCTCGTGGTCTAGTGGGTTGCACAGTTGCCGATCAGTAGGTGCTAACTGCTGGCTAGCAGGGTGCATGGGTACTGCGGGAAGTGAAAGGGCGAACCTAGCAACCAAGAAGTCGTGTCGTTATCCTCAGTTATATCAGTGTTTCAACTCCCCGCATGCCATCAGCTCACTGTTTAGATGCAGAGTCATGCGTCGATGGGAAGACGAGTGGCTGGAAGTGAAAGACAATAAGCTCCATCTAGTGAAGCCCACAGCGCGGCCGTGGCATACCATCTTCCAGCCACGTCGATGGGACAAGGTCCTTCTCACTCGTCTTCGCGTAGGCCACAGTCCAATGACGCATGGGTCCTTGCTCCTGCTAGAAGGACCCTCGTTTTTCACCAACGTTCGAACGCTCTGAGTTACATTTACATCTACATCTAGATCTACATTTATACTCCGCAAGCCACGCAACGGTGTGAGGCGGACGGCACTTTACGTGCCACTGTCATTACCTCCCTTCTCTGTTCCAGTCGCGTATGGTTCGCGGGAAGAACGACTGACGGAAAGCCTCCGTTCGCGCTCGAATCTCTCTGATTTTACATTCGTGATCTCCTCGGGAGGTATACCAGTAATTGACGTATTGTGATATAGAAGTGCGGCAAAATTGAGAAAATCTTTTATTCATTAATGTAATAAAGTGAACTAATGTTTGATATGTTCTTGTTTGATGAGCGTTCTTCCCGAGCCGGGCGGGATTAGCCGAGCGGTTAGGGCGCTGCAGTCATGGACTGTGCGGCTGGTCACGGCGGAGGTTCGAGTCCTTTCTCGGGCATGGATGTGTGTGTTTGTCCTTAGGATAATTTAGGTTAAGTAGTGTGTAAGCTTAGGGGCTGATGACCTTTGCAGTTAAGACATATAAGATTTCACACACATTTGAACATTTTGTTCTCCCCGAGCAATCAAAAATTTACAGTTATGGCCGGACAAGCAATTAGCATGACGAGTTTCAATGACAACCTGATGTAATAAGGCACCTAATTCTAAGTTGTACAATAATTGTTTAATTATTTAAGTGAAGTGCGAAAAGACTTTTTGATGGTTATGGCAGTGAGTTTATGTTTCCAAATGCTGCTCCGCCTGTCCCTAAAGAATAATTTATTTTATGAACCACTACGTGTGTTGACTTACTCTCGAGGGTATCTTTACTTATCTGTCGGAACATATTTTCATCTGCCACATGTAGAAGATAAACAAGCACCCCATCATCAGTTCACACTTTCTTACGCACTTGTTTACATGCTGAAGATTATTCAGTTGCTAAGATAATAAATTCTTCAACTTACGATAGTGCAAAAATTGTGAATAAAATTTTTTTTGGATGGTACTTTACACCATGACTCATTTTATGTAGAGTGAGAAAGAAAAAAATTGAAATACCATCTGAATAATATTGAATAAGTTAATAAATATTAAATAATCGCTGTGTATAAGATTTTTCATGATGTAAATATGCTTGTACAAAAAGATGTATTCTCAGTTTATATGTTACCTTAAATGTTGAACTATATATTATCTTTACACCTGAAGAATCTTTGAAGTTTAAGCTAAAATATGAGAAAGCCTCTTGTGCTTCACTTGCCAGATTAGTACATCGTCACCCAAACTGTAAGTGAAGGTATCATTGAGATTATTTAAACATACAAAATACACTACTGGTCATTAAAATTGCTACACCACGAAGATGACGTGCTACAGACGCGAAATTTAACCAACAGGAAGAAGATGCTGTGATATGCTAATGATTAGCTTTTCAGAGCATTCACATAAGCTTGGCGCCGGTGGCGACACAGACAACGTGCTGACCTCAGGAAAGTTTCCAACCGATTTCTCAAACAGCAGTTGACCAACGTTGCATGGTGCATCGTTGTTGTGATGCCTCACGTAAGGAGGAGAAATGCGTACCATCACGTTTCCAATTTCTTTAAAGGTCGGATTGTAGCCTATCGCGATTGTGGTTTATCGCATCGCGACATTGCTGCTCGCGTTGATCGAGATCCAATGACTGTTAGCAGAATATGGAACCGGTGGGTTCAGAAGGGCAATACGGAACGCAGTGCTGTATCCCAACGGCCAAATGACTGGCATCTTATCCGCATGCCTATAACGGATCGTGCAGCCACGTCTCGATCCCTGAATCAACAGATGGGTACGTTTGCAAGACAAGAACCATCTGCACGAACAGTTCGACGCTGTTTGCAGCATCTTGGACTATCAGCTCGGAGACCATGGCTGCGGTTACCCTAGACGCTGCATCACAGACAGAAGCGCCTGCGATGGTGTACTCAACGATGAACCTGGATGCACGAATGGCAAAACGTCATTTTTTCGGATGAATCCAGGTTATGTTTACAGCATTATGATGGTTGCATCCGTGTTTGGCGACACCGCGGTGAACGCACATTCGAAGGGTGTATTCGTCATAGCCATACTGGTGTATCACCTGGCGTCATGGTATGGGGTGCCACTGGTTACACGTCTCGGTCACCTCTTGTTCGCATTGATAGCAATTTGACCAGTTGACGTTACATTTCAGATTTGTTACGACTTGTGGCTCTATCCTTCATTCGATCCCTGCAAAACCCTACATTTCAGCAGGATAATGCACGACCGCAATTTGCAGGTCCTGTACGGGCCTTCCTGGAAACAGAAAATGTTCGACTGCTGCCCTGGCCAGCACATTCTCCAGATCTCACACCAATTGAAAACGTCTGGTCAATAGTGGCCTAGCAGCTGCCTCGTCACAATACGCCAGTCACTACTCTTGATGAACTGTGGTATCGTGTTGAAGCTGCATGGACAGCTGTACCTGTACACGCCATGCAAGCTCTGTTTGGCTCAATGCCCAGGCGTATCAAGGCCGTTATTGCGGCCAAAGGTTGTTGTTCTGGGTACTGATTTCTCAGGATCTAGGCACCCAAATTGCGTGAAAATGTAATCTCATATCAGTTCTAGTATAATAGATTTTTCCAATGAATACCCGATTATCATCTGCATTTATTCTTGGTGTAGCAATTTTAATGGCCAGTAGTTGACATAATCGTTTCTCTACAGGAGCAGGAACGTATCGAAAGAACATAATGTGGTGTCACCGCCAGACACCACACTTGCTAGGTGGTAGCCTTCGGTCCGGTAGTATACGTCGGACCCGCGTGTCGCCACTATCAATGATTGCAGACCGAGCGCCGCCACACGGCAGGTCCAGAGAGACTTCCTAGCACTCGCCCCAGTTGTACAACCGACTTTGCTAGCGATGGTTCACTGACTTCTACGTTCTCATTCGCCGAGACGATAGTTAGCATAGCCTTCAGCTCCGTCATTTGCTACGACCTAGCAAGGCGCCAGTATCCGTACTTTTGATATTGTGAATCATGTACCATAAAGAGCGACGTTCGTCATTAATGGATTAAAGTTAAGTATTCCACCAGCTACGTCCGTTTTTCTCAATTCTAATTCCCTGGCCATGTTCCAGACCTCACGCCAGCCTGCGTGAGCTAAAACGCGTGCATTTCTGCCTTCTTCACTAACACGGTTGGCTCTCCTGCCAACCACAACATTGGCCCCGAGGAGATATTGCCCTGATTTACTTGTGTAATGGCATCGCCACAATCTCCAGATGTACTGTCCGAATTTTATCGCTTACAGAATCAGCAGACGCAGGCCTTACTGGATGCCCTTGGACAGCTCGTCCAGGGTCAACGTGCGATGCAAAACGATGCGTCAGCAGCCGCTTCGCCGCTAACGCAGTCACAACACGCAGTTGCACCAACTTTTCGACCTTTTGATGCTGCACTGGAAAGCTGGACGGAGTGGTCACGCCAATTTGGATTCCATCTCACCGCCTACAGAATTCAAGGTAAAGAGCGGCAGCCTTTTCTCCTTTCCTCCGTCGGCGTGAGTACGTACCGTGTGATAGTCAAATTATTTCGCCGACGCGACGTAGCAACTCTGTCCTATGAAGAAATTTTGTCTGCATTAGATGCATATTTCAAGGAATCAGTCAATGTAGTTGCGAAAAGGTATACCTTCTTTCGCACAAAACGTACGGCAGGTCAGACTAATCGGGAGTGGCTTGCAACTTGCAAGGCCTTACTAGGGATTGTGCTTTTGAGTGTCAATATGGACTCCCTTATTCAGATACTATGGTACGTAATGCAATTGCACAGAACGTTTCTGATGTTCGTATAAGGGAACAGATTTTGAAACTAGTAAATCCCTCCCTTCAACAAGTGATGGACATATTGGATCGGCAGGACACACTTGACTTTGCTCAGGAATCATTTGAAACTTCGCCAGCAATGTGTCAGGTTAACAGGCTCGCTGGGCGAGCTGCACGGAACAGTAAACAGTCCTCGCGCCCGACCGCGCCGCTACCGTCAGGCTCTCAGCCACGTGTACCACGACGGCAAGCTAATGCAGTGATCAAATCATGTCCGTGGTGTGCTACTAAACATTCGCGTGAGAATTGCCCGTCGCGCCAAGCTATTTGCTTTTATTGTAATAAAAAAGGACATGTTCAGAGTGGTTGCCAGAAAAAGCTCAGATCGGAAGCTCAAAACCGCTCCAGGCCCTTTGATTCGCGCCGGGATCGGAATCGAACCAAGGATACTCAGGCTCGTGAAACTTCGCCTATGGAAATTCATGTAGTTCATTCCACGCCGCCCAGTGCACTCTCTCTAACAGTGACTGTGTTCATCCCAAAAATAGTGTGCGTCGACATCGCCGGAACTCCCGTCAAGTCGCAAGTGATTATGTACCAGTGTCAGTTCACGTTGCACGAGACAGTCGCTCTTGTCGTCAGCAGGGCAATAAACTTTTTGTAGACTTGGACATTAACGGTAAAGTGATACAATTCCAGCTCGATACCGGAGCTGCAGTTTCCCTGATCAATCAAGGCACTTACAAACTGCTGGGCACACCTCCGTTGCGTGCCGCAAATGTTCGTTTAACCACATATTCAGGACAAAAGATCCCTGTGTTAGGATAGTGCAGCCTTCTTGCAACATACAGAGGACAAACAAAACTTGTGTCATTTTTCGTCCTTCGTTCTTCTTCTGCAGTGAACTCGTTTGGTTTCGATTTATTTCAGTTTATTTAATTTGTCTATAGTAAATCAGGTCTTATCAGTGAACCAGACTGTGCCTTCAGACAGTGTTTCTCGTCTATGTGAAGAATTTGCAGACATTTTTGCACTGGGCCTTGGTTGCGCTAAGAACTATAAAGCACATTTGGAACTGAAAGTAAACGCGCAACCGAAATTTTTCAGAGCGCGCAATGTTCCCCACGCATTGCGTGATGAGGTCGCAAAAACATTACACGATTTGGAATCTCAGGGAGTAACTGAACGTGTGCAAGCTCCTCTATGGGCATCACCCTTAGTAATTTTGCCAAAACCGTCCGGAAAATTGAGACTTTGTGTGGACTTCAAGGCAACAGTGAATCCACAACTAGTGATTGCAACTTTTCTTTTACCCCGCCCGGAAGATCTTTTTGACAAACTGTGCTCCGGTAAATATTTTTCGAAGTTGGACCTGGCAGATGCGCACTTGCAAATACCGGTGGACGAAGAATCCCAGCGCGTTTTGGTGGTAAACACTCATCTTGGTTTGTATCGATTCAAACGACTGCCATTCGGGTGTGCATCCGCCCCTGCATTGTTTCAGCAATGTCTACAAACTGTTTGTGCGTCGGTACCTACTGTAGCAAATTATCTGGACGATATTGTGATCTCTGGAAAGGCGGAAGAAGAATATTTGGCCAATCTCAGAACATTATTTCAGGTCTTGCGACAAAATGGTCTTCGCTTGAGGAAGGACAAATGTGTGTCTTTTGCTCGTAACTTGCCAAACTTGGGACACGTATTCAATGCCCAAGGCATACATCCCAGTCCCACGCACCTTCGTGCCATACAAGAGTTTCCGTCGCCGCAGAATTTGAAGCAGCTACAGAGTGTGCTGGGAAAAATTACGTATTACAATAAATATGTGCCGCATGCCTCTTCCATTTCAGCTCCGCTTCATCGCTTACGCCGTAAGGATGTTCCGTTCGTCTGGACGACGGAATGCGAACGCGCCTTTCGCCAGTTGAAATCGGCGTTGCTTTCCAATACTTGCCTTACGCCATTCGATCCCCAAAGCCTCTTTTGTTGATGGTGAATGCGTCGGATTTCGGGATCGGTGTTGTGCTTGCGCACAAAGATGGATCGCACGATCGACCTATTGCCTTTGCGTCCAAATTGCTCTCGTCTGCGCAAAGAAATTATTCACAGATCGAGAAAGATGCATTGGCTCTCGTATTTGGTGTTACAAAGTTTCATGATTTCTTGTATGGTCGTCACTTTACCATAATCACAGACCACAAACCATTGAGATCGCTTTTTCATCCGACCAAGCCTGTACCTCCACTTACAGCTCAGAAATTCATTCGCTGGTCTATTTTCCTCTCGCAGTACCACTACGATATCTTGTATCGGTCCACTGCTAAGCACGGAAACGCCGATGCGTTGTCGCGCTTGTCTGTTGCTGAGGATAGGGCATTTGATTCCTCCGAACTTGCTTGCATGTTCATTGATGCGGAAACCGAGGACGTAGTCGAATCGTTTCCGATTGATTTTCGTCGTGTAGCTACAGCCACAGCTGCCGACCCTGTCCTTGCTCTCGTTCTGCGTTTTGTTGCTACGCAATGGCCCTTGTCAAAGTCAAGTATCGGGGACCCGTTGATTCTCCGATTTTTTGCTTACAACGAGAGACTTTTTGTACGACGTGGTGTTTTTTTGTTGCGTTCTGATAATGATCAGTCCAGGGTCGTGGTACCACGTTCGTTACAGTCCTATGTCTTACAGCTTCTCCACCAAGGACATTGGGGTATAGTGAGAACGAAACAACTTGCACGTCAGCACTGTACTTGGTTCGGAATCGATGCCGCGATTACGAATATGTGCTCTTCTTGTATGGTGTGTGTTGATTCTGGCCTATGGCCTAAGATTTGTCTGATTTTTTTTTTCATGTGTTTCTCGGTGGTTGGCTTTTCCCTTTTTGTTTGTATGGTCGGCCAACCACCGTCACACTCTGTGATTTTAGTTCGCCTTGTCTGGTCTTTGTCTACGTTTCTCTTGTTCTGTGTCGTCTGTCTTATAGTCTGTTGATCTTTTTATCCTCTGTGGGTGTTTTTAGTATTTGGAAAAAGGGACCGATGACCGTAGCAGTCTGGTTCCTTTAGCCCCAACAAACCAACCAACCAACCCCTGGCAACGCTTACACATCGATTTTGATGGTCCATTCTGGAATGCTCGATGGTTGGTTGTGGTAGATTCATTCAGTAATTTTCCTTTTGTTGTCCGGATGTCTTCCACGACGTCATCTGCCACCAACCAAACGTTATCCGCTGTCTTTTGCATTGAAGGTCTTCCACAGACTATTGTTTCCGACAATGGCCCACAATTCATGTCCGCAGAATTTCAGTCATTCTGCAAGGCCAATGGTATTCAACTTCTGACGTCCGCGCCGTTTTCGCCACAGTCAAACGGTGCCGCTGAACGATTGGTCAGGACTTTCAAGTCACAGATGTTGAAGTTGAAAGAGTAGCACTCTCGGGAGGACGCGTTATTGCTCTTCTTGTCCTCGTATCGCTCTCAGCGCCCAGATGGTCGCTCGCCGGCTGAGTTGCTCCACGGTCGTCGTCATCGAACCTTGATGTCTTTGCTACATCCGCCGCATCAGGTTCCTGTGCAGCAGCAGACACCTGCTTTTGCTCCAGGCGACGTTGTATACTATCGCCACTACCAAGGTTCACGGCGTTGGCTCGAAGGGCGCATTCTTCGCTGCCTCGGACGCGCCATGTATCTGGTTTTGGGGGCCTCTGGTGAGGTGCGTCGGCATTTTAATCAGCTGCGCCTCTGTCGTCGCCCGGGATCTGCCGCTCGCCGTCTGCTTTCAGCGACTGTGTCGTCCGGTTAGCGCCCCGGGGATCCATCTACTGGCTCGCCTCAGCCCCAGGTGTTGCCGACGCTGCCTTCCATTTTGCCTCATGGCGACGCACCGCCGCCGCCGCCGCTGCCGCCGCCGTCGCCGCCGCCTGTTCTCCCGCCGGCGACACCTGCAGTGGACGCGTGGCTGCAACCGCCGGGCGCCTCCCTGGGTCACGCGCCGCCGATCGCTTCCCGTGACCAGTTGTCCTCCGACATGGAACTCTTCCCCGCTCCGGACCATATGTCGTCTTCGCCCGTCGGGTGCCCCGGCCCGATGGAGGTCGACCCTTCGGCCCCTCCTGTCTCTCTACGGGCGCATACAACGCATGTTGGCGTGCACCCTGGAGCAGGTTTTCAGGCGTTTCCTAGCTCCCCGCGGTCCGAATGGCAGGTTGCGAGTGGCACAGCCTCGCCTGTTGTTAGGCTCCCCACCTCGTCGCATACGTCAACATGGGGTCCTCCTCACGACGGGCGGAAGCCTTATGTCACAACCGTACGCCGATTTGCGGAGGAGGAATGTAGTGTCACCGCCAGACACCACACTTGCTAGGTGGTAGCCTTTAAATCGGCCGCGGTCCGGTAGTATACGTCGGACCCGCGTGTCGCCACTATCAATGATTGCAGACCGAGCGCCGCCACACGGCAGGTCTAGAGAGACTTCCTAGCACTCGCCCCAGTTGTACAACCGACTTTGCTAGCGATGGTTCACTGACCTCTACGCTCTCATTTGCAGAGACGATAGTTAGCATAGCCTTCAGCTCCGTCATTTGCTACAACCTAGCAAGGCGCCAATATCCGTACTTTTGATATTGTGAATCATGTACCATAAAGAGCGACGTTCGTCATTAATGGGTTAAAGTTAAGTATTCCACCAGCTACGTCCGTTTTTCTCAGTTCTAATTCCCTTGCCATGTTCCAGATCTCACGCCAGCCTGCGTGAGCTAAAACGCGTGCATTTCGGCCTCCTTCACTAACACGGTTGGCTCTCCTGCCAACCACAACACATAACATTACAAACTCAGCAAAAATACTGTCTGCCCGTCACCCAAATGTCTAATTCCCAACAGAGAGTCCTAACAATAATTCCGTGTGGTTCAACAGCCTCGTGCAAGTCTTTCAGCTGGACTCCACTTGGACGACTCTGTTGATCCAAACGTATCGCAGTAGTCGTACCGAGAAAGGGAACCTACTGTTTAACGTGGAATATGAGGCATGTGTCATCCCTGTTGGACCGTGTAATGGTACTTGAATTACGTAACCATTACGGCACCTCAACTCAACCTCTCGATACCAGCAATATTATACTCTGTTTCTGTTAACTACTTAACAAATTTCTAAGACAACATTCAGATTTGATTTAATTTTTGATACATCGATATGTTTATATTGCAGTGATATTATTCTTATGTGTATTCTTTCTTTTGTCACCATGATCTTTGACGTACTTGTAACTCTGATTTTTGGGCGCGTAAGCGATTATTAGTTAGAGAGTCGGATCTTGAGAAGGTTAAGTCTTGGACGTCATGTTGGAAAGACGCATATTGAAGTCAGCTTATAAAATGTGAACTTTAACAGTGAGGAAGATGTTTTGAAGTATGTTTTGTATTGTGAAGTGATGTTTTGTGTGTTACGTTATATTGCAGCAAAAGTGATAAAAAAGAAGTGTAACTTAAATTCGCAGTGCTGATTACTTTTTTACATCACCATTGTCCTGTGAAAGTGTAATCTTCAAGAACGGTTTGTGAAACACACTTCTGAATATAGCACAATAAAACCTAGACCCCTTTGCATCCGATCTTGGAATCATCACCACCTAGATTTTCGACGATTGAGCCATGATTTTACAACGAGACCAGCGTGGGAAACACGAAAAGATGAGTGCCTAGTTTATTCATTACGAGGTGCATTCAAGTTCTAAGGCCCACGATTTTTTTTCTGATTAACTACTCACCCGAAATCAATGAAACTGGCGTTACTTCTCGACCTAATCACCCTGCAGACGTACACATTTTTCACAACGCTGACGTCATGATTCCATGGCAGCGGAGAAGGCTTCTTTAGAAGTCTGTTTTGACCACTGGAAAATCGCTGAGGCAATAGCAGCACGGCTGGTGAATGTGCGGCCACGGAGAGTCTCTTTCATTGTTGGAAAAAGCCAAATGTCACGAGGAGCCAGGTCAAGTGAGTAGGGAGCATGAGGAACCACTTCAAAGTTGTTATCACGAAGAAACTGTTGCGTAATGTTAGCTCGATGTGTTGGTGCGTTGTGTTGGTGAAACAGCGCACGCGCAGCCCTTCCCGGACGTTTTTGTTGCAGTGCAGGAAGGAAATTGTTCTTCAAAACATTTTCGCAGGATGCACCTGTTATCATAGTGCCCTTTGGAACGCAATGGGTAAGGATTACGCCCTCGCTGTCCTACAACATGGACACTATCATTTTTTCAGCACTGGCGGTTACCCGAAATTTTTTTGGTGGCGGTGAATCTGTGTGCTTCCATTGAGCTGATTGGCGATTTGTTTCTGGATTTAAAAATGGCATCCACGTCTCATCCATTGTCATAAACGACAAAAAGAAAGTCCTATTCATGCTGTCGTTGCGCGTCAACATTGCTTGGCAACATGCCACACGGGCAGCCATGTGGCCGTCCGTCAGCATTCGTGGCACCCACCTGGACAACACTTTTCGCATTTTCAGGTCGTCATGCAGGATTGTGTGCACAGAACCCACAGAAATGCCAACTCTGGAGGCGATCTATTCAACAGTCATTCGGCAATCCCCCAAAACAATTCTCTCCACTTTCTCGATCCTGTCGTCAGACCGGCCTGTGCGAGCCCGAGATTCTTTCGGTTTGTGGTCACACGATATTCTGCTTTCATTAAACTGTCGCGCCCACGAACGCACTTTCGACACATCCATAACTCCTTCACCACATGTCTCCTTCAACTGTCGATGAATTTCAATTGCTTTCACACCTCGCAAAATGAGAAAACGAATGATTACACGCTGTTCAAGTAAGGAAAACGTCGCCATTTTAAGTATTTAAAACAGTTATCATTCTCGCCGCTGGCGGTAAAATTCCATCTGCCGTACGGTGCTGCCATCTCTGGGACGTATTAGTAATGAACGCGGCCTCATTTTAAAACAATGCGCATGTTTCTATCTCTTTCCAGTCCGGAGAAAAAAAAAAATCGGAGGCCTTAGAACTTGAATGCACATCGTATTAAATGAAATGACTTTATTAACTGTGCTCTAAAGACACCTGCCACATAATAACTTTGTTATTACCCGAAAATGCAGTATTTAGCAGCGTGAGCAGTACCACAATCATTATTAAATTTTGACCTTTGTTGTGGTAGGGTTGTTAGAACCTATACAGTATGCAGTGCTAAAGGCTAGCTTAAGGTGAGACTGAAATACTGCGTGGTACAACTGGGTTTCGATTCGGCGAGATTTTTGTTTGCAGCAGACCACTGGGCGGCTGGTGACAGCAGCATGCTGCTGAAATGCGAACGAATACAGCAAAGTAAATGCGACTGTTTGCTGGGAGACAGCCATTTTGTGGAAAATCAGTTCTGCGCCGACGACAGAAAGGTGTGCTGGGTAGAGTGCTGCAACGCTCAATGTTTGACCGGTCACGGCCCCGCCTGCTGACGGAGGACCGAGCCGCTCATGTGCGGCCCCACACGACTCGGCTCGGCCACGTACTCGCCCATGTCTGTTGTCCGGATTCCGGACACTTGGGTAAGCAAACATGACCGGTCACTGCTGACGTCTCACCTCGCCTCGCCCCGGTTCGTTGCACTGTACTGTAAAAATCCAATGCTTCTCTCTCTCTCTCTCTCTCTCTCTCTCTCTCTCTCTTACACACACACACATACACACACACACACACATACACACACACACACACACACAATGTTTTTATCTCCGACTCTCTCTCTCCCCCTCTTTTAATACAAAAGTAACGCTTCCAGAACGGGTACCTAACGCAGCTAAATTCATAGCGCACTTTCTTTTATAATACTTACTCCTGTCTTCTTAACGTCCGGGAATTTTGATGTAAATAAAACATTGTTCACAAGAGACCAATCTGTGTTAATCTGATTATGCGAATCAGTCCACATATCAAGTGTCGCAGAACATGTTTTATTAATAACTTCCGCAATAACAGAAGGCATTATGCTGTTTCGTATTGCATCAGCTTGTTCTTTGACATGTCTACTTATAGTAGAGGGATGTGGCATGACATCTGCCACGTTAAGTTCTCCATAATGCGCAACTACACATATTAATTCTTGGGCTAGTTCTCTGAAACTTTCACCGGAAACAGCATTAAAAGGTCTCATATCTTTACCTGACATTGCAACACACTTTGCTGTAATAATATTTTTTATTACTGCCTGTATCCCTGAAGGAGTAGTATCTTTGTGAGGCTTCTTGCAACTGTGTTTCTTTAGCCCTTTCATTGATAAAATTCATTTTTTACCTATTTTTAGAATATTAAGGCGATAACAGTTTCTTTTCAGTCCCATTATTATATTTTCACCACCAAAATATTTTTTTAAGTTCCCCACGAAGTGGGACACACATCTCCCATGAACCAACACAAGATACCTTTTCTGCTGACTGACTGATTTTGTAATTTTATTTTTTTACCCATAAACAGGATTTTGCAGACAATAAAATAACTACAAATTATACATGCATCTAATCTTTTTATTTGTGTAAAGCCAGGTTAAAAAATATTCATTACATTTCAGTTTTCATGATACATGATCAATACTTCCAAACCTTCACATGACATGAAACTTGGAAAAACATTCTGTGGCACAGAGTGGCACACCACAAGCAGTGCAATCATCATTTGTTCTCTTCTCTTTAGAGTTTATGCAGCAGAGTTTGCATCGCTTCCTAGTGTCACTGTCGTTCGGTACATGTTTGCCTACGTTCACGAGCCGGACGTCATCTGGCACACTAGAGACTCCTCTCTTTGCTGGGAAGAAAGTGGGCATTGATGCCCTCTTTTTCCTGGATGAATACCCATTAATCAATTGGATTGCTAATTTTTAAAAAATAATGTCTGCTGGGACACATGTGTCCCACTAATTTTATTTCGATTATAAGATAGTACAGTCGCTGAGAAGTACATTCCACGCTGTATTTGTACTAAAAATAATTATTAAGTTAATAATAAGATGAATTACTTACTTCAGACATCGCAGGAAAGTCAGAAATGATAAAACTGAAGAATGACACAAATAAGTGTCGTTGCAGCGGCCATATATACACGCCAGTCAACAAAAGTAGTCACCGCTTCTCTATTGCCTTTGCAGTGCAGTCCCGATTTTTTTCTTAGGTGCAGTGCAGTCGTCCCTATATGGCAGCACCGTGCAGAGCTGGGTAACATATATCCAGACACTCGAACTGGCGCTCAAAGTTAGTGGGACATATATGACCTATCAACCACGAAAGGGTTAAATGAGTGGTTCCCGCACAGTTTTCGCCTACAAACAACAATAATGTGCTCCATAGTTGGCTTTTTAGACCTTGCAGTTTCTTCAGTGTGTAAACATTGGTTTCAATCTTACGCTTACTACTCTGGCTTCCTCGCGCATGATTACAGAGAGAGAGAGAGAGAGAGAGAGAGAGACCACAAATGAGAAGCCCGTACTGGCTGCAGTTTCACACCGATAATGACACGTGTAATGTGTTTGAAGTTACGTGCTGCGTATTCGGTTACGGCATCTGTGCTCGGTCACTAGGGGTAGTGCTGGCAGCCTATCCAGTTAGGGTGTGCTCGCCCGATCTCGTATTTTGTGCTCGCTTACTCCGTCATGCAGTGCTGGGGTACTGACCGTAGAGGCGGATGGAGCCCTCCGTCTCGCCGAGCGAGTTCTTGGCGATGCAGCGGTAGTTGCCGAAGTCGTGCGGCGCGGAGAGCTGGGCGACCGTGAGTCGCATGTGGCCGCGGTAGGAGTTCTCGGCGGCCTCGAGGCGCAGCTTGCCGGCGGCGGGCAGCACCATGGCGCCGGCGCGCAGCCAGTAGGTGATGGCGCGCGGGTGGGCCTCCGTGTGGCAGTCCAGCGTCACGTTGGTGCCCGCCGGCGCGCCCACCAGCTGGTTCGGCACCCAGATCATGGGCGGGACTGCGGCACACACACACACAAGCGCTCCACTCAGGCTCGTCTGTGTACCAACGTCGAAGAGGGGGGCAGCAGAGTTCCTAACGTCGATCACGTGTACATCGACAAGGCTGAAACTTCCTGACAGATTAAAACTGTGTGCCGGACCGAGTCTCGAACTCAGGACCTTTGCCTTTCGCGGACAAGTGCTCTACCAACTGAGCTACCAAAGCACGACTCACGCCCTGTCCTCACAGCTGTACTTCTGCCAGTACCTCGTCTCCTACCTTCCAAACTTTACAGGACCGCTCCTGCGAACCTTGCTGAACTAGCACTGCTGAAAAACAGGATATAGCGGAGACATGGCTTAGCCACACCCTGGGGGATATTTCCAGAATGAGATTTTCACTCTGCAGAGGAGTGTGGGCTGATATGAAACTTCCTGGCAGATTAAAATTACGCGTCGGACCGAGACTCGAACTCGGGACCTTTGCCTTTCACGGGCAAGTGCTCTACCAACTGAGCTACCGAAACAAGACTCACGCCCCGTCCTCAAAGCTTTAATTCGGCCAGTACCTCGCCTCCTACCTTCCAAACTTCGCTGAAGCTCTCCAGGAAGTTTCACATCAGCGTACACTCCGCTGTACGGTCAAAATTTCATTCCATCAACAGGTCTGGTTATTCTCTTTTTAATTTTATTTAATTAACTGGTGGATACTTCAGATTTGCAATCTACTGAATAACTTTGTTCCCTGTGCATTTGATAATGATCTGTAGACAGAGAAAATCAGTCTTATTCGGGAGTTAGCCAACAGGGGGAGACTCGTGGCGTCATGAGAGCAGAGTAAGGACATTTTGCTTCATTCGACTATCCTGGGTACTGAAAATTACAGTCAGGATACCAAACATGAACAATTGTGCCACTGTTAGTGAGAATTTACAAACGAATGTATAAGCTCACAGACAGTTGGCAATAATGGCATATCCCTGTTTTACACAATGCTGTTGCTTGAATATATCCACAGTATTTTAAAACAATGTACCTACAGACTTCGAGGGGATGTAGAGGGTTCCTTGAGAAGCAACTTGAGGATAGGAAGCAGTGTCCGGAAACGTCACCCAACTTTATTACAGAGCGTCGCAGTTAAAGGAACCGGAAGTGGTGAGCTAAACCATAATGACCACCTGCTTAATAGATTGTTTGTCTGTCTTTGGAACGAAATATATCACTGATTCTATCAGGAATCGTACAGCAGGTCTACACACAGGTCATGTAATTTATGTAAATAACAGGCCTCTGTCGCGCGAAATTAGCCGAGCGGTCCAGGGCTGCAGCCACGGGCTCTGCGGCGGAGGTTCGAGTCCTCCCTTGGGCATGGGTGTATGTGGTTTTTCCTTAGGAGAATTTAGGTTAAGTAGTGTATAAGCTTAGGGGCTGATGACCTCAGCGTTTGTCACATACGATTTCACATACATTTGAACATAACAGGCCTCTGAGTTGTGTTGACGGTCAAGGCACCCGTTATCGACCCAGATGGGTTCCATGGGATTTACATGAAGCGAATTTGGTCGCCGAAACATCAACGTGATGTCTCTACAATGGTCCGAAAATCACCATCGTTCTGTCTTAGAGATACTCACACTACTGAACGATTACACAGCCGTCAGGGAAGACATCAAGCATGAGCGTATGCAGATTGTTCGTAGCAGTCAATCTGCCTCGATTACTACCACAGGTCACATGCAAGGGTAGGATTTTATTCAAAGGATTTGATTCTTGAAATGGTTTGTTTAAGATGAATTAATTGTTTAATTTTTTCTTTATTTTTTTTTCTACTGGTTTAACTGCTTCTTATACTATTCTTTTATTTTATTATTCAGTAACTGATGATAATAATTTTCTAGATTTTCTTTTGATGATAAGGGTTATTATATTTCATTTGGTACGATTGGTTTATTATTTGTTCATTTGGTATCACTGGTTTATTATTTGTTGCTCTTTTTGCTGGTAAAGCATCTCCCCTAGCATTATACTGCTCCTATCATCCAGCGCCCGTAGCGCGCTGCATGTTTCGAGCCTCTGTTCACCTCGATGATGGCGTTTGTCGAGACGACCATCGACCTAGCGTAGCAAAAATGTCATGCACTCGAAGAGCCGTCACGTTTCTATTGATCGACGGTCGAATGCCGATAGTCCCATTCCCAATGCACTCTTCACTGACGATGTCATTGGGTCAACAGGTGAACACTTAGAGGTGATCTGCTGCGGATCTGTTCAACATTGTACGATGAACTGTGTGCTCCAACAGACTTCTGCGTGCACCAGCACACCATCTGTCCTACTTTAAAGAGGGTTGACTAACCCTCTGGACCCCATGCTCTGTGAAGAGTCTTAGACGCACAGCCATTTAGCTCCCACTGCTAGCTTCAGTGTCCTTCGACCTCTTTCCGTAGATGTTCACGACAGTTTTCGAAATACTCGTTTACAGGATCTGCGTAATAATAATCTGTCCTTAGACCCTTTTTTCTCAATGGATTTGCCCGCTTGCAGCCCATATCACCGCTAGGACGCTCCGCTTACATACTCACTGTCGCCACCATGCCACATCCAAAGTCGCGGTGGGCAGTGGTCATAATGTCTTGGCCCATCAGTGTATATATGTATATATGCAGGGTGATTCCGTGATGATGTTACAGACATTCAGGGACGATGAAGAAGGATAACTGTAACAATTTCAGTTAACACTTAGGATGACATGAAGAAGGATAACTGTAACAATTTCAGTTAACACTTAGGCGATTTTTTGTTCTACTGATCAGTAGAACAAAAGAAAAGACCCCTAAGTGTTATTCAACCCTCAATATGGAATTGTTATATCTAGAAGAGATGGAATAATCCATAAATAAAATTTCGCTTCAGTTTATTTCTTCAGCGACTGCTTTCCTGCCTTGAACAGTGATGGAAATTATAAATACTCAAAATTGCAATTTTTGGTAAAACTTATTATTGAGTTTGAAAAGATGCCTTGCCCCAGTTCGAAGTGTCGACAGGAAGGTACGAAACTAAGTGTATTGCTAACGGCTGATAATTATCCAGTTACCACTTTTAATGTAGATTGCTTTGATACCTAAAAGAAATGCATGCTTCAATAGCATATGCAATTTCAACAGTCATATATTATATCACTGAATGATCATGCGGTATCGGAAGCGCCTTCGGTGACCGCACCCGCGCCACGCGCACCGCTCACGGTCAGTAGCTAAGGAGGCGGCACTTGCGAACCTTCCGACAACGCGGCGCCTGGGACCCGCTCTTCCGTGGCTCGCTGTTTCAGATGAGGGGGGGGGGGGGGGGTGGAGGGGGGAAGGCGGCGGGGGAGCCGCTCATACACGCCGCCGAGAACGCTGAATTCACATGAACTCACTGTCTGCGATTCTGGTTGGCCGGCGAGTTTTTTTCAAGCAGTCGCGCTCAGAGCTCCGTCCCAGACTCAGCCAATCTTTGGGCTCATGTCTATTTCAGTAAAGAAGGATGCAGGAAAATAGAAAGACCTAGCATGGCGATAGTAAGCATCACTACTTCCCAGTGACTTATCGTAAAGTATCAGCACTCAAGACTATTTGTTTCTGGCAAGAACGTTAGTCTAACTGTATATTAGCATAACAAAAGACCTACAGGACATGAATTTTAAGTAGCCTATATCTCAATTATTAAGTGTACCTATTTCATCTGATTAATGCGTTATCTTTTTGTAGATGTGTGACTGTCTTTGTTGGCCATTTCAACCATCGACAAATCATATACATTCAAGTTGATCTATGAGTTATGAAATACAGGCCTAATATGGTAATGAAAGGATACTGTGTACGTGACCAGTCACACCTAGAGCATCACGGAGTATTGCGGAAGCTAATGTGTGAGAGCTTGCATATGGGCCATGTAGGTAGGAGTATGTCAAAATACAAAAGCAGGAACAACAGGCTCTAGTCGACAGCGCGTCAGTGTCTCGTATCGCCAGACCTCTGACAGGATATTTTGCTAGCCTCGACACACGCCGTCGCTATGGAGAGAGATTCTGAGCAAAAAATGGGCTACGGATGGGAAGTTAAATTGAACGATAGTACCAGAGGTTTGTTCCATCTCTTTTAACAGTAATGAGGTTTAGAAGTTCGGTCCTACTCCCTTAATTATTCTCACCAGCTTACATACTTTGCACCACTTATAGCTTGTATCCAGCCACTCTGGACAACCACCTGACACTGTCGAGAGGGAAGACTACTGTGTTCAGCGTATGGCTCTGGCGCATCATACTGCGTCTGAAACAGCAATTTGAGCATCCGTTGGCACCACAGTCTCACACAGAACTGTTATAGATCGGTTACTTCAAAGTCACCTCCGATTCACGATAGCGTACATTCCACTGACCCCAAATCACCACCTTTGGCGAGCGAAAGCTCATTGGATGACAGGGTTGGGGCTGTTGTGTTTTCTGATGGAAGCCGGTTCTGCCTCGGTGACAGTGCTGGCCGATTGTTGGTGAGAAAGAGGACAGCTTTGGACCTGCAAACAACGAGTGTGTGCTAGACACACTGGAGCCATACCTTGTAATGGTATTTTAATCGATGCCAGTAATATTCTACTGTGTTTCTGCAAAGTAGTAGACATATGTCTGAGACAACATTAAGATTTGATTTCATTAATTTACAGATACTTTGATGCATCAATATGTTTATGTTGCAATGATGTTATTCTTATGAGTATTCTTTGTTTTGCCGCTATGATCTTTGTAGTACTTGTAACTCTGATTTTTTGGGCGCGTAAGCAGTTGTTAGAGAGTGGAACCTTGAGAAAGTCAAGTCTTGGACGTTATGTTGGAAATTCGCGTATTGTAGTCAGCTAATAAAATGTGAACTTTAACAGTGACTGTGAGGAAGATGTTTTCAAGTATGTTTTGTATTGTGAAGTGATGTTTTGTGTGCTACGAGATATTGCAACAAAAGCAATAAAAAGGAAGTGTAACTTAAATTCGGAGTGGTGATTATTTTTTTACATCACCTTTGTGCTAACTTTGAAAGGTTTAATCTTCAATAATAGTTTGTAATCGCATCTAAAAAACTTTTGAATATAGCAGAATAAAACCTAGGCCTCTTTGCATTCGAGCTTGGGATCATCAACACCTTGAATTTCGACGATTGAGCCATGATTTTACTAGACCAGCGTTTGGAACACGAAAAGATGAGTGCCTAATTTATTCATTATTCCATTAAATGACATTATTAACTGTGCTTTAAAGACACCTGCCACATAATAACTTTGTTGTTGCCCGAAAATGCAGTATTTAGCAGCGTGAGCAACACCACAATCACTATTAAATTTTGACCTTTGTTGTGGTAGTGTTGTTAGAACCTGGAGTTACGGTTCTAGTGTGCGATTTAGCATGACAGAAAGACCACTCTCGTGGCTATCCCATGAACCCTAACTGAAAATCTGTACTTCTATCTGGTGATTCGACATGTTGTTATGCCATTCACGAACAGTATTTCACTGGGTCTTTTCCGACAGGATACAGCTCGCCCACATACCTCCAACATGCTCTACGTTGTGTTGAGATGTTGCCTTCTCCTGCTCTATCACCACCACTGTCTCCAATCGAGCACATATGAGACGTCATCGAATGACAACTCCAGCGTCTTCCACAACCAGCATTATGCGTCCCTGGACCGAGTGCAGCAGGAGCGGAACTCCTCCTAGAAATTGACATTCGGCATCTGTACAACACATTGCATGCACGTGTGCATCCTTTCATTCAACATTCTGGGTGTTGCACCAGCTATTAATGTACGAGCATTTCACATCTGCAATAGCTTATCTTGTGTGTTCATTAACCTATGATCTTGGAATATTGATAACTTCAATACGTTACCTAGACAAATGTATTCTCTGGTGTTGTGATTTTTTTCCGTTGAGGTATTTTTACAATACATTGTAGGACAAATCACGAGATCTGTCCATAGTAAGCTACTTGTAAGAGATCACTCTGAATGTGTGGCCAAACAGGGTTGCTGGTTGATACCACACAGTTCCATTGGTGCGAGACAATGAAGGAGGTAATAAATATTGACGAAGTTTCCAGTAGTAACGCGCTAATTGGTAAACTGGGCCGAGCAATTTTCATGCAAGGATTGTTCGACGATCGAATGAAGTCAGTGTTACGCGTACATGGGAAGCGAATAACCGTATCAGAAGCGATTGATTTGGCATCCACAGAATAATGTGCAATCACATCAGATCGGAAAAAGTACAGCTCAGCTGCTCTTCCGAAACAGTCTTTTTTTGGCCAGCTCTGATCGAGGGCTTGCGCCTGTGGCTCAAGTGGGTCCACGTTTACAGTCGCGGACCTTATGCTCGTATCATAACTACAGCATTTTTTCGCTATGTTCTTATGGCATTTATTGGCACGCATATCCTTTTCGGGGTTCGGCCGCTGTATTGCAAGTCTTTTTAGTTGACGCCACTTCAGCGACTTGCGTGTCAATGATGATGAAAATGATTTTGAAGGACACAATACACACAGTCTCCCCCCCCCTCCCCCTCCCCCCCCTCCCCCCCCCCCCCCCACCCCCGCCGCGAATCGAACCCGGGCCCCGTTGCGTCGGAGGTTGTTACGATATCGCTGCGCTACGGAGGCGAACAGAGTAACCGCCTTACCCATTACCGATGAATATGTTCGACAGTTCAAAGGGACAGAGGGAACGGGACATAGAATGCCACCTTCCAGTCCGCTGATGTACCCAGTGCAATTTGAAAGGACCCCCCCCCCCCCCTCTCCTCTTCCTCTCCTCACGCACACGAGCAAAACAAGTAATTTGTTACTGCGCCGGGCATCCCGAGCCAGACTGCAATAAGGGCCGGTGGGCCAACAAAAGCAAAAAAAAAAAAAAAAAAAAAGGATTCAAATGACTCTGAGCACTATAGGACTTAACATCTGAGGTAATCAGTCCCCTAGAACTTAGAAGTACTTAAACCTAATTAACCTAAGGACTTCACACACATCCATGCCCGAGGCAGGATTCGAACCTGCAACCCTAGCTATCGAGCAGTTCCAGACTGAAGCGCCTAGAACCGCTCGGCCACAGCGACCGGCCCAACATACGCAGAAAGAACTGCGAGCGTAATGCGGCAGTCACATTGTGCTGTGTCGGGGCTAGTACGTACAGCTGACTGCACAGTAAGGAATGAGTACGTACAGTTATGAAGTCTTCACCACAACCGACATAAACTTATTAACAAACAGCGGAGCCTGTGTGAGTTTGATTAAAGCCGGCACCTTAAAAGAAAAAAATGGGGACCCGAGAAAAACAGCAAGAATTGGATGTATTGCAAATGAAGAGACCAAACCTAGTGACAGGTGAAGATAAAGCTATATACTGAGAACGGTGCGGAATCTGCGAAGGGTTTTCAGATTATAAAAAAAATGGTTCAAATGGCTCTGAGCACTATGGGACTCAACATCTTAGGTCATAAGTCCCCTAGAACTTAGAACTACTTAAACCTAACTAACCTAAGGACATCACAAACATCCATGCCCGAGGCAGGATTCGAACCTGCGACCGTAGCAGTCCCGTGGTTCCGGACTAGAGCGCCAGAACCGCACGGTCACCGCGGCAGCCTTTTCAGATTATAGGCGCACACATAGATGTATCTTGACGGGTTGCTAGGATGGGACTTCCCAGAAAGACAGAATTGTGCATGACAATGCACGCAGGAGAAGAGATTACAAGAAGAATAGGTAGACCCATGGGAAGCCAAAGGAGAAGCAAAGGTATCAAAACTGGCCATTGCAATGAAAACAACAGCCGATACCGGGAGAGCCACACACGGACACACGAGGATCTGTTAGTAAATAGAGACATTGCGAGGCACAGAGGTCAAACAGGCCAGGGGACGGTAAGAGCACCGCAAGACGCCCCAGGCTCCGAGTCTTATGCACGAGTAAGAGCCCACACACAGCTCCGTTAGGAGACCAGCCCCCTCACGTGCTGACACCGGCCGCCTCCAACGAACAACAGTTGGCCCATGGGCTCTCGTTGCTATCTGCCTCCTGATGACCGGCGTAGTGACAAATTACTGGTATTCGCTGATACATATCTCTGATGTTGTAGTTTGAATGTTTGTGCAGTCAGTTGGCAGTTGATGGTTGCAGTGCTGACACCACAGTTACAGAGAGCCTGCGTAAAGCAGTTATGTTGGCCACTGATGCACTGTACAGGGTGAGTCACCTAATATTACCCCTGGAAACACCTCCCAAACCACAACAAATACTGAATAACCAATTCCCCAGACAGGAAGTGAGGAGAGGTGCTGGTAGAACTGGTTAATACAAACCACTGAGAAATGCACGGAAGTATGATTTTCAACACATACTTATGGTTTTTTAAATGGAAACCTGTTATTATTTTTAGCACAACTGAAAATAGAAAAAAATAATTAATCAGTGCCGTTTGTTAGGTTGTAAAATGTTTAGTACATCCGAAGTAATTTGTAACGTAAAGTTGACGCTTGGAACCTCAGACGTTCAGTCACGTGTTGTAACAAACAAGATCTGTAGTGGTATGTTTACGAACACTACGATGTTTACGAGTTTAGCTGTCTCAGTGTCTGCATGTAGCGCTTGCTGAATTCGTCCTTGTACTCTGAATAACTGTAGTACACTGTGTTTCCGGACGTCTGTGATAGTGTACTGTACAAAAGTAAGAACAGAAGTACGTACAGTAGGCAAGTGAGAAGGTCGTAAGTGCAGCTGTGTGTACAGTGTCGTAATACCTGTGAAAATGGCTTATTCTCTGAAAAGGCAGAGATGATACTACTGTATGGCGAGTGTAGATAAATTGCAGCTGCAGCCTGCAGGTTGTGTACAGAAAGGTACCCGAACAGAGCACGCTCTTGCAGATATACCACATTTGAAAACATCTACAAACAGTTGTATGCAACAGGTATGGTCGTAACACACAAATGGCTCCGTAACAAACCCATCACAGTTGGTGTGTTAGCTGCTGTTGCCGTGAACCCACACATGGTTTCACGTGACATCACTAGAGGCAGTGCAAAGATTCCAAGTAGTGTAATGCGCATACTTCATCGTCAATAATTTCACCTGTATCGTATGTCGCTGCACCATAATTTACATGAGGATGACTTTAATAATCGAGTAAATTTCTGTCAATGGCCATTAACAGAGAATGCATTGCAGTTCTACCTGTTTACCGGTGAAGCAGGTTTCACAAACCACGATGTAGTGAATTTGCGAAATATGCCTTACTGGTTCGTGGACAATCCTTGCTGGCTTCGATAGGTAGAGCGACAGGGACCGTGGAATATAAATGTATGGTGCTTCGTGATTGGCGTGGTTCATTGATCGTCACTTCATTGAAGGCACCCAAACAGCTGCAAAGCACATCAAGTTTCTACAAAATGATGTGCCAACATTGCTAGAAAATGTCCCGCTGGAAATGCGTAGACGTATGTGGTATCAGCATTCTGCAATGAACACAAGGCCGATTCTCGACAGAATGTTCGACGGGCGTTTCATAGGGAGTGGCGGACGCATAAATTGGCCTGTCCGTTCTTCTGATCATACACATTTGGACTTCTTTCTGTGGGGCATGTTAAAGGAGGCGTGTACCGTGGTGCGCCTACAAGCCCAGAGGATGTGGAACATAGAAATTCTCCCAATCCATGTGTGGTATACAGCAAACCAGTGCTTAACACTATTGGTTAAAAACACTCTTGGTTGCAATTTTAGTTTATTTATTTTTCAACGTCACGTTTCGCCTTATTTAGGCATCTTCAGGTTATCTTTTCTAGATGGACGCGAGAGACTCCAAGATCTGCATAACGCGTTCCCGTTCACAGGAGCGAGTAGCAGAGTTAGATGGGGACTAACTAGCTGAGCTCACTACCTGAGCCCCCATCTTATTCTGTTACTCGCTCCTGTGAACGGGAACGCGTTATGCAGTTGTTGGAGCCTCTCGTGTTCATCTAGAAAGGATAACCTGAAGATGCCTAAATAAGGCGAAACGCGTCGTTGAAAAATAAAAAATAAAAATTGCAACCAAGACTGTTTTTAACCAATACTGATATGAAACATTTTACTGAGGCAGCCTGTGACAACATTACTCCGTATGTACTGCGTTGTGTAAGAAATTCGTTAAGCGGTACACTGCAAATGTATGCCGCAAATGATGGCCACCACTTTGAACATTTATTGGCCTGAAATGTCACGGCACACTCTTTTACATTCTGTAATTGAAAACAAAAACAAATTTATAAGTTTCAATACATTCTCGTGTTAATGTGCATTTTCTTCCTAAAACTCAGTTCAGTACAATATTCTTCAGAGAAAAAAAACTAACAAAATTGTTAGCATGTGGACGTAACGTGCTGTTCATGTCTCTTCTGTTCTTTTTGTATCCCTAAGAAATTCGGTTCTCTCTGGTACACGCGACTGAACTCAAGCGTCAACTTTACATTACAAACTGCTCTACATGTAATTAACATTTTACAATGTTAGAAATGGCAATGATTAAGTATTTTTTCTATTTTCAGTTGTGCTAAAAATAAACAGGTTACCATTAAAAAAATATGTGTTGAAAATAATACTTCCGTGCATTTCTCAGTGGATTGTATTAAACAATTACACCAGCACCTCTCTTCGCTTTCTGTCTGCAGGATTGGTTATTCAGTGTTCGTTGAGGTTTGGGAGGTGTTTCCAGTGGTAATGTTAGGTGACTCAAACTGTATATATGGGTCGTGATAACCCCCTCAACATCAAGTACCGTCTGAAGATGGCGCACTGAAGCGCCGAAACTGGTATCTACACCATAAATAAGATCGTAAGGACGGCTGTAGGCGTTTTATTTTCTTACAATAGTTAACGGACGTGGTCCACAAGAACTCCAATCAAAAGAAAAGCGTGCGAGGGAACACGCCCTCCGTCGAGAAACTGAGTTATATTGATGGGAGGAAGCCCAGCCAGCAGAAAGTACCGGCACATAAGCGGACAGGAGGGACTGTTATCCTTTCCTAAATAGAATGAGGGACAGAAGTTCCGATACTAAACAAAAATTTCGATAATGTGTGTACATTCCAGAAGCCCTGTGACGTTCGAGAACGAACTTACATCACTGACGTACTTAACATTGGGGATGAAGACGTTCGATTAGACACTCCCGAAGTGTTCGTAGAACGAATCCCACCCCCCACCCTCCACCCCCTGTAATCGCAAAATTCTACTAGTTAGCATCAAACAGAAGCTCAGGATGAGTTCAATACAGCCTGGTAAAGGAAAATATGCGAACAGAGCATTTAAAGAACGAGGAAAAACAGGCCCTCGGGTGATATGCACTGCATATAACAATATTCTTGCATTTCCTTTGCCCGGACGTGTGTTAACAAACACCAAATTTGTGGAACACAGTATACCGCTGATACCGGAGGCAGAGGCCACAATTATAAGTAGCAGGCCGTACCGAATACCGCAAACTCAGCCAGAGGCGCCACAGTCAGCAGCCGCCGGCTGAGCAACAGCAACAACACGGAAGTAACCGATTTTGTGAGATTTTACTAGTTCCTGTCAGGAGCGAATTATTTAGTCTGTTGTGTATACTCTGGTAGTTCAGTTTTTGAATATCTGGGTATTATTTTACTAGACACAGTTCTTCTGTTTTCGTTCGTGTCTAGAGTAGAGTTACGCAGCGTGTGTTGGTAGTCGTTTGTTTGTCTCTGCAGGTGGTTTTTTTCACAGTCTTTAGTATGGACAGAGCCTCCTGTGTGCGGTTGCGAGTCGAGTTGGTGACACATTGCCCTCAGATCCAGGCTCTGCTGGTTTGGGTTACACAGCTTGAGGCTACATTGGGTGATCATCAGTGTTGTGGACTGGCTATGGTGATCCAACAGACGTGTAGCACGACCCACGAATCTGCCGATCAGTCTGCACCAGTGGCCAGCGCAGTTACTGCTCGCATTGAGGTTGACCCCTCATCTGTGTTGGACTTGTAAGCCATCTCGTAGTGTGACAGGCTACTAAAGACTTCCTGCGGTGCTAAACGGAAGACCTCTCTGGTTAGTCTGATAAACAGGTTCCGTGTACTACCTGTGGATGAAAGTGCACCTTAGCCAGATGCAGTCGCTTGTTCTGTTTCAGAGAAGACCTCTCAGACTGCTAGAACTGGCCAGTCACAGAGAATGAGGTTATTGTTAGTTGAGAGCTCTAATATCATGCACGTTATGGAGCCCACGAGCAAAATAACTGCCAAGGAGGAGAAGAAATGGAGTGTCTGTACCAAATGGAGTCACTCCAGACATGGACTGCCATGATGAGCACAGGGCGCAGGTGGTTGCTTACGTCAGTATCAATAATGTGTTTCGCTTTGGATCGAAAAGATTCTCTCTGGTTTCGAGCGCCTATCTGAAACGGTTAAGGCTGCCAGACTTGCTGGCGAAATGAAATCGGAGCTCACCATTTGCAACATAGTCGACAGGACAGATTGCGAACTTATGGTACAGAGCCAGTGGAGGGTCTGAATCAGAGGCTCACACCGTTCTGCGACAGTGAAGACTGGTGATTCCTTGACTTGCGCTTTAGGGTGATAGGGTTTCAGGTTCCGCAATGTAGGTCAGGAATCCATTACGCGCAGGAGACGCTAATTGGTAGAGGAGGCTATGTGGTGTCGACTGGGCGGTTTTTTAGGTTAGAGGCTCTCAGAGGGAAACACAAAAACGGCTTCAGTCTGAAAGAAAACAAATAGATCTAGGAATCACCGGTATAACTGTTGTAAATTGTCGTAGCTGTGTTGGGAAAGTGCCAGAGTTCCAGGGCCTAATAGAAAGCGCTGGTACTCAAATCGTTATAGGCACTGAAAGCTGGCTAAAGCCGGAGATCAGTTCAGACGGAATTTTAGCCAAGGATCTAACGGTGTTGGCTAAATACAGTTGGCGGTGGCGTGTTTGTTGCTGTAAGAAGTAGTTTGTGAAGTAGCGAGAGTGAAGTCGATACTTCCTGTGCTTTGGTATGGGTAGAGATGATTCTTGAATAATAATTGCATCCCTCTATCGACCTCCCTACTCAGATGATACAATTGCAGAAAGGTTTAAAAAAGCTTGAGTCTAATTTCAAATAGACGCACGCAGTGATGACTTCAATTCACCCTCGATATTTTGGCGAAAAACACATGTTTCAGTCCGGAGGTACGCATAAAATATCATCCGAAATGGTGCTAAAAGCATTCTCTGAAAATTATTTCGAGCAGTTTTTCATGAGCCCGCTCTAATAGTACACGTTTGTGAAAACGCATTTTACCTTTTTGCAATAAATAATTCTAAGCTAATAATGAGCATCAAAACAGATACAGAGATTAGTGAACGCAGGATTGTTGTAGCGAGACTGAATACCGTAATTCCAAAATCAACCAAAAATGAACGAAAAATATGTCTACTCAAAATAGCGGAAAAAATTCGGTTGACTCCTTCCTGAGACATAATCTCCACTCCTTCCAAAATAACAGTATATATGTAGACCAGATGTGGCTTGAATTCAAAGAAACATTATCGACAACAATTAAGAGATTTATAGGAAATATGTTAACGAATGACGAAGTTGATCCACCATGGTATACAAAACAATACAGGTCACTGTTAACGGAACAACTAAGAAAGCATGACGAACGAACACAGAATCACCAAATCGGCCACCATCTACAGAAGCTAGAAATTTAGTGCCGACTTTGGACACGGAAGTTCTAGCTATAGAGAACAACTATCATACTCGCTTGTTCAGAGAAGCTGTAGAAATACATAAACACGAGAACAGCTTCAACAAGAAAGAAGAATCCTCAAGGTAGACGGATGCTGGCTTCCCGTACTGGAGCGAACGACCGTCGCAGGTAGCAAGAGAACCGCACCGGAAAGAACCTCGATGCCCTCGGACGTTGGCCCGGCAGGTACATATAGTCTGCGCCCGCAAGCTCGGCTCCAGTTAACCACCGGCAATGGAGGGTGAAGCTTTAACAATGCCAGCCACTCGTGCTGGCGAAACGTCAGAAAAATCATTAGATGAAAGTCGGCCGAAGAACCCGAGATAGAAGCCAACAGGCAGTTTGTCAACAAGCGGCCACGAAAGCCTTAGCAATTTTGTAACATATATTGTATTCGAACGTTATGAATTACCTCGAGGAGGGCGTTCTATTGACACATAGTCAATACAGATTTAGAAAACATCGTTCTTGTGAAACACAACTAGCTCTTTACTCACACAATGTGACGAGTGCTATCAACAAAGAATTTCAAACTGATTCCGTATTTCTAGTTTTCCAGAAGTCTTTTGACACCGTACCTAACAAGCGGTTTGAAATCAAACTGCGCGCTTGTGGAATATCGTATCAGTTATGCTACTGGATTCATAATTTCGTGTCAGAGAGGTCACAGTAGATAGTAATTGACGGGAAGTCATGGAGTAAAACAAGTGATGTCTGGCGATCCTCAAGGTAGTGTCATAGCCCTCTCCTGTTCCTTATGTTTATAAACGATTCAGGAGAACATCTGAGCAGCCATCTTAGGCTGTTTGCATATGATGCTGCCGTTTTTCGTCTAGTAAAATGATCAGAAGATCAAAGCCAATTGCAAAACGATTTAGGTAAGGTCTGCATGGCGAGAAAATACCTAGGGATCACAATTACGAAAAACTTAAATTGGAAAGAACACATAGAAGGCGAAACAAAGACTGAGTTTTATTGGTAGAACGCATAGAAGATGCAGCACGTTTAATAGAGAGACTGCCTACACTACGCTTGTCAGTCTGCTTTTGGAGCACTGCTGGACGGTGTGGGGTCCTTACCAGATGGTATTAACGGAGAACATCAAGGAAGATCAGAGAAAAGCAGCACGTTCTGTATCACCGAGAAATCGTGGTGAAGGTGCCATGGACATAATACAGGATTTTGGGTTAAAATCAATAAATCAAGGTTGTTTTTCTTTGCGGCGGGATCTTCTCACGAAATTACAATCACCATATTTCTCCTAGGAAAGCGAAACATTTTGTTGGCGCCGACCTACATGGGTAGAAAGTATAATCATAATAAAACACATGAAGTAATAAAACAAGGGAAATCACAGCTCGCACGTAAAGATAAATGTTTTAATTCCCGCACGCTGATGGAGATTGGAATGATAGATAATTAGAAAAGTGGATCGATGGAGCCCTCCGGCAGGCATATGTGTCATTTGCCATGTAGTAAATACATGTAGATGAAGTCGAGTGAATGTTAGCGGATCGGACAATATCACACAGCACAAGTGCCAGGAGTTTCCCTCTAAAATATTAAATGTCAGTGGCCGACGGAAGTGGCCAGCAGCAGCCGACATTGACTCACGTTGACGACGGTATACAGAAATTCCTTCGCCATTGCATACTACACGCCCTCTGCTGGCGTCTCTCCAAGACACTAACGCCTCCTTCAGGAATTTCAAAGCCATTGGGTAGGTGCTGGGCTATTGTATAAGCCTTGAGGTCAAAGTCAGAGTCATTCTGCTAGTGTACATCTATGATACTGGCGTGCCAAAGGTCAACGAATGGAACTTCTCTTTGGAGTGCATTTGCTTGTATCCGATGCATCACTGTAAGTTTACTGTAACCCACGCACCCTCACATCGACGATGCGACACAGAAATTGCATCGTGATTTAATACTACATTGTCCGTGCCGACTTCTCTGCAAGAGACTAATGTAGCCCTTAGGAGAAGTCCTCACATTAGGTGGGTGCTAGGCTATTGCACAAGCCTCGGAGACATTGTCGGACTAATTCTACTAGTGTACATCTGTTATACGCTCACCACATGGGACCTCTCCTGGGAGACCAGTAGGCTCAATCTGATGCATCACACAATGTTTACTGCAACCCTCGCACCCGCACATTCACAATACGACATGGAAATTACATCGCATTGAATACTACGGGCTCCATGGAGGCTTGTCTCCAAAAGTAAGTGTCGAATGCAGGTGTTTTTTTCTCGTCATTACATCTACATCTACATTTATACTCCGCAAGTCACCGAACAGTGTGTGGCGGAGGGCACTTTACATACCACTGTCATTACCTCCCTTTTCTGTTCCAGCCGCGTATGGTTCGCGGGAAGAACGACTGTCTGCAAGCCTCCGTGCGCCCTCGAATCTCTCTAATTTTACATTCGTGATCTCCTCGGGAGGTATAAGTAGGGGGAAGCAATATATTCGATACCTCATCCAGAAACGCACCCTCTTGAAACCTGGCGAGCAAGCTACACCGCAATGCAGAGCGCCTCTGTTACAGAGTCTGCCACTTGAGTTTGCTAAACATCTCCGTAACGCTATCACGCTTACCAAATAACTCTGTGACGAAACGCGCCGCACTTCTTTGGATCTTCTCTATTTCCTCCGTCAACCCGATCTCGTACGGATCCCAGACTGATGAGAAATACTCAAGTGTAGGTCGAACGAGTGTTTTGTAAGCCACCTCCTTTGTTGATGGATTACATTTTCTAAGGACTCTCCCAATGAATCTCAACCTGGTACCCGCCTTACCAACAACTAATTTTATAATTATGATCATTCCACTTCAAATCGTTCCGCAAGCATACTCCTAGATATTTTACAGAAGTAACTGCTACCAGTGTTTGTACCGCTATCATATAATCGTACAATAAAAGATCCTTCTTTCTATGTATTCGCAATACTTTAAATTTGTCTATGTTAAGGGTCAGTTGCCACACCCTGCACCAAGTGCATATCCGCTGCAGACCTTCCTGCATTTCGCTACAATTTCCTAATGCTGCAACTTCTCTGTATACTACAGCATCATCCGCGAAGAGACGCATGGAACTTCCGACACTATCTACTAGATCCTTTATATATATTGTGAAAAGCAGTGGTCCCATAACACTCCCCTGTGGCACGTCAGAGGTTACTTTAACGTCTGTAGACGTCTCTCCAGTGATAACAACATGCTGTGTTCTGTTTGCTAAAAACTCTTCAATCCAGCCACACAGCTGGACTGATATTCCGTAGGCTCTTACTTTGTTTATCAGGCGACAGTACGGAACTGTATCGAACGCCTTCCGGAAGTCAAGAAAAATAACATCTACCTGGGAGCCTGTATCTAATATTTTCTGGGTCTCATGAACAAATAAAGCGAGTTCGATATCAGACGATCGCTGTTTCCGGAATCGATGTTGATTCCTACAGAGTAGAGTCTGGGTTTCCAAAAACGACATGATACTCGAGCAAAACACATGTTTCAAAATTCTACATCAGATGGAAGTCAGAGATATAGGTCTATAGTTTTGCGAATCTGCTCGACGACTCTTCTTGAAGACTGGGACTACCTGTGTTCTTTTCCAGTCATTTGGAACCTTCCGTTCCTCTAGAGACTTACGGTACACGGCTGTTAGAAGGGGGGCAAGTTCTTTCGCGTACTCTGTGTAAAATCGTATTGGTATCCCGTCAGATCCAGTGGACTTTCCTCTGTGGAGTGATTCCAGTTGCTTTTCTATTCCTTGGGCACTTATTTCGATGTCAGCCATTTTTTCGTTTGTGCGAGGATTTAGAAAAGGAACTGCAGTGCGGTCTTCCTCTGTGAAACAGCTTTGGAAAAAGGTGTTTAGTATTTCAGCTTTACGGGTGTCATCTTCAATGCCATCATCATCCCGGAGGGTCTGGATGTGCTGTTTCGAGCCACTTACTGATTTAACATAAGACCAGAACTTCCTAGGATTTTCTGTCAAGTCGGTACATAGAATTTTACTTTCGAACGCATCACGCATAGCCCTCCTTACGCTATCTTTGACATCGTTTAGCTTCTGTTTGTCTGAGAGATTTTGGCTGCGTTTAAACTTGGATTAAAGCTTTCTTTGCTTTCGCAGTAGTTTCCTAACTTTGTGTTGAACCACGGTGGGTTTTTCCCGTCCCTCACAGTTTTACTCGGCACGTACCTGTCTAAAACGCATTTTACGATTGCCTTGAACTTTTTCCATAACCGCTCAACATTGTCAGTGTCGGAACAGAAATTTTTGTTTTAATCTGTTTGGTAGTCTGAAATCTACCTTTTGTTACTCTTGCTAATGCCAGCATTTCGTGGTCGTGCGGTAGCGTTCTCGCTTCCCACGCCCGGGTTCCCGGGTTCGATTCCCGGCGGGGTCAGGGATTTTCTCTGCCTCGTGATGGCTGGGTGTTGTATGATGTCCTTAGGTTGGTTAGGTTTACGTAGTTCTAAGTTCTATGGGACTGATGACCATAGATGTTAAGTTCCACAGCGCTCCGAGCCATTTTTACTCTTGCTAAACACATAAACCTTCCTCCCTTTTTTTTATATATTCCTATTAACTCCTATACTCAGGGATGCTGCAACGGCCTTGTGATCAGTGGTATCCTGTTCTGCACTTACAGTGTCGAAAAGTTCGGGTCTGTTTGTTAGCAGTAGGTCCAAGATGTTATCTCCACGAGTCGGCTCTCGGTTAACTGTGTGGTGGGGTATTGCGTAAGACTAGCATTTTTCCGGGGTAATTCTGCTGGTGTATATCTATGATACTCTCGCGAATACGATCACCACATGGAACCGCACCTGGGCGATCTGAAGCTTCAATCCGATGCATTACTGCAAGTGTACTGTAACCCACGCACCATCCCCTGATGATGCGACACAGAAATTGCATCGCGATTGGATACAACAGGGTCCATGACGACACCTCTCCAAGAGGCTAAAACCTCCCGCATGAGTTCTCTGGCTATTATGTGGTTGCTGGTCTGTTGCATAAGCTTCTGAGACGTTGTCAAAGTCATTCTGGTAGTGTACATCTATGATTCTGTCACACCTACGGTCACAACACGGCGACACTCCTGGGAGATGCTTCACTGCAAGTTCTCTGCAACCCTCGACCCCGCACATTGACGATGCGACACAAATATTGAATCGCGATTGAATGCTATAGGCTCCATGCCGACTTGTCTCCAAGGGACTAATGTCAACCTCAGGAGTTGTCTCACTATTAGGTTGGTGCTGGGCTATTCCATGACACCCTAAGGACTTCTCTCGCCATTAGGTGGGTGATGAGCTGTTGCATAAGCGTCGCAGACATTGTCGGAATAATTCTGGTTGTGTACAGCTATGAGACTGGCGTGGCTACGGACACCACATGGAACCCTTTCTGGGAGACCTGTAGCTTGGATACGATCCATCACTACAGGTTCACTGTAACCCTTGCGCACGCACATCGACTATTCGATCCAGTAATTGCATCTCGATTATATACTGTAGTCTCCATGCAGACTTCTCTGTAAGAGACTTATGCCGCCCTCAGGAGTTGTCTCGCCTTTAGGATAGTAGTGGGTTATTGCATAAGCGTCGGAGACATTCTCGGAGAAACTTTGATAGTGTCCCTCTAAGGTACTAGCGCGCCTACGGTCACCACATGGAACCTCTTCTGGGATACTTATAGCCTGAATGCGATTCATCTCTGAAACTCTACTGTAACCCCTGCAGACTCACATTGACGATGCGACACAGAAATTGCATCACGATTGAATACTATAGGCTCCATGCCGTCTTCTCTCCAAGGGTTTACTGTTGTCCTCATTAATTGTCTCGCCATTAGACGGATGCTGGGCTATTGGATAAGCCTCGAGGACATTTTCGGTGTAATTCTGATGGTGTACATCTATGATACTGACGCGCCTACAATCAACACACGGAAACTTCCTAGGAGACCTGTAGCTTGATCCTGATGCATTACTGCAGGCTTACTGTATCATTCACGCCCTCACATTGACGATACGAAACAGAAATTAAGTGTGTGGGATAAGGTCCATGTCAGGTTAAGAAATGTACCATACCGCGGCTGGGATCGACATGACTCATTCTCAACCGCTCCTCTATGTCAGGGGGAAGTCGTACAGTCTACGTCCCTTATCACTTACATCCCACTCACCTTGCCATGTATCCTAACGCCAACTTTTAAGGAGACGTATTGTCTCTATCGTCACACCGGTTATTGCGTGTATCTTGTCTAGTCTTCCCACCTTTGGCCAGTACCTTGCAGCTCTGTATTTGATCGTGATGTCTATGGGGCATATCCAGAGCACCACATACAGTGAGTCCGCTGAGGTGGTACCGAAGGCTCCAGATAGCCTGAGTAGGACACTTCTCTGCCCTCGTCTGGCCAATGCTTTGTTGGTGACCACGTTCAGTCTATGTGCCCACGTGCTAGCTGCGGAGCTGAGTACTGATTCGAAGAGCGCACAGTGGTATGTCGGTATGGCTGGTAGAGGTAGTCTGTATTGTTTTGAATTTAGCCTCACCAGTCTGTGTAGTATTTTCTCTTCATTGTCTGTTGTTAGCCTATCTATGTGTACTCCACGATAGTGCGTAACGTGTGCTCGTTTGATGTATGTGTCCCCAAGTTTAACCGATCCTTTCCTCCTGGGGCACCTGTAGCTTGAATCGGATTATCACTGCAAGTATACTGTAACCCACACACAGTCACACTGCCGATAGCACAAAGAAAAAAAAGTTCAAATGTGTGTGAAATCTTATGGGACTTAACTGCTAAGGTTCCTCGCTGGCGCGCCGCCAACGCCAAGAGATAAGAGTGTTTACGTAACAAAACTGTTGCATCCTTGAGCCTCCGGCTCTAGATGGACCCTTGTCCGGTTACTGGATGACGCTACAGTTCTTTATTTATGGAAATATAGAGTACAATCAGCTACAAATTTTACATATACTCACGTACACCTTTACCTTTAACCCAAATAAATACAGACTCGTTTTGATTTATTTTTCTCTTACTACGTATATACAAGAGGAGATGTTGAATCATAAGCTGATTCACCAAAATCTTTATTACCAATTTCAAACACTCATATCGCTTGGCGTTGAGGGCGCGCCAGCGTGGACGCGCACACCTAGAGAGACTAGTTTGCGCGTACTGGATAACGTTCCGCTGGCCACTACGAAAACTCTAAGTCCCTTATCTAAGGTCAAAGTTCTCGCACAGTATATAAGAGAGCGCGCCCTTGCGCTACGCTCAGCCTGTGTCTTGCTGCTGCACAGGCAACTGCATTGAACACCGCCAACATGCCCTACAGGAGGTATCGTCGTACCCGCACAACAGTCTACAAAACCATAGAAAACAATGAACTTACAACAACATCAGGATGGTTCAAATGGCTCTGAGCACTATGGGACTCAACTGCTGTGGTCATTAGTCCCCTAGAACTTAGAACTACTTAAACCTAACTAACCTAAGGACATCACACACACCCATGCCCGAGGCAGGATTCGAACCTGCGACTGTAGCAGCAGCACGCCACCGAACTTGAGCGCCTAGAACCGCACGGCCACTGCGGCCGGTCAACATCAGGAGACAAGAAAAATCGTATTCCAGTTAAGAGTGTCGCAGCTCACGCCCTCGTCAATGGACCTTTTGTATTTCTTGGATGTTCTCTTAATTTTAGTTTAGATATAAACTACACGTTCTCACATGGAAATGGATGGCTCACCGTTTCCATAGTATCAGGTGGTAGCGGAGTTTCTAGTGTACCTGGTCTTGAAAATTTTAATGATAGAGATGAAATTGCCCATCGTACCTAAGCTTACACGCTACTGAGCCTAAATTATCCTAAGGACAAACACACACACGTATGCGCGAGGGAGGACTCGAACCTCCGCCGGGATCAACCGCACAGTCCATGACTGAAACGCCTTAGACCGCTCTGTAGCACACAGAGATTGCATCGCGATTGTATACTAGAGGCGCCATGCCGACTTTCTCTCCAAGAGTCTAATGTCGTACTCATTAAATGTCTCGCCATTAGACGGATGCTGGGCTATTGCATAAGCCTCGAGGACATTTTCGGTGTAATTCTGATAGTGTACATCTATGACACTGGCGCGCCTACGGTCAACACACGGAAACCTCCTAGGAGACCTGTAGCTTGATTCCGATACATTACTGCAGGCTTAATGTATCATTCACACCCTCACATTGACGATACGAAACAGAAATTTTATTTGTGATTGAATAACTCACTCTCTATGCTGTCTTCTATCCAAGAATCTAATGTCGCCCTCACTAATTGTCTCGCCATTAGGCGGACGCTGGGCTATTGCACAAGACTTGAGTAAAGTTTCGGAGTAATTCTGGTAGTGTACATCCTATGGTCACCACGTTGAGCTTCTCCTGGGATACCTGTACCTTGAATCCGATGCTTCAATGCAATTATACTTTAACCCCGCACACTCACATTGACGATGAAACACAGAAATTGCGTAGCTATTGAATATTAAAGGTATAGTTGTCGGGATAATTCTGTTAGTGTACTTTACTGACGCGTCTACAGTCACCACATGGAACCTCTCTTGGGACACCTGGAGCTTGAATCCGATGCATCAATGAAATTCAAAGTAAATCTCGAGCACTCACATTGACAATGGGGCACAGAAATTGCATCGCTATTGAATACTACAGGCTAAAGGCAACTTCTGTCCAAGCTGCTAATGCCGCACTCAGGTGCTGTCTCGCCATCAGGAGGGTGTTGGACTATTGCGTAAACGTCGAAGACGCTGTCGGGGTAGTTTTGCTGTGTGTTCATCTATGACACTCGCGCGCCTACGGTCACCGCATGGAACCTTTCTTGCGAGACCTGCAGCTTGTATTCAATGCATCACTGCAATTTTACTGTTACCCTCGCACCCTTACATTGACGATGCAATACAGAAATTGCATCGTGATTGAATACTACAGTCCCCATGCCGACTTTTCTCCGAGAGACAAATGCTGCCATCAGGAGTCGTCTTGCCATTAGGCGGGCTCTGGTATATTGCTTAAGCCTCGAGGACATTTCCGTAAGAAGTCTGCTACTGTACATCTTTATGGTTGGCGCGCCTCTGCTCACCACATGGAACCACTCGTGAATACTACGGACTAAATGCCGACGTATCTCTAAGCGAATAATGCCGCACTCAGGAAGTATGTCGATATTAGTTGGGTGCTGGGCTACTGCATAAGCGTCGAAGACACTGTCGGAGTAACTTTGCTAGTGTTCTTCTGAGGTTCTGGCGCGCCTACGGTCACCAAATTGAAGCTTTGCTGTGACACCTGTAGCTTGAATCCGATGCTTCACTACAAATTTGCTGTAACCCTCGCACCCTCACACTGACGATGCGAAACATAAGTGGCATTGCGATTGAATACCACTTCTTCCGACTTCTCTCCAAGACTAATGTCGCACTCACGAGTTGTCATGCCATTATATAGGGCTGGGCTACAGCATAAGCGTCGAACACGTTGTCGGACAGTTCTGTTCGTGTACATGTATGATATTTGCGCGCCTACAACACCACGAGGAACCTCTCCTGGAACACCTGTACCATAAATCCGAAGCATCACTGCAAGTATACTGTTATCCCCGCGCACTCACATTGATGATGCGACACAGAAATTGCATCGCGATTGAATGCTATGGGCTCTATGCCGACTTCTCATCAAGAATCTAATGTCGCCCTCAATAATTGTCCCGATATTATGCGGATTCTGGGCTATTGCATAAGACGTCATGAAATTTTCGGTGTAAGTTTGGTAGTGTACATCTCTGGTACTGGCGCGCCTATGGTCACCACGTGGAACCTATCCTGGGACACCTGTACCTTGATTCCGATGCTTCACTGCAAGTATATTGTAACTCCTCCACACTCACACTGACGATGCGACACAGATATTGCATCGCGATTGATTACTATACACTCCAGGCCGACTTTTCTCCAAGAGTCTAATGGGGCCGTCATTAATTGGCTCGCCTTTAGACGGATGCTGGACTATTGCATACGCCTTTAGGACATGTTTGGAGTAATTCTGGTAGTGTACATCTATGATACTGGTGCACCTACCGTGCACCTACTGCGATACCTGTTAGTTGAATCCAATGCATCAATACAAGTATACTGTAATCCCGCACACTCACTTTAACGATGCGTCACAGAAATTGCATCGCGATAGTATACCGTAGGCTCCATGCTGACTTCCCTCCAAGAGTCTAATATCGCCCTCATTAATTATCTCGCCATTATCCAGCTTCTGTGACCGAGCGGTTCTAGGCGCTTCAGTCCGGAACCTTGCTGCTACTACGGTCGTAGGTTCAAATCCTGCCTCAGGCATAAATGTGTGTGATGTCCTTAGCTTACTTAGATTTAAGTAGTTCCAAGTCTAGTGGAATGATGGCTTCAGATGTTCGATAGTGCTCAGAGCCATTTGAACCATTTGCCTCGCCATTAGACGGATGCTGGGCTATTGCATAAGCCTCGAGGACTTTTTGGAGTAATTCTGGTAGTGTGCATGACACTGGTGCACCTAGGAGACCTGTAGCTTGAATCCAATGCATCACTGCAGGTTTACTGTAACCCTGACACCCTCACATCGACGGTGCGAAAAGATATTGCGTCTGTATTGGATCAATCAGATTTCATGCCGTCTTATCTCCAAGAGTCTTGTGTTCCTCTCATTAATGGCCCGCCATTAGGCGGGCGTTGGGCTATTACGAAAGTAAAGTGGTGTACATTTATTATACTTGCGCGCCTATGGTAACCACGTGGAAATTCTCCTGGGACACCAGTAGCATGAATATGATGCATCACTGGAAGTATACTTTAACCCCTGCACCCACACATTGATGTGACACAGAACTTGCATCACGTTTGTATACTATAGGCTCCATGACGGATTCTCTCGAAGAGCCTAATGTTGCCCCTATTAATTCTCGCCATTAGGCGGATGCTGGGCTATTGCACATGCCTCGTGGATATTTTCATAGCAATTCTGGTATTGTAGATCTATGATACTGGCGCTCCTACGGTCACCACGTGGAACTTCTCCTTAGACGCCTGTAGCATGTAACCGATGCATAGATGCATCACTGTAATTGTACTGTAACCCCCCCCCCCCCCCCCCACTCACATTGGCTAAGTAACACTGAAACTGCATCGCGATTGTATACTATAGGCTCCATGCCGACTTCTCTCCAAGTGTCTAATGTCACCCTCATTACTTATCTCGCCATTAGGTGGACCCCGGGTTATCGCATAAGCCTCGAGGACATTTTAGGGTATTTCACTGAAAAAATACGGCAACCAGCCACTTTTTAATGCGTTTTTATCTACGCCAATATGCATTTCGGGTTTGCACCCATCTTCAGCTGGCAAATTACATGGATCTTCAGTTACTACATTAGTACAATCTCGACAGCAGTTTGGCTGCTGCAGCAGGCCTGTGCAAAAGCAACGATTCCAATCATTTACTTCAATTTCGCGAGTTTAAAGTCACACACTATCAGTTGTTCATTTTAGTTACATTCTCCTCTCCTTGTTTTTTCTTGGCTTTTCTTCTTTTTTGCAACAACACAAACACTTTTTATCGCGTATTTTATACAGGCGCACTGCGTTATCCGCCATGTTGGCGACTGACAGTTTTTGTTCACATACAAATGGTTTATCTATGGACAGAGTTATTCTTTTACGAAAGTTTTGAGGTTCTAAGGTAAGCTACTGTTTTCTAAATATTGACTTGGCTGATAGAAGTATTATAAGTACGATGTATACATTTTTTTTGTAGTATTGAAGATAATAAACTAACATAAAACATTTATACAAAGCAGTAGTTCATACATTTACAATATAACAAAGATAGAATTAAGATTTTAGAATTAAGATTTTTGTTTTATATTATTACATGCATAGAATTAAGATTTTGTTTTATATTATTACATGCATTTGTTGGGTTTATGATAGATTATGTTATTTGTTGATTGTGCTTAGTAAGTGGTTTGATAAGTAGAGTGTGGAAGTTTTTTAGAAATATTCGGTTTGGCAGCTCTGTTTGGTCGTTAAGTATGTCAGAAGGGGATGCATGTTTATGTGAATAAATTTCGATTTCTTCTAGGAGGTTCATTCTTTTTCCTTTGTTGGCTAAGTGGAGAACTTGTAGGTTATGGGATATGTCTGTTGCTTGATGTTCTTCTTCTGCTACATGTTGGGCGAATGTGGATTTATTTAAGTTTTTTAAACGAAGAGCATCCATGTGTTCTCGAAACCGTATGCTGAAGTTTCTCCCTATTTGGCCTATGTATTCCTGATTGATTGTACGGTTTGGTATTATTTTTAATGTTATGGATAGCTTTGTCCTTTATTTTGTTATTTGTATAGCCACTGATTTTGATATCTGTTCCTCGGAACAAGTTTGTTATTTTATATGACAGCTTTCCTACAAATGGCAAGCTTACATATTTTTCATTTGGCTGTGTTGTGGTATTCTTTAATGTAGTTTTGTTATTTTATTTATTTATGTGGGGATTTATCTTAGAGTTTAGTTCATCTATTAATTTTAGATTGTAACCATTATTCTAAGCAATTGCTTTGATGGTGTTCAGTTCTTCTATTTGGTCAGCTGTTTCTAGTGGTATTTTGTGCATTCTGTTTAGCATTGCTCTGTAGGAAGCCGTCTTATGTTTATCCGGGTGGCAGGATGACTTATTAATTGTGTTATCTGTGTATGTTGGTTTCCTGTATACTTGAAATTTGTGTTTGTCGTTGGAGCTACTTGTGCAGAGATCCATAAAATTGAAACCTACTTCTGTTTGGTGTTCAACAGTGAAGATGATGTTCTGATGCATTTTATTCATTTCTTTTGCATGGTTATCAATTTCTTCTGCTGTGCCATCAAATAAGGCTATTATATCATCAACATACCTTTTGTAATAAATTATCTTATTTATCATCAGGAATCTGAATTTCATTTAGACAATTACTAAGTTCATAAATGTTCTTTACTGAGTATGTCTATGAGAAATTCAGTCTGATCCCAATCTTAAGTTACAGAATAAACTTAAAAATATGATGAAAAAAGTGATTTCCTCTTAAATGCAAAAGATATACATGAATGCACTGTTATGAACCCTTATGCACCACGTCTACGAGCACAACCTAAGACCCATAAAGTTAACTGTCCCATACGTCCAATTGATAATACTCGGAGCAGCCCAACTTATAAAATCAGCAAGAAACTGAATGAGATCCTTAGCAACACATTCAAATTTGAAGAGACATACCCAGTAAAGAACAGTTATGAACTTATTAATTGTCTAAAAGGAATTCAGATTCCTGATACTGCTAGGTTTGCTTCACTTGACATCACAAACCTCTACACAAACATACCGGTCAAAGAAACAATAGAAATAATTAAAAACAATTTACTTAAACATGTATACATCGTACTTAGAATACTTCTATCAGCCAAGTCAATATTTAGAAAACAGTAGCTTAACTTAGAACCACAAAATTTTCGTAAAAAAATAACTTTGTCCATAGATAAACCATTTGTATGTGAACAAAAACTGTCAGTCGCCAACATGGCGGATAACGCAGTGCCCCTGTATAAAATACGCTATAAAAAGTGTTTGTGTTGTTGCAAAAAAGAAGAAAAGCCAAGAAAAAACAAGGAGAGGAGAATGTAAGTAAAATGAACAACTGACAGTGTGTGACTTTAAACTCCCGAAATTGAAGTAAATGATTGGAATCGTTGCTTTTGCACAGGCCTGCTGAAGCATCCAAACTGCTGTAGAGATTGTACTACTGTAGTAACTGAAGATCCATGTAATTTGCCAGCTGAAGATGGGTGCAAACCCGAAATGCATATTGGCGTAAATAAAAACGCATTAAAAAGTGGCTGGTTGCCGTTTTTTTTCAGTGAAATATCATTATCCACGACCACGGAGCTCAACATTCCAAATAAAATGGACAAATTGTTATTGACATTTTAGGGGTTATTCTGGGAGTGCATATCTATGATACTGGCGCGCCTACGCTCATCACGTGGAACCTCTTCTGGGACACCTGTAGCACGAGTCCTATGCATCACTGCAAGTATTTTGTAACCCCCGCACACTCACATTTACGATGTAACATAGAAACTGCGTCGCTTTTGAATACTACATGCTCCATGCCATCTTTGCTCCAAAAGACTAATGCAGCCGTCAGGAGTTATATCGTCACTAGGTGAGAGCTCGGCTATTGTATAAGCGGCTCAGATAATGTCGGAATAATTCTGCTTGCATTTCTATCATACTGGCGTGGCTACGGTCTCCACATGGAACTTGTTCTAGGAGTCAAGTAGCTTGTATCCGGTGCACCACTTCACGTTTATTGTAACCTTCGCACCCTCACATTTCGATGGAAAACAGAAATTGCTTCACCATTATAAACTGGAGGTTCTCTGGCGAAGTCTTCCACCGACACTAATGCACCCACAGGTAAACCCTTGCCATTGGATGGGTGCCGCTATTGCATATACGTCGCGGGCATTGTCGGAGTCATTCTCCTAGAGTACGTCTACGATACTGGTGGGGTAACTGTCACCGCATGGAATCCCTCCTGGGTGATCCATAGTTTGTAACCGATGTACTGCTGCCCGTTATCTTAACCCCCGCATCCTCACTCTGATGATGGGACACTGACACCGCTTTGCCTTGGATATTACAGGATCACCGACGACGTCTCTCAAGGCACTAATGCTGCCCTCTCCATCATTCAGGTGCTGCGCTATTGCACATTACTCGACAACAATGTCAGAGGCATTCTGCTAGGGTATATTTGCGCCCCTGCGGTTACCGCATGGAATCTCTTGTTGGTGTCCAGTAACCAGTAAGCGATGCACCGTTGCCGGTTTGTTGTAACCTTCGCATTGAAGATGGGACACAGTTATTGCTTCACCATTGCATACTACAGGCTCTCTTCCCACTATGCTGCCTTCAGAACCTTATTCAGACGGGAGTCGTTCTGCTGCATATGGCACGAGGACATTGTCGGAGTCATTCTGCTAGAGTATATCTGTGATACTGGCGCACCTAAGGTCACTGCTGGGAACCTCTTCATGGAATCCAGTAGCGAATCCGCTAGCTGTTTATTGCATCACTCGAACCCTCAAATTTTGATGTAACGCAGAAATTGCTACACCATTGCATACTACAGGTTCTCTGGCGAAGTCCCAACGACGCTAATGCAATCCACCGGAAATTTCTTGCCATTGGGTGGGTGCTGCGCTGTTGCATATGCTTCGCGGACTTTGTCGGAGTCAATCTGCCAACGTACATCTATGACGCTGGTGGGGCTCCAGTCACCACGTGGAATCCATCCTTAGTGTAATAGTTCGTAACCGACGCACCGGTGCCCGTTTGTTGTAACGCACGCACACTTACACTGACGATGGGACACAGTTATTGCTTCGGCATAGGCTGTCTGTCTACGTCTCTCCAAGACACTAATACTACCTTCAGGCGCTGAATCTCCATGCCTATTGCTTATGGCCCGAGGACATTGTCGGAGTCATTCTGCTACTGCATATCTATGATACTGGCGTGGCTACGGTCACTGCGTGGGACTTCTCCTGAGAATCCATTAGCTTATATGGGAGACACCGCTGCCCATTTATTGTTACCCTCGCATCCTCCCACTGACGATGGGACAAAGAAATTGCTTCGCCATGCATCCTATATTTTCCATGCCGACGTCTCTGCACGACGCTGATGCCACCCTCTAAATCTATACTGATGCCACAAGGAACAAAATTAATGCCCAAAGACCGAGTTTAAGTTTGAAGTATGTGTTTTTTTAATATGGGGCTAAACAGATCGCAGCCCTTCTTATTGCTGGAGTCGTGCATGATCATTATCTCTCGTTTTCCTTTTGCCAAGATTCCTATTGCGTCATCCGAACGCGAAATGGGTGAGTTGAAGACTTGCCTCCACGAGCCTTGAAAGCATCTTAAAACCAGCATTAGGCTGTTAACTGTAGCAGAGATGTAATCTGTAGTACAGTGTGCGTATTTTAAGCGTGAATGATTCACCTCTGTATCTTATAAATTAGCCCTCTGTGCGTTGCCATACATAATCCAGGAAAACGAAGCGATTTAATGATTCAATTTCGAAGAATGACTGAATATTTTAAAATAATTGATGGATTTTGAGAAAGAAATCAAGTTCCCAGCCATGTAACACTGAAATCAAGTAATTGCCATGCAGTCTTGGACTGGAACTTTCTAGCGGAGGAAAAAACTGTGTTTAACGATTTGTGGATGACGATCTCTTTAGAGACTAAGTATAATTTCCGATATGGTAACGGTCGGAAAAGGGCCCGGTCGTGTCATTTTCTAAGGACCAGTAACAATTTACTTTCAGCAAATTAGGGAGAGCATGGAAAACTTAAACTAGGGTGGCCAGGCAGGGATACGAACCGCTGTCTTTCTGAGCGCGCGACCACCGTGCTAACCGCTGGAGAACGCCGCTACATCAGAGCCCTGAAGCGTCTGCACTCTTCCATGGAATAGTCCTGCCTAACGGTAGTGAGTTTCAATCACAGAATGTGAACGTCTTTTGACATCGGCTGTTAGAGGAGCACCTGCCATGTTACTAACATTTTCTTTTCTTCTTCTCCATTTTCTTTCTTTTACTTCTCTACGAGGGATAGGTGAAAAGTTCATGACCTAGTACCTTGTTCTTGAAAAAAGTTTAATGCTGGTAAATGTTGCATAATAAAGTAAGTTATTTAATAATCTGAATGGTTTTCCTTCAACCAATTTTATAAAATGGTGGTTTATGTGTGTTTGCTTGAAACGCTGAAGCTAAGTTCCATATCGTCATGAAATTCTTCATTTTCGACTTTTTATCTGCAACGGCCTCCCCCCATGAACCATGGACCTTGCCGTTGGTGAGGAGGCTTGCGTGCCTCAGCGATACAGATGGCCGTACCGTAGGTGCAACCACAACGGAGGGGTATCTGTTGAGAGGCCAGACAAACGTGTGGTTCCTGAAGAGGGGCAGCAGCCTTTTCAGTAGTTGCAGGGGCAACAGTCTGGATGATTGACTGATCTGGCCTTGCAACATTAACCAAAACGGCCTTGCTGTGCTGGTACTGCGAACGGCTGAAAGCAAGGGGAAACTACAGCCGTAATTTTTCCCGAGGACATGCAGCTTTACTGTGTGATTAAATGATGATGGCATCCTCTTGGGTAAAATATTCCTGAGGTAAAATAGTCCCCCATTCGGATCTCCGGGCGGGGACTACTCAGGAGGATGTCGTTATCAGGAGAAAGAAAACTGGCGTTCTACAGATCGGAGCGTGGAATGTCAGATCCCTTAATCGGGCAGGTAGGTTAGAAAATTTGAAAAGGGAAATGGATAGGTTAAAGTTAGATATAGTGGGAATTAGTGAAGTTCGGTGGCAGGAGGAACAAGACTTCTGGTCAGGTGACTGCAGGGTTATAAACACAAAATCAAATAGGGGTAATGCAGGAGTAGGTTTAATAATGAATAGGAAAATAGGAATGCGGGTAAGCTACTACAAACAGCATAGTGAACGCATTATTGTGGCCAAGATAGATACGAAGCCCACACCTACTACAGTAGTACAAGTTTATATGCCAACTAGCTCTGCAGATGATGAAGAAATTGAAGAAATGTACGATGAAATAAAAGAAATTATTCAGATAGTGAAGGGAGACGAAAATTTAATAGTAATGGGTGACTGGAATTCGAGTGTAGGAAAAGGGAGAGAAGGAAACATAGTAGGTGAATATGGATTGGGGCTAAGAAATGAAAGAGGAAGCCGCCTAGTAGAATTTTGCACAGAGCACAACTTAATCATAGCTAACACTTGGTTTAAGAATCATGAAAGAAGGTTGTATACGTGGAAGAACCCTGGAGATACTAAAAGGTATCAGATAGATTATATAATGGTAAGACAGAGATTTAGGAACCAGGTTTTAAATTGTAAGACATTTCCAGGGGCAGATGTGGACTCTGACCACAATCTATTGGTTATGACCTGTAGATTAAAACTGAAGAAACTGCAAAAATGTGGGAAATTAAGGAGATGGGACCTGGATAAACTGAAAGAACCAGAGGTTGTACAGAGGTTCAGAGAGAGCATAAGGGAACAATTGACAGGAATAGGGGAAAGAAATACAGTAGAAGAAGAATGGGTAGCTCTGAGGGATGTAGTAGTGAAGGCAGCAGAGGATAAAGTAGGTACAAAGACGAGGGCTGCTAGAAATCCTTGGGTAACAGAAGAAATATTGAATTTAATTGATGAAAGGAGAAAATATAAAAATGCAGTAAATGAAGCAGGCAAAAAGGAATACAAACGTCTCAAAAATGAGATCGACAGGAAGTGCAAAATGGCTAAACAGGGATGGCTAGAGGACAAATGTAAGGATGTAGAAACTTATCTCACTAGGGGTAAGATAGATACTGCCTACAGGAAAATTAAAGAGACCTTTGGAGAGAAGAGAACCACGTGTATGAATATCAAGAGCTCAGATGGCAGCCCAGTTCTAAGCAAAGAAGGGAAGGCAGAAAGGTGGAAGGAGTATATAGAAGGTTTATACAAGGGCGATGAACTTGAGGACAATATTATGGAAATGGAAGAGGATGTAGATGAAGACGAAATGGGAGATACGATACTGCGTGAAGAGTTTGACAGAGCACTGAAAGACCTGAGTCGAAACAAGGCCCCCGGAGTAGACAACATTCAATTGGAACTACTGACGGCGTTGGGACAACCAGTCCTGACAAAACTCTACCAGCTGGTGAGCAAGATGTATGAGACAGGCGAAATACCCTCAGACTTCAAGAAGAATATAATAATTCCAATCCCAAAGAAAGCAGGTGCTGACAGATGTGAAAATTACCGAACTATCAGTTTAATAAGCCACGACTGCAAAATACTAACGCGAATTCTTTACAGACGAATGGAGAAACTGGTAGATGCAGACCTCGGGGAGGATCAGTTTGGATTCCGTCGAAATGTTGGAACACGTGAGGCAATACTGACCTTACGACTTATCTTAAAAGAAAGATTAAGAAAAGGCAAACCTACGTTTCTAGCATTTGTAGACTTAGAGAAAGCTTTTGACAATGTTGACTGGAATACCCTTTTTCAAATTCTAAAGGTGGCAGGGGTAAAATACAGGGAGCGAAAGGCTATTTATAATTTGTACAGAAACCAGATGGCAGTCATAAGAGTCGAGGGGCATGAAAGGGAAGCAGTGGTTGGGAAAGGAGTGAGACAGGGTTGTAGCCTCTCCCCGATGTTATTCAATCTGTATATTGAGCAAGCAGTAAAGGAAACAAAAGAAAAATTTGGAGTAGGTATTAAAATTCATGGAGACGAAGTAAAAACTTTGAGGTTCGCCGATGACATTGTAATTCTGTCAGAGACAGCAAAGGACTTGGAAGAGCAGTTGAACGGAATGGACAGTGTCTTGAAAGGAGGATATAAGATGAACATTAACAAAAGCAAAACGAGGATAATGGAATGTAGTCAAATTAAATCGGGTGATGCTGAGGGAATTAGATTAGGAAATGAGACACTTAAAGTAGTAAAGGAGTTTTGCTATTTAGGAAGTAAAATAACTGATGATGGTCGAAGTAGAGAGGATATAAAATGTAGACTGGCAATGGCAAGGAAAGCGTTTCTGAAGAAGAGAAATTTGTTAACATCGAATATAGATTTATGTATCAGGAAGTCGTTTCTGAAAGTATTTGTTTGGAGTGTAGCCATGTATGGAAGTGAAACATGGACGATAACTAGTTTGGACAAGAAGAGAATAGAAGCTTTCGAAATGTGGTGCTACAGAAGAATACTGAAGATACGGTGGATAGATCACGTAACTAATGAGGAGGTATTGAATAGGATTGGGGAGAAGAGAAGTTTGTGGCACAACTTGACTAGAAGAAGGGATCGGTTGGTAGGACATGTTTTGAGGCATCAAGGGATCACAAATTTAGAATTGGAGGGCAGCGTGGAGGGTAAAAATCGTAGAGGGAGACCGAGAGATGAGTACACTAAGCAGATTCAGAAGGATGTAGGTTGCAGTAGGTACTGGGAGATGAAGCAGCTTGCACAGGATAGAGTAGCATGGAGAGCTGCATCAAACCAGTCTCAGGACTGAAGACAACAACAACAACAACAACAACATCTGCAACGGGAAAACCTATAGAATGGGTGACGTTTATAAAGGTTTGTTTATTCTCAACAGTAATAATTCAGAATTTGCCTTATTTCTCGTTAAGATGATCTACGTGAAGAACATCCCAGAATTGAAACAATGGACATAAAATCGAGAAAGAGTACAATTTGATAGATATAAAGGGTGTCACATATTCCCACAGGACGTACTATCAGTCAAAAGTAGAAAAAACGTTCCTACACCTATATGTCCCGAAACCAACACATATTGAGATCTTTGTCGTTTTACTTGTAACGACTAATGGGTAGTGTTTGGTGGTGCAGGCCATCAGAAGAGATGGCATAGTAAGTCACCACAACGCCCAAGTATGGGCAGATGCAAATCATGGAGATGAGTCATCATGATCGTTTCTGAATTAGTGTGAGGCTCATGCACGACAAGCCATACTATTTTGTACGAACGCGTGACATTACCTCGCCGTGACGTTTAATTGACGATGGATTGCTTGACGAGGTCCTGTAGCATGGCCTCGCTTTTCACAGGATGGGAATCCGTTGCGTTTAGTGGTGTAGGGATGTAAATGTAAATGTCGTGTGACTAGGGGCTTCTTCCAGGTAGACCGTTCGCCGTGAGGAAGTGTTTCGATTTGACGCCACATGGGCGACTTGCGTCCATGGGGATGAAATGATGATGATTAGGGGTTACACTCGTCTGGTGTGAGACGTTCCCTTGGTGGCGGGGGGGGGGGGGGGGGGGCTCCACCGGGGGCCGAACCGCATAGTAACCCTGGGTTCGGTGTGGGGCGACGGAGGGGTGAAGTGGACTCCGGTAGTCGTAGTGGGGTTGTGGACCACTGCGGGTGCGGCGGGGACGGAGCCTCTCCGTTGTTTCTAGGTCCCCGGTTAACATACAATACAATACATAGAAAGCACTTACTATGTACCTACATGTTTAGTTTGACGTTGATGCTACTACATCAGAATATTTTATGATCTGAAGATGTCAGTGGCCGAAACCGAACATAGTGAAATATATATAATCAAGGCGGACCTGCAAAAGAAAGCCCCTTCACCGCACCATACACCCCGGTGGGGCATTTCCATATCTCTGATGGATAAGTGTCACACCCGCTGACCGTCTTAACCAACAGCCTGTCTGCAAAATTATCCCTATATCGGGGCAATTGCGAGGCTCCCCAATATGCATATACTGCTGAAACGTCAAAAAGTCGTCCCCCCACACCTGCAATAACAAAATGTAAAAAGCAGTTAGCCACATCAGAGAATTAGTCCTCGACGTCGGACTGGAGCAGGATAATGTCGGTGATGTAAGCAGTGACAGAGTTCCGGTGATTCCACAACCGTGACCGGTTCGCCAGGTCGTGTGACTTGGGCCTCCCGTCGGCTAGACCGTTCGCCGGGTGCAAGTCTTTCGGTTTGACGCGACTTCAGCGACTTGCGCGTCGGTGGGAATGAAATGATGATGATCAGGACAACACAACACCCAGTCCCTGAGCGGAGAAAATCTCCGATCCAGGCGGGAATCGAACCCGGGCCCTTAGAATTGACATTCTGTCGCGCTGACCACTAATCTACCAGAGGCGGACGGTGTGGGGATATTTAAACGCTTTGGTGCATGCTCAACGATCGACTATTTGCATAGTTCACAGGAGCTTGGGACCAAAGCATGTGACTTGGGAGTGTTTGAATGCTTTATTCACTGCGAAAACGGCTGAAGGACGTGTCAGTGGCATGCGCCATTGCCTACAGTGTCTGCTTCTACGTAACAGACGGATGGGAATGAGAGGACTGATGTCCAATATGTAAGTAGGTATTGATTTCCAAGACGTAACATTATAAGGATTATTGTTGTACTTTTGATCAGTCCTACCTCCTGCAGGAATATGTGACACTTTCATTTTAATCATGCTGTATGCAAAGTGGCCGTCGCCGCGGGCCTACCAGTAGAGAGAGTTCAGTGTATTTTACACGGATGATTAGTTGTGAGTAAGCTTTATGCAAGCTGAGAGCCGCATTTGTTTAACAACGAATGAAAGCCAATAGACAACAAGGCTCCAGCTACGATCAGAAAGTTTATGAAGAATCAGTATGATTTTCTGTAACTATCTGTTCTTGCTCAGGAGACGTCGGTCCATCACCTGCAACCAGGAATCAAAGCACCGTGATGAGGCCGGCGACCTTGCGTGTCCCGAAAAGATTGTGGTTAGTATTTTCTGAATGCAAAAGGGATTCCTCTTAATGACAGTTTATAGAGGAAAAATAATAACAAGTTAATGTTTGAGCAACTTCATGTACCAATACATAGCAAAAGCGTTGTCTTGCCAGTAAAAGAAAAGAACATCCTTGTGGAAAACACTTCTATCACAAAGTCCGCATTTTTTCCCAGATCTAAAGAAAATGGTAAATGGAAAACCTTTGGGAAATATTACAGTACGTGCTAATGAGAATTTTGTAGATTTTCCGTAGTCAGACTTCGTGTGTGGAACCTATTCGGTAGAAAAATTGACAAAGTGCACATATCTAAAAGGCCATTACATCGATAAATGTGTTTCAGAAATAAGCAGCTTTTAGCGGTACATGAACTCCTTATTTAAAAGAGCACGATCGATATCGTGATGCCAAACGACATCTTCAGGTGTACATCTAGAAGATAAGAAACACACAATCGATATTATGATAATAACTGGATGCCTATTGTAACAGTCTGGAGCCGAGTGACCGCTACGGTCGCAGGTTCGAATCTTGCCTCGGGCATGGATGTGTGTGATGTCCTTAGGTTAGTTAGGTTTGTTCTAAGTTCTACGCGACTGATGACCTCAGAAGTTAAGCCGCATAATTCTCAGAGCCATTTGAATCATTTTAACCTATTGTAACAATAACGAATAGAGACCCACATCAAATACTCACGCATCAGCAGCACATAAAGTCTGTGATACGGGAAGGAGGAAGACTTAAACTTCTCAAAATAAAATACTGTCATCCGGAACAAGCAGGGTGTCATAGATCAAATTGACCAGCTGCTAGCCTGGCGTGTTAAAAGTTCGTTTACGTACAACGATGGGAAAAATAAGAAAATAAAAAAAGTTAAAAAGTGACTAGTTGGTATCGTTGAAATCCCATGGTTAAAAAAGCACTGCATACCAGGAAGCGGCAGACACCAGATCGCCTCGCTGACTGACTGCTAGTCAACAGGCTCATGTGTCTGGCATTACCACACACTTAGTGGGGAAAGCGGCAAACATTTTCGCGAGTATCCAAATACCATGGGAATGACTGTGGCCTCTGTTACACAGCACATGCATACAAGCTATAACAGTTCAGCATAAAACACCGTTAATGCTGACTAGGGAAGCTCCCCAACGCACCCACTCTAAGATTTATTGGTAAAACGGCCCAGTTAATAGTCCGTCAAAAACTGGACACAGATCAAACATGAAAACTGGAAGAAGGGGGTACTAAACTCCGGAAAAAGATGCAACATAAGGACAATGAACCGTCCAAGCAGATGGAATCACACAATCATGACTGTGTGATCACGCTGCTGGACTGCAAAGCAGGAGATCTGCGTTCAAATCTCCCTCGTGCGCCTTTTCTTTTTCACAAAATTATGAACTTTCCGTCCAGTCTTTGATACGTCTGTTCTCCTTCTGTAGTCTTGGCAATTGTCATTCTATACGTTGGTTATAGAATATGAGTCACAGGTAAATGTGATGAATAGTACAGCAGGGTATATGCCGCATGGACCTGTCACAGAAAAGAAAACAGCAAATAAACGTGTCTGAACTATGTTACAACAAATGAATTAAAGAGACAAAACTTCCAAAACAGATTGCAAGAGTCGTAACATGTGGTACATGTATAGAACAAATGAGAGATGCGTATGCCTGGAGATCCATTCCTTACACGTCGCTATTGACTTTACCCCACGACATGGACACAAATTTGAATACAGCGAACAGACACATTAATGACCGGACGAAGATTTCATAATATTGTGAAAAAAAATTGGGTATAACGGAGGTTCGAACACGGACCTCACCCTCCACAGGCCAACAGCCTAGCCGCATGACCATGACGAAGGAACTGTTTAAATGCGCTCGACGTTGCCCAGTTTAGGCTTTTTGTTCTCCTGCTTACTACGCAGGTGCGTTAACTATTGTGTAACCTTTTTTTGTGCTAATCATTTTTTAAGGCCTTACCGTTCCCGGGCAAGAGCCCTACCAACAGAGCTATCTTCCTTTTCTCTTGTTAACCACTACGCCATTTTTTCTACACCTTGTTTATGGCAAAGTGCATTATTGACAGTGAAAAAGAAATACTGACCCCAACCAGGGGCCGATCATGAAACCTTTCAGTTCCTTGCCCAGTGCTCAATCCCGAGACTTTTTGTCTGATTTTTTTATGATCTTTGAGAAGATTTTCAGCCACTGGCAGGCGGAGGCAAAGGCGGCGGGGTCGAAGTTCCGAGGCGTGGCCACAATGCCTGCCCCATACCTGTCACTGAGCAGCTCCAATACTCCCACGTATTCTCCTGTTTATTCCTATATATGCCTTAAATTGTAGAATATAACTGAAGTAGTAATTAAGGCAAAATAAATAACTGATTGGTAGCTTGTACGGTTCACTTTTTCTGTTATGCTTCTTTTTTCATATTTCAGTAGACTTCCTCCTGTTTTCATGCTTGATATATGTTCAGTGTTTGTCAGGCTATGCACTGGTCCCTCTTACCATTAAGTCTGATGGAGAGTTTCCCTGGTAACTAGAGCAGACGCAGCAGAATATAACAACCAGCACAGCATTGATAACGAATCAGTCGAAAAACTGTGATACCATGTCCTTCAAACACGATCCACATTAGATTGTATATTATAATGTCTTAAATCTACCTGATTGTTGCAAGTGTGTTAGGAGTATAGCTTTAGACTCCACATAATTTCGATATCTTCCAGGTTTTTTAAGGTCTGCTCCTGTGCTTCTCTTCTAAATTATTAGCTGCATTTGTTATGGAGTGTCGGGAATCACATATGTGGTTGCTTGAAGTAGACTTGGAATTCCTCCGGCTTTGGTGTTCTTAATGGAAAGAAAAGTTCTGATACAGCTGAAAGCGATTTATTTCTGAAACACGGATTACTACAGCTGGGGCTGCCCTACTACTCGATAGATACCACTCCTTCAGGTCCCTTTCATTTGTATTCTCGAGGCCGAGTGCTCGCCATTCCAGTCACACCACTAAAAACCATTTGCGCCTTCGAGTGCCGACGCAGATGCTCCCCGTGGTTGGTCAGATCCGCTGAGCGCAAAGTTTTAAATGCAAGGCCAAGAGCTATTACCAAAGATGCGATTATACCGATGGGCGAACGTAGTAAATTGGATGGAGTACGTTTGAGACACATCTACACAAATTGATAAATTCAGCAGTAAGAAGTGAACAATGAGATATACAGGGTGTTACAAAAAGGTACGTCCAAACTTTCAGGAAACATTCCTCACACGCAAATAAAGAAAAGATGTTACGTTGACATGTGTCCGGAAACGCTTAATTACCACGTTAGAGCTCATTTTAGCTTCGTCAGTATGTACTGTACTTCCTTGATTAACCGCCAGTTGGCCCAATTGAAGGAAGGTAATGTTGACTTCGGTGCTTGTGTTGACATGCGACTCATTGCTCTACAGTACTAGCATCAAGCACATCAGTACGTACCATCAACAGGTTTGTGTTAATCACTAACGTCATTTTGCAGTCAGTGCAATGTTTACAAATGTGGAGTTGGCAGATGCCCATTTGATGTATGGATTAGCACGAGGCAATAGCAGTGGCGCGGTACGTTTGTATCGAGACAGATTTCCAGAAGGAAGGTGTACCGACAGGAAGACGTTCGAAGCAATTGATCGGCGTCTTAGGGAGCACGGAACATTCCAGCCTATGACTCTCGACTGGGGAAGACCCAGAACGACACCTGCAATGGACGAAGCAATTCTTCGTGCAGTTGACGATAACCCTAATGTCAGAGTCAGAGAAATTGCTGCTGTACAAGGTAACGTTGACCACGTCACTGTGTGGAAAGTACTACGGGAGAACCAGTTGTTTCCGTACCATGTACAACGTGTGCAGGCACTATCAGCAGCTGATTGGCCTCCATGGGTACACTTTTGCGAATGGTTCATCCGACAATGTGTCAATCCTCATTTCAGTGAAAATGTTCTCTTTACGGATGATGCTTCATTCCAACGTGATCAAATTCTAAATTTTCACAACCAATTTGTGTGGGCTGACGAGAATCCGCACGAAATTGTGCAATTACGTCATCAACACAGATTTTCTGTGAACGTTTGGGCAGGCATTGTTCGTGATGTCTTGATTGTGCCCCATGTTCTTCCAATTACGCTCAATGGAGCACGTTATCATGATTTCATACGGAATAATCGATCTGTGCTGCTAGAACATGTGCCTTTACAAGTACGACACAACATGTGGTTCATGCACGATGGAGCTCCTGCACATTTTAGTCGAAGTGTTCGTACGCTTCTCAACAACAGATTCGGTGACCGATGGATTGGTAGAGGAGAACCAATTCCATGGCCTCCACGCTCTCCTTACCTCAACCCTCTTGACTTTCATTTATGGGGGCATTTGAAAGTTCTTGTCTACGCACCCCCGGTACCTAATGTAGAGACTCTTCGTGCTCGTATTGTGGACGGCTGTGATACAATACGCCATTCTCCAGGGCTGCATCAGCGCATCAGGGACACCGTGCGACGGAGGGTGGATGCATGTATCGTCGCTAACGGAGGACATTTTGAACATTTCCTGTAACAAAGTGTTTGTATTCACGCTGGTACGTTCTGTTGCTGTGTGTTTCCATTCCATGATTAATGTGGTTTGAAGAGAAGTAATTAAATGAGCTCTAACATGGAAAGTGAGCGTTTCCGGACACATATCCACATAACATATTTTCTTTGTTTGTGTGTGAGGAATGTTTCCTGAAAGTTTGGCAGTACCTTTTTGTAACACCCTGTAGTTTTGGAGGGTGTATGCGCCACCTATATATAAATGCTAGGCACACTGCAACAAACTAAATATCCCGTGTGTTCAACGTCCCCTAGCGCTGTTGCAGGGTGATCGAAATTGAACTGTTCCGGAAAATATTTCCTACGCCTTAAGGTAGGCTACCTCACTTGCATCATGCGCCTCCAGTGCAGACGACGTTAAGTTGGGTTGCCTACCTTGAGGTGCACGACATATTTGGCGGGGCGGTATGTTTATGGAGCTCGCCTTGCAGTTACTCACACTCGACGTCGACCGTGATCCTCTTGCTGACAGAGGGCGGCACGCCGTTGGTGGCGATGCAGAGGTAGGCCCCCATCTCGGTCCTCGAGATGCGCGACAGGCTCAGCTGCTCGCCGTCCAACACGTTCACTGCAAGACACGCCGCGCTGCCGGTACTTCTATTCTGCCTCGTCTCCACGCCTTATGAGTATAGTTGCAAACCAAATACAAATGTGAAGGATTATTACAGGCAAAATTATGTGTAACGCCACAATTCGAGACCAGTATATGCCTTCTGAGAGTAGTGCTTTCTAACTGAGCTATACTAACTCGTTTCAAGAACGGTCTTCAAGCCACATCAATCTTCAGGGACCTCCTGACAGCCATGAAGCAATATACAGGGTGAGATACCTAACATTACCGCTGGATATATTTCGTGAGCCACAGACCGAACGTGAGGAGAGGGGTTAGCGTAATTGGTTAATACAAACCATAAAAAAAATGCACGGAAGTATGTTTTTAACACAAACCTACGTTTTTTTTAAATGGAACCCCGTTAGTTTTGTTAGCACATCTGAACGTATAAACAAACACGTAATCAGTGACGTTTGTTTCATTGTAAAATATTAATTATATCCGGAGATACTGTAACCTAAAGTTGACGCTTGAGTACCACTCCTCCGCTGTTCGATCGTGTGTATCGGAGAGCACCGAATTACGTAGGGATCCAAAGAGAACGGTGATGGACCTTAGGTACAGAAGAGACTGTAAAAGCACATTACGTCCACATGCTAACACCTTTTTTCGGTATTTTTCACTGACGCTTATGTACATTACAATGAGGGGTGAGGTACACGTACACACATGGTTTCCGTTTTCAATTACGGAGCGGAATAGAGTGTGTCCCGACATGTCAGGCCAATAGATATTCAATGTGGTGGCCATCATTTGCTGCACACAATTGCAATCTCTGGCGTAATGAATGTCGTGCACATCTGGTGTAATGTCGCCGCAGGCTGCCATAATACGTTGTTTCATATTCTCTGGGGTTGTAGGCATATCACGGTACACATTCTCCTTTAACGTACCCCACAGAAAGAAGTCCAGAGGTGTAAGATCAGAAGAACGGGCTGGCCAATTTATGCGTCCTCCACGTCCTATGAAACGCCCCTCGAACATCCTGTCAAGGGTCAGCCTAGTGTTAATTGCGGAATGTGCAGGTGCACCATCATGCTGATACTACATACGTCGACGCGTTTCCAGTGGGACATTTTCGAGCAACGTTGGCAGATCATTCTGTAGAAACGCGATGTATGTTGTATCTGTTTGGGCCCCTGAAATGAAGTGAGGACAATGTTTCAAGCGTCGACTTTAGGTTACAGTATCTCCGGATGTAATTAACATTTTACAATGCAACAAACGGCACTGGTTACTTATTTGTTTATATCTTCAGATGTGCTAACATTTAAAAAAAGCGTAGGTTTGTGTTAAAAAACATACTTCCGTGGATTTTTGTATGGTTTGTATTAAACAATTACACTAGCCCCTCTCCTCACGTTCGGTCTGTGGAATCAGTTCGTCAGTATTTCATGTGGTTTACGAAATATATCCAGCGGTAACGTTAGGTGACTCACCCTGTATATAGAGGGTGGCCCATTGATAGTGACCAGGCCAAATATCTCACGAAATAAGCGTCAAACGAGAAAACTAGAAAGAACGAAACTCGTGTAGCTTGAAGGGGGAAACCAGATGGCGCTATGGCACTGCCAAAGGCCAAACGGATATCAACTGCGTTTTTTAAAATAGGAATCCCCATTTTTATTACATATTCGTGTAGTACGTAAAGAAATATGAATGTTTCAGTTGGACCACGTTTTTCGCTTTGTGATAGGTGGCGCTTTAATAGTCACAAACGTATAAGTACGTGGTATCACGTAAAATTCCGTCACTGCTGACGGTATTTGCTTGATGATACATTACGCATTTAAAATGGACCGTTTACCAATTGCGGAAAAGGTCGATATCGTGTTGATGAATGGCTGTTGTGATCAAAATGCCCAACGGGCGTGTGCTATGTATGCTGCTCGGTATCCTGGACGACATCATCGAAGAGTCCGGACCGTTCGCCGGATAGTTACGTTATTTAAGGAAACAGGAAGTGTTCAGCCACATGTGAAACGTCAACCACGACCTGCAACAAATGATGATGCCCGAGTAGGTATTTTAGCTGCTGTCGCGGCTAATCCGCACAACAGTAGCAGAAATATTGTGCGAGAATCGGGAATCTCAAAAACGTCGGTGCTGAGAATGCTACATCCACATCGATTGCACCTGTACCATGTTTCTCTGCACCAGGAACTGCATGGCGACCACTTTGAACGTCGTGTACATTTCTGTCACTGGACACAAGAGAAATTACGGGACGATGACCGATTTTTTGTGCACATTCTATTTAGCGACGAAGCATCATTCACCAACAGCGGTAACGTAAACCGGCATGATATGCACTATTGGGCAACGGAAAATCCACGATGGCTGCGACAAGTGAAACATCAGCGACCTTGGAGGGTCGATGTATGGTGCGGCATTATGGGAGGAAGGATAATTGGCCTCCCCTTTTTTATCGATGGCAATCTAAATGGTGCAATGTATGCTGATTTCCTACGTAATGTTCACCCGATGTTAGTACAAGATGATTTACTGCATGACAGAATGGCGATGTACTTCCAACATGTTGGATATCCGGCACATAGCTCGCGTGTGGTTGAAGCGGTATTGAACATCATATTTCATGACAGGTGGATTGGTCGTCGAAGCACCATACCATAGCCCGCACGTTCACCAGATATGACGTCTCCGTATTTCTTTCTGTGCGGAAAGTTGAAGGATATTTGCTATCGTGATCCACCGACAACGCCTGACAACATGCGTCAGCGCATTGTCAATGCATGTGCGAACGTTACGAAAGTGAACTACTCGCTGTTGAGGGGAATGTCGTTACACGTATTCCCAAATGCATTGAGGTTGACAGACATCATTTTGAGCATTTATTGAATTAATGTGGTATTTACGGTCAATCACGCTGTAACAGCATACTTTCTCAGAAATATAAGTTCACAAAGGTACATGTATCACATTGGAACAACCGAAATAAAATGTTCAAACTTACCAGCTTTCTGTACTTTAATTTACAAAACCTACCTGTTACCAACTGTTCGCCGGCCGCGGTGGTCTCGCGGTTCTAGGCGCGCAGTCCGGAACCGTGTGACTGCTACGGTCGCAGGTTCGAATCCTGCCTCGGGCATGGACGTGTGTGATGTCCTTAGGTTAGTTAGGTTTAAGTAGTTCTAAGTTCTAGGGGACTGATGACCACAGCAGTTGAGTCCCATAGTGCTCAGAGCCATTTGAACCAACCAACTGTTCGTCTAAAATTGTGAGCCATATGTTTGTCACAATTACAGCGCTATCTATCACAAAGCGAAAAAAGTGGTCCAGCTAAAACATTCATATTTCTTTATGGACTACACGAATATGTAATTAAAAATGGGGGTTCCTATTTTAAAAACGCAGTTGATATCCGTTTGACCTATGGTAGCGCCATCTATCGGGCCAACCATAGCGCCATCAGGTTTGCCCCTTCAAGCTAGACAAGTTTCGTTCTTTGTTGTTTTTTCGTTTGACGCTTATTTCGTGAGATATTTGGCCCAGTCACGATCAATGGACCACCCTGTATATAGGGTGCCTCACCTAACTCTGCCACATCAAATATCTCTGGACCAGCAATAGATATTCAAAAAACGGTTTACACCAGCATTGAAGTATCAAATACTATGCGAAATTTTAAAATGTAAGCAAATACTATTTTCGACACAAACTTGCGTATTTTTAAATGGACACCGCATATTATCTCGTATGCAATCAATAGAATGAAAAATATCAAAAATAATAACGTTGGTTGCATTGCAATACGTCAATTACGTCCCGAGAAACTGCGAAGCGAAGTTGACGGCTGAAGTAAATGAAGCACACAGGTAGCGCACGTCCTGAGACTCAAGCATGCACCTCTCGCTGCCGGTAATCGCGATGTCATTGACGTCCTACGTCAGTGGTGTGTTATTGTATATGGTGTGCTATTGTATAACATCATTGGCCCATATTTCATTGGCACTCCTAAAGTGGGATTATTTAGCCCCTTCTTGAGCTGTACATTACTTGAACCGGTCCACCTCTTAAAATGTGTCAAATAATGCGGTATCAGAATGATGGGTGTCCTGTGCATAATGTTTATTGTTGCGAAATAACAACTAGAGGTACAATTAGTGGTAACACACTTAGTTTTACGTTTCTAAATCTCATAAGTTCTAAAATATGAAGATTATTTGAAAAGTAAGGAATGACTGGTCGCGAAATGGAAAATACAGTGAAAATCTGATGAAGCTTTGCACAGATGCGTTGGGCACTGTGTCTAGTACGCCCGTCGATCGCATCATGTCGCTCTTCTCAGTTCTGAGCTCACAGTGAGAACGTAAAGATGGCTAGAAAGTAGCATCTCTCGCCAAGTATGAGCACCTGGCGAAAGATTTCTCCTGAAGCTACGAAATCCACATAACATAGCTGTCATACGGTTAGGTCTACACGACAATTCTCGGACGCACTCTGCAGGGGCAATGAAGATGCTTCTGCAGCGTTTCGATGGGGTTTGGTCACCCACAATACAGCCCGTAATTGGCTACCCCTGAGGTTCATCTCTGCTCAGATAAACCGATGGCTATGATGATAACGAGTTGGAGCCCATAGTAGAAAATTGTCGAAAAGCACTGGCGGCTGTCTTCTTTAACGAGGGAACTGAAAAGTTGGTACAACGCTACGACAGATCTCTAAGTCTGAGCGGTGACTGTGTAGAGAAGTAGCTGGAAGGTGTCGCTAACGGTTGCAAATAAAACGGTTTTGATTTTCACTGTGGTTCCCATTTCGCGACCTATCGTTCCTTACTTTCAGAACAGCCCTCGTATGTGGCTTGTAAAGGATAGCAACGGCGTCACAGTTTCCTGCCGTTAACATACCAATACCACCACGGCACGTTCTACCTTCAGTGTACAAGTCTCTCCTAATCTGGTCTGCTGAACTGCTCTAATACCTTAACGTAATTCACATACGTTGCCAAATTAAACCTTTTTCCTTGCTGTTTGTTACGTTTGCCGTCATCTAGCCGATATGCCAGCCTTCAGTATTGAAGAAAAACTAGATATTATTTTAATTTATGGCGAATGTCACATAAATGTAACCGCAGCTGTGACACTGTATGCTGAAGGCTACCCAGATCGGCGTTGTCCGTCATCTCGAACGGTAGGCAACATCTGCAAGACACTCACGGAAACAGGAATCTGGGCTCCCATAAAACGTCAACGTACGACGCCAGCGACTGGAAATGAAAACGACATTGCTGTTCTGGCTTCTGTAGTTCACAATCCTCAGGTGGGTGTACGAGAAGTTGCACGAGGTGTAGGAATAAGCCACAGTAGTGTGTGCAGAATCATGCAACGGCATCGGTTTCATCCGTTCCAAATCTCACTGCACCAAGATCTGTAAGGGAATGACTTCGAATCCCGCAATGCATTCCGTCGTTTTGCACTTCAGCAGCTGCAAGGTAATCCAGTATTCCTAAGCAATACGTTGTTTACGGACGAGGCTTCATTTACATATCATGGTAATGTGAATCTGCGGAACATGCATTACCGGTCCGTGCAAAATACCCACTGGCTTCCCCCAGTTGCTCATGAACGACAGTGGAGTGTCAGTGTTTGGTGAGGTGTCATTGCTAACTGTATTGTAGGTCCCTATTTTTACAGTGGAAGATTGGATGGACAACAATATGTATCACTTACTTTAACACACACTAGCGCTCCTCATGGAGGATCTAGGATTGGAAACTCAATGTGGTTCCAACATGATGAATGTCCCGCACACAATGCAAAAGTTGCCAGAGACGTTCTAGATGCGACATTTACAAATACGTGAATGGGGCGGGGAGGTACTGTGCGATGGCCAGCACGGTCTCCCAACTTGAGGCCATTAGATTTCTTTCTCTGGGGCGCAGTGAGAGACAGAGTGTATCAAGAACCCGCAACGAAAGTAGGGGATATGCAACATCGTATTACATCGCCGTGTGTGGCAATATCTGTGGAAACTCTACAATCTGTGGAACACTCTTTCGATACCTGTCTGCAAACGTGTACTGTTGCGAACGGAGGGCACTTCGAACATATGTTGACGTGACACAGTTTCATTGTTCAATCTGTGGGTGTATTTTCTATGCTGGATGTAATGCAGAGCAATACAGTGCCTGTGGAGGACAGGGCACTAGTAAATGTGCTTAGCAAAGTGAATTCAAGTGTGTTATCTCTAATTGTAGCTATAGTTGTCATTTCACTACAAAAATGGTTCAAATGGCTGTAAGCACTATGGGACTTAACATCTGAGGTCATCAGTCCCCTAGACTTGGAACTACTTAAACCTGACTAACCTAAGGACATCATACACATCCATGCCAAAGGCAGGATACGAACCTACGACCGTAGCAGCAGCGTGGTTCCAGACTGAAGCGCCTAGAACCGCTCGGCCACAGCGACCGGCGTTTCACTCCAATAAACATCCATTTACAATTTGTAAAACGTAACTTTGCGTTGAACACGTTACTTGTTTATTTTTGTGGATTGTGTATACCTTCCCATTGTGTGAGCCTCTGGCGTGAGGTGCACGCTTGAGTCTCAGGACATGCGCTAGCTGTGTGTTTCATTTATTTCAAACGTAAACTTCGTATCGCATGGCATGTAACTGACGTATTGCGATGCAACCAACGCCATTATTTTTGTGATTTTTCATGCTATTGATTGCATAAGAGATAATAGGGGATGTCCATTTAAAATACACAAGTTTGTATTGAAAATAGTATTTGTTTACGTTTTAATAGTTCGCATAGTATTTAGTTTCCTAGGCCGCTGCCGTACGTTCATGCTGGTGAAAACTGTTTTTGAATATCTATTGTTGTTCCAGATATATATGAGGTGGCAGAGATCTGTAAACTGATTTTACTGTAGATGTATAACTCAACTGTCTCATCCTTTCGTATGTTACTATGTATAAATTACGCAAAGTATTTAATGAGTGGTATAGTAAAATCTCTCTACCTTATGAACATTGTCTGCTGGACTGTTGATAAACATGAGATCTTCGGCTTTCGCAGATACAGAATTATCAGCTGAGCTACCCGAGAACTTCGAACGACTTGAAAGACAACTTATGTTAGTCACTGCCTTTCACTTACTTTCACGTTTAGATGTTGCTATCGTATTTATTGTGTCTCATGTACACCAGGTAACGAGGAATGGTCTTCAGATATTATGGAAGTATTATGCAATTGTATCACTTCCCTTCAGGTTACAACTTCATTTTTGAAAGATTACATCTGCTTCTTAGTAGTTCACTTGCTTCCGTTTACATTTTCACTTAATTAACTCACACTACGATTAGTGAAAAATGCACACGGGAAACGATACACGCGGCTGAAAGGTAGCTTTTCAGCACAAAATAGGCACAGTCGAATAAACAAATGATTTGAATTACAGAGCTGTTGGTGACTACTGACTTCGATAATGCAATATGTAATGAAGAACTGACTACAGTGTCTCTTCATAGCATCTAAACATTTTATTGGAGAATCAAAAGCAGCCTCGTGTTTTTCTTAGACAATCTCTCCTTGTGTAGCTCATGCAGTGTCGAATACATGCAGATGATGGTGGACATATGGTAATGATTTACAAAGAACAGTTTATTAAGTTTTGTATCAGACATGCTTCTACAAGTTAGCTATTACAGGTACAAATAAAGTGCGAGAAACTAGCAAACCATCCTAAAAAACATAGGCCTAAATACAAATAATTTATATATGAGGATAGTAACTGTTCTCGAAAGAACATATACCATTGGTGACCGTACAGCGTCTCTAGAATAAATGATAATTAATTCAAACCCTCAGCTGTCGACAGGTGTTGTTAATATACCTCGACGGGGACAGCTGAAAATGTGTGCCCCGACCGGGACTCGAACCCGGGATATCCTGTTTACATGGCAGAGTAGTTTTGTTATGGTGAGTGATGGTGTGTGAGTAAGCTGTTGTACGTTCAGTAATGTCAGCTGCCCTCACTTGTCAGCCTGTTATGACATTCTTGGTGTTCCACTTCTCTGCTAAGCTGCCTTAACGCATGTAGCGGTGGTTTATTACCACTGATGTTAAACAGTCGTTTATGAATATTTCGCCCATAAGGGACGGCATTATGGGCTGGACTGTTGATGAATACAAATAAAACAGTTTCTTTGTGAGTAACCTTTTTGCTTTGCCACTATGCATTTCGACGGTTCACACCATCAACTTCAGATGGAGAACTATTTATTTACTTGGCTGGTATTGGTGAAGAGTACAGACGTCCAATCACAGTCACAGCCCGAGGACAGGATAGATTATTTGCTAATAATAAAATTGTTCACTTGGAAAAGGGACTTTAGATTTTAAAACAATGAATTTCGGACAGCGAACGGTTCCCCAGGGACGGTAGGTTTGTAAAAAGTCTGCATACTCTTGCCGGATGTATGTGCTCTGTACTGCAGTGACTGTGTAAACGTATTGTGCAGTGGAAAAGGCCGGCCGGGTTGGCCGCGTGGTTCTAGGCGCTACAGTCTGGAACTGCTCGAATCCTGCCTCGGGCATGGCTGTGTGTGCTGTCCTTAGGTTAGTTAGGTTTATGTAGTTCTAAGTTCTATGGGACTGCTGACCTCAGAAGTTAAGTCCCATAATGTTCAGGGCCATTTTTTGCAGTGGAAAGGACATCCATCAGGCAACAGTATACAGACCTTTTACAACCCTAAAGTCCGTGTCAGTACAGTACACCATCAGATATTAATGTTTTTTAAAGTATGCTGTGCCTTTTTTTAAATAAACAATTTCACCATGACCAAAAGACTCAATATAACCTACACTGCCTTCGGTCTGCCACTGTGAAGAGACATCTGAACTCTTCACCAACACCAGCCACGTAAATAGACAGTTCTCCACTTGAAGATAATGGTTTGGACCATCGAAACCCATAGTCACAAAATAAACAAGTTGATACGTCCCCTCAGAAAAATTAATGAATTACTGTGCTGATAAACCTCTTACATTATTTGATTTTAAAACAGCTGAGCAGCACTGAACGTACTCAGACATTTCGATCTTTACCTATTCTGATCAACACTAAACTGACACACAATATTTTTAGCGCAACGCAATCCGACTTTCGATAATCCTACAAAAGAATGGCCATGGCTAACAATAACATATACTTTTCATGAATCACTTACCTCACAAAAATCTTCATTACTCGAACTACTGCAATACAGCGAGCGCCAATACTGCCAGCTAAATAAATGATTCTAACTTCTGAAGGCACTAACTACTGATAAGCATAGTTAGCAAATGAAATATTTTGATGGAGAACAAACAATGTATTTACCTTAATATTGTTCAAAATTCATAATATATATAGCAGTTCAAGACATCCAGTCTTACAAATTTACTGTCTCTTACGGACACAAGTCCAGATCATCCGCTCTCAAAACTCCGCCATTTCTCTCCCCAAATCCACCACTGCTGGCGGCTCACCTCCAACTGCGCAACGCTACGCGCTGTTAATAGCCAACTGCTCAACACTACAATAGCATATAATCCAACAATGCCGAGCAGCCTCAGACTACACACAGCAGTCAGTGATTTTCATATAGAGCTCTACATGGCGTTAGCAACATAAAAACCTAAACAGCCTACTTACAATGTGTCTGACGCAGAAACTGTTTTATTTCTATTTTTTATTCCTCTTTAGGAATGGACTTTTTATTTTTATTCATTTTTATTACTTTACATCTCCCCATTACTTTGAATCGTGTTACGTACACCATATCAACCAATAAAAGTATTTTCACAAATGTGAAAAAGTGCGAAAGTGAAAGAGTAAATAGTTTCTTCAGAGAGTGTATATTTTTCCTTAATTCATGTACTATTCTTCAGATCAGTAAATATTTTGTACTAAAATCTTTGTAAAATAGCCTATGTTTTTCCTTAGGGTTAAAGCTTCCTCCATAACAAAATCAAACGGCTCTGAGCACTATAGGACTTAAACAGCTGAGGTCAACAGTCCCCTAGAACTTAGAATTACTTAAACCTACCTAAGGACATCACACACACATGCCCGAGGCAGGATTCGAACCCGCGACCATAGCGGTCGTGCGGTTCCAGACTGAAGCGCCTAGAACCTCTCGGTCACACCGGCCGGCCCTCCATAAAGTATTTCTTCGAAATCGGTTCAGCAATTTACTCGTCAAAACGTAACAGAGAGAGATACGTTCGTGTTTGTAACGTTGTATATTACTATAGGTGAAAGCTATTTGAAATATGTTGTGAATTATTCAGGCACAGAATTTTATCGTGACTGGCGTGCTTCATATTTTAGAAGTATTTATTTATAAATGTGGACAGTTAAGCCACACTTGTCGATCGTGCACCATCTTGATAACAGATGGAAGTCTTTCATCGCTGAACGTGTGATACTTGCAAATAAACTGAGCTTTTTTAAATCTTTACAATTTTACGTAAATTTGTTTTGGTTTCCAGTAGGTCCTATTTCAAAATTCATTTAACTTGTAACTTTTTTTAACAATACTTCTCCTTAATTGCATTTCATTTAATGTGTGTCTAGAATAATGATGTAGCAGACAGATTATTAGATACAGTATTGATAATATTTTCTTGATTGCAACGCTTTTCAATTTGAACCGAAAATTTGTTCCAAGGTACATGACCATCTTGCACCTCAGAACATCTTATCATATTTGGAAAACCCGTAATTTCTATAGTAATTTTTGAAATTTCGGAAAAAGACTGCACTACATAAAAAATGAATTCTACAATTTAAAAATCGAATAAGACTCCTTGTTTAATTTATATTACAGGGCTGGCTAGAGGTGAAAGTCTGAAAGGTCTGTCAACATACAACACTCTGCCCTACAGGTATTTAGTGTTACGATCGTCAGCGCATTCGGAACACTCCCGGGATTTTTGAGGGTGTACAGACATCGACGAGCAGACGTTCTGCAGCCTGTCTCCGTATGAGCGGTGGACGTGTGGAACACATGTGGTAATGTTTTTTTTAACCTGACGAGTGTGTCTGCAGTTCGGGCCCTTGTAGGCTCTATTATAAGGTGTTCATGTACTCAGTCACAATATGCAACTACACTCTAGGCATCCGCAACTTCTGAAAGGCAGGATGTTAGGAATTTTTGCTGACAACATGTCCGTCATAATATGTCGTATCAGTGAAACCTTAAGTTTTAGGAGCTATGTTTACTGAGGTTATTAGTTCGTTTCATTATCATCTGCTCGCCATTTCGTTTCTACCTTTAGCCGTCAGACCCCGGGTATTTGAGTGAAGTGTTCTCGAATGACCGTATACTGACTGTTTTACGCCACTTTATTTAAAGCTGCATTGGATAAAACATACAAGTGAAACTAATTTACAGCCTATCACCTACGGCAAAGAACTGTCTCAGACGCTGAACAATTTAAATATTAAGGTTCCGCGTTTAGCGACAAAAGATTACACGCGTGAGTGGATACTCCTAAGAGAGAGAGAGAGAGAGCGGGATAAAGATTCTACGTGCACACCTCACATAGTCCGGAGGCCTCTGGCAAGGAGTGTAGTAATAACGGGCGGTAACGTCGCAGGCTGAGTCGCTTCTTGTTTCAGGACAGCAGGTCATCCGGCAGTCTGTGGAGCCTAAGCGTCATCTCAGACAGGTCGACATCTGCAGCAACACTCCCACACGATGTGGGCGCAATTGTCCATTTAGTCATGCAAGTGCTGATAAGACATTGAAAGTTACGCATAAGAGGGCTTTTCTCGGCTTACGTGCTTGCCATTTGTCTGTAGTATAAATCACTTATTAATCGAACTGCGTTTTGCACTCGTAGATGCCATAAGTTTGGGTACATTCAAGCTATTATTTTGGGTACGTCTGGTTTGGTGTAAATTTTATGTATGTTCAGCTCAGAAAACGGAGTGTATGTGCAAATGTTTTGATGTTTACATAATTTATATATTTATAATATAGTCTGTGACACAGAAAATTCATGTTGCTTTATTACGAATATGAAGTGAATGTTATGACTCGTTTTGTAAACAAGTTCGAAATTTAATAAATTTATTGAATAGTATTTTACACTAAATGTATTTTTAAGGATGTATCGATCACCACGAGAATTAGGATATGTTCATTCCTTTACACCTTTATGAAGGGTGTCCTGAAATGCATACATTTGACGATCATGCGTGACATTGAAAAGTTTGTAACTAAAATGCTTCAGTCGGTTCCTAATGGAGTCCGGGCTTACTATTTACAGCAGGCTCATAAAGGTTACAAAAAATGTATTATGGCAGGTGAGAGCTATGTTGTCGACGAATAAATGTATTTCGTTATTCTTTCAATTAAACGCACGTTATTTGAGGACAACTTACCGAAGAAGTGCTACGCACCGATACGGATTTGAATGTAACCAATTATGTGTTGGGTTATTTTACTTCTTATCGTGGACACACACCTGAAGGAGTATCACTGCAAAAATCTTACAGAGTTCATCAATATTCTCTCGACATCCATAAATGAAGAAGCAATGCAGTGGAAGACGTTCATGGTGGTTCAAATTGCTCTGAGCCCTATGGGACTTAAGGTCTGAGGTCATCAGTCCCCTATAACTTAGAACTACTTGAACCCAACTAACCTAAGGACATCACACACATCCGTGCCCTCGGCAGGATTCGAACCAGACGGTAGCGGTCTCGTGGTTCCAGACTAAAGCGCCTAGAACCGATCGGCCGAACCGACCGGCAGGTTCATGGTGGCTACGGACAGTATTAGGTAATTTTCATTATCGTTGTTTTCCCTGCTTCTGGCTATTTATCGTAGGCAATAATTTTAATCTCCTTTCTTGAATCTTACACACAAAAATTGCAGAGAAGCTACAAGGGCATGTTTTAGTTGTCTAACTTGGTTCGAAGTCAGTGTTGAACTCTATGACCAGGTGGCTGAGTCAGTTAAGGTTAGAGGAAAGCAATGGCATCCTATCCGTAAGAGTACCACGTCTACAACGGGGTCAGAGTAACAAAAAGACTGACGGCGAAACACAAGTGAGCGCGGAAAGGTGCGATGTTGTCGCTTCACCGGTGCGATCGCACAAGGTATGGCGCACTCCCTCACAGACCGCCTACCCACGCCGCCTTCTTGGCTGGGACCAGACAAAAGCCGAGTGTGCGCGCAACGAAGACGTCCTGCGGCGAGACGCACAGTCCTGTAGCCATGCCGCTAGCTGCGAGACGGAATGCGGAGAGCTAACCACCGAGTCAACAGCTGTGCCTCAGAAAAACTGTTTTGTGTAAACAAAGGAAAGCTACATCCGCGTGTGTAGTTCCTTCCCAGTAAAACATTTATGTTTTGCGAAAAAAGTTGAAAACCTCTGTTTTGGGATTCGCGTGTGTTCTGCACTGGGCAATATTTTTCATTCGATTCTGAGGAAATATTGGTTTTTCATATCACATAGCCATATATTGCGGCATGATAACGAACTGCCCCTCCTTTCGCAATTTCGCACAGTTTTTAGGCTGCTCTAGCAATAAGTAGGTTATGAAGTTTATAGTGAAAAATGTTATCGTTGGCCAGTTTCCATTTGGTGTGCGAATTGCAGTTATCGTATTGGAATTTTTTTTTAATACTGGAATCCCGAGTAAACAAGTGATATGTATTGGACAAGATGCATATGGTGTCTCGCTATGTTGAGATGCACCAAATGTTTGACGTTTGCGTGATGTTTATAGTTACAGTCAAACTTTACGTTAATATTGCATTAAGAGGTTTTTCTGTTTTACAAGCAGAGATGAACAGGTACACTGGAGTCAAAAATTAAAGCAATATGTGGAAAGTTTGCAAGGCTGACTTAACTTTGCCACAAAACAGTATAAATTGGTGATAGTACAGTAGAAACAATGTAGGGAATACAGAACCTAAACGACTACAACATGCTCTTCGTCTTTTTTCCAACTTAACGGATTTGTACACACATTTCGACAAATTTTTTATGTGCTCAGCATGAGGTGTAACCACCTCTGGCAGCAGTAAAGGCCTGATAGTGACGAGGCGAGCTGTGAAAGACATCACCAGTCTCATGTTGTAGCAATAACTCCCACTCTTCCTGCAGCGCTCCTGGCAAGTCTTTGGAGAGTGGTTGGTGGGCGCTGGCGTGATGCAATCCGTCTCCCTGGTGTATCCCAGACATGCTCTCTGGTACTCAAATTGTGCGAGGGAGCGGGCCACGCCATGAGTGCAACATCTTCGATATCTCTGAAAACTTCAACCATCAGTGCTCTGTGAGGTCGAGCATTATCGTCCATCAGTACGAAGTCTTGGCCCCAGCACCTCGCAACAACCTCACATGTGGTCTAAATAGCTCGTCACGATAGCTGACAGCAGTTAAATCTTAAACCTCATAAGTAACATCAGACAACTGTCTTACAACCTTATAAGGTCCAAAGTTGTCCCTGAGGAACTTCTCAGAGAGACCAGACAGGAGTAAAGACCCAGACGAGGTCACCTGTACAACTTCATGAAAAGGTGTTCGAGTGGTCAACATAATCCCTACCCATACCATTAGAGATCCTTCTCGATGCCGGCCCCTTTTCACATAGTCTGGGTCCGAAATCGTGCTCCACTTTCCCTCCAGATGTGAATCCATCGAGAATCACTCTCCAGACCAAATCGAGATTCAAAATCTGTGAAGAGAACATTGACCCACTGTTCGACTATCCATGTGGCATGTTGACGACTCCACTCTAGACGTGTCCTTCTGTGAAGAAGCGCCAGAGGCACACATACAGGAGTCTCCGACAATAAACGTCATTCTGCCGAAGCCTTCTGTACACCTTTTGCCTCGATACAACACGTCTAGTTGATGCTGCGAGGTCAGATGCCAGTTGCCGTGCAGTACTAAGGCGGTACCGTCATGCCCTTGCAGCCAAACAACGACCCTCTCTTTCTGATGTCACACGTGGTCGGCTCTGTCCTCGTCTTCTGGGTACAGTTCTGGCCTTTGTAAACTGTCGCCACATCCAAGAAACACCAGAACGATTCACATCAAGCCATCGGGCCACATAGTTTGCGACTGTCCTGCTTCCATTCTTCCTCTGGCATTCCACCGCTGAGAGTTTGGTAGGCATCATGTCTGTGCCATACTGTAACGTCTGGGACTGTCTGGAACCGCGCGACTGCTACTGTCGCAGGTTCGAATCCTGCCTCGGGCATGGATGTGTGTGATGTCCTTTGGTAAGTTAGGTTTAAGTAGTTCTAAGTTCTAGGGGCTGATGACCTCAGAAGTTAAGTCCCATAGTGCTCAGAGCCAACCTGACGTCAGCGTTGGCGTGGTTTTCCGTTGACCGGGATTCTATTCTTCACTCAGGACACGATCGTACGGATGTCTGTTGCCAGTTTGTATGATTATGTCGTGAATTAGACACAGGCCAGGGAAATAGCGCTTTGTTGCTTTAATTTTGGACACCTGTGTAGTTGTATACCGTACGTATCGTTTTTCTTGTCTGCACTAACGGTTCTACTCACGAAACATTGAACAATTATTTGTGTTAAGAAAGTTTTAAATAAAGTGAACCCAACCTGGCAATTTACCTTGCTACTAAATAGCAATAGAAATTCAGGACATGAAAGAAAAAATACATCGTTCATGCTAGTACTGCAAGGAATACTCTAGAATCATGGCTCGCTATTCAGTTGCGAGGAGTCCATGCCAGGAGACTGAATATGCTTTTTTGAAGATGGTAGTCATGATGGATCTTCGACACTGTGCAGTAGGGACGTTCATAGGGCTGAAAGTTTTGAAAAAAAAAGAAAAACCAAATGTATCGGGTGCATGCAGTAGCGAGTAGGTTAGTACTGCAAGAAGCTCAGGAAGATACGAGAAGATAAATCGAAAGTTTACAACTGCTTCAAAATGTGTTTCTAAAGCTCTGAGGTATTACTTCGCTCGCTCAGAAACGCATTATAGATGAACGGCACAAACATGAGACCAACTTTGCTTCAGTGGAAATGCTGCCTATAAATCTGATATCTTACATGAGATACAATATGAACTTTCCTATGGATTTCCCTTTACAGGAACCATTTTGCTAGTTTGATTATTCTATACTGACTGTAATTTTCGGTTTCTGCAACATCGAACAAACTATTCTGATACTGTTGACTCTCACACACTACTCAGAAACGCATTTCAGAGCAGTGCATACTGCATGTGGTTTGTTTAGTGTTCTGTTTTTAGTCACATATCAATCTTTGCAGTAATGTCAATGTCAAAGACGATCATGCGGGTTAATTTATGTGATACAAAATCGAAGCCATTACTGCCGAAAACGATCGTGGGGACGGCATCCTTTGCCACACCTTGTAAGAAATAATGCATGCTGCCACCGACGTTTACTTCATCGGCCCTGTATTGCAGTTGTTGCTCATGTTTACAATATCATACTTTAAAAAAATATTTATTTTTATACCAATAATAAATATATTAGACACGTATTCCGACACCCAATAATCAGTCGGTCAATCTGGGAATGCTTCAGAAATCACACAATTGCGATTTTTCGTAAATATTTTATGTGGCTTCTCCATAGATGCACTTTTTTAAGAAAAATATTTATTTGCAATTCCATAATAATTGCAACTGAATTAGCTTTTTTGTTAAGTTTTGTCAGAAAAAGGAAGATGAAATTACGGGCAACGAACATGCTGATCGACTGGCGAAAATGGGGCAGCATCTACTTCCCATCGACACAAACCTACCATACATTGTTTTTTTGCAGTAGACTCCTAGCCAAGAAAAAAAGGAATGGACAAAATTAGTTGGCACAGACCATAGCATTAAAGGCACCTGGTATTGTGGGATTCAGCCACAGATTCCATGCCACCCTTTGTTTCTGAATTTGGCGCTCACAAGAAGGGAAACTGATAGTCATAACGGACCGAGAGCAGTTTATATGAATGTCAACAAAGCGAGACATTTGCTAAAATTAATTCCTTCTCCCAGCTGTGACTCCTGCCTGATTGACGACGACATTGTGCATATATTAACAGAGAGTGATAAATACCGTCATACGTGAACAATTACACAGTACGATAGTTTAAAACTAGAGGACTATTTTTCTATTGGAGTAGTTCTTAGTTCCATGAATAGATCCGTTGCCAAATGCATTTGCCATTTGATTCGACTTTGTAAGATAGAGCGTTAAAATATGAGGATATCTTTAACGTTTAATTATTTACGCGTATAATTGGATTTTATAAAATTCCGTGGCTTTTATTCTAACGGTGCAGTCAGAGTAATTTACTTTGTTGACTCCTTATCTCTCTTTAATACTTTATATCTTTTAATGAAATCAGACCGACCTCGTGTTTGTATCGTTGTGTGTAGTAATTATATCTGATGAAATTGGCTCTATATGAAACGAAATAAAGAAATGTTTAAAAAAAGTGATGTATAACAATTCATGTATATAGAGAAAAATTGGAGCTTCTGAGAAGTTATCACCAGACCGGATTAAATGCATCATAAAAACCTTAAAATATGCCTGCAAATACGCATGAAAAATTCTCAAAATGCATGAAAAGTATCCAAATATTCAAGATCATATAATAAAAAAAAAAAAAAAACGTGGCAGTTACTGCGTGCATAATACCTCGAAGTCGATCCTGTGCATATCATTTACTAAGAAGAGCACCGGCCACGCGACAAATCTGTACATTTAGAACGCTGATATTATTTTCTAAATACTTTCTGGTAGAGCTTAGGAAGGGGGCCTTTCTGGGATTATTTACTAAAAATTTGCAAAACGGAGACGCATGACGTGTTTCAGGTATTATTCCTTCTTTGTTATTGTTGTCAGTAGCAAGCGGATGGGATGGAAGTGAGTCGCGGAGAAACAATTGATATGTACAGGGTCAACTTCGAGGTACATCGCACGTGCAGTGGCACGCTCAAAAACTTCGTAATATTTTATTTATAAAACAACATAGAACCAGAAATTTTTTGAACAGCGTTAACTTTAATTAATATTGTTGGACCAATCATCATTTACCATTTATTTTACATTTTTCCAGTACTGTTCCAAATTTTAGGTAGTAGGATTGTGTCTTCGATTACTCAAAACATTTTTATAAGCAGAAAACGATCGTTCTATATCACATGAGATAACTGGTTAGTATTCGATTTTGGGTGGTATGTTAGCACTACTTGTTTCTGGTAAAAGTTCACAGGTCCCATTAATAAAACTATCAAAGGCAGTATTATTGTTTTAAATGTTTTCAAACTTTTCTTTAAGTTTTCTTCGGAATACCTGCGGCAGTGAGGAGTTAACAAAAATAATTTTATTCATTAACCGAACAAATTCATTCAACGCCAAACCTTGAGTTTCAAGCTTTTTAATACTTGCAGCAATGTCTTTCTTAATACCGGAATCATTAATAGCTTCCTTGCACTGGCAAACTGCCAAAGCCTCTGCACTGTCGACGACGTTTACTACCCCTCTAATGGCTTGGAAATGTTCATCGAAAAACCACACAGCTGCGACGCACGTACCCCAACTGGTTCGGGAGGTAAAGACACCATACTTGCTAATTTTTCTTTATAGGTCTTGATGCGAGCAGGAGCCTTTAGAAACAATTTCTTTGTGAATGAAATCAGTTTGTTTATATTCAAAAACGTGGAACGTACTTCTTCAGCAAGGCGATGCACTCCATGGGCAAAGCACCCCACATGAATCAAATTAGGATTAAACATTCGGAGGGCTTTTCCTGCTTTGATCATATAGGGAGCGGCACTTGAAATAAACACAACCACCCTTTCATCTGCAGAAGATTCTGGAAATATTTTTCTGATACCCTCATCCACAAATGTGGTGATCGTAGAATGATTTACTTTCTCAAGTTCTTTGCAGGTCGCTAAATAGGAAGAAGAAGGCTCTTCTTTTAATGCACCAACAATTAAATTTGCACTGTCGACCACAGGTATCTGCAGTTTCGTCAAATGAAATCCAAATAATGCTGTCCTTGAGTTCATTGCGTATTTCTTTCAGGACATTCACGTAAACTGTCGGTATGTAATTTTTACGCAATGTTGCAATGCTGATTTATCTGGTATATTGTGATTTAAGCAATATGTGCTCAGGAAGCGTTTGAGGATAAGGTCTGCAAGGAATATTGTTTGCAATGAATGTTTCGCATAGATCCATGTTAAAACGACATTTTTGGTTACCTTTGGACAAATCCCTGTTTCTGCAACTTGCTGTTGTCAGAAGTTGTTGTCGTGGTCCTTTCTTCCGTATTCCTGCGATATGAAGACTTGTCTCAAAATACTGATCCATTTGAAACTTCTCTTGCACGAAATGTTTTTCTCCAAAACTCGACAATATAAAACAGGACGGTCAGCTATTCACGAAACGACTTTTCTTTTTTCGGGCGGCATGGTGCACAACATGTTACACACTACACGTCGTAAACACGTTGAATTGGGTACAAGTAAACAGAAAGCTAAACTGAAACAATGGACGTGCAACTAAAAGCTTGCGTAGTTTAATTTAATTGTTGCTGACGCGTACGGTATGACAGCGGAGGGGATTAACCGGGAGCGCGGCCACAGAGCATTGACTCTGTCTGCCTGCTCCTCTTCTGTAATGATTTCGCTAGGCAGTGGCCTCTAGGTTAACGGTTGCATGCAGATTTACGTCACGGTCAATCTGTGAGGCATCAAAACTAGATCAAGTTAGAGACCGCCCGTCTAAATTTTTAAAATACAGTAAACATAGAGCGAAAATACGCATCGTCACTAGTTTTTTAGTTAAAATATGAAATAATCGTTGTGCAGGATTAGCCGCGCGGTCTAAGGCGCTGCAGTCATGAACTGTGCGGCTGGTCCCGGCGGAGGTTCGAGTCCTCCCTCGGGCATGGTGTGTGTTTGGCCTTAGGATAATTTAGGTTATGTAGTGTGTAAGCTTAGGGACTGATGACCTTAGCAGTTAAAGACCATATGATTTCACACACATCTGAATATTTGTTTTCAACAATAACTGGTGAAAATGAGCCATATATGCAAATGAATATGCAACATGTAAATGCATATAATCCGGTCTCTAGTTTGTCACTGTTGACGAATTTCTGAATAGAAATTCGGAATGTGGTTAGGAAAACTAAATCGCTAATGCTGTTGTTTTCCCAATTCATTCTGTAACCAAAAGTACAATAACAACGAAGAAGTGAAAAGAGAAACATTCCAGCAGATCTTGCCCTGGAAAATCAAGAAATTATTCGCAACAGACGCCATGCCGTATCTTTCTTGTTCCTTTCCTTTAATTCGTCGGTCCTTATGTCCCAAAAGCAAGCCCTCTTTCCTACCTACATTATAACAGACTCATTGTCGATTTCGTGTATGTCCTGAGGACACGTTGTGATAGACGACTTGTAGTTGCAGACACGCAGCACAGAACGCAAGCCCTCTCAGCTAGCCCCTTTTCGCTCACCTGTCGCACCGCTCGTGTGAACTGCCCAGTACTGCTCGCGCGGCCCACAGCACTTGTCGTGAGACTTCTGTCTCGCTACGGGCGATACGGCTGTCAGGCGGCGAAATTCCCCAGCTTCAGACGTTCCCCCACGTGTAGACCGTCATATCTGCTCCGTACGCCGTAGTAGTCTGTCCATTTACGGCGCAGCTGACATTCCGCACATATTCAGCTCGTGTGAAACCAGCCTTAACGTGTGATACTGAGTTCCCGTTACAGGATCTTAATATCCTTGTAGCTAAAGGAATGCACTCCTCTGTACCAAATGATACCGTGTTACTGGTACTTGTACTGTACACCTCAACAAAAGAAACATGAAGCGCAGTGACTTTTAAAATACTCATACTGATTCATGTTTACTTGACGTATTTGTTACGATTGGGCTGCTGAAGTGGCTCTGAATCGTCAGTTCGTTCAAATAAATACGATAACTGGCAACATTAATATAACATCCACTTTCTTAAGTACTAACCAGTCACTGTAGTGTGCATGTAGTACGTCGTAATCGTGCACAGGGGTATTCCTTAATAACAAGAGATCTGTTGCGCAAATGCAGTAACCACCACTCAGTCAAAAATATGAAAAACAAACACAAAAGTAAAGACGAATTATGCCAATGGGTAAATAAATACCACTTAATGCAGAATAACTTTTTCCCTCGACGATGACATCTGATCTCTGGTTCGTGGAAGAGACACAGGAATTGCCCAATCATATAATTATATATTCGATATTACTTTCTACTTTCACTTCATTTTTCCATTTTTCCTTAACAACCGTTCTTGTGTGGCGTACAACATTACTTCTCTGGCAGTGTTTGTGACACCGCTTCCTCCATAATGTTTTCAACTTGTGCAACAACTTTTGTAAATTGTTGCCACGTAATGTTACATCTGCGACCAACTCACTTCGATGCCGTAGAAGTGGCAGTGGTTTAGTGGATGCCTAAAAATCCTGTGGTCACATTATTTAGCTACCTCGTCTACAACATACTGTTGAAAATGTACCTTATTTTTTAATCACTGTTTCCATAAGCTCCTCCTTACATGGACCTGAACGTTCACGTAGTGGCGTTTCCAACATAGAACAATGTCGGCTTTTTTCTTCACTTTCGTCTGTGCTTTATCTTTTATAACTTCATGTATGGGACGCTTCCATTACAATGACAGGCGACCGATTTAAATTTTTCAATAGTTGCTCTAGGAACCGCTTCAGAACACTATCGGGGATCATCTCCTTGTCACAGTCGCTTTTTCTCAATCTTTACAGGAGATAGGTACACAACCAGACGAGGTTCCAACACCCAAGACATCAATTCTTGCGCCATTTCTCAAGGGACAGTAGAATTTTGCATATGACGCAATCATCCGTCCAGTTTTTTCTGACGCAATGACCGGCGTTTATCCAGATTTCTTCGAGCCACACAATGTCTTCATGCGGAACTTTAAGGAAATTCTTTGTACCCAAAACCGAGAACTCTGAAACCGTAAACAAAGAAGTGCTGCCACCACTGAACAACTCTGCCCTGCGAGGAGTAACGCACACTCAATGTACGGTTGGATGTTCTTCTCTCGCAATATCCATATACAGGGTGTCCATAATTAAAGCTGCAATTTAAAAATTCTATAGAAGGAGAACCACTGCTCACTACCATGTCAAATTTTAAGAGCGCATTGGCGACTCTTGGCAACGTCATGGAAAAAAAAAACACAATTAGCGAAAATGTTACTACTTGACGGAGGTCTAGGCGTCTTAAGGTAAATGCGGTTGGCTACAAATGACTGCTGAATAGCAATTCGACGGCTATGGTTTTAATTGCTCATTACACCATCCGTACTGTCCAGTGTGCATGACAGGCCGAGTTGGGCAGTCAACAGTTGTGGCACTGTTAGGTCAGGACATCCATCACGGCAAGGTCGTAACCACACTGGACGGGAAAAATCGATTTTTAATCGTCCTGATGCAAAAAGCTACATAAAAAACAAAATGACATCAGTATATAATTTCCTATGGACAAAAAAAGCATAAAAACGAAATGTTTCTATCTGACGTCAGACTGGCGCAAGACATGTTCAGTAAGCAGTCTACCGTCTAGCAAGTTAATCATCAGATCGAAGTGTCTCGGGGGTCGCGTTCAGAATGTGTTGGGAAATGTATCCTTCCAGTTCAGCTACGTTCGTAATTGGAGCACAAATAATTCCACATCCAGAAGTTGTACGAATTCAGATCAGTAATTTGGACGCCTAGGTTGTAAGGAAATGACCGTCGATAATTCTAGTATACCCGAAGTGGCTCTGCTGCGGCCTCTTGACTGGCTGTGCAATGTGAGGAAGAGCGCCATCTTACATAAAAATGATCCTATCCACACACTGGTGCGCAAAAAAACTGTCATAGCGTTTACCAGTGACGGTATAGGTAACAGGACACTTTGGACTCATCTCCTCGAAAAAGTATAACCTTAAACGATAAACAATACCACAACCTGCACTGCATAGTCACCTTAACAGAGTGAAGTGGTACATGTTCTGCCACTCTGTGCATTCACATGTCCTTGGAGATCTAAATGGGTTTCGTTTGTCCACACGATATTCCATTGCTATTCATTGTTCACTTCATAGTTCCGTTTGTCTTCCTGGCAGGTCAGCAAGAAGCAATTCCTGTAGATGGGTAATTTTGTGTGGATAGGAGTGGTGAATCTTTCGTAGTATTTTATGCATCGTGCCCGCAGCCATGTCCAACGTTCAGGCGATTCCCCGTGCACTGCATGTTTGCACACTACCGCTCGACTCCTACGTAATGCTGTGGTCACATCTTTGACCGGGGTCAGATCAACTGCCTTCCTCGAATTTTCTAATTTTGCGAAGATTTTCTCCAGATCTTTAGCAAGCATTATATCAGTACCCTTAAGTGTCCGGAGCTTGTGCACGGCTTCTGGCACACAGTCTACATCTATATCTACATTTAAACTAAGCAAGCCACCCAACGGTGTGTGGCGGAGGGCGCTTTACGTGCCAGTGTCATTACCTCCCTTTCCTGTTCCAGTCGCGTATGGTTCGCGGGAAGAACGACTGCCGGAAAGCCTCCGTGAGCGCTCGAATCTCTCTAATTTTACATTCGCGATCTCCTCGGGAGGTATGAGTAGGGGGAAGCAATATATTCGATACCTTATCCAGAAACGCACCCTCTCGAAACTTGGACAGCAGGCTACACCGCGATGCAGAGCGCCTCTCTTGCAGTGTCTGCCACTTGAGTTTGCTAAACATCTCCGTAAAGCTATCACGCTTGTCAAATAACCCTGTGACGAAACGCGCCGCTCTTCTTTGGATCTTCTCTATCTCCTCTGTCAACCAGACCTGGTACGGATCCCATACTGATGAGCAATACTCAAGTGTAGGCCGAACGAGTGTTTTGGAAGCCACTTCTTTTGTTGATGGATTACATTTTCTAAGGACTCTCCCAATGAATCTCAACCTGGTACCCGCCTTATCAACAATTATTTTATATGGTCATTCCACTTCAAAACATTCCGCACGTATACTCCCAGATATTTTACAGAAGTAACTGCTACCAGTGTTTGTTCCGCAATTATATAGTCCTACAATAAAGGATCCTTATTTCTATCTATTCACAATACATTACATTTGTCTATGTTAAGGGTCAGTTGCCACTCCTTGCACCAAGTGCCTATCTGCTGCAGATCTTCCTGCATTTCGAAGCAATTTTCTAAATCTGCAATTTCTCTGTATACTAGAGCATCATCCGCGAAAAGCCACATGGAACATCCGACACTATCTACTAGAACATTTCTATATATTGTGAAAAGCAATGGTCCCATAACACTCCCCTGTGGTACGCCAGAGGTTACTTTAACGTCTGCAGACGTCTCTTCATTCAGAACTACTGTGTCCAGACGAAGCGCCTGCAACTCTCGCTTCCCGCGAAGCAGACCGGTACAGCGGGCCCCGGACCGAGTAGGGTCAGCCTGTCCGGTCGTCCCGGAAACACAGACGCTTCCCACAGACCACCAGGAGGCATCCACGGTGCCGCAAGAGGTCGCTACAGCCGCGGACCTCTTTCCTTCCGCTCGACACGTGACTGCAAATAGAGCCAACCATATCCATGCGCCAAGCAGTATTTAGGTTGGCGCAGGAGGGTGGAGAGGCAGTTCACGCCGAGTTGGGTCTCACATGATCGCTGTTTCCGGAATCCATGTTGATTCCTACAGAGTAGATTCTGGGTTTCCAGAAATGACAAGAACGCGAGCAAAAACCATGTTCTAAAATTCTACAACAGATCGATGTCAGAGATACAGGTCTATAGGTTTGCGCATCTGCTCGACGACCCTTCTTGAAGACTGGGACTACCTGTGCTCTTTTCCAATCATTTGGAACCTTCCGTTCCTCTAGAGACTTGCGGTACACGGCTGTTCTTTCTTTAGGGGGTCAAGTTCTTTCACATACTTTGTATAGAGTCGAACTGGTATCCCGTCAGGTCCAGTGGACTTTCCTCTGTTGAGTGATTTCTTTTCTATTCCGTGGACACTTATTGCAATGTAGGCCATTTTTTCGTTCGTGCGAGGATTTAGAGGCTATCTTGTAGAAAAGCTGCGCCAGCAGCGCGCCATCCTTCATGGAGAGAGAGAGTCACGTTGGTCGTCTGGGATGCAAACTGAGGGACAGCCGTGTGCCGCGCGTCTGATTGTGGGCATATTCTGCCGCTTTCAGCCGCGTCAATTGGTAAATTTTCGTTACATTTTCTTGTTCCAAAACGTTCCCTCCAGTCCGCTCCACCTTCCTGCGTCAGCAATATGCTGTTCAAATTTGACGTAATTCTGATCATTGATCCTCTTTCTACATAGTTTTGAAACGAGGGCCTTAATTATGGACGCCCTGTATCTTGTGAAGAATATTACACTACTGGCCATTAAAATTGCTAAGCCAAGAAGAAATGCAGATGATAAACGGCTATTCGTTGGACAAATATATTATACTATAACTGACATGTGATTACATTTTCACGCAATTTCGGTGCATAGATCCTGAGAAATCAGTACCCTGAACAACCACCTCTGGCCGTAATAACGGCCTTGATACGCCTGGGCATTGAGTCAAACAGAGCTTGGATGGCGCGTACAGGTACAGGTGCCGATGCAGCTTCAACGCGACACCACAGTTCATCAAGAGTAGTGACTGACGTATTGTGACGAGCCAGTTGCTCGGCCACCATTCACCAGACGTTTTCAGTTGGTGAGAGATCTGGAGAATGTGCTGGCCAGGGCAGCAGTCGAATATTTTCTGTATCCAGGAAGGCCCGGACAGGACCTGCAACATGCGGTCGTCTATTATCCTGCTGAAATGTAGGGTTTCAGGGGGATCGAATGAAGGGTAGAGCCACGGGTCGCAACACATCTGAAATGTAACGTCCACTGTTCAAAGTGCCGTCATTGTGAACAAGAGGTGACCGAGACGTGTAACCAATGTCACCCCATACCATCACGCCGGGTGACACGCCAGTATGGCGATGACGAATACACCCTTCCAATGTGCGGTCACCTCGATGTCGCGAAACACGGATGCGACCATGATACTGTAAACGGAACCTGGATTCACCCTAAAAATGACATTTTGCCATTCCTACACCCAGGTTCGTCGTTGAGTACACCATCGCAGGCGCTCCTGTCTGTGATGCAGCCATGGTCTCCTAGCTGATACTCCATGCTGCTGCAAACGTCGTCGGACTGTTCGTGCAGATCGTTGTTGTCTTGCAAACGTCCCCATCTGTTGACTCAGGGATCGAGAGGTGGCTGCACTATCCGTTACAGCCATGTGGGATAAGATGCCTGTCGTCTCGACTGTTAGTGGTACGAAGCCGTTGGGATCCAGCACGGCGTTCCGTATTACCCTCCTGAACCCATCGATTCCATATTCTGCTAACTGTAGTTGGATCTCGACCAACGCGAGCAGCAATCTCGCGATACGCTAAACCGCAGTCGCGATAGGCTACAATCCAACCTTTATCAAAGTCGGAAACGTGTTGGTACGCGTTTCTCCTCCTTGCACGAGGTATCACAACAACGTTTCACCAGACAACGCCGGTCAACTGCTGTTTGTGTATGAGAAATTGGTTGGAAACTATCCTCTTGTCAGCACGTTGTAGGTGTCGCCACCGGCGCCATCCTTGTGTGAGTTCTCTGAAAATCTAATCGTTTGCATATCAGAACGACTTCTCCCTGTCGGTTAAATTTCGCGTCTGTGGTGTAGCAATTGCAATGGCCAGTAGAGTATCTTGCTGGAAATAGTCCACATTTGTCACTCGTTATTCTGTCATTTTCTCTTTGGCTGCTCCCCGTAGTTTACGTCAACCAGGTTGTTCTCTTTGTGCCCAGTAAATTTCCTTCCAGACTTCACCGGGCTTGGTAGCCGCGCGGTCTTGGGCGTCTTGCCACGGTCCGCGCAGCTCCCCCCTCCCTGCCCACCCCCCTCGCCGGAGGTTCGAGTCCTCCCTCTGGTTTTGGTGTGTGTGTCGTCCTTAGAGTAAGTCAGTTTAAGTTAGATTAAATAGTTTGTAAGCTTAGAGTCCGATGTCCTCAGCCGTTTGGTCCCGTAAGACCTTACCACAAATTTCCAATTTTTCCTTCCAGGTTTCAACGATAGTGCTTTCATGTATCGTCAAAGCTTCTGCAGTTCTTTCGTTTACGATTGTTAGAGGCAATAGAGTTGCACTATTGTCTCTCTCCTTCTTGAAATATTCCAGCACGAAGGGCACAAGCTCCCGTGTCTAACACGCAGAATGAGAGCAGTTCGCCGAACTTTCCATTTTCCAACCACACTTGCACGCAAGCTTCAGACTTTCTGTTGCGCAAAATAGAATCGCCGCCCAGAGGAACAAGGGAGACAAAGGAGAGGACCACAGAAAGGTTCACGCTCATCGGCCGCGAGCCTCGTTTGCGTTAGACTGTGGCAGTCGCTACCCGCACTGGCAGAGAGATTCCACAGCCGTAGACGGAACAGAAGACGTGACCTAGGGCGTTCTCTGATCAGCTGTTGCCATGGTAGTAGCTTTCTAAACAGCTAGGTGTCCGTCACTTTGTTACGCTGATCCAGGTGCAGTAACGTACTTGCTGTTCAAGCCAACCTACGTGTTGTACTGTTTTTTGCAATTTGAGGATGATGTACACTGAATACTAATGGAAATCTCAACGTTTGTGCCGGATAGAAACTCAAATCTGGATGTCTTTTACGTACAGCTGCTCCTCCAGTAGAGCTAATTCAGAAAGTCCATTGTGTGGATTGAATATGAAACTGTCATTGCTCACTTGTTCCTAAAGGTGAAATCTACGAGACGTAGTAATAAAATAATCGGTAACAATTTTTGCGGCGATATTTAAAATTTTGATTCTTCCACCAACTGCTGTTCTTTCTTCTGAAAATTACTGTGGCTTCTTGATAAAGATATCTGATGAAAAGATTGTATCACCATCTGCCACTAACACGCAGAAAAATCGTGTACTCATTTCAGATATTTTGATGAGGAATGGGCCCATGTAAGCGTTAGAGGACGTGCGAGACAAATGATTGCTTTTTGCCGCGAGGCCAAAACATTATAGTGTTTATATTGTTTAATTCAATTTGAAGTGTCTAGGCACATTGACGAGTTAAATAAAATCCCATTGTGGCATTCCCTTGGATACATTTTAATTAAATGGTTTGTAACTTGCCACGCGAGCTCATTTCACAATTCCACAGACTGTTTAATTAAAACTCTGTGGCGCTGGATAGAACGTGTCCGTCCATGTCACCATTTGTTCACTGAGACCCAGGCCGACCGACGGTTACAGTTTCCAAATCGCAAACGGAATCGATTAAGGCGGCTCGTTAGCATACCTGTTTGTTACGAGGGCTCATCCTCGGTGCTGACATTCAGTTCCTGCTGCATAGTTAACTGCGAACAGCTGCTCCAGAATACACCAGCATTTGGTTCGTTTTACTGCAGCAGCTCAGACATATTCAAAAAGTTTCCAGAATGAGAGTTTCACTCTGCAGCGGAATGTGCGCTTATATGAAACTTCCTTCAAGATTAAAACTGTGTACCGGACCGAGACTCGAACTCAGACCTTTGCCTTTCGCGGGCAGGTGCTATACCAACTGAGCTACCCAAGCACGACTCACGCCCCGTCCTCACAGCTTCACTTCTGAAAATCTCATTCTGGAAACATCCCCTAGGCTGTGGCCAAGCCATGTCTCCGCAATATCCTTTCTTTTAGGAGTGCTAGTTCTGCAAGGTTTGCAGGAGAGCTTCTGTAAAGTTTGGAAGGTAGGAGACGAGTTACTGTCAGAAGTAAAGCTGTGAGGACAGGGCATGCGTCGTGCTTGGTTGGTAGCTCAGTTGGTAGAGCACCTGCCCGCGAAAGGCAAAGGTCCCGAGTTCGAGTCTCGGTGTGGCACACAGCTTTAATCTGCCAGGAAGTATTTCTCTGTTAGTTACAGAGCATAATTTTACACTCAGCTTCACTATGATATTGCTAATGAGGGACAGAAAACTAGTGTAGATATTCAGAACAATTTGCGATTATCTTCTCCTGTACTACATAGTTTTCGAGGTTGAGCAGTTACGAGAGTAACTGTTGTTTTGATGGTTTTCTGACATAACCTTGGTGTGACTGAGGCTTACGTTCATTTAGAACGTATTAGGCCTAACTGTTTTCAGAAGATTCATTATTTCTCTGAAGTTCACGTTGAGACGAAAGTGAATGTGGATTTTCTCAAGCGAGAGGACTGTGGGCTTAACGTCCGCTCCCCCTCATATCAAGGGCAAGGTCATCGGGGATCAGGGAAAAACTGCGCGCGTTGGGCAAGGTCGTTTGAAGGACACTATTTCGGCGTTCTCCGTAATTGGTAAACAAAGCCACACACACACACACACACACACACACACATAGAAAACAAGTCTAGATATCGGAGAGGGATCTGAATCCTGTTTCTCCACTCCACCGCTTCGCTTAGTCATTTTTGGAGCGATAACTTTGAGATACTAGCTTGCTTTACAGTCAGGCATGCACGCAGATCATGCCGAGTAATCCGTTGACTCCAACAGATACACTGACAAATGCTAGGTCTTCCCACTTTTGTCTGGGACGTATTACTCATCAACAAAATAAAAGTAGTTTCTGTCCCTCATTTTAGACGAATGTTTTTGGGAAGTTTTCCGTTCTTGTACGGCAAATCTCGGAAGAAATGAGGAGTAGCGTTATGTTTTAGTGGTATATGCCCGACAAAGTTTTCCACAAAACCCAGATTGGATCTATTAAATCGCTACAAATACTATAAATGCGAAATTAGCTCTGTCTGTTACGATTCCACGATAAAACCGCTGAGCCGATTTCGTGAAATTCGGTATTGAGATACTTTAGAAAGTGTGTAGTACAACATATTTATTAATTTGAAGAATATTACGTGATGTAGGAAAAAATATTTATTGTTTTCAAAAGCTATTTACTCTCTGACTTATAAGCTTTATCATGTGCGTTAGGACGCTTTTAATGGCTGATATGTTCTACGTAATGTGATTCAATGTAATTAATAAAATGCTTACACAATTCTCAACGTGTTTAATCTATTCTTCCACACTAATTTTACTAAATGCAAAAGGAACACTGTTGTGTTTTCACAACTAAACCGCTGAACTAATTTCGACGAAACTGGTCTGGAGACAGCTTTAACTATGAGGAAGAACGTATGTTACTTTAGAAAGTAAAATTGAGAGACGACATGACACTCTCTCACTTTAACAATATTGTCAGTCAAATTAACGTTCATATTTTAGGTCATGATCTCGGTGTTCCCTAGTAATTTATTTGCTAAGTGTAGGTAATGACTTTTTACATGAGGAAACTGCGGTAAAATGTTCATATAGTTGCGTGTGTAGCCTGTAGAGAGCTTGCACCGGGGGAGCCACAGTGGAGGTGACGGAGAACAGAAAGATAGATGGACTGGGGGCCATAAATGCTGAGAGCAGCTAGCAGGCAATAGTGAGTGACCCTGGGATGCAGCGCTCACTGGACTGTACCTGCAGAGGGACTTCTGCTTGTAGCAGTCTCATTCTTCCTCTTAGAGTTAGACAGGAGTGAGCCGATTTGTAAAACATTTTACCTGAGCCAATAGGCAGTATGTCACGAGCGCAGCCAGTTGACGGAAAGTGGTTGGAGGCAGCCATTTAAAAGAGACTACTGTAAACTAGGCGTTTGTGCAAACGATGGGAAGCTCATAAAACACCGTGTTAAAAGCTGGAATGCTGTGGATAGAGCGGCTGGTGGATGTGTTTAGTGGAGACAAGACTATAACCTCCCTGACGCCAGGCAAATGCCAAGTTCTTTTACCGAGCGGCAGAAACATATATTTCATGGGCAGGACTGTCTGGTAAGTTTGACAGCCTTCCTTCAGAAATTGGAAGTGGTCGACCCAGAAAGATTAAACCTCTCCATAAATGAGTTCCATCTAGGTACAGGTTTTTTGTCAAAACATGGCCATGCTTACTGTGAGAATGACGCCTCCCTAGTCTAAAATCTCAGGCTCTGCATAGTGGTGGCTTTATCCCCCAGCATGGGAACCCTGGTGCTGTGTCTTGATTGGCTACCAGGTCAACAGAACAGCCAATAGGGGAGATTTAATGAGGCTCGATTGATTTGTGCAATGTGTGGCGGTTTCGTTTTTGCTAATTCGCCTCTCGTACTGAGGCTTGGTGGAAAGTGACCGGTATTCTTTGACATCTTCGTCTTCTGCTCCTACCCTGATGGACAACTTCAGGTCTTTCCTTAATGGGTGAGACTTGTGGTCTGTATGTTGTGGTGGACTAAGAGCCAGTGGCAGTTTCCAACTATGGCATCAGTGGAATGCATATCATCTCGGACACATCTGTATTCATGAAGATGCAAAGCTAGTTCTTTCTGTCAATAAATCAAGTACTGTAATGACACCCAACAAGCAAGAATCTGCTGAGGAAATTGCAAATAAAGTCTTTCAGAAAATTATTAAATGGTTCTGTGCAACTGGAATGTCACTAAATTTTGAGAAAACACAGTCTATACAATTCTGTATAGTAAATGGCATAACACCATTGATAAATATAGACCATTATCAGAAGTCTGTTGCTAAGGAATAATACTCAAAATTTCGGGGTGTGCGCATTGAAGAGAAATTGAATTGGCAGAAACACATCGATGATCTGCTGAAATGGTTAGGTTCAGCTTCTTATGCTATTAGGGTTATTGCAAATTTTGGTGATAAACATATGAGTAAATTCGCCTACTATTTTCATTCACTGCTTGCATATGGCATCATACTTTGGGTCAATTACTCATTAAGAGGGAAAGTATTCATTGGACAAAAGTGTGTAATCATAGCTGGAGCCCACCCAACATCACCATGCAGAAATTTGTTTAAGCAACTTAGGATATTCAGAATATCTTCACAATATATATACATATACTCCTGGAAATGGAAAAAAGAACACATTGACACCGGTGTATCAGACCCACCATACTTGCTCCGGACACTGCGAGAGGGCTGTACAAGCAATGATCACACGCACGGCACAGCGGACACACCAGGAACTGCGGTGTTGGCCGTCGAATGGAGCTAACTGCGCATCATTTGTGCACCGCCGCCGTCAGTGTCAGCCAGTTTGCCGTGGCATACGGAGCTCCATCGCAGTCTTTAACACTGGTAGCATGCCGCGACAGCGTGGACGTGAACCGTATGTGCAGTTGACGGACTTTGAGCAAGGGCGTATAGTGGGCATGCGGGAGGCCGGGTGGACGTACCGCCGAATTGCTCAACACGTGGGGCGTGAGGTCTCCACAGAACATCGATGTTGTCGCCAGTGGTCGGCGGAAGGTGCACGTGCCCGTCGACCTGGGACTGGACCGCAGCGACGCACGGATGCACGCCAAGACCGTAGGATCCTACGCAGTGCCGTAGGGGACCGCACCGCTACTTCCCAGCAAATTAGGGACACTGTTGCTCCTGGGGTATCGGCGAGGACCATTCGCAACCGTCTCCATGAAGCTGGGCTACGGTCCCGCACACTGTTAGGCCGTCTTCCGCTCACGCCCCAACATCGTGCAGTCCGCCTCCAGTGATGTCGCGACAGGCGTGAATGGAGGGACGAATGGAGACGTGTCGTCTTCAGCGATGAGAGTCGCTTCTGCCTTGGTGCCAATGATGGTCGTATGCGTGTTTGGCGCCGTGCAGCTGAGCGCCACAATCAGGACCGCATACGACTGAGGCACACAGGGCCAACACCCGGCATCATGGTGTGGGGAGCGATCTCCTACACTGGCCGTACGCCTCTGGTGATCGTCGAGGGGACACTGAATAGTGCACCGTACATCCAAACCGTCATCGAACCCATCGTTCTACCATTCCTAGACCGGCAAGGGAACTTGCTGTTCCAACAGGACAATGCACGTCCGCATGTATCCCGTGCCACCCAACGTGCTCTCGAAGGTGTAAGTCAACTACCCTGGCCAGCAAGATCTCCGGATCTGCCCCCATTGAGCATGTTTGGGACTGGATGAAGCGTCGTCTTACGCGGTCTGCACGTCCAGCACGAACGCTGGTCCAACTGAGGCGCCAAGTGGAAATGGCATGGCAAGCCGTTCCACAGGACTACATCCAGCATCTGTACGATCGTCTCCATGGGAGAATAGCAGCCTGCATTGCTGCGAAAGGTGGATATACACTGTACTAGTGCCGACATTGTGCATGCTCTGTTGCCTGTGTCTATGTGCCTGTGGTTCTGTCAGTGTGATCATGTGATGTATCTGACCCCAGGAATGTGTCAATAAAGTTTCCCCTTCCTGGGACAATGAATTCACGGTGTTCTTATTTCAATTTCATGAATAACCCATCCCAATTCCAAAATAACAGAAATGTGATTAGCTATAACACTAGAAGAAAGGATGATCTTTACTGTTCTGCATTAAATCACATTTTGGCACATAAAGGGGTGAATTATGCTGCCACAAAAATCTTTGGTCATTTGCCAAATAGTGTTACAAGTCTGACAGATGGCCAATCAACATTTAAAAGCATATTAAAAGAATTTCTGAATGACAACTCCTTCTACTCAGTAGATGAATTCTCAGATACGATATTATAACCCTAGAAAAATATTAATTATTTTGTGTAAAGAAAACTTATGTTAAAGTGACGCGTTCCACATCATTACGAAATGTCGTATTCATGATCTGTGGAATAAGGATTAACGTATTTATGTATGTATGTATGTACATCGTGTGTCACAAAGGTGAACTTATTCGTCCTGAGTCGGCCGTCTGACGTTTGACAATTCCAGCATGCATCGCTGTGCCTGTGAGTCAAATTGTTTTGGCCAGATCAGTGAACGAGTGCCGTGTTTTCAGGACTCTGACAAGGAAGTTTCCCGCGTTCTGATAATCAGACCACGTAGTTTGCAAATTTTCGTGGATGCGTCGAAAGGTAAAATACTGCTGCACCGGCGTAGGGTTTGTTAAATGATATTCACAACTCCCTGTTCTCAGATGAACCAGAGTTTGTGGTATACTTGGTCGTAGCTGATTCCATTTGAACAGAGTTGGTGCTCATAGTGGATTCATGTAAACAAAGTCAGATTGCTTTGTAAAAGGGATTAATTCAGGAGAGAACTTTTATAGCTTCCACCCTAATGTATACTTTGCCAGTCAAATAACATTCTTTTGTGTTTTGTTCAAAAATGGCTCTGAGCACTATGGGACTCAACTTCTGAGGTCATAAGTCCCCTCGAACGTAAAACTACTTAAACCATGCCCGAGGCAGGATTCGAACCTGCGACCTGCTTACGGTCGAGTGGTTCCAGACTGCATTGTGATTTGTGGTTGTCATTCTTGTCAGCTAATTGTTCTTACAGAAGGATTAATAAAATTTGTCATTATTTTGTAAACTTAAATACGCCACTGTTCTCATTCATACTCCCTCAAATATTTTCTGTTTTTATTTTATTGCAATGCTACATGGGTACAGTGGCAATTTAAGGTTCAGTTAAATTATATTAATTAATTTGATTATTACGTTGAGTTCTGAAAGGGACCACAGGTGTAAGCAATAAAAGTGCCATGAGTAAATTCACTTATTCTTATATAAAATTAAAGGTGTAGCTCATGATTGAAGGTTACTGAGAAGACGATACTTTTCTTTATGTAAAAAAAGTAACACTTTACATCACTCAGATGTATATTTATGATTGAAGGAAGTGATGGGTTGCAAAATAACCACTACATCGATTCCTAAGAGGGTGAAGTAGGGAATGGAACATGAGTTTTTACATCAGTGAACATAAACCACGTTAAAATATGGTATGATGTTGAATAATGTGTAGCTAGTTCAATAGCACAATACACAGATGTGTACTTCTGTACGGTCCTCTCTTTATGCTCCTCTTGGCAGCGATGCTGTACATGCTGCGTAGTTGTGCGTTGTGGCAGTTGTTGGGGAGTGGTTAGAGGCTCATGGGCACATCATGAGCTATCCTTACCGAAATAGGCAGACACGCGAGGGTAGCTAACGTTACTGCATGTACAATAGCTTACTCATCATCAATTGTCACGAGAAAACTACTGACAAGAGAGTGGAACTTGAGGTAACAGCTACTCAGGCAATCAAGTATTAAAGCTTACTGTCTGGAAGCACTCTTCTAAACTTCACTTTGGTACCTGACACACGCAGCTTTAAAATTAACCACATGTGTCGTTAAATTCTACTAAACAGTCGTTTGTCTATCAGATGTTAGCTGTTCGACTTGTGGATAAAGTACTTTAATGCAGTTACTCCTGAACCCAATTCCAGTGCAACTCCACCCCATCGCCTTCGTGGGAGCACCTAGCCTTTTCTGCAGCCAGTAGTGTGGTCAAAATTATTCATGGAGGTGATAACTTCTTCATACTGCAGCTAACATTGTTTGGGCCTTTACTGTACAGACGCATTTAGTTGGTTGCCAATACCTCCAAACTCTCTGAGCTCTCTTGATTACTAGCTCAGTTTGTATTATCAGTCGCAAAGATTTTCTCGGATTTAACGCAGCGTCAGATCAAGCTACTGACTGCCGGACTCGAGACACTGCGCAAATAATATAAGCGAATCGGTCAATGTGAGGTAGATAAGACCTGCGGCGAGACCAAGTGACATCTGGGGATGCTATGGGTCGCTGCTATTTTGGAAAGTGCGGTTCGCACTTCCCTATGATCGTCGAGGTTGTTGCTCAGTTCTTAGTGATCACTATCATTGCATTTATTGCGTTATTTTCACTCCTAAAGTGCTTTCTTTTCGATGACGAAAGGATTTTATGTGTCTTTATATTTCTGCATTTATTTCATCTGGCAAGATCTGAACAGACTTCCTCAGTGAAAAGACATTAAAATTTGTATGGTACACGAACTAGATGTAATGATTAAAATAATAATAATAATAATAATGATAATAATAATAATAACAATATCAATGACAATATGTATGGTGACAATTTTTGTAACTTAAGAAATACCAGTCTTACTAACGTTTAGCAATTTCCTCACTAATGTAGTACCAATACCCAGTTTCAGTGAAATTAATAAGTAGTGGTAAGAAAGCTGACATGAAATACTGCAACAGCAGCCGTGGCCTGGTAGCCACAGCGTGGTGACATGTGGGTCAGAATAACATGGACGCAGAAGAATTGTGATACGGGCTAACTACACTCAACAGAAAACTGCACTACACAGCGGTAATGTCTGTAGCGGGCTGGTGCATGTCACAACACCAGGGCAAGACCCTTGTTATGGGCTACGTGGCTTGGTGGTAGAAGTGGCACTTCTTTGCAGTGCAGCAGCGCCACAGCGACACGGGGACACACTGGACGACAAGAGGATGGTAGCAGCCACGAGATTGGGTTCAGGTCAGCTCAGTCGCCACCAAAACAGAGTCACTTGCGGGACTCGGTGCCTCAGTGCCAGCCAGTGTCTAGCTCTGCTGAGGGCAAAGAGTCGAATCCCATGTGCGGCAGTGAAAATGAGCTGCTGTGGTGAGTTCGTGCAGCCCGAGCTGCAAGAGGAGCCCGTTCCCCTTTTGAAGGTGTTCGCAGTATAGCACACAGTGCTGGTAACGTCATGCCTGTGGTCTATTGAAGCTGTTGGCTGTCCAGTAGCCTGTTGTCTGGACTGTGCGACGGCTACGTGAACATCTCCTCGCCTGAAGCTGCCAGCTACAAGCCATGGCCAGTCTGGGCCTGTGGCGTGAGGCATGCCTGCCTAGCTGAGCTAACCATGCAGTGTGTAATTGAAGTCGAATAAGTGCCTTTCTTTTGGTGAGCAGTATTTCCACAGGGCTTTCCAATTGGGTATCACCATCCTTCGTAATTGTGTCAGGAGAACTGCCTTCGGTTTAGTGGACAGTGGAGGGTATACCACCATGAGCAGAATGAAGTCTGAACTGCAGTATCTTATATTATCGTTGTGGGGTGAATGAGACGATTCTGTTCTTTTGAGGAGACAGTTGTTGGAATTAACAGTTAGAGGGAATCGTAAGTGTAGAGTTACTTATGTGAGATCAGAAGAGATACCTTTCACTTTAAGTTCAATTCAGTGGATGAATGATTAGAATTGGTTTGATGTAAGCAGTGTAATTTACTTAGACATTCTGCCCCCTGTGTCGAGTCTGTGGCAATGTAGTCGTATTGGCCACATGGCAATGCAGTTTAAAGAGTCCAGGAGGTTCATGCTTAAACAGAAGAAGTGAGTGTGGTAGTAAAAGCAGCTATGGGGTGTTCCATCTATGTCATTGTTGAATTATTAGCAGTGGGCATATAAAAATAAGAAAGGATGTTGTTGTCCAAAAATTAAAGACACAAGGAATCACTGGAGAGTAATCCATCCAGTCATTGGTTAATCAGATAGCGTTTTTGTAAGGAGGCAGATTGAATGCATGTCAATTTCGCACCTTGCATGAGAGGTTTTATATGTCGTAACAAGTAGATGAGTATGTCACCTGACATACTTCAGCGATAATGAGCAGATTTGTCTATCAAATGTACAGTATGTAATGCAAAGGCTCAAATGGCTCTGAGCACTATGGGACTCAACTGCTGTGGTCATTAGTCCCCTAGAACTTAGAACTACTTAAACCTAACTAACCGAAGGACATCACACACATCCATGCCTGAGGCAGGATTCGAACGTGCGACCGTAGCAGTCGCACAGCTCCGGACTGCGCGCCTAGAACCGCGAGACCACCGCGGCCGGCTAATGCAGAGGGATGACACTCGATTCGACAGAATAAACACACTGAAGCCAAGTCCTGCATGTCAATGAGCAAAATGTGAAGAAAGCTGCAGGAGGAAATGTTTTAGTTTGGGGGCAGACTTAAGTTGTGTGGTCACAGCCCGAGTACAACAGAACACTCTTAAGAAGGGGTTAGTGACCCCTGGCATGGGGGACAACAAATGCGCCAGGTGATACATCGAGGAGAGCAGGTAGAGGGTCAACACTTCTTGCTATGGAGAAATTCTTTCCAAAACTGAGTGGGGAATTTCCACATGGATACAATAGCAACGCATTTCATCACGTGAAATGCCTGTGGTGCACTCCTGATATACGAATATAATTTTTAGGGGTCAGGAGCGGGTACAAAACGTCTGATTGGCTGCAATAAACTCGGAGGGAGTAGAAAGGGGCGAAATTTCATCGCAGTTTGAAGATAAGCCCTTTGCGATTGACAGATGTACTTCCCACAAGATGAAAGGAATACTCCCATTGGTCTGAAGAAGCCGGGACGTGAAACACAAAAGAACACAAATGGTTCAAATGGTTCTGAGCACTATGGAACTTAATATCTGAGGTCATCAGTCCCCTGGAACTTAGAACTACTTAAACCTAAGTAAGCTAAGGACATCACACACATCCATGCCCGAGGCAGGATTCGAACCTGCGACCGTAGCAGTCGAGTGGTTCCAGTCTGAAGTGCCTAGAACCGCTCGGCCACAAAAGCTAGCCGAAAGGACACAGGTAGGGGACAGTTTTCTACGAAAGACACAAGACCAAAAACTTTGGGGACCTCTTCTGAACCAGTGTCAAGTGTAGAACAGGGCACATCACACTTGTACGATGCCAAAAGAGGAATTTTGGGTGCACACGGCGTTCACTTCAGCTGAAATTCAGCTAGAAATTAGCTGAAGAGTTGGTATGCTGCAATGGTGGAGAAACAAAACAGCCACGTAGTTAACTGCTCTTGGTAGAACTGAGAGGGAATTGTAGTATACACACTGCTCTCTCTATGCACGTGTATATCGCCATATTTCCAGACTAGGGACCACCGCATGTTTTCTCGCCTAATGAGAAACATAGGACCAGTTTCTACTGACAATATCAGTAAAGATTTTGATTAGCTTTTTTGTAGGATTTTCAGAGGGTGAGAGCAGCCTTTCAGCCGATGCTCATCGCAGCTAAGGCAAATGCCACTATCAGAGGCGTTAACTTGTTGGTTCACCATTTTGTGTCCACTGTGATCTCAAGTAACCTTAAGTAATCTCTTGCTCATCTTGTCACAAAAACTTATCATCCTCTGTAGACTTGATTGTCATCCTAAATAGTACCGAACTTAGTACTGGATTCGGCTGATTTGCCATAATATTGGTCAACTTCAGCTTGTAGAGAACCTTTCATTTTAATTCGATATTGTTGTGTTCAGCGGATTTCAGCTAAGCAGGACTAATGCGTTATCTTGACACCTGTCCTAACATTGTGATGTCATAATGTATGTAAATTCGTGTACTTCTTTGACAATAATTCTGAAATCAAACAGAGTGTGTACAGCTAAACACCTTTGCACTCTGTCATAGAATAAGGTCCACTCCTAACACCAGACATTTATTCTATAGACGCTACGCACTCAAAGGGTGTTTTTTCTTATGTCTAACAAATGTGAAAAGCAGTGCAGTGTCAGATAATGGCAACCACGCCAAGATGATAATTGGTCTGCCAGGATGGCAATTAGTCAAATTAGAAATAGTACTTAGGATTTGATATTAAGACAAAATTTTTTCAGAAACAAAAAGTGACAAAGTGTTTGGGTAGTGGTCAAAGTATAGTAAATGTGTTACACACAGAGTAGAAAAGTTGTATTAACGAGTAAAGAAAAATTTTTGTTTTTTGTGTAAAAATAGTTTGTGCATAATCTTTCAGGTGCGCTAGAGGTTATCCACGGCGTTTTTGAGTTGGTGTGAGCACCCACAAACTGTGACGGCGTTGCTAACGATGTGTTACAGGCATAAGGGACTTTCTATGATATTTTGGAGACATATCAGGTCATATAACTTCGTGTTGACTAGAGTTCAGGCTCGCGCAAATCGTGAAAGACAGAGGTTAGTTAGACGGTCTGAGATGGCGAAAGGACGTAGACCATCGCATATAGGACAAACTGAAGAGCTTGCTTGACGTACAGCAAAATGTATCGAATGCAGGTCACGAAATGGCACGAAGTGACAATGCAGAGGAAATTGTGGCAGTTTCGAGATCCGTATCTCAGGTTGCGACCGCACAAAACCGAACAGATGAAGGTTCTAGTGGTTCAGAAGCAGAATCAGAGGACGTGCAACATCGGTACGTTGAACTATATGTTGTCGGAAAGAATGTCTAAGTGCGTTAGCACTGAGCACGGAAGTCGGTGAGAAGTCACACGAGAGACGCGAACGGCAAAATTTACACCAAATGGTGGCAGATAAGGATGGCGAAGCGTATGATAGCGTGTTCTCAATGTTCATGCAACTCACTATTGCTGTCAAGCAAACAAGTGAAACGATGAGAGTAGGGTTAACAGACTTAAAACAGAAACAAATGCAGAGTTAGCAGACTTAAAATCAGAAACAATTGCTGCTTTTAATGGTGTCAAAACTGAAACCAATCCTGGGTTCACAAACGTTCACAAAGATCAGCAAAACATGCGAACGGAAGTTAATGAACTGTTTATTGAAATCCGGAAAGAGGCGAGAGACTCTCGCGAACTAATTCAATCGCTGATGGCCGATCAGAAAAAGATGTATACTGACATTGACCAGGTGCAGGATGCAGTGTTTAATATCAACCAAAGAGTTGATAATTTGGCACGTAACGCGTCTGGTAAGGCACAACAAATGTTGGAAGAAAACGTGTCACGCGTGCCACGTTAAAAGAATTCGATACACGCATCGTAAACATCGTCTCGAAAAATCAGCAGCAGTATGAACAGCTTCGCACAGAAGTGAAGCAATGTACCAAGAACCGTCCGTACAGAAAGCAGTAGTGAGGCGACGCAATCGGTAGTATATCTGACATAGTAGCGGAAAAAAATCCAGCGGTAACCAAGTCCGTTATGCAGTCTTCAGTGTCAGTTGAGAAAACACAAAAAAGTCATGAGATTCCCCTTGTATGTTCACAAGAGGTTGCGAAAGTACTCTCCGATCTGAAACAGAATGGAATGGTAGGAGAACAGTTGAGACAGGTGAGCGAAGCAGCTAATGTGCGTTCACAGCAGACAATAATGCGAGAAACGTTAACTGCGAGCATACCAACAGAGCGGCAGCCGACACTACGAACGTTAACGAATACACGATAACAGAGCAGTTTGCTGCGCCACACATACCAGATTATCAGTTTACGAGTTACAGTACAACAGGCCATGTACCGCAGGTCAGTAAGAAGCAAGTACACAGACAAAACACTGAGGCATTAAAGGGAAATTTAAAATTATCTTCCAATTCGATACATGAGGAAAGGTACTGTTTTAGATAATTGCACACCACTGCGTAGATGCGATGCTAGATGGGACTCAAATATGTCATCTCGGGATCAAAATCGAATAAGGGAAAACATGAGGCAATTGAAGGGAACGTGCAATGTTGCGAAAACACAAATACCATACGATGCAATAGAAAAATTTGACAATGACCATTTTTTGACAGTCAGAAAACGTCAACATTACAAAGGAAACGGGAACGGCTTACACCCCCGCACGTTTATAAATCAATTACAAATCCGTTTACCAGAGCATTGGCCACTTAGCCACAAACGTGATTTCTTTTGTGGTTGTATGGAAGGCCCAATACTGGAAAGCACGCAAAGAGTCGGTGCAAACTGTCAGTCCTATGAATCATTGAAGTCTACATTCCTGAAGCGATACTGGTCCGCGGAAACCCAAAATAGGATAAAGTATGAATTGTTACAGAAGGAGTCAGTTGAAAATTCTGGAGAAAATAAGCTAGTTAGATTTTTTGAAGAAATGACGAGAAAGAATCAGTTTTTAGACAATCCATACAGTGATGGGGAACTGAGCACGAAGTTACCCTTGCGATATCAGTAATCGTTGGTTGGTAGAGCAGGAGATAAATACGGGCATTTAAAGCGAGGTTAACAGAACTTGAATTCATCTTCAGTGAAGCTGACGCGAAGAATCAATGTGCAGTGAGAGAAACCAATTGTAGAGGGAATAATAGCAACCGATTGGCCTTTAATAATGTTTACAATGGTAGCAATAATATTGGGAAAGGTAATCGTTTTGAGAAGAATAGTAATCGTCCAAGGGGATAATAATAGCTATGGTTCTGGCAACTCACAGGCGTCATAAATAACTATGGTTTTGGTGACCCGCGGAATTACAATAATGGCTTTAGTTCCAGAAACTATGGTGGTAACAATAATTCGTGATACGATCACCGTGCAAACGAAGTATGAATGTTTAGAGGTTTTCCACCACAAAACCCAAATTATTTGGGTGGCACTGGAGTACCCAGAACGCAGAAATGTTGGGAGGATCAGTCTTCAGCAGGACAGCACACGCGAGATGAACCGTAAAAGAAGTCGAGTTCAGGCCACCAAGTCCTGGTAAAAAACAGAACTGATGAGATGAACGGTACGAAGACCCGTCACAAGAGATTCAGTCGTCAAATTAAGTTGATTTTATACTTAAATATGTAAATAGACTAAGTTTTGTTCAAGAATATTCTGAAGTAGTTTTATGGGGTGATCAGATGGAAATACCAGCGTACTGGGAACGCGTGTAACTTTTTCCTGTCAGGGGCATGAAATGGAAGCGAACATGGTAATTGTGCTGAAGCTATCTGTGCCCATAATCACTGGAGCCGATTTCAAGTATCAAAATCGTGCCACACTAAATAGGAACGAAGGGTACGTGATGCTCAGGAAGGTACGTCTTGCTTTTGAAGAAAAAAATCAGACATGAAGTGATGCTATGTGCTTACAAACAACTGGATCTGTACCAATTGGAGATGGGACATCCACGATATAGGTCGGCTAAAGAAACAATACTTACGGATGACGAAGTAATGGTGGAAATTCATCAAGAAATAGATAATAAGTTGCGACAAGTAAAGGATATTTCAGATACAGACAAAGCCGAATTAGAAGGAATATTACGGCAAGATGCCGAGGTGCTTTTACCAAAAATCCAGTGCCATTAAAAACTTTCAATAGGAATTCAAGGTTGGACATCACATGCCATTTAGAGTACCGCCTTACTCTATTCTACTGTGTTACCAAAGATAAGTATTTTTAGAACTACACAAGATGCTAGATGAAGACATTATTGAAATTTCGACCTCAACATACGTCCATTGCAAATTGTGGATAATAAGTTGGAAGTATTAGGTTGGACATTGATTCTTGAGATCTATCGCCCAGAAAAATTGGAAGAGCTTTTACAAAAGTTCTTTGGGGCAAGATTTTCTCTTCCTCTGATTTTAGGGCTAGTTTTTGGCAAATAGAACTAACACCTGAATGTAGAAAATATACGGCTTTTATCGCTTTTGGACGAAGTTATCTGTTGAAAAGGCTTCCTTCTGGACTGAACATATCCTATGCTGCCTTTATAAGAGGTCTAGGAACTGTATTGGATAAAGTGCGCCACCCGCGTATCACCTGTTAAGTCTATGTCATATTAGTAGCTGAGCCATCACGGAAACTTCATAATGAGGTGTTCAATAACTTGCTAAAGACATTAAAATAATGTGGAGTAACTGTGAACATACCGAAGCCCAGTTTTGGGAATAAAAATGAGTTTTTAGGCCATATTATTACTGATCACGGAATTGAACCAAACCCTAGCAAACTGCAAGCAATTTAGAAAGTAGGCACTCAATACAACCGAAAGACATTGCGTGGCTTCTTGAGACTCCTACAAAAGGTTCATTTGGATATAATCCCTTGCCACCCCACGTTTACGTGTGTTAACTAGTAAAAAGATGCCCTGTGTGTGGGATGCCGAAGCAGAACAGGAGTTCCATCAACTAAAAATGTCAATGGTTTAAACACCAATTTTAGTGCATCCCGATTTGACGAAAGAATGCTGTATGGCGACCGACAGTGCTAAAACAGGCTTGGGAGTGGTACTCTTTCAACAGTATTAAGAGGTTGGACAATGGCTAAGAAAGTCGATAGTTTTCGCGAACCGAGTACTTACCAAATATGAAAAGAATTACAAGCCTTAGCAGTAGTATGGGGCTTTGGTAGATTCAAATACTTCCTGTTTGGTCGTAAAACCAATGCGTTTACGGACCATAAGGCACTAGAATTTATGTTGAGTGCACAACTATTGCCAGGAAGATTAGGTCGGTGGATGTCAACGCTGCAGGAATATGATTTTCGAATCACCTACGTGCCTGGACCACCAAACATCATAGCTGACTGCCGGAAGGAGCTAACGAAAGCAGAGTGAGGAATATAGAAGAAGAGAAAGTACCAATGTATTACTTCAAAATGTGCCATTTGAAGATTACATCACCAATACCATAAAACAGTTAGGCGGGGAACAATATTAAAGACCCAGATCTCACCATGCTCAAAGCTAAGTGGAAAAATCGTCAATCACGGGCCATTAGACAATTTTATCTCATAAAGGACAATGTCTTATTCTACAGACGTAATACAGATACAAGTTTGTGGGTCGCACGTATACCACAGGATCTGATAAATAATTGTATTTGGTATATTCATTTGAGTAACAGTTATTTTGGAACTAAGATGTGTTTTTTAAATTAAAGATGTTTTGTCACTTCGCAAATATGGCGCGAAGAATCAGACAGGTTCTGGCTAAACGTAAGAAATGCCAGAGAGCTGAACATGTAACTTTTCAAACGAGACCACCAATGTTTCCTATCTTTCCGGAGAGCTCAAAGCTAAGTGGAAAAATCGTCAATCACGGGCCATTAGACAATTTTATCTCATAAAGGACAATGTCTTATTCTACAGACGTAATACAGATACAAGTTTGTGGGTCGCACGTATACCACAGGATCTGATAAATAATTGTATTTGGTATATTCATTTGAGTAACAGTTATTTTGGAACTAAGATGTGTTTTTTAAATTAAAGATGTTTTGTCACTTCGCAAATATGGCGCGAAGAATCAGACAGGTTCTGGCTAAACGTAAGAAATGCCAGAGAGCTGAACATGTAACTTTTCAAACGAGACCACCAATGTTTCCTATCTTTCCGGAGAAACTGAGACATGTAGCAGCAGCAGATCTCATGGGTCCATTACCTCGTCACGAAGAGGTCGTGTATTCGTTTTCGTGGTCCTCGGATTAACATCGAAATCGACATACGTGACGGTTTACTCCCTTGAAGAAAGCAACTGTGAACAGTATATGCAGCCGCCGACACAAGATTTCCTTCGACCGGATGGTCGTGTTGATAAAATGCTGTCAGAAAATTTATCACAATATCGTTCAGCGCAATAGAAAAACACTCTGGGACGGCATAAAATCAAACCTATTTATGTTTCCAAACATATCATGAGCGCCAACCCAGCTGAACGAACGATGAAGGATTTAGGAACCCTCTGTCGTTTGTATTGTAGCAAGCAGCATAATACGTGGGACATACATTTGTCTGACTTCCAGGGTGTGGTAAACGAAATGCCACATAGCAGTACGTTATTACCTCCAATAACAGTCCTGAAAAATAAGCCGGCACCAGATAAAATTCGGGAAATAACTAAATTCCCAGCAGAACCCAGCGTACAACATCAACATCTAGTAAAATTGGCAGCAAGCAATTTGACGGGTGCGGCGTTAAATAGAAAGAACCCAGCGGACAAGATGGCTACTTCACGAGTATTTTCAATAGGACAAAAAGTACTTGTGAAAACCCACCACTCTCTAGCAAGAACGAAAACATCAAAGCAGTAAGCTCTTTTCTGTATATAAAGGCCCATAGAAGTAAGTAAAGTGCTTCATGGTAATGTAGGCGAATTGGTTAATCCAAAAGCAGGAAAATTATTGGGCTTGCACCATGTGCGTCACTTGAAATTTTATAAAGGGTAAAACAGCGAATACTAACGCCACAAGGAAAATTAAATATATCAAATATCCAGATTCCAATAAGAGCAAAATCTCGAAGTCAAAGAGTAAGAAAGCTAAGAAAATGCATACAAATAAAAAAAATTAATTTGTACCTATCTCAATACAGTAAACTAGTTAACTTTCTCAGTAGATCAAAAGGATAGTTGTGATGGAAGAACAACAAAGTAAGAACTAAAGTAACGCTTCTGCAGAGGAAATGTGTTATGGGGAAAGAGTAGAAAGCAAGGAGAAAGAGAGAGATTAGCATGTGGATAGTTTGACGAAATAGTACTAGATGCTCTCTTAAAATTTTGTCTGAAGTAGAATCAAGTAGATTTTTGTGGATGAAAGGAAGCCAAGAATTAGGGCGGAAGTAAAGGTTAGGTAAGAAGGAAATATTCATTTGTGATTGGTTCCATCGTAGACGGTGACCGTTTAGTTGAGGAGATAGTTAGGGGGAAAATGAGAAGCATTTATGATTTGTGGAAGGTACCACAAGTTGCTATAAAAATGAGATGTGAGGGAAATAGATACAAAAAAATGTTAGGAGATAAGAATTAAGAAAGAGACTTGAATTGTTAAGGAAAGCGAGGAATATGTTATTTCTCGAAAGGACGTAGACAGGGATGTGAGTTTCACACAGGGATGACTTCAATAACTAAGAATATGATAGGGAGAGAAAGTAATAAAAAAGTTTACTGTTTAAAAGGAGGAGATAGGGATAACTACAACTAAGAAAAGGACAAGCTGTAAAATCATGGAACTGGAAATGGATAAAGGACACAAGGAAAAGACATATATTGTATTTCGAAGGTCTGCTACAGATTATGCCGAAAAGAAGAGATTGCAGAGAAAAAGACACTGGTGTCGGAGTCAAGGTGCGGAGTTTTTATAATATGATGTACCTGTAGTTAGAAAAAGAAAACATACCTACTAATACACTAATCTTCATCGCCATCAATTTTCCTCCTACTATCCATCGTCATGAAGATTAGGAAACTATAACCTTTATATTAATAGAAAAAAAATTATACATATAGAATGGGCATGGGCGTTGATCTAATAAAGAGATATATAGTTATGAAGGAGAATCCTATTTATAGTTTAAATACGTAATTTTGTAAAGTCTCTTAGTAGCTTAGTGTTTGTAAAGCTTGTAATGTATTTTAAGGTAGAAAGGGTGATAAGATAGGTAGTAATACCAGGTAAATTAGAGAAATTTGGGAATGTAAGATGGACAAAAGTGTGCACAATGTTGTATTATACATGACATCATTAAGAACGATGCTTCATCATTGCAGTCAGACCGACATCAGAACTGAGTAGAGCAGTTAGGCATTAGAGGAAGGAACATTGAGTGTGGGTGCCTGGTATGTCAGCTTTCGCGGTGATGAAAAGAAATGCCTTGTTGGAAGCAGCAGTCCAAGAGGATATCACCTCTGGGCAGAAGTATGGGTGTCTACGAGGAATCCTGGATACACTCGACATGTGACATGGGGCTATCTTTATTCATGTGGAAGTCACTTGCGATCAACAACAAAAGTGCTAGATCCTTAGCACTTTGTCACACACTGTTTAGGGGATAGGATAGACGTCCACCAAACCGGTGTGGAGGCGGACGTGTTACATCAAGGACGAACGAATGGAAGAAGATATCGTCAAACCATATGAAAGCGTGTGACTGCAAAACATTCGCTTATCACTTATGGGAGTAAGCAAGAGAACGATGGAAGGCTGTCGAATCTATCCTGATGAACAACCTCATACAATAAAGGATACACAATTATTTGAAAGAAAATACCATAAGAACGGATTACACAATAGCAAGGTTAAATAGCTCTTAAATCCCAATTCCCAGTCCAGAGAAGAACAAAGGCACAAGTGAGAAGACAGCAAGGTGAAACAATAAAAGATGATTCAATGCAGAAAATTAGGAAGAAAGAAGACCTGGACCAGATGAAATCAAGAAACCTTTCTAAATCCCTTCCCATACAAGACCATTATTGTATCTACCTACCTACAAGGAATCCAGTTTTAACTGTTATAGCAACATAAATGTCTGATATTCCCTGTGGCAAATTGAAACACTTCCAAATGAGGAAAAACAGGGGAAAATTAACTGGCATAAAGATTCGAGGATTGACAAAAATATAAGTTTATGCTACTAATAATAGATCTCTAATTTCATTTCGCCATGGGTAAATGCGGAATGGAACAAAGGCATCCAGGCATGGACAATACACTCAAATCTTCTGCAATCTTTCTCTCTTCCGATCGCCGTTCCATGCTCAGAGAAGACATGACGGAGCACATGAAAACGAGAATGACGACTTAAAGGAACCATTTTGATGATGTATGAGAAAGGACTGTTTGTGACAGATTAGTATCAGATTGAACTGAAAAAAAAATGAAATTTTTTATGAACACATTAAGTTTGTTGTTTAAAAATATTTAATGTTTGAAGAGGAGACAGATTTTTGTTAACAATACTTTTAAGTATTTTTAGTCTTGACAGATCAATAATATTTTCTTATATTTCATATTTTACAACACATCTAAGTTAAGAAAGCCAAATGTTGATGTTTTCTTTAGAAGTTAAGATACTCTTACATAATCTATTTGTTAAAATATGGGTTATGTAGAAAAAAAGTGTTTTGCAATTTCATGATGTTAATTTACTGTTTACAAGGAAATTAATAGGATTAGGAATTTAATATTTTTGTTAAAGTCAAGGAATAATTTAACTCATCTATAATGTTATAATGCATAAGCTTAAGATTTTTGAGGAATACTAATATGTTGGTGAATGGGATTGTGCTTGTAATGTTGTGACAAGGGTTATGTTAAGTATAACATAAAATACGAAATTATTGAAAAAGATGAAATGTTGGTGAATGGGATTGTGCTTGTAATGTTATGAGAAGGGTTATGTTAAGTATAACATAAATTACGAAAGTATTAAAAAAGATGAAACTTTCTTTAATTATAATTGACATGCTAAACTAAGGTTGAGAATCAGACACAAGTCAATCTCAGATTTAAAACTTATGAGTGGTAAAAATTAAAAGGAATCTCTAGTTTGTTTAAATTTAAAATTAAAATATAAGGAACTATAAAATGGAAAGAAAAGGCTTCATATTATTTAAATAATTGTATTAAATTAGAAAATTAGTAAAATCATGTTAAATTTTGGAAAAACATTACTTTAGTGCTCAAATCAGTAGTATACAGAAAATAGATTCAGGTGAAAAAAAATAACGAAAACGAGACTAAAAGAACAACAGTTTCTTCAAACAATTTCTTAACCACTGATTGACACAGCGCAAAACTGAACACGGAGGTGGAGGATATGTAAGGTGGCAGATGAAATGAATGTCAGTTTCAGAACATACGTGAAAGATTTTATATGTCGTAACAAGTAGATGAGAATTCCACCTGACATTCTTTGACGATAATGAGCAGATTTGCCTATTAAAATGTACAGTATGTAATGAAAAGGGATGACACACGATTCAATGGTATTAACACACTGAACCCAAATCCTGCATGTCAATGAGTAAAAAGTGCAAAAAGCTGCTGGGGGAAACATTTCAGTTTGGGGGCAGACGCGAGTTGCGCCATCACGGCCCAAGTACAACGGAATGCTTTTAAAAAGGGGTTGGTGACCTGTGGTGAGGGAGACAATGAACGCGCTGGGCAATACATTAAAGAGAATAGGTAGCGGGCCAGCGCTGCTTGCTATGGAGAAATTCTTTAGGAAACTGCGTGGGGAATTTCCAGATGGATACAAACAAACCAGCAACGCAATTCATCACGTGAAATGCCTGTGGCGCGCTCGTGATCTAGGCGTGTAACTTTTAGGCGTCAGGAGTGGACACAAAATGTCCGATTGGCTGGAATGAACTCAGAAAGAGTAGAAAGTAGCCAAATTTCGACGCAGTATGAAGGTAAGTCCTTTGCAATTGGCAGAGGTAGTTTGCGCAAGATGAAAGGAACGCTCCCATTGGTATGAAAAAGCTGTGCCGTGAAACACGAAAGAACACAGGTGCGGGACAGTTTGCTATGAAAGACACAAGACCAAAAACTTCCGGGACTCTCCACTGAACCAGCGTCAAGAGTGTAAAACAGGACGCATATGCTCTGTACGATGCCAAAATAGGAATTTCGGATGAATACTGCGTTCACCTCGGCTGACAGTCAGCTAGAAATTAGCTCAAAGAGTCGTTGAGCTCCAAATGCAGAGAAACAATACGGCCACGTAGCTAATTGTTCTTGCGAGAACTGAGAGGGCATTGTAGTACACACGCTGCTCCATTTATGCACGTGTATATCATCATATTTCCAGACTGAGGATGCGTGCATGTTTTCTCGCCCAACGACAAAACATAGGACCAGTTTCTGCTGATAAAATCAGTGAAGATTTTTATTAGCATTTTTATAGGCTTTTCAGAGTGCGAGAGCAGCCCTACAGCCGACAGCTCATCGCAGCTAAGGTAAATGCCGCTAGCAGAGGCGTATACTTGTTGGTTCACTAGCTTGCGTCCACTCTGAACTCAAGCAACATTGAGTAATCTTTTGTTTAACTTGTCACAAGAACTAACTATCCTCTGTAGACTTGATTGTCATCCTAAATAGTACCAATTTTAGAACCGGAGTCAGATGGTTTGTCCTAATATCGGCCAACTTCAACTTGTGCAGAACCTTTTATTTAAGTTTGATATTGTTCTGTTCAGTGTAATTTCGGCTAAGCACGACGTAATGGGTTATCTTGACGACTGTCCTAACATTGTCATGTCACATCCTATGTAAATTCGTGTACATCTTTGACAATAATTCTGAAATTAAACAAATTGTGTACAGCTAAATGTTGATGTGCTCTGTCATAGAATAAGGGTCCGCTCCTAAACCCAGTCATTAATTCTATAGACGCTAATGCACTCACAGGGTGTTTTTGCTGATGTCTGCCAAACGTGAAAAGGAGCGGAGTGGCAGAATACGTAAACAATAGACTAGCAGAGAAAGATGGGGAGATAGTATTACTGAAGTCGAATAATCCAGAAGTGGATTCAGTAGTTGTGAACCTCGTAATTCCCTTTTCCAGTAGGTCGTCTGAGGTTGTGCTGGCATTTGTAGAGGATATTTTTTCTTTACGTGAGATGTTGGCTTGGTCAGAAGGTTGTCTCTGTCAGGAGAGGCACTGCACAAGGCGGAGGCTTTGGAACACCTCTGACAAGAATTAGGTCAGTGATGTATGAAGTAGAACAGTGCACAAATTTTCGGTGAACGGTGGAGCGTAATTTCGAAAAATCATAATGAAGCCATAGGTATTCTGCGGAAAGGATGCTGAATTTCAGTTTGTGTATGTCCGAGCAGCAGATAGTAAGGAGGTGAACAATGTGTTACTTCACACTGATGTGCATAACGATCTCCGTGCAATAGTTAGCTTGGGCATCGGAGAATGAGGAAACTGGTGTAAGGAGTAAGGGATTGGAAAATGTGTTTATTACTGACGGTTTAGTGGGATCAGCAGCAGGGGTATAGGAGCACGGCAGGTGTGGACTGGATGGTAATGAGTATCTGTTAATTTTAGTAGCTAAGGATCCGCCGAAAGGCTTCCTAAATCAAAGTAAACGCAATGAAAAAGAATAGAGACTTGGAATGAGCATTAATGGGTGTAATAGATGCCAGAAAGTTGTGGCGTGGAATTTAAGGTAGTGTACAATTTTATGTAGGCGAAATGAGTGCATATTGAAACTTATTAAACTCTTAAAAATTATACCCTAGAGCCAAAAACATAACAACATATATTTAAAATTGAGCTTTAAAAACTTAATTTTACTCCATAGTAACAACTGTTTCATTCAGTACAAAGGTCAGCATGCATGTGTACAGTACACAATCGTACCTACCTGAAACACTGCTGCAACAAGCAGGTAATCTCAAAATCGTGCCCTAACACAAGGATACTTCAGAGCATACCTCTGCTGTTCTCAGATAAATGCCCACACAAGGCAGTGTGACAGTCCCATTCACTAAGTGACCTGACGAACCGGCAAACATGGCAAAAGTGTAACAATAATGGCGCCCTAGCAGTCTCAGAACTGTCCTGCTAGAGAACACCCCTTCGGTAAACCTTCAGATCGCCTCAGCAGTACTAATTGAGGATACAAGTTCACTTCCACATCACAAATTTTCCTTAAAGGTCCGCGTACTATTGATGTCGTGCTACATTCCCTCCGCTTCCTACTAGGAACCAATGGATAAAGGAAGTAGTTCCAAAAAGTTTAGCTCCAAACACAGCGAACACTGCAGACCTTCCACCTAATTTACGCCCCCCCCCCCCCCCCCCCCCCGCACGTTAACTGTAGTAGCTCAGTGCCGATTGCCACCTCAGTTCCTTTCGCAATCGACTCTCAAAGCTGATCGATCCATACTCGCTATGGATTAGCAAAGTCGTGCCAACTGGTACAGAGTATAAGTTTTTGGAACCTCCTGCCAGATTAAAACTGTGTGCCGCACTGGGATTCGAACTCTGGACCTTTACTTATCGCTGTCAACACGTCGTCACAGCATTACTTCGGCATATACCTGATCTCTCACCTCCCAACTTTCGCCGAAGCTCTCTTGCGAAACTTGCAGAACTAGCACTCCTGGAAGAAATGATGTTCCATAGACACGACATAGCCACACCCTAGGGAACGTTTCCAGAATGAAATTTTCGGTCTGCAGCGGAATGTGCGCTGATATGAAACTTTCCGGCGGATTACTTCGGAGCTTCGCCTTTCACGGGGAAGTGCTCTACCATCTTTGTTCTACACAGGAGTGCTTGTATCCAGTGACGTAGGGAAATGTAGTGGCTGAGAAGCAATGGAACCCACCACATTATAAGCTGTGCAACGTGAAGGATAGTGAGAAATCTGAAATCGGTGATGATGGAGACAACAAAGTTTAATCAGCGTGTAGAAGTAGCGTCTCATGTAAACGAGGGCTGAGGCATGATCCTTCCTCAATATCATGCCATAATGGCCTTCGACGACATATAGTGGAGGTTTGTGGGAACACTCCGGCCAACGAAAGCTTTCGTCCGTTGACTGTCGTGAGGAGCATCTATTGGTCAAGGCAGAAAACCGCGAACAATGACATTGAAGCTTCATTCACCCGACTGTTTGTCAAGTGGCTCTGGGAAATCGCTATGGATGTGCGTGAAGCCTGACTTACCAATTATTACGTTATGCGCAGTGGAAGCGCTGGAATATAGCGAGATACTAGGTTTGGCATGTTTTTTAGTGATACGTAAAGAAAAGGAAGAAATCTCGTATTGAGTCGAGAATGAGGGAGGAAATCACCGTGTCCTTTCAAAAGAACCATCCCGGTGTTTTCCTGGAGCGATTTAGGGAAATCGTGGAAAACCTAAGTCTAGATTTCCGGACGTGGGTTTGAATCGTCATCCTCCCGAATGTGAGTTCTTTGGTGAGAGGCAGTGTTGTACGTATACGAGGAAGGGATTGACGCAAGGTGATAACCATCAATGTGAATAACTTTGGCGTTTAGGAGGTTGGATTTTTAAAGGGAATGTTTGTGGCAACGTTGGAAATTCCAGGCGAGGAAGATTGTCACACAAGAAGTGTAAGTTTTAGGAGGGCACAAAATGCTGCTATTTAAAGTGGACTGAGAGCGCGCAGATGGATGAACGGGCGTTGGAACTTCATAACATGTTCTTCCTGCAAGGGCAGTTGCTGGCAATGCGACACAACACAGTATTCCGACGGGAAACGAAGCATAGTTTTAATAAAAGCCATTCAGAGTAACATGTCTCAGTAACCGATTTTGGAGTAGGTTACCAATCTGCAACTAACAGAACATATAACAGAAGAGAGCACTAGCCCCTATGGGGCAGGAATTATTATTGTACCGAACAAGTCTACAGACGGTTCGAGGAAATCTAGGTTCTTTTGCGATTACCGCCATTTAAATAGTAAAACTACGACAGATGCCTACCCTACTCCGCACATCACAGAAACGATTGATAATCTTGGACAGCGTTGGTACTTATCATAAATGGTTTTGAAGAGTGTGTAACTTCAGTTGAAAGAGGCTTCACAAGGTAGACAAAAAATTCTGGTTTCAAAAATGCACCGACAACATTCCAGCATTAATTGCATGAAGTTTTGAAAGTACTGAAACCCCATCAGTCCCTAATGTATATGGATGACACAATCATCTTTCCAAAATATATGCAGGAGCGTAGGCAACGACTGTGGGAACTACTGAAGAAGTGTTGGGCAGCTCATTTAACATCATTTGCGTAGAAGTGTCGCTTTGTGCTAGAAGAAATCAGCTATTTAAACCACATAATTACTAAGTTTGGTGTAAGGACTGATCCTAGATTGCTTCACGCAGAGTAATATTTTCTGGTACCAGGAAAAGCAAAGAACTACAATCTCTTCAGGGCCTCGCAAACTATTACAGAAAACTTGTGAAAGAATCTGTGGATATAGAACGCCCGACCACACGGTTGTTAATGAAAGATGTAGGTTTTTGTGGTCTGAAAAATGTATGAGCGTTTGTTGGATTAAAATGGATATTACCGTCAAATCCACTTCCGGCGTTTCCGTACTTTTGTAGTAAATTTGTATTGTCATGTGAGGTGTTGAACTATGCCGTCTGGTGCGTTTTTAGTGAGGAGGTCGACGGGGAAGAACATTCTATTGCTTTTGCGTCTAGGCTGTTAAATGGTTTGGAGATAATTTATTAAACGACGGAATGAGAAATTCTTAGCATGGTGTATAGTGTGAGATACTTTCGGTGTGACAAGTACAGAAGGAAGTTTAAGGTGGTGATGGACCATGCTGATGTGCAGTGATTACAAGGTTTGATGGACCGATCCAGTAGACTGACAAGGTGGACACTAAAACTCAGTGAATTTGAATAGAAAGTAATCCACAAACCAGGGAGGAAGCATGGAAATGCAGACACTCTAAAACAGTGGTACGAGCACTAGGTCATGATCTAGCTGTGACAAACAGCACACAGCGATGACGAGGAGTATAAATAGTATAGCGAGCAACAGCAATTTAGCATGTATGACAACATTAGGACCACGAGTAGTTGCTTCAGCAAACCTGACTGAAGAAATACTGAGGAAAATGCATAATCGGTTCTTCTAGGGTCACAGGAATCCAAGGCGACGAACTGGAAGGTGGAGAAGTACTGGTGGAGAGGATGGCGGAGTGAGGTGGATCAGTACTTGGAATACTGTAGTGAGCGCAGTTTGCAGATTTAAGTCGGAAACAGGTGCCACTGCAGAGATTGCCGTAAGCAACAGAACCTTCTACACTCATGCTCACAAATTAAGGAGAATGCTGATACATGGTGAAACAACGCCCTGGTGGGCGGTTTGCGGGTTTAAGTCACCTCGGGGTATGACCATGCGGTGCATTTGACCTGCAGTCGTCGCACTGTGGCGCTGGGAGCAGTTCACATACGCAGCGGTGTGCTGGTGTATGTCGGAGTACGGTGCAGCGAGGTAGTGTGCAGAAGTTTTCAGACGTGCTAATGGTGACTGTGTGTCGAAAACGGCTCAAAGAACACATACTGATGACGTTATGAGGGGTAGAATACTAGGACGACTGGAAGATGGTCAAACACAGCAGGCCGTAGCATGGGCCTTCCGTGTGCCACAAAGTGTGATCTCAAGATTATGGCAACGATTCCAGCAGACAGGTAACGTGTCCAGACGTACGGGACGTCCACAATGTACAACACCACAAGAAGACCGATATCTCACCATGTGTGCCCGCAGGCGGCCACGGAGTACTGCAGGTAGCCTTGCTCGGGTTCTTACCGCAGCCACTGGAACGGTTGTATCCAGACACACAGTCTACAGACGAATGAACAGACATGGTTTATTCGTCCAGAGACCTGTAAGGTGCATTCCACTGAGCCCTGATCACAGGAGAGCCCGTAAAGCTTGGTGTCAAGATCACAGTACGTGGTCATTGGAGCAGTGGTCCCAGGTTATGTTCACGGACGAGTCCAGGTATAGTCTGAACAGTGATTCTCGCCAGGTTTTCATCTGGCGTGAACCAGGAACCAGATACCAACCCTTTAATGTCCTTGAAAGAGATCTGTATGGAGGTCGTGGTTTGACGGTGTGGGGTGGGATGATGATTGGTGCACGTACGCCCCTGCATTTCTTTGACAGAGGAACTGTGACGGGTCAGGCGTATTGGGACGTCATTTTGCACTAGTATGTCCACCTATTCAGGGATGCAGTGGGTCCCATCTAACTCCTGGTGGATGATAACGCACGGACCCAGCGACCTGCCATCGTGGAGTAGTACCTTAAAACAGAAGATATCCGGCGAATGGAGTGGGGAGTGGCCTGCCTGTTCTCCAGACCTAAAATCTATCAAGCACGTCTGGAATGCTCTCGGTCGACGTATCGCTGCACGTCTTCAAATCCCTAGGACACTTCAGGAGCTCCGACAGGCACTGGTGCAAGAATGGGTGGCTATACTCCAGCAGCTGCTCGACCACATGATCGAGAGTATGCCATCCCGTTGTGAACCCTTTGTACGTGTGCATGGTGATCATATCGCACAATGATATCGGGGTACATTCCCAGTAATCACTGGTGTTTTGTAGCATATGTGTTTCGGGACGGTTTTTTCAACTTATAACCAAGACCGTGGACTTAAAGATCAGTGTCGTGTGTGTTCCCTATGTGACTATGCTATTAGCGCTAGTTTTGTGTAGTGCCACGTTTTGTGGCACCACACTCTGCAGTTATCTTTAATTTATGAGCATGAGTGTAGTTTCATTGGGGGTGATATCTTAGGACCGCTCAACTGAACGTCCAGTAGGAAATCGTTTTGTGTTAACCATCATAGGTAATTTTTCTCGTTATATCGAGAAAGTGCCGATGCCGTGCCAAAAATCAATCAGCGTCACGTACCTGTTGGTGAACAGATGGGTAATGAAATGTGGTGTGCCAGAAACAGTAATAGCAGAGCAAGGGACGAACATGAAGTCAGATGTGATGAAGGGATTTGTCGCAGTGAAAGGTAAAGAAGTTGAGAACTAGCATAAAATGTTCTCGGTTTACTTGCCACGCCAAATTTTGGCCTTCGTGGCGAAAGACTTCCTAGTCATATAAGTTGAGAACTAGTTCACTCCATTCTCAAGCACTGAAGGTTCATCAGACGATTGCGAAGATCTTTAATTTTTACGTGATTGCCAACCACCCAGATGAGATACATATTTACCTTTGGTGGTTATTGGGTGTAATTCAAAAATACACACTAGTGCAAGGTTCTCACCATACAAAGTGGTGTATGGTAGGAAAATGCCATTTCCATTCAACATTAAAAAGTAGAAAGGAAACAGGAGCGAGGATTTGCGAAAAACGGTGAGAGAGGAAGAACACATAACAAACGAACACAAAGGCACTGGAAAAGTAAGAGGAAGCAGTGAAGTGCGTGGGAACGTTACCCCAGAAGAATATGGATCAGTTGATGATGTCGTTCAGTCCGTATATCCTGAGAGGGAAGACGGCAAATTTTGTGTCACTATACTGGGGCCCATACAAACAGAAGATATCCGGCAAATGGAGTGGGGAGTGGCCTGCCTGTTCACCAGACCTAAAATCCATCAAGCACGTCTGGGATGCTCTCGGTCGATGTATCGCTGCACGTCTTCAAATCCCTAGGACACTTCAGGAGCTCCGACATGCACTGGTGCAAGAATGAGAGGCTATACTCCAGCAGCTGGTCGACCACCTGATCGAGGATCAGTTGATGATGTCGTTCAGTCCGTATATCCTGAGAGGGAACCTAACCTAACCTAACCATCCACAATATGTGTTACGCTTGAGGAAGTGCTCGAAACGTTTTGTGTTTGGTTGTTTTATTTTCGGTTGTATATAGGTTATTGGCATAATTTTCAGTGCATATGTTAGGGTATGGATTATATTTCGTGTCATGAAACGTACTGTTCAGAGACAACAAGCTTATAGGTGAGTGGGGAAGTTACCTTCAGGAAAGGGCGTGGGAAGAAGAATGTCAGTTTTGGTAATTCTATACCTTTACATCTGGAGAGGTATGGGGGCGCTGCGAGATCGTTACATGGCTGGAGGAGTCTTGTTTTCCAGGCAAAAAGAGTGTAATATCTTGCCACAGATGATCATTAAGATTAGTATACAATGTGTGAGAGCTGCGGACCGATATAAGGATGTCGGAGGTGGTGTTTTGGGTTGCAAGCAGTTAGCAAATAGTAACGGAATGTTTAGGGAGGTATCGAAAGAAGACAGGACATTGATATGGGCGTATGCAAGACTGAAGGAGCAGATGCAGGAAGTGACAGAAGGTGTACCACACGAGACATCCAGAGTGAAAAGGGAACGCTGTAGGTATAATACTAAGGAACATATTTAGGACAGCAGGAAACGTGATAAACAAAACAGCGGACGCCACAAGGAAACCAACAGAAGTGAATAGAACGATTACAGAGTAGCATTCCACCTGGATGTGAGTCTGGAGAGTGGCTGTAGAACACAACATACATGCTTCAACAGCTTACTAATAAAATGATGGATCATGCTACTGCATCAGCTAATACTCTAAATCAGGAGTAAGAGGCAGTTCAGGACAGGTGCAAATGCTGGATTCTAGGGAAACGGTGGCAGCTATTGCAGTCACTAGAAGATCGTTTATAGGAGCCAAGTGTGGAGTTTATGAACTTGCAGGAAGTTCATGGGCAGTTAAGTCCGATCTTGTTGTCACCTCAGCACAACTGAAGCGGTTGAGAAAGGTGCAAGTTATATTTGGAAATAGAGTTTATGTGTTGTTGAAATGAATCTTCGATGTTTGGAGGTTTATTTCATAGTAATTCTCGTCCTATATAAATGTTATCTGCTAAGCTATCAAAGAGCATAGCCATTAGCGCTATTGATCAACAGCGTAGTTTATTGGTAGTTAGTGAATATTAATGTATCATGAAAGATTAAGAAATATTTTAGAATGTTAATGCATACAGAGAAGGTGAGAAAAGATTGAATATACACTCCTGGAAATTGAAATAAGAACACCGTGAATTCATTGTTCCAGGAAGGGGAAACTTTATTGACACATTCCTGGGGTCAGATACATCACATGATCACACTGACAGAACCACAGGCACATAGACACAGGCAACAGAGCATGCACAATGTCGGCACTAGTACAGTGTATATCCACCTTTCGCAGCAATGCAGGCTACTATTCTCCCATGGAGACGATCGTAGAGATGCTGGATGTAGTCCTGTGGAACGGCTTGCCATGCCATTTCCACCTGGCGCCTCAGTTGGACCAGCGTTCGTGCTCGACGTGCAGACCGCGTGAGACGACGCTTCATCCAGTCCCAAACATGCTCAATGGGGGACAGATCCGGAGATCTTGCTGGTCAGGGTAGTTGACTTACACCTTCTAGAGCACGTTGGGTGGCACTGGATACATGCGGACGTGCATTGTCCTGTTGGAACAGCAAGTTCCCTTGCCGGTCTAGGAATGGTAGAACGATGGGTTCGATGACGGTTTGGATGTACCGTGCACTATTCAGTGTCCCCTCGACGATCACCAGAGGTGTACTGCCAGTGTAGGAGATCGCTCCCCACACCTTGATGCCGGGTGTTGGCCCTGTGTGCCTCGGTCGTATGCAGTCCTGATTGTGGCGCTCACCTGCACGGCGCCAAACACGCATACGACCATCATTGGCACCAAGGCAGAAGCGACTCTCATCGCTGAAAACGACACGTCTCCATTCGTCCCTCCATTCACGCCTGTCGCGACACCACTGGAGGCGGGCTGCACGATGTTGGGGCGTGAGCGGGAGACGGCCTAACGGTGTGCTGGACCGTAGCCCAGCTTCATGGAGACGGTTGCGAATGGTCCTCGCCGATACCCCAGGAGCAACAGTGTCCCTAATTTGCTGGGAAGTGGCGGTGCGGTCCCCTACGGCACTGCGTGGGATCCTACGGTCTTGGCGTGCATCCGTGCGTCGCTGCGGTCCGATCCCAGGTCGACGGGCACGTGCACCTTCCGCCGAGCACTGGCGACAACATCGATGTACTGTGGAGACCTCACGCCCCACGTGTTGAGCAATTCGGCGGTACGTCTACCCGGCCTCCCGCATGCCCACTATACGCCCTCGCTCAAAGTCCGTCAACTGCACATACGGTTCACGTCCACGCTGTCGCGGCATGCTACCAGTGTTAAAGACTGCGATGGAGCTCCGTATGCCACGGCAAACTGGCTGACACTGACGGCGGCGGTGCACAAATGCTGCGCAGCTAGTGCCATTCGACGGCCAACACCGCGGTTCCTGGTGTGTCCGCTGTGCCGTGCGTGTGATCATTGCTTGTACATCCCTCTCGCAGTGTCCGGCGCAAGTATGGTGGGTCTGACACACCGGTGTCAATGTGTTCTTTTTTCCATTTCCAGGAGTGTATATTATACTAGATCTGACATGTGATTTCATTTTCACATTTGGGTACTGGAAAAAACGGTGTTTCGCTTAACTGTCGGACCTCAAATCCTACGATGAGAAATATGTTTACGGAGTTTTTGAAAATTGGTGTAGCAACGGTGATATGATTACGAAAAGCTAGCCGAGTAGCGTGTACTTATTGGGTAGATGAAGTATAGAGGTAGTGCGGTAGAGAACCACAAAACGTGCAAAGCCGGACCTTCTCCATGGAGGAGGACAGAGCAATCCCGCTACCCAGTTTTGGTGAGATTAATTAAAAGTTGTAAGACAGCTGCAGTATCATTTGTGGGCTGGTGACCGTAGTGTGACTACATGTCGGCCAGAATAACACTGGCGCAGAACGGTTGTGACACAGGCAAACCACGCTGAGTGGAAAACTGCACCACACAGCAGTAATGGTTGTAACGTGCTGGTAGATGTCACTAGACCAGAGCAAGCCTTTGGTATAGACTACGGGACTAGGTCAGGTCTTGGTGTAGCAAATACATACCACAGCCTACAAATAGATCTGAATTTTCAAGCAGAGGTACTTCTTCATTGCAGTACAACAGCACCACCACTGCGCCAGTGACACACCGGACGAGGAGACAATTGGGCACCACCAACAGCAGCTACGAGTTTGGGTCAACATCAGGCCAGCCGCCACCAACACGGAGTTCCTTACGGGATTTGGTGCCTCAACAGCAGCGAGCTTCCGACTCCTGCCAGAGGGCAGCAGGTCGCATCCTGCACACAACACTCACCTCGCGCTGCCGCGCATGCAGGGTTGAGTCGAAAGAAGAGGCCGTTTTCCAGTGGAGCGCCATCTCTGCATAACATGCACCACCGCTGACCCCACAGCCGTGGCCTACTGAGCCTGCCGGCCATCCTACGGCCTGTTGTCAGCATTGCAGGGCGCCTACATGAGCAGCCCCTCACCACACGGAAGCAGCTGGCCACGAGACAGGATCATCGGACGTCAAAGCAGTGAGGCAACCCTCGCTAAAGACGCGGTGTGTGGTTAAGCGGAATAAACGCGTTTCTTTTGGTGAGCTGTGTTTCTACTGTGCGTCCCGGCCCGTTGTCACCACCACTCAATCTACCGAGTCCAGCCGCACTCAACACTACAGTCTTGTCGAATACGGGTAATCATATCTAACCGAAACATATGGCAGCAGAAGAGAACGAAGAGATCTAGGAAAACGCTTTAACATGTCAGAGGCAGAGCGAGAAATAAGGGTGCATTAGTGTATGAGATGGAAAGAAGAAAACAGAAATAGAAAGCGATGAGAAAAACATAGAGAGGAAAGCTACGCTGATAATAAGAGATGAAGCATTAGCATCCTCTTCAGTGCAGAGTGATTTCTGATAAGACGCCGGTTACAGGGTAGTTTGTTCCAGAGTCGAGTGGCTGAAATGGAGAGGGAGATTACATCTCCGCAGAAGAAATATTATACTGTAGCTATCACTAACTTAAAGACTTGATCAACTTGTTATACGCAAACATTGCATCAACTGTGATAATATTTCCTTCTTCAGAATGCATGAATAGCTCGCCTACGATGGATGGTTGCACGCATTGACGACACACACACACACACACACACACACACACACACACACACACACACACAGACTGTAACATAGCTCCAATAAGAAACTTCGTAGTTGAAACTTCCTGGCAGGTTAAAACTGTGTGCCAGACCGAGACTCAAATTCGGGACCTCTGCCGTTTGCGGGCAAGTGCTCTACCAGGAGAGCTTCTGCAAAGTTAGGAAGGTAGGAGACGAGGTACTGGCAGAAGTAAAGCTGTGAGGACGGGTCGTGAGTCGTGCTTGGGTAGCTCAGTTGGTAGAGCACTTGCCCGCGAAAGGCAAAGGTCTCGAGTTCGAGTCTCGGTCCGGCACACAGTTTTAGTCTGCCAGGAAGTTTCATATCAGCGCACACTCCGCTGCAGAGTGAAAATCTCATTCTGGAAACTTCGTAGTTATAGCTCCTCATTTTTCCGCGAAGACGTTCTTAGCATTTCTTCAAGGCGTACTAAGATAATTTTGTGGCGCTTCAGCACCCATTCTTCGCAAAACGCTCCTTCTATAATGTCTGAGTATAAACGGATCGAGAATCATCTTGATCGACACGCTTATATCTTGACATATTAGCCACACTATATTCATTTGTGTCAACAAGCCTCCCATCATGAAAAGTAGAAACTGATAGACACAATATGATACATGAAACATAAAATAAACCTTACAGTACTGAAAAGCACATATAAAGCTCTTAATATACATCACGAGAGAGTCTATTTCTTTTCTTCACCGACTGCGACATAATCGCGTGTACAAACAGTGATCCAATACTGTAAAATGCTTTTTAATTCAAGTCTATGATCACAAATGAATTCTTTAGACGATTACCGGTTTCAGTCTGTAATGACCATCTTCAGATCTTTTTTACACCATGTCCTATACAGATCTTTTTTACACCATGTCCTAAAGTGATACGGCCATAATGGCATCGTCAAAACATATAAATATAATCGCTTTAGGACATTGTGTAAAAAAGATCTGAAGATGGGCATTACAGACTTAAACCGGTAACAGTCTAAAGAATTCATTTGTGATCAGAGACTGGAATAAAAAAAGTATTTCTTTTCTTGTTTGAGAAAAGAACAGCTCTATGTCAAAGACGTGACTTGGAATCTTAATGATTCAGAACAGAGCTGAGATCCTGTCTGCTCATGCAGATTTGTGTCTTCCGTAGTTTCCCCGAATGTCAAACGGTGATTGATCATATAATTTCCTCTATAAGTTTGCAGCCACTTCCTTGTTACAGTATTGTTCGCTCCTCGTTTTTCCTCCGTTTCTATATATCTAATAACAGACGTGTCAACCAATAGTCTGCCTCCAGCGGTTTTCTCTGTATTGTAAACGCTGGAGTTGCCATTTTTCTATGTTGACTTGTGCGTCTACCAACTCCAGACACAACGCAAAGTAAAATGAATGGGATTTTTTTGAAAATTGAACATTCTTTTCTACATGTGGTTAAATAATATGACTGTAGGAATGGATAGGTAACAATGATGTACACTCTAGAGGAACTGTGTCAGAGGCCCTGGACCTGTCGTGGCATGGACTCCAGCAGGTAAAAAAACCGTTAAGGTGCCATCATCATTTATAGCTATTCAATTGCCGTTCATGAGACTTTAATATTGGTGGGATCTGAGCCAAAACGAAAAAATATCGCCGAACAGTGTGCCAGATATGCTCAGCTGTATTACGATCAGACGACAGGTGCAACATAGAATGTTCCCGGAACTATTGCAACACAATCGGGTATCGATCGCGTAGAAAGGCGCGCTGTCTTGCTAACAAAGAATGGGATGGGGGGGGGGAGTAGGAGGAGGGCACTTTTTGCGCATAAATGAGAGTACATGATCGGACAATAGGTTCCCACATCGTTTGGCGGTTACAGTAAATGTGTCATTAGTACCGTTACTTCAGATACAAACATCTTCCATATGAGAATACCCATACTCATAAAATCCTGTCCAAATGATCCTGCACTTTGGCAACGTCGCATACTCGCTTTCCTCAATCTGCCTCACGTTTTTCAGAACGAATGCAGTTTTTCAGGTCCCTTGTCTGTTTGTAAAACATTTGGCGCCTTCTAGGTGTTTCAGCCTTTACAAGAAAACTCACAGAACACACAGACCGCAACAGACATCAGTCAATTGTAGTTTCATGCACGTAAAACACAATAAAGCACTCAAATACGAGGGAAGTCCAAAATATAGAAGTTAAACACAGACTGAGAGCTGACTGGCTAGCTCAGCAGCTGTCTACGTCGCAAGTAGTAGCGCAAAATGTGTTCTAAGACAATTTGTCAGTCCAAACTTGATTAATTTATGACCCCCTCCCCATCTCCTTAACTTCTGTTAAATGATTTATGACCCGCTAGGGATAATCCCTCCCTCTCCATGCCCCCACACCTCTGTATAAACCCCTCACTGATATAAGCACATTTTGAAATCAAATTAATTGAAAAATAAATTATATCGACAAATTAAGTAACCTCTCCCTCTCTGGTAAATCCCCCAGCCCCTCTTCCACCTAGAAATTGGCGGGAAATCACTCAATCTATCCTGCAGACGAAGGATCTCACAGCAGGAAATTCAAGTCAGTGTCAGTTACATAAAAAATGGAATACTATTTACTAATAAAATTCAGTTTTCGGGGGTTGTATCTCTCTTTTATTTGGTGGGGAAAGCTCACTACCCTCACTGGTGGTCTAGAATACATAGAAAATAGTAATTAAGTACATCGATTTTTACCGATCAAGCATTGATTATCGTTACAAAATTGACGTCGACATAGTTCACCGCACGTAATTGCACTGTTAAAATCTTCCAATCACGTCTTCACTGACTATAGGGCAGACATTACAATTGCTCCATGTGTTCCCACATGAGCAGGTCAGGAGAAAGCCTGCACACAGTGCCGACTCATGCAGTGTGCAGACTGGAATTCATGTTAATCACCAAACACATTATAAGGTGATGGCGTCTCTTTTATATTAATTCCTGAACAATTCCTATTGAAACCCATGCTCTCTCTCTCTGTCTCTCTCTTTTTTTCTCTCTCTCTCTCCCTCCTTCCCTTCTTCTGTCCATCTGTCTCGATCTCTCTCTCTTTTCTCTCTCTTTCTCTCTCTCTCTCTATGTCTCTCAAGTGGCCACTTTCTGTTACGTGCCATTACTGGGCCTACATGTATTGTCAGTCACTGCCACACTGAACTGAAAACAAAACATTGTTTACCTGGGAAACCCCACAAGCCTTCCCATGCTGGATAGCAGGACATGCAAATGCCTGACTGCAAATCAATCAAGAAATACTACTGAATTCAATAAATTGATTGACTAATTAATTTCGGGTCACGTGATCGTCATGTAGGGGCATGAGGTGGGTTTGGTAGCTCACCAGTTTCAGTCGCAGTCAGTATCTGGAAGAAGAAGAACAATGAAGCGGCAAGAGCAACCAAGATATCTGCCCCCGTATTGCCTCTTCCTCTTCTTTGTTCAACTCCATGTCATTGTCTGTGGAAGCTTATTGTTTCCTCTTCTTTTTTCTGTGGTGTTTGTCGACCAGCAGCGATATCCAGCTTATCTGGACCAGCAGCAGCTACCCCCGGCTCGTCGTGACCTGTCAGGGACAGCAGCAGTGGTACACCTGAGCAGCATGCTGGAGCGGGAAACCGAGATGCTATTATCCACCCCACTCATTGATTTGTGTAATGAAGAGACCTAGAAGGTCCCTGGCTGTCAGAATAACTGTGCTGGGGACCCTATACAATACGGTGCGGGTCAGTACTGGTCTCCAACACATCCACAATCCCAGAAAATTCCGATGTTACTGCAAGGTCGGAGTGTTGTTGTATTGGACGAGAAGCTGGCCAGTTCTTCCCAGAGTTCTGCCGTTTTCCCTTCAACTTACAGTTTAACAGGTAGCGGTTCAAAGCGCTTAAATATTGTGGACGGTGACTGGCATGTCGCGATAGACACTGAAAATGCATTGAGAACTGTTGAAGCGCTGTGTGCAGACTTCTAGGTTCACACACAGTAGAGATTTCTTATACAGTTCGTGCACTTGCATCATTATGAGGAAGAAAGTAGACGAATTAGCTGTAAAAGATAATGGAATTGAAAGAAAGTACATAACTTAATTGTACAGGTTGAGCCAAATTTATGTAAGGTGCAGCTTGTGGAGCAGCCCACTTAGTATATAGCAGAATGTCAGCTAAGCATAAAGATAATTGCTGCATGGAAGGCTGTTTGAGAGAAGTTATGTTTGCTAACGTTAGAATATTTGAATCGAGAGCAGCAACTGTGACAAACATCTGGCTAGTTGCTACATTTCTCAATGAACGCTAAGCGAAATTACACAACGACAATGATGATGTGAATGCCGGTTTCATTAACCATCACTTTGACGCTAGGATAGACAAAAGATTCAGTGTCAGTGAACACAAACCATACATGTTACGTACACTGTCTATAACTTTAAATGAAAAAAAAAATGCAGACAGGGCATGGATAATTCCAGTGAATACGAGGTTTACTAAATCTCATTTTCCTAAAACCCACCAAAACAGTAAAAGTTTCAGCCAAAGACTGGAGATGTATGGTGAAATAATACAATCGGCTGGTGTACACAGGGAAGGACATTACAAAATCATTATTTTAAGACAATTGGTACAACAGTGGCGATGGAATTGACATTCAGCACAAAAGAGTCAGCAATGAACCTCCTTAGTACATATTCCACAACAAAACCAATAGGATAATAAATCGATTACGACTGATCATGGCATCATCTGCTGCGGGCGACACCATTAATTGGAATGAGGTGGTCTCTGTTATTTCTCAGCGTAGAGAGACAGGTAGAGTCAAATGAATATGGAGAAAGTAGTTCGAGAACTGCAAAAATCAGCACGCAGAACTACCGTCGTATACATCTTATGGTTTTAGGTTGGATGGCTTACGGCAGGTTGATCTTGTACATATCAGGGAATTTTCATATGATGATAATTCAAATACATTAATAGTTATTGATATGTACTCCAAATTTGCCTGGGCATTACCTGTCAAAACATAAACTGGGAGATATGTCGCGTATGTGTCTGAGCGTTTGTTGCAGACAGGGTCGAATCGATGCACAGACAACCACCAAACCGATCACGGCGGAGAGTTTTGCAACAGTTATTTCAAAACCGTAATGCAGCAATACGGGATACACCACTACTCAACATTCACCATCCTGAATGCGAGTATCGTGGGACGTCTGAACAGAACAATAAAAGGTCAAATGTGGATGCTTTTTAATCGTCGAGGCTCTTACAGATGGGTAGTTGTCCTCCTAGAAGCAATTTAACAGTATAGTCGAGCCAAACATAGCACAATAAAAATGAGACCAATTGATGTTCGTACATGCGTACGGTGTAGTGACGTATTAAAATGCTGGATATACGTAAACAAAAATTTAATGTGAGTGATTTGGTACGTATCTCAAAACACAAGGCAGCATTTGGGAACTCATACCTCCCAGACTGGTCGAGTGAGATATTCACAAATTCCAAAGTGCAGACAAAAAATTCCAAAACCTACATCTTAAATGATAGCATTGGCACTGCAAATTCAGGACGCTTTTACAGCGAGGAAATGCAGAAGAACTCATAGACAGTTTCTTAATACGTCCAGGGAATAGAGCACTAGTTAAAAGGTTTGGTTTTCGTACAGTATAAAACAGCTGGACTGACGCTGAAGATATGCTATACAGGGTTAGTCACTAATTATTGCCGCCTACAATAACTCCGAAAGTGTGATAGGAGCTGAAAAGTTTGTGGGACAAAAGTTGCATGGTAGAACGGGTGCAATAATATGACGATGGTTTTTCGCTGCTAGGTGGGGTAGCTTCAGAGATCTGAAGATCACCTTTGGTTTTTTTTTTAACAGAATGTTGTGGTTTGGTCTTATTTTCTGATAGCGGCTATGGAGACGAATCCAATGATGTATAACTGTAAGGTCTTTGAAGGTCAACGAATGTCACAAAGGTGGCATGAACGCCCATTTAGAGAAGGTGTTCGAAGTGGTGACCATTGGTATCAATGGAGTGCTGCAATCTTCTTATCACGGATTGAGTGGTATTCCTTATTACATCGGCTCTTATCGAAACACATGCTCTGACAGTTCTCTCTCGCGTGTCTTCTGGTGTGGTTGGAACGTCTTTATTAACAATGTGTTTTACGAATCCCCACAAGAAAAAATCCAGAGGCGTCAAGTCTGCCGAACGAGCCGGCCAAGAGACATCTCCTCCACGTCCAAGCCAACGATTTGGGAATTGTCTCTGCAACTCATTTCTAGCCATCAGCGAAAAATATGCCGGACACCCATAGTGGTAATAACAAATTCTGTTCCTTGTTCCTAAAGGTATTTCTTCCAATAACAGACCTAATGTTTCTTGCAGGAATGTGGTATACTTCCTACCATTAAGATATCCTTCCATGAAATAGGGGCCTATACTTCTGTCCTCCAGAAACCGACACCATACATTCACCGACCACGGTTTTTGGCGTGCAACTTGCCTCAGCCCACATGGATTTTCAGTTGCCGAATAATGATGTTATGCAAATTAACATTTCCATGGTTCGTGAATGCAGCCTCGTCAGTAAATAAAATCAAATTAATAAATGTATCATCCCTCTGAATCTGAAAATGATAATTCAATGCGATGCATATTTTCCGCACCAGTTAACTCTTGATGGCGGATGATATGGTAAGGATGATATTTATGACGATGCAGAACACGAACAACACTACTCCAGCTCATGCCAGATTCCCTTGCGATTTGAAGCGAACTACCACAAAGTTTTCGAAGCACAGTGGCAAGAGTACCACTTTCCGTTTCCTCGTTAATAACTCTCCTTTGCCGGATATGTATCCCATGCGTTAAAGATCCAGTTGTTATTATCATACATATATTTACACATACGGCGTGTAGGATGAGTACGTTGAGGATACCTTTCAGCGTATAAGTCTCTGGCTCTCAGTGAATTTTGTTGGCATTCTCTGTAAATGAGAAGCATATCGATTTGTTCTACGTAGCAATACATCATTCACATTCGCTTGATTCGATGATACTAGTCTTACCGATCCTATTAGTGTTGTATTGCGAAACCGTTGAATGGTGTTTACATGTCAATGTCACATTAGATGATTCGGCGAATACTTTCTATTTGTACCACATACAAGAGAGAATTGTCAGAGGATGTGCTTCGATTAGTGCCGAAGTGATAAGGAATACCACTCAATCCATGATAAGAAGATTGCACTGATACATGGTCATCACTTCTAACACCTTCTGTAAATGGACGTTCATGTTACCTTTTTGATCTACGTTGACATTCAAAGACCTTACTGTTACACATCACTAGATTCGTCTCAATAGCCGCTGTCAGAAAGTAAGTACCAAACTGTACTATCCTATAAAAAAAAAGTTGACCTTCATATCTCTGACGCGACCCCACCTAGCAACAAAAAACCAACGTCATATTATGGCCCCCAATGTCCCATGCAACATTTGTCCCACAAACTTTTCAGGTCCTATCAGAGTTTCAGAGTTATTCTTGGTGGCAATAGTTAATGACTCACCCTGTATAACGGGGTGCACAGAACACAACCGGCGCAATAGCTGATGATGTTTGGTCTTTGGGGCGTTCAACCGCACAGTCATCAACACCCATACGAAATCCCAATTTTTTCATACTCCAATTTTTTACGCACTCCAGTCTAGCCACTACCACGAATGGTGATGATTTTGATGATGAAATGGTAAGGACAACAGAAATGTCCAGTCCCTGGGCAGAGAAAATCCCCAATCCGGCCGGAAATCGAACCCGGGACACTGTGATTCAGGGGCAGCAACGCTAGCCACTAGACAACGAGCTGCGGACACCGGAGCAGTAGCATAATATGCGTAATAGGAGACGCATTATAGGAGGCGGTGGTACTCTCGACAAAAGTCCTGTCGAATTGCACATTCCAGGGTATAATTACTGGTGACCTGGTACAAAGCTTCAAAAATGTTTGGCTCGTGGTCATAAGGTCATTAATCTGTTTGACGAGACGTGTTTGTAAGACGAAACTGCACACGCAGAACATAAAGATTTCAGAGGACGAATTTTAGCTGATAAAGCCAAAGAAATGCGTGTGAGAAAGGATATTGGTATAGGACAGTGCACTGCAGCATTTGTAGTTGATAAAACCATGCACGGAAAATTAAGTTGGAATTGGTTGTGAATTTAAAGCAAGTTACGAACTCTTTACGTTTTGCACTGAAGAAGAAGAAGACAACGATGAAGAAGTAGTAACCAAGGCAAAGGTGTTTAGAAAAACTGTGACCTGACAGAGATGTATGAAGAGAAAAAGTGCCCCGAAGCATAAAGACGGGTTAAGGCTCGTAGGTTGCTGCCAGTGCTCAAGTCGTCAGGTGCAAATTATCCTCTCTCTCATTCTTGCCCTCGCAGGCCTCTCACGACGGGTACGCTGACTGGTGGCGCTCCGCTATGGCCACAACAATGAAGAACGCGCAGAATTCTCAGGAGCAGCTAGAGGAAGCAAGAAGACATAACCGCATGATGGAAGCAGCGGCCATCGGGAAAGGACTATAACTGAAACCATACAAGAAGCGACTAGGTCTCTTCATAAAGAAAAACAGCTGTTAACTATCCTAGCAGACAGAGCGCTTATAAATATACACTCCTGGAAATTGAAATAAGAACACCGTGAATTCATTGTCCCAGGAAGGGGAAACTTTATTTACACATTCCTGGGGTCAGATACATCACATGATCACAATGACAGAACCACAGGCACATAGACACAGGCAACAGAGCATGCACAATGTCGGCACTAGTACAGTGTATATCCACCTTTCGCAGCAATGCAGGCTGCTATTCTCCCATGGAGACGATCGTAGAGATGCTGGATGTAGTCCTGTGGAACGGCTTGTCATGCCATTTCCACCTGGCGCCTCAGTTGGACCAGCGTTCGTGCTGGACGTGCAGACCGCGTGAGACGACGCTTCATCCAGTCCCAAACATGCTCAATGGGGGACAGATCCGGAGATCTTGCTGGCCAGGGTAGTTGACTTGCACCTTCTAGAGCACGTTGGGTGGCACGGGATACATGCGGACGTGCATTGTCCTGTTGGAACAGCAAGTTCCCTTGCCGGTCTAGGAATGGTAGAACGATGGGTTCGATGACGGTTTGGATGTACCGTGCACTATTCAGTGTCCCCTCGACGATCACCAGAGGTGTACGGCCAGTGTAGGAGATCGATCCCCACACCATGATGCCGGGTGTTGGCCCTGTGTGCCTCGGTCGTATGCAGTCCTGATTGTGGCGCTCACCTGCACGGCGCCAAACACGCATACGACCATCATTGGCACCAAGGCAGAAGCGACTCTCATCGCTGAAGACGACACGTCTCCATTCGTCCCTCCATTCACGCCTGTCGCGACACCACTGGAGGCGGGCTGCACGATGTTGGGGCGTGAGCGGAAGACGGCCTAACATTGTGCGGGACCGTATCCCAGCTTCATGGAGACGGTTGCGAATGGTCCTCGCCGATACCCCAGGAGCAACAGTGTCCCTAATTTGCTGGGAAGTGGCGGTGCGGTCCCCTACGGCACTGCGTGGGATCCTACGGTCTTGGCGTGCATCCGTGCGTCGCTGCGGTCCGATCCCAGGTCGACGGGCACGTGCACCTTCCGCCGAGCACTGGCGACAACATCGATGTACTGTGGAGACCTCACGCCCCACGTGTTGAGCAATTCGGCGGTACGTCTACCCGGCCTCCCGCATGCCCACTATACGCCCTCGCTCAAAGTCCGTCAACTGCACATACGGTTCACGTCCACGCTGTCGCGGCATGCTACCAGTGTTAAAGACTGCGATGGAGCTCCGTATGCCACGGCAAACTGGCTGACACTGACGGCGGCGGTGCACAAATGCTGCGCAGCTAGTGCCATTCGACGGCCAACACCGCGGTTCCTGGTGTGTGCGCTGTGCCGTGCGTGTGATAATTGCTTGTACAGCTCTCTCGCAGTGTCCGGAGCAAGTATGGTGGGTCTGACACACCGGTGTCAATGTGTTCTTTTTTCCATTTCCAGGAGTGCAGATCTGGTCAAGTTCTTCAGGAAAAACTTCAGCATTCCTAGATTCCGTGGAATGTTTATGGGGTATACTTTAACGAAGACTATGTAGACATCCGGAGAATATGGAATTTTGAATTTTTATGTTGCTGAGGAACCAGGACCCTTCGGGGTGGCGTATGTTAAGGAAAGTACAAATAACTTGTACTATTTCGGCTCATTTTTAGACTTGCACCCGGCAGGAGTGTTACAACGATCCTTCACCGACAGAAGACACGTATTCTACAATTTTCATCGCTACCAAGACTTTAATACCTACTTATGCAGGCAAGTGTGCAGCACATTCTTCCTAACGTTTACGAAGAAGCATATGTATAAGGAGATGCTCAGATGCAGTGTCGTATACTTTGACTTTAAAAGAACGATCATCAGTATTACGGTCGGATTACTTCCCACCGACTGATTAAGCAACAGGGAGTGGAGTATTGTGCTACCTGAAGGAGACTTTCAACAGCATTCCGTGTATCACAGAGGCTAACAATGCTGGAAAATAAACTGTGGGAATAGAACCTGGTGGGTACGATACTGACTATTTAAATCTGAAATAAAGACAACAAGTGCAAAGACTGACTTTACCCAGAAAGGATCAATTGGACGGCTACTGGTTTCGCAAAAGGAAAGGTTTTGAAGAAGGATTCTAATAAATTCAACAGATCTGACCAGTCAGTGGATATACTCCCTGTCAGTATAGGGCCTGTCGAGTGTGACATTGCAACAAACTCCTAGTTTCAACGATAGATTGATTCATACAATTTACGGATTCTTCCCATCAGTAGGAACAGCGTATAAGATCGGTGGTACCCATAACAACGCTGGTTACCTCCCAGCAACAGTTCAGGCTCTGTACTATTTGGAGCTGCGTAATAAACTTGTCGAGTTCCGAGGCGAGGAAATCATTGTACGGCTACATCTAAAGCGGAACCACCAACGACCTAGAACGTGCAGAGACACAGAAGCGAGCGCTGCCTTCAGCCAACCTGCACCTGTTGGAGGCAGATCGGCGACCTTTAATTTGCCAGACCGGAAGTGTCGCAGCAGCCCTGTCGTGTCAACGAAGACGGGATGGTCGTAAGGTATAAAACCAAATGAACATTGGTCAGCAAGGCACTTCACAACAGAAGAACATGGTAATTACATGTGCATAGTGCGAGTTCCTTAAATTAGTAGGTATGAAGCCAAGCAATGACGTTGTTCGATATAACTAGCCCGGTGGAACATGATGAGTGTATTATACTCCAGGAATACTTCTCGCATAAAGCTTATGCATCAGTCTCATTTAACAAGACAGGTGAAGCTAGGATTGTCATTCGACACCAAGATTCTTTAACCCTCCCATGAAAGAGTTTCGTATATCTCGGATCATTTAGAAAATGGGATGGTACTGCTACAGTGGCATCGAACCTTACACATAATGCTTCAGCGTTCCTGTTTCATGAGAATTGACATGAACTTAATGGTGTCAAGATTGACCGTACATGCAGTGTTGGCTGAAAATCTACTCTTAAAACGTATGTCTCTGGTTCTCCCTCTGATTTGAACGATTTAGAAAATGATGAATGTCTCACTGACGAGTCAGCAGATAGGAAGTGGAGAGTACAAGAGATTTACTGCGAGTATATCTTTAAAATTGATTATTACATTGAGGACATGTAGCGAATTGTCCTGAGTGCTAAACAGGAACTTCTTGTGGTACGGAGTGCAAGGAGCTCAAGAGGAGATCGAGATCACCCCCAATAAAATAATGAGGAAAATAACTCTCATCACATTATCGGATGAGTAGCATTTGAAGCTTTTAAAGGTTCTGAACGCCCATGTATTTCTACCATCTTTCCATTCGCAGAAGATTTTCGAGTACCGAATGTTACCGACTGAAAGCAGACAAACGTGGTCTATTGAAACCTCCTTTCAACTGGAGACCCTCTACTTCATCGTACCTGCGTTTCGGACGAACAGAAGAGGGAATATAGAAAATATTCTACCAAATTTGATAATCTCAATTTAACTACTGCCAGGGCCTACATTAACTCCGAATCTACGGGTGTGATAATTTACACCTGCAGTGGGATGAAAATGTACATTGTATAGTATTGGACAAGTATGCGATGTTCCGTGCTGCATACCATGAAGAGGAGGGCTGTCTACTCAAGGAGCTGGCGCCGATCATTGTAACAGACTGCTCAAAACGGAACGAGACAGTTAATGTGGACTTATAGATTTACGAATTGAATTTGAAACTTCAGCAAATTTCCCATAACACACGACAGCTTTGTGTTCTAGCTCTACATGACCATGTCATTAATTACTGCCCTCTCACTGTTGTCATGCAACAAGCTGTATAAATCAGTAACTGTTGCGCCATACGCAGAGTATTCCACATTGGTATCTGAAGGTCTAGACGTCGGTGCAGACGCTGAGGGTTTCTATGATGATGAGCATAGACAGTTCATATTTAAAGATGTTGCATTCATAGCGTACACAAAAGATGTAGGTATAATAGAGACATTTTAGCAAACATTCAAGAACCGAAGTCTTTCAAGGATGTGAAGTGTGCTAAAACCGAGAGCAGTTCAAAGTGGTTAACACATTTCTTCCATTAAACTCACTGGGATGATCTTGGCACTCTCTATAAAGATATGGTGACGTCGCTTCGATTATTCAATAACAGGGATACCATCATCTAAATGAAAGAGAAGGAAAATATCTCATGGATGCGTCGTATCTTCAAGCTTGCTGCTATTCAAGAATTCTATGGATATTCTGCTCTCCATCGACTAAGGAAGATATGTGATAACAGTGTTTTGTGTCTAGATCTAAAAATGTCAAATAAGTTTTAAGCTGGATGAGAAATAAATGAATTATTGCCTTATAATATGTGTGTACTTTTCTTTACTGATTTCGTCCTGATCCCTCTTTGATAGTAATACAGTTTTGCCCCGATATTATGTCTGTGGTTTGCTTCAAGCACAGGAGATATAATTTTAAACATGCTTGCTATATGTCTTAGGAAGCAGACAGTCACGTGCCTCCTTCTCCAATAGCCCAATTCGTGCAGCATGATAGGAAAACCCCATGCAATTATTCTACTTATTTTGTTATTTTTCATCTTCAGCTCCTTAACAGCATTCATCGTCAGAAAAACTGATGTCCTTTGTGTCGTGCACATCCTTTATATACACAGTGAAACAGGGGATATTCTCCGTTCATAAGAATAAAACTGACGTAAACAATTACACATACGCGATAACTGGTCAGCAGCCGTAGTTCTCCTACACTGGTGTTGTTCCGCTCTTGGAAGTAGGTCCAATTTCTGAAGTAGATATTTTATTACTGTCTCACTGTAAACGAAACTTTAATACATTCTGACGTATTACACAGCCATCTACGTTTTTCTTAATCCCCTCCGTCCCACTGTTCATATGTACCTCGTAAATGGATGACATTGCTTCCTGTTTTATACTGAAACACGCGAAGGGAACACCGCTAAGGCTGGAAACGAGTTGCTGGTAATGTTTTTCACAGCTTCACAGAGAAAATTTAGCTTTGAAGTTTTTTGAGAAACATCATATACTAAATATAAGGTGCACACTATGTAATGGAATCTTGGCCTACACTTTTGCGTCGGTGAGCAATAACCTAGCGGCGTCTTTATCGGTGGTTTGCAACCCACTGATGTTAACAATTTTTTTTGTTCTTATCAGCAAGGTTGATGTTACGGATTTGAAAGTAGCTAGGATGATTGCAGGTAGTAGTAGATGGGAACAATGGCAGGAGGGTGTCCACAATGAGGAAATCAAAGAAAAACTGGGAATGATCTCTATAGATGTAGCAGTCAGGACGAACAGGCTTAGATGGTGGGGTCATGTTACACGCATGGGAGAAACAAGGTTACCCAAGAGACTCATGGGTTCAGCAGTAGAGGGTAGGAGGAGTCGGGGCAGACCAAGGAGAAGGTACCTGGATTCGGTTAAGAATGATTTTGAAGTAATAGGTTTAACATCAGAAGAGGCACCAATGTTAGCACTGAATAGGGGATCGTGGAGGAATTTTATAAGGGGGCTATGCTCCAGACTGAACGCTGAAAGGCATAATCAGTCTTAAATGATGATGATGATGATGATGATTCAATATTTAAATCATTTAAATATGAAATTTATCAATATGTCGTAACTAACTCGCACTTAAACTTCATTTTTCAAGAAAAATGCACATAGCTCAGGCAGAAAAATTACGCATCACACGCAGAATAATGGTTTTCGTTACAAATACACATTCTTGATCATCGCTACATTATAAAAGATTGTCAAAGACTTTGAAGTTAATAAAACATTACATACGTTTCTGGACAAAAATGAAAAATCAAATGCTCTTTGTTTGAATATACCCACTGTTTTGTAAGACGGCTGTGGTCTCACATGAGCCAGAATGTTAAGCGTCGAAGACACACGGAATACCATTTTTTACGGCTTCATTTTTATGGTTGTCACAGTACTACTGCTATCTGAAACCAAAAGAATTGATCTGGAGCCAAGTTAACCGATTTGTCGTGAGAAATAACAGGTCAATTAAGTTGTCAATCGTACTGGAACTAATGCACGAAGCTTTGTGCGCGCGGGATTAGCCAAGCGGTCTCGGGCTCTGCAGTCAAGGAATGTGCAGCTGGTCCAGGCAGAGGTTCGAGTCCTGCCTCGGGCGTGGGTATGAGTGTTTGTCCTTAGGATAATTTAGGTTAAGCAGTTGTGTAAGTTTATGGACTGATAACCTTAGCAGTCAAGTCCCATAAGATTTCACACACATTTGAACATTTTTGAAGCTTTGTGACACGTCACTGCCGAACGATGGCGAAACGAGGTGCAGCACGTCATAAAACAGGAGGAGGAGGAAGTGTGGACTTTTTGGAGGCTTGGGATTTTGGTGTTGATCGCCTCGTTATCAGCGTAACAGTTCTGAGATGTACCTTGTTCCTCGGAGACCGATATGGAAAAATTTCAGAGATTACTAGGCGGCTAACTTTAATACCTTGCCGGCCTTGGTGGCCGAGCGGATCTCGGCGCTACAGTCTGGAACCGCGAGACCGCTACGGTCATAGGTTCGAATCCTGCCACGGCACGGATGTGTGTGATGTTCTTAGGTTAGTTAGGTTTAAGTAGTTCTATGTTCTAGGGGACTGATGACCTCAGAAGTTAAGTCCCGTAGTGCTCAGAGCCATTTGAACCATTTTTTAATACCTTAAGTGGCTTCAGTACTTAACTACATGGTCAAATCTCAGCAGTGTGCTTTTACGCCTCACATAGCTCAGGAAATTTCATCACTCTCGTTTTTAATCACAGTACTATGTTAGCTAAGATCGACAGCATGTTTTCCTTCAGACCACCCAAGAAGCGTATCGTCTGAGTTTTTCCATTATTTTCTTCTGTTCAAAAATTTAATGACATACACGTCTATACTGTTCTCCGCTGCTCCCTTTTTACGTTTTTACTGCTACTGTTCACATCGCTGCAGGTTAGTTGGACCAGGTGATTGGCCAGTGCTTTCCAAGTCAGATGCGCCGGTAAAGCTGTTGTCCCGTATTATCGCTGAGTCGATGCACGCGTAACGCACAGCATGAAATATATCCTTATTATCGTACATGCCCGTACTCGAGGCAGATTGCTTTCTTCTCCACGAAAAACGAAATCCAGTGAGATTCCAGCAAACTCGGTGAAGTGTGTAGTGTAATGTTTGCATGACGTTTATTCTTACAATGAACAGAGTATAGGTGCTTTTTGTAAGTAGCAACAACAAAGACATATGCTAAACAATTTTTCATTTATTCAGTTCACACAGATGCAGTTTGATTTTTGAGGTACAATTCAGTTCTTGGGGTACAGTTCAGTTCTTGAGATACAGTTTGACTCTGATATTTCAATGTATACATACTTTCAGCTTACACCCTATTACTAATTACTAATAAGTAGCAGAAAACAAAACACCTCCCAACAACAGCAATGGTTGCAAATATTTTTACATTTTTTTCCAGTAGCACTGGATGAGAATGTTTACTATTTTCCGGATAAATAAATCAACACTATAAACAAATACAGTGATTTCTTTTACTACAGCTAAACTGCAGAGTCGCAACAGCATATGCTGAACAATAATTCCGATGGACTGTGAGCTATGTACTCTTAAAAGCTGATCAGTCGTGGACAGCTAGCGGCAGGTGAGACTTAAAAGCAATTTATTTACATGACGCACATGTGTGTACACAGTACACTTACGCAGTGTAAGCACAAATAAATATTTAGATGAATTATATTTATTTACAATTCACACATGGTATGCATACAAATGTGTGTACACAGCACACATTCCTCACATGCATAAATAAATAAACAGTTACACATAACACACAGGCATATAATTAATTACACGACGATAAAAGCGTCATACTATCCTGCTCTCTCTCTCTCTCTCTCTCTCTCTCTCTCTCTCTCTCTCTCTCTCTCTCTGAATCAGAATCCCCCACCCTTCTCTCGCAACAAGTGAATAATGTGAGTGTGGGAGATAACAAAGCCATCATCAGAAATGACCCTTTTATCGTCATGGGGCGGCAGACCGATTTTAGACTGCATCGCTGTGTACAAAGTCCTCTCGATCGAATACTCATTTGCGGGGCAGCACCGTGAACACCGTTGTACAGTCAGGCACGGCAAGTAGCCTTTGATAGAGAGAGCTCTCGCCCCTAAACGACCACACTCTAGACCGCCTCTGGATAGCATCTTCCAATGTGCGATACGCATACATTTTTGATCGCTGACCTACAGAATCCACAATCAGCAATCCATTCACCTCGTCTTTCATAAGGCTGATAAGCATCTTGTTCTGTGGAACAATACCATAAGCATTATTGGCCGTGTATGAGGACGTGTCGAACTCATTACCGTGGTACTTCATCGTTTCATATGGGTTGCAGTTCTTCACCCAATAGATGAAGCTATCCGTATCCATAGAAAGTAACTTTGATCTGAGAAATGAGTTTTTGCAAACTCTTAATGAAAGCCGTCAATTCGGAAGAAGAGAAATTTGTTAACATCGAGTATAGATTTAAGTGTCAGGAAGTCGTTTCTGAAAGTATTTGTATGGAGTGTAGACATGTCTGGAAGTGAGACGTGGAGGATAAATAGTTTGGAAAAGAGGAGAATAGAAGATTTCGAAATGTGGTGCTACAGAAGAATGGTGAAGATTAAATAGGTAGATCACATAACTAATGATGAGATATTGAATAGGATTGGGGAGAAGAGGAGTTTGTGGCACAACTTGACAAGAAGAAGGGATCGGTTGGTAGGACATGTTCTGAGGCATCAAGGGATCACCAATTTAGTATTGGAGGGCAGAGTGGAAGGTAAAGATCGTAGAGGGAGACCAGGAGATGAATACACTAAACAGAGTTAGAAGGATGTAGGCTGCAGTACGTATTGGGAGATGAAGAAGCTTGCATAGGGTATAGTATCATGGAGCGCTGCATCAAACCAGTCTCAGGACTGAAGACCACAACAACAACAAATGAAAGCCGTAGATGTTGAGTCCGGATAGGTCTAGCATGCACATCCTCAAATAGGTTTCGTCAACTCTACGGCAGTCTTCGCCATGTCAACAACAAAGTTCTCAATGAATATCATGACCTGTTTAAAATCTGGTCTGGCAGTGCATTTTCTTACGCCATAACGCCCATCCCATTCCGTTCTAGGTAAGATTTCATGCCGTCCCCTCAGATTCTCTATTTTTTGGCCGAGAAATGAATCATTCGTTAATTTATAAGAATCTTTCTCAACGTCACATTTGGGAGAATCTCTCTGTCTCCAAATCAATCTACTCATTCAGCCAGGAGGCTGCTTAAAGGAATAGCGTGGATGATTGTAACCAGCTCTAGCACCAACGTGAGACACTGTTGGTAACAAGAATATATCTCCATTTATTCCCCAACATTGTCATTAATTTTGGGCTGGAGCCTTCTCACGGAAGTACTTTCTCTTGACATAGCGGCATATCGGCGTCTGTATCAAGCAACTAATAAGGTATGTGCGTTCTGCCTCCACCACATACCTCACATCAGAATCAGTCGCCATACTCCTCCGCCCCCCCTCTCCCCCCCGCCCCTGCCGTCACCCCTCGATTCGCCCACCTAATCTCTTACATTCATCTTTGGGCACCCACCGATACTCACAATTCGATAGCGATTGTTGCATGGCGTGCCCATAAACGTTATTTACATCCAGGTACATGATGTAACTTGTATCAAGGCATGCGTTGAACTTGTCACGAGACTGTGGGTTATTTGCCTTCACATGTCTATGGACACATTACCAAAGTTCCCCACGATCCCTCGCTCGAAGAAAAGAAGCCTGGTTTAGTTGAGTTTTGCCATACTCTCTAGATACTCATATGGAACATCCCCCTTCCTAAGCAAAAGCTGAAACTTCTCGTCATCGGGAAATGCAGCTCGAGTGATACCTGGAGTGGTACGTGCATAATACGTAGCGAGCCAAAAAAGCGGAGTGTAATTCTTGGCCGGTCGTGTGGCCGAGCGGTTCTAGGCGCCTCAGTCTGGAACCGCGAGACCCCTGCGTTCGCAGGTTCGAATCCTGCCTCGGGCATTAATGTTTGTTATGTCCTTAGGTTAGTTAGGTTTAAGTAGTTCTAAATTCTAGGGGACTGATGACCTCAGATGTTAAGTCCCATAGTGATCAGAGCCATTTGAACCATTTGAGCCGTAATTCTTGGCGTCATTGGTTTGGAGAATCAAATATATTTCTCAAAGCACTCAGGAAGGAAGCTGATCTGATTTTTGTCACACCTGAAATCAACCAAGAACAAGAAAGCGAGCGTCACACCGTTTAAATTTGGAAGAAAATGGATATGCGCCTTGGCAACTGATACTTCAAATTGCACATACTGTAAGCTCAGCCACAGAGCTTCCCCCTAAGATCACAGTGGTCCCTACGAGGAGTTTTTGCTTTTCTGTCTAACGGTAACCCACAAATATGACAGTCAACCATATTACAACAAATAAGCCCTCGGTCACAAATATTAAGTCAAAAATTGACCAGTCAGTACGCACTTTAGTTTATTAATGTCTTATATACCTATTATGTTTTAGAACAGTTAGCTTAATTCTGCAGACCACGCTCGTAGTACCGTCGGAACCTGGTTCATGTTTGACTTAATATTAGTGACCGAGGGCTTACTTGTTCTAATATAATTCTGACACGGTCACTGAACCTTAGCAGCTATGTTCAAAGTTTTATGAAAGTCAACCGCTTTTTTTTACAAACCTTCTTTCTCCTTCTATTGCCGGTCAGGGGAGCGAGGAGGCATTCAATGTCGGTGTATTCGAGAAACAGTCGTTGCTCCTGATGGCGAGCAGTTTTAAACATTATGAATTTGGTTTCCTCAGTAGGCATAACAACACATACTGGGTCCTTGCGATCTCAATCTACTAGTTGTCTGCTAACAACTAGTCTATGGAAAAATAATTTAGAGACCTTAAGTAAATATACTTTACACAACTATCGGTTAACAATTTGGAGAAAAGGAATCTGAACACGTCGTTGATCGAAACATAATGATAATAGCCTTTCTCCTTATTTTTCTCATCGCACTATAAGAGCACATTTACATGTATCTTACGCTCACACGCAAAGTATGAGAAAAGGAGGGAGCCCACAACTCATCTGTCTTCCGTTTCTCCAGGTCATCAACATGAAACGATATTCCGATATTCTGCCCCTCAAATAGAGGTACGTCCTGGGGTTTAGCAGAGAATTCAACACCATAAAATGTATAACACATCTGAATGTCCAGGTATCTACCATATAGAAATGTGAGCTCTGGATGTACTTGGTAATTTCTCTCACAAGCCGGGAGTGACCATGCAAAGTAAGCCTGAACCTTTTCATTATTGACGTTAATGCATGCCTTCTGTATGCTATATCTTCAGGTAGCTGTATACAGCTAGACCCTCCATCTACTGCACCATAGACGTGAACCATGGACCTTGCCGTTGGTGTGGAGGCTTGCAAGCCTCAACGATACAAATAGCCACACCGTGGGTGCAACCACAACGGAGCGGTATCCCTTGAGAGGCCAGAGAAATGTGTGGTTCCTGAAGAGGGGCAGCAGCCTTTTCAGAAGTTCAGCAGCAACAGTCTGGATGATTAACTGATCTGGCCTTGTAATATTCACCAGAACAGCCTTGCTATGCTGGTACTGTGAACGGCAGAAACCAAGGCTAAACTACAGACGTAATTTTCTCAAGGGCATGCAGCTTTATGGTTCAATGATGACGGCGTCCTCTTGGGTAAAATATTTCGGAGATAAAACAGTCCCCCATTCGAATCTGCGGGCGGGGACTACTCAGGAGGACGTCGTTATCAGTAGAAAGAAAACTAGCGTTCTACGGATCGGAGCGTGGAATATCAGATCTCTTAATCGGGCAGGTAGGTTAGAAAATTTAAAAAGGGAAATGGATAGGTTAGAGCTACATATAGTGGGAATTAGTGAAGTTCGATGGCAGGAGGAACAAGACTACTGGTCAGATCAATACAGGGTTATAAATGCAAAATCAAATAGTGGTACTGCAGGAGTAGCTCTAATGATGAATAAAAAAAAAATAGGAGCGCGGTAAGCTACTACTAATACCATAGTGAGTGCATTATTGTAGCAAAGATAGACACGAAGCCCACGCCTACCACAGTAGTACAAGTTTATATGCCAACTAGCACCGCAGATGACGAAGAGGTTGAAAAAATGTACAATGAGATAAAAGAAATTATTCAGATAGTGAAGGGAAACGAAAATTTAATAGTCATGCGGCACCGGAATTCGATAATAGGAAGAGAAAGGAAAATAGTTGGTGAATATGGAACGAATGAAAGGAATGAAAGAAGAAGCCGCCTCTTAGAATCTTGCACAGAGCAAAACACTTTGTTTAAGAATCATGAAAGGAGATTATGTACATGGAAGAGGCCTGGATGCACTGGAAGGTTTCATATAGATTATATAATGGTAAGACAAAGATTTAAGATCCAGGTTTTAAATTGTAAGACATTTCCAGGGGCAAATGAGGACTTTGACCACAATCTATTGGTTATGAACTGTAAATTAAAACTGAAGAAATTGAAAAAAGGTGGAAATTTAAGGATATGGGACCTGGATAGAGTGAAAATAAAACCAGAGGTTGTTGAGGGTTTCAGAGAGAGCATTAGGGAACGATTGACAAGAATGGGGAAAGAGATGCAGTAGAAGAAGAATGGGTAATTTCGAGAGATGAAATAGTGAAGGCAGGAGAGGATCAAGTAGGTAAAAATACGAAAACTAGTAGAAATTCTTGGTTAACAGAAACATTGAATTTAGCTGATGAAAGAGGAAAATATAAAAATGCAGTAAGTGAAGCAGGCGAAATCGAATAGAAAAGTCTCAAAAATGAGATTCGACAGGAAGTGCAAAATGTCTAATCAGTGATGACTATGGTACAAATGTACAGATGTACAGCCATATGTCACTGGGGGTTAAGTAGATACTGCATTCAGGAAAGTTAAAGAGACCTTTGGAGAAAAGAGAATCACTCTTATGAATATCAAGAGCTCAGATGAAAAACCAGTTCCAAGCATAGAAGGGAAGGCAGAAAGGTGCAAGAAGTATATACAGGGTCTGTACAAGGGAGATGTACTTGAGGGTAATAATATCGAAACGGAAGAAGACGGAGATGAAATGTGAGATAAGATACTGCGTGAAGACAAAACTCTACCATCTGGTGAGCAACTTGTATGAGACACGCGAAATACCCTCAGAGATTAAGGAATGACATACCTATGTTTCTAGCATTTGTAGGCTTGGAGAAAGTTTTTGACAATGATGACTGAAATACAATCTTTCAAATTCTGAAGGTGGCAGGGGTCAGATACAGGGAGCGACAGACTGTTTACAATTTGTACAAAAACCAGGTGGCAGTTATAAGAGTCTGGAGGCACGAAAGGGAAGCAGTGGTTGAGAAGGGAGTGAGACGTTATTCAATCTCTATATTGAGTAAACAGTAAAGGAAACAAAAGATCAATTTGCAGCAGGAATTAAAATCCACGAAGAAGAAATAAAAACTAAGGTTTGCGAAGAGACTGTAATTCAGTCAGGAACAGCAAAGGAACTGGAGAAGCAGTTGAACAGAATGGACAGTGTATTGAAAGGAGGATATAAATAAACATTAACACAAGAAAACGAGGATAATGGAATTCAGCCGAATTAAATCAGATGATTCTGAGGGAGTTGAAATAGTAACACTTCAAGTAGAAGATGAGTTTCGCTATTTTGGAGCAAAATACCTGATGATAGTCGAAGTAGAGAGGATTAAAATGTAGACAGGCAATGGCAATAAAAGCGTTTCTGGAGAACAGAAATTTTTGCTAACATCGACTAAGATTTAAGTGTCAGAAAGTCGTTTCTGAAAGTATTTGTATGGAGTGTAGCCATGTATGGAAGTGAAACATGGACGATAAATAGTTTGGACAAGAAGAGAATAGAAGCTTTTGAAATGTGGTGCTACAGAAGAATCCTGAAGATTTGATGGGTAGATCCCATAACTAATGAGGAGGTATTGAATAGAATTGGGGAGAAGAGAAATTTGTGGTACAACTTGACAAGAAAAAGGGACCGGTTGGTAGGACATGTTCCGAGGAATCAGGGGATCACAAATTTAGCATTGGAGCGCATCGTGGAGGGTAAAAATTGTAGAGGGAGACCAAGGGTTGACTACACTAAACATATTCAGAGGAATGATGGTTGCAGTAGTTACTTGGAGATGAAGAAATTTGCACAGGATGGAGTACCATGGAGAGCAAGTCTCTGGACCGAAGGCCACAACAACAACAGACATGCGGACGTGTGTTGAGGAGTGGTATTCAACTCAGTACTTTAACTGACCTCCTATTTTCCATCTCGGGAAATTATGCTAGTATAGCTCCCAAGGTGGATTCACGGAACCCGTTGATGGTTGACTTGCTCCTCATTATTACGCCATTATCGCCTCAAAGATAATGAAAACCTGTCTCTTCAACGCCAGAGGCAGTTTTTTTTTTGGGGGGGGGGGGTTACACATTTATTAGCGGGATACCGCAGATCATTAACAGCCTTGAGGAGCTCCGACTCCACGACAGGAAGGCACGGTGCCTTCCTGCCGAATTGTCGATTCTAGTGAAAGAGATCCACTCCTCAAAGGCGATCTCAATTAGTGGATATTCTAACAGTGTGGTTTAACTGACCTGATGTTCTTCACTAAAGGGAAGGAGAGGGAACTGTCGCTAGTTACACGATCATCGCTACTATTAATACTACAACTAGTTGATGACGATGACGAAGCTGCCTGCGGTGAAGTGTTGGTGGTTACGTACTGACGCGGACAAGAAGGCGAAGTAGGAGGAGACTTTGCGGTATCAGGCCAGTGCAAGCAGTCTGGCTGGCTGCGGCTGCTGCTGCTGCATCTGTGACCCGCCTGACGGAGGCAGGGTGGCCCGTAGGCGCCAGAACAGGGCTCCGGCGGCGGCAGCGGGGGCGGCAGCGGGGGCGGCAGTGGGGGCCGGTGGCAGTGGCTTCCCGCGTGGCGACGACTGGCGCCCTTACCGACAAAGTAAGGAATGCCTTACTGGACTCCACGTTGGCGAAACCGGCTTCGCTGCCCCCAGTACCCGCGTCACAATGTGTTGTAGGAATTGTTCCCCGGATACAGCATCTGTGGAGAAGTAAGTATATCATTCCAGACATCGCCAGCTGTTGCTGCTACATGGAGAGAAAGAACACTGATTATTATTATTTGTAAGTAGAATGAGCACATGTACAGAAATTACTTATTTCGCTCTGTATCCTTGGCATCTCCCTCAGGTCATCAGGCACCTCCTGAGGCTGGTGAAGGTCTCTTTCCATCTACAGTGGCATTTCTTCCCGCCTGGAGTGAGGAACAGCCATCTGCCCATCTCACTGACATCACGTAAAAGTTTTTTAAGAATGAAAACTCACACACACGTGAAAAAAAGCTATGAGAATTTGTTTTAGAAATTACAGGGGATCGGCTGTGCGATTACTCCTGCTTATCCTTGACACATACCCGTCCCTGTTCATATTGTTCTACCAGGAAATAGTCTACAACAACAACAGAGAATATACACCGTATTACATATGCGATGAAATTTTTGTCAACCAGAAACATATTACGTATACACAGTACTATATATATATATATATATATATATATATATATATATATATATATATATATATATATATGATGCTACTTACAATGCTGTTTCTGCGCAATTTTCTGGCTTTTAGCAGCTAGCTCACCAGTTTTATCATGGACATGTGCTGAAACAATAAGACAACATCTATTTAATACTACGAAATTCTTAATGAAAAAGCTACAGTTATCGATTTTGATTTTCGAAACCATGTCCGACAGCAAAGACTCACTTACTTATTGCTAAATAACAGCAGCGTATTATGTATACAAAGGAGAATTATAAACTACTTACGATGCTGTTGCAGCCACTGCACCTTCTCCACCTCCAACTCATCTGCAATTTGGTGGATGTAAGCTGAAACAATAACACGAAATGTATTTAATATTGTTACTACGAAATTCTTAGTGTAAGTGGAAGCTACAGTTGCCTATTTGAACTTTAACTTACCATGTAATTCCCATTCCCTCAGGGGTTTGCCGCCACTGACACTGCCGTTGCTTGATATCGCTGATTGCTTTCCGTTGGTATAGAGATGAACCACATTAAGGATTACTGCAGACGAGGGAGGTATCAAATAGATCTGACCCAAGGGCGTGCTTAGACAATAAAATATTTAATTGATGATTAAGTTATTATTATGTTTTTATTTCTTGTTAGAACTATAGGAGAATGTAGCTGGGGTGGAGGGGGCAGGCTTCATTTAAACTCTAGATCTGGCCACTAATTTGGCAGTAACCAATCAGACTGCAGTATTTGGGGATACCTTGGTAGACAGGATTGGATGGTTTGATTCACGCACGCAGGCACAAATTAAAGAAGCCACTTGAGAGGAAATGGAGGTTGTTTCCCGGGTATGAAATACCAAAAGGACTCCGATTTCGGCTGTAGGGTCGCTGGACTGTGCAGGTGGCGTTGCTTGAGGAACTCCTTTGCTGCGTGAACAGTGAACTACCGCTGAATATATGTTTTGCTGCCTTCGTGACCGTCGAGATTACAGGAAATGTGTGGAGGAGTGTTCTCTCAAACATCTCAGCATACAGGACCCCCGATATATGGTGAGTGTTGCTTATCTTTAATAACTGGATTTGCTTTCGTCTATCTCTACACATGGGGGTGAACTACGCCATTCTTTGTGTGGCGATCACCAGTCAGTAGTTTCGACCAATTTTGCTCGGGGGCGCTGGGATGACTCGCTGGTTGTCTGTGGGCCTTGGCACAACGATTGCGGACACTGTGGGAAGCAGACTTGTTGTAGCGACGGTGCCAGCAACGTGCAGTGATCGAGTCGTTTATACAGCAAGATGGATTTCTTCGAAGCTGTGAGTGAGTGCACGTTTTCTAGAGACCATTTCCGGTATAAGTGTTGGCTTGGCATTTTTCGAGATAATTATGGTTTAGATTTCTACTAGCGATATTTTTTGTGAGCTGTTATCTCCACCGCCAATGTGTAGCATTGTAATCACAGGAGGACACCACATCTGATGTCTGTGGCACGGGAAGCTAGTGCTTCCTAGAACTTCTTACCTGTCGGTACATCCACGCAAAGCGTTGCCGTCACGTGTTGCTTTGTTCGAGGATCAGCGCGACTTCCGGTCTGCGCGCTGCATCAGACGGCTCTGTGTACGGGCCTCTCACTTGACCTGCGCACTCAGGAATACATAAAGCGGCCGGAACGTCTGCCCTACGGTCGGTGAGAAGATTTTTAACAGTGTAATTACATGCGGTAGATTGAGTCGACGTAAATTTCGTGACGACGCTCCTTGCGCGATCGCAAAAAAGCGATCTATTTAATTATTTCTTTCCGACGTATTTTACAAGACCTACATCTTCCAAAACAGCAGAAATTGGTGAACTTTTCCCAGCAAATAAAAGAGAGAGCGACCATTGACAATTGAATTTTATAAACAAACAGTATATCCTTTTCCTACGTAATTGACACTGATCTGAATTTCCTGTCATGCGATCCTTCCTCTTCAACCCAGACTAAATGTTTTTCCCATCTATTTCCAAGTGTGGGAGGGGACGGAATTTGGGATAATTACCGGCGGGGAGGGGTCAATTAATTTATAGATTTAATTAACTAGAGAATTAATTCGGTATCCCCCCCATGAACCATGGACCTTGCTGTTGGTGGGGAGGCTTGCGTGCCTCAGCGATACAGATGGCCGTACCGTAGGTGCAACCACAACGGAGGGGTATCTGTTGAGAGGCCAGACAAACGTGTGGTTCCTGAAGAGGGGCAGCAGCCTTTTCAGTAGTTGCAGGGGCAACAGTCTGGATGATTGACTGATCTGGCCTTGCAACATTAACCAAAACGGCGTTGCTGTGCTGGTACTGCGAACGGCTGAAAGCAAGGGGAAACTACAGCCGTAATTTTTCCCGGGGACATGCAGCTTTACTGTATGATTAAATGATGATGGCATCCTCTTGGGTAAAATATTCCGGAGGTAAAATAGTCCCCCATTCGGATCTCCGGGCGGGGACTACTCAGGAGGATGTCGTTACCAGGAGAAAGAAAACTGGCGTTCTACGGATCGGAGCGTGGAATGTCAGATCCCTTAATCGGGCAGGTAGGTTAGAAAATTTAAAAAGGGAAATGGATAGGTTAAAGTTAGATATAAAAAGAAATGTACGATGAAATAAAAGAAATTATTCAGATAGTGAAGGGAGACGAAAATTTAATAGTAATGGGTGACTGGAATTCGAGTGTAGGAAAAGGGAGAGAAGGAAACATAGTAGGTGAATATGGATTGGGGCTAAGAAATGAAAGAGGAAGCCGCCTAGTAGAATATTGTACAGAGCACAACTTAGTCATAGGTAACACTTGGTTTAAGAATCATGAAAGAAGGTTGTATACGTGGAAGAACCCTGGAGATACTAAAAGGTATCAGATAGATTATATAATGGTAAGACAGAGATTTAGGAACCAGGTTTTAAGTTGTAAGACATTTCCAGGGGCAGATGTGGACTCTGACCACAATCTATTGGTTATGACCTGTAGATTAAAACTGAAGAAACTGCAAAAATGTGGGAAATTAAGGAGATGGGACCTGGATAAACTGAAAGAACCAGAGATTGTACAGAGTTTCAGGGAGAGCATAAGGGAACAATTGACAGGAATAGGGGAAAGAAATACAGTAGAAGAAGAATGGGTAGCTCTGAGGGATGAAGTAGTGAAGGCAGCAGAGGATAAAGTAGGTAAAAAGACGAGGGCTGCTAGAAATCCTTGGGTAACAGAAGAAATATTGAATTTAATTGATGAAAGGAGAAAATATAAAAATGCAGTAAATGAAGCAGGCAAAAAGGAATACAAACGTCTCAAAAATGAGATCGACAGGAAGTGCAGAATGGCTAAACAGGGATGGCTAGAGGACAAATGTAAGGATGTAGAAGCTTATCTCACTAGGGGTAAGATAGATACTGCCTACAGGAAAATTAAAGAGACCTTTGGAGAGAAGAGAACCACGTGTATGAATATCAAGAGCTCAAATGGAAACCCAGTTCTAAGCAAAGAAGGGAAGGCAGAAAGGTGGAAGGAGTATATAGAAGGTATATACAAGGGTGATGTACTTGAGGACAATATTATGGAAATGGAAGAGGATGTAGATGAAGACGAAATGGGTGATACGATACTGCGTGAAGAGTATGACAGAGCACTGAAAGACCTGAGTCGAAACAAGGCCCCCGGAGTAGACAACATTCCATTAGAACTACTGACGGCCTTGGGAGAGCCAGTCATGACAAAACTCTACCAGCTGGTGAGCAAGATGTATGAGACAGGCGAAATACCCTCAGACTTCAAGAAGAATATAATAATTCCAATCCCAAAGAAAGCAGGTGCTGACAGATGTGAAAACTACCGAACTATCAGTTTAATAAGTCACAGCTGCAAAATACTAACGCTAATTCTTTACAGACGAATGGAAAAACTGGTAGATGCGGACCTCGGGGAGGATCAGTTTGGATTCCGTCGAAATGTTGGAACACGTGAGGCAATACTGACCTTACGACTTATCTTAGAAGAAAGATTAAGAAAAGGCAAACCTACGTTTCTAGCATTTGTACACCTAGAGAAAGCTTTTGACAATGTTGACTGGAATACTCTTTTTCAAATTCTAAAGGTGGCAGGGGTAAAATACAGGGAGCGAAAGGCTATTTACAATTTGTACAGAAACCAGATGGCAGTCATAAGAGTCGAGGGGCATGAAAGGGAAGCAGTGGTTGGGAAAGGAGTGAGACAGGGTTGTAGCCTCTCCCCGATGTTATTCAATCTGTATATTGAACAAGCAGTAAAGGAAACAAAAGAAAAATTTGGAGTAGGTATTAAAATTCATGGAGACGAAGTAAAAACTTTGAGGTTCGCCGATGACATTGTAATTCTGTCAGACACGGCAAAGGACTTGGAAGAGCAGTTGAACGGAATGGACAGTGTCTTGAAAGGAGGATACAAGATGAACATTAACAAAAGCAAAACGAGGATAATGGAATGTAGTCAAATTAAATCGGGTGATGCTGAGGGAATTAGATTAGGAAATGAGACACTTAAAGTAGTAAAGGAGTTTTGCTATTTAGGAAGTAAAATAACTGATGATGGTCGAAGTAGAGAGGATATAAAATGTAGACTGGCAATGGCAAGGAAAGCGTTTCTGAAGAAGAGAAATTTGTTAACATCGAATATAGATTTAAGTGTCAGGAAGTCATTTCTGAAAATATTTGTTTGGAGTGTAGCCATGTATGGAAGTGAAACATGGACGATAACTAGTTTGGACAAGAAGAGAATAGAAGCTTTCGAAATGTGGTGCTACAGAAGAATACTGAAGATAAGGTGGATAGATCATGTAACTAATGAGGAGGTATTGAATAGGATTGGGGAGAAGAGAAGTTTGTGGCACAACTTGACTAGAAGAAGGGATCGGTTGGTAGGACATGTTTTGAGGCATCAAGGGATCACAAATTTAGCATTGGAGGGCAGTGTGGAGGGTAAAAATCGTAGAGGGAGACCGAGAGATGAGTACACTAAGCAGATTCAGAAGGATGTAGGTTGCAGTAGGTACTGGGAGATGAAGAAGCTAGCACAGGATAGAGTAGCATGGAGAGCTGCATCAAACCAGTCTCAGGACTGAAGACAACAACAACAACATCAAATGTGTGCTTGCACAGGCGAGGGGATTTCCCCGAGAGATGGGAGAGGTTGAAAGGGAGGGAGAGAGGTGGCGAGCTTTCTTCGATTGGAAGATTTTTTCCAGGGGGTCATAAATCAATTAACAGAACAATAGGTTAAGTGGAGGGGGAGGTGTTCATCAATCAGTCAAATTTGCCCATGAATATATGCAACGCACACTAGCAATTGCCCTACTACTGCCGCACAGTTGCTACAAACGTTGTCCCTTACAATAATCATTTGCTTTCCTGTATCACACGAAAATACAGCGAAGGAAAAACAACTATCTATGTGCCTCGATAGGAGCCCTAATTTCTCTCTCTTATCTTCGTGCCCCGTAAGTGAAATGTACGGTAGCACATTTGGTTTGCAGTCAACTTCAGACGCGAGTACTGTAAATTTTCTCAATATTTTTTTTGGCGAAAATAACGTTATCTCTGCCTCAGGTTTAGTGGCCGCGGGGTTTGAGGTGCCATGTAACGGATTGCGCGGACCCTCCCGCCGAAGGTTCGAGTCCTCCCTCGGGCATGGATGTGTGTGTTGTTCTTAGCATAAGTTAGTTTAAGTAGTGTGTAAGTCTAGCGACCGATGACCCCAGCAGTTTGGTCCCTTACGAACTCACGCATATTTGAACATTTGGGTTTACGAAAGAGCTCTGTAATACTCACATGCTGATACAGCCTACTGGTAACAAATCTGGCATCCCACCTCTGAACTGCTTCCATATCTTTCTTCGGTTCAAACAGTCGGGATCGGAAACAGGACTGAAGAATGGTTCGCACTAGTGTTCTGTACTCGATCTCTTTATAATGAATCACAGTTTCCTGAAGTTCTCCCAATCAACCGAAGTCGACTATTCGCTTTCCCTGCTACCATTCATGCGTGCATTTTCCATTTAATATCGCTTGTTACGGCTAGATATTTAATCAAGATGACTGTGTAAAGCAGCACACTACTAATGCTGTATTACTACATTATAGCGCTGTTTTTGCCATTCATCTGCATAAACTTATATTTTTTCTACATTTAGAGTAAATTGTCATTCATGAACACAACTAGAAAATTTGTCTTAGCCATTTTGTATCTTCCTACACTCACTCAGCGACGACACTTTTCCGTACCCAGGGCGACATTGACAATCCGTCGCAGATTGCTGACAACCCTGTCCATCGGATCATTTACTTGCATAGGTGCCTTGTGCATTCCTCCCGACATCCGTGCCTCTGATGAACACTCACAGTCGAGGGCAACGCACTGCGTTCTATCATTTAAGAAGTCTTCGAGTTGCTCGCATATCTGCCAGCCTATTCCATATGCTCTGATCTTTTGTTAGCAGTCTGCAGTGTCTCCCTGTAGCCCTACATTCGTGGTTCACTGGATATCACGCGAGAAAATGGCAAGCTGAGTTTCGCTCGGGCGATGTATTCCAAATCCGCGGTGATTTGTGGACAGAAGCGTTTCCGTCTCAAGGAAATTTATTATATTAGAGCTGAGAATATATTCAAGAATTCTGCAGAAAGCCGATGTTAAGGACACTGGTCTGTAATTTTACGCTCGGGGCGACAAGTGCACCTGCTGCACAAAGAGGCGGTTACCCTGCTGTGAGTAGATCATTTAATTAAGTCCGCAGGTATTTCTGTGATGTTTTCAGAGTGTTATTCATATTATGATTAGGGACCCATCCATTCATTACCGTGAACACGATCCGTGGCGTTTATTTCAACATTCTCGGGGACCAGATATTGCTATTTTTTCTACGTCTTTTTGATGAGTATGTTGTAGGCACTCCTAGCAGTCAATACCAGGAGGGCCTTGTTCAGAAGCCAGGGCGAACACTGGGGCAGCCTATAACATTTCGACTGGCCTCTTTATATCTCCCGACCTTAACTCGAATTAACGCACCTGGGGCTATTGAGAACGGCTGGTAAATTCCAATAAACAATATTGCGACAGTTAGGTAGTTCTGCTGGGTCTAATCATCAACGAATCTCTCCAGTTGGATGTGACATACCTGGAGAAACTGGTGGAGGATCTTCCTGCCGAAATGTGATCATTTTTAAGGCTAAGGACCGTTTTACGCGATATATTTGCTTGGTTTCTCCTGGGGTGACTAGGCTTTTGTTCGACGTATTTGGATTTCGACGTATTCATGCTAACGAGGAGGGTACGCCTAGGCCCAGTTGTGCCATCTCTGGGTTTCCAGAAGATATGGTATTAAATTGGAAACGCTCTTCCTCGCTACGTAACTGCGTAGTGATAATCCTTACTGTAAGCCTACATTTGGAGCAAGTGTTACTTTCAATGCCGCGCGGGATTAGCCGAGCGGTCTAAGACGCTGCAGTCGTGGACTGTGCGGCTGGTCCCGGCGGAGGTTCGAGTCCTCCCTCGGGCGTGGGTGTGTGTGTTTGTCCTTAGGATAATTTAGGTGAAGTAGTGTGTAAGCTTAGGGACTGATAACCTTAGCAGTTAAGTCCCATAAGATTCCACACTTTTTTTTGGTACTTTGAAAATTTACAACCTCAAACGCTAACACGAACACGTTCTCCTACAGATAACGATTTCATTCCTGTCAGTCACATTCGGCAGTCATTTACAGCTAAAGCATGGCCTTCGACGAAAGACCTTTGTGGCTTGGGGACTGATGACAAAGAGACAAATTCATGGAACAGTTAACGGTGCATTTAGTGCCTGGTTATACGTTTACACATGGTATTTCACCAGGTTTACAGACACCAAACGCTTTTTGCTTATATTTTTCAATCACAACGGATGGGAATAACTAAATACACAGATGGAAAAAAATCCGAGCACCAAAAAATAATTAATGTACAGAATTAAAATTCCGAAAGTAAGTTTGTCTAGGAATCAGTTTTAAGTGATTAACATTACAAGATCACAGGTTAAGGTAAGCGCGAGATAGGCCATTGCAAATGTGAAGTGCTGGCACATTAATAAGCGGTGTAACGCCGAGAATATTTATTGGAAGCATGCAAACGTGCATGCATGGTGTTGTACTGGTGTCGGTTTGTAGAATGGAGTTCCATGCCTATTGCACTTGGTCGGTCAATACAGGGAAGATTTAATACTGATTGTGAATGAGCCCGCAGTTGTCGTCCGATGATGTCGAGTTGGATCATAAGAGACGTCTCATAGGTCGCCTCAAAGCTTACCTGTGCCATTGTTCCTATCCATATTTCGTTGGAATTCGGAAGAAGTCGAGAGGACATTTTCCGTGCATGGCCTGTCACTGTGAATGCACGTATCAATGACAGTACCAATTAAGAAGATTTATGAATGTGGAACTATTAGTGTCACACACATCCATATGTAGAGATTAACGAAGTAATTCATATCATTCTGAGAAATGCCTTAAATGATGAATAAAACCGTCTGTGAGTGACATGAAGCGAAAAAAACTCCAGTTAACACATTTAGTTCAAATGGTTCAAATGACTCTGAGCACTATGTGACTCAACATCTTAGGTCATAAGTCCCCTAGAACGTAGAACTACTTAAACCTAACTAACCTAGGGACATCACACACACCCATGCCCGAGGCAGGACTCGAACCTGCGACCGTAGCGGTCCCGCGGTTCAGGACTGCAGCGCCAGAACCGCACGGCCACCGCGGCTGGCTAACACATTTAGTAGTCATTCTTTAACCGTAAAGAATTTGCAATTTGAATCGGATCTCGCTGTTGGATAGTAATAGTTGCTTCAATTTTGACGGGACTACGACTTTACTCATGCATATGGTTAATTAAATAATTAGTTGCATTTACCAGCCGACGTTTGTTGCTCATATTCAACATGTTTGAAACTACCTAATTTACAGACTACTAAATTAATTATTATTGAATATTCAAGAGCTAGAGATATGTTCACACAGCAGTAAAACATGTTCTTAAACTTTTTGCCCAACAATATCTAAGATGCTTAGGAAAAGATCAGCAAATTCGAAAGGTTTGTGTTGCTTCTGTCTTAACTAAAAACATTTCCCTTTAATTCACCTGGTATCTTCAGCGATATTCAACTGGAATGTTTATTTACACTGAGATGACGAAAGCCATGGGACACCTCCTAACATCGTGTCGTCCCTGCTTTCGCCCCCGCAGTACAGGAACTCGACGTGGCATGGACTTAACAAGTCGTTGGAAGTCTCCTGCGGTAATATTAAGCCGTCCATAATTGCGAGCCGGCCGGAGTGACCGAGCGGTTCTAGGCACTTCAGTCTGGAACCGCGCGACCGCTACGGTCGCGGGTTCGAATCCTGTCTCTGGCATGGATAAGTGTGATGTCCTTAGGTTAGTTAGGTTACGTAGGTCTACGTTCTAGGGGACTGATGACCTCAGGTGTTAAGTCCCATAGTGCTCAGAGCCATTTGAACCATAATTTAGAAAGTATTGCCGGTAGAGTATTTTATACACATACTGATCTCTCGATTACGTCCCACAAATTCTCAATGGGATTCATGTCGGCTGATTTCGATGCCTAAACCATTTTCTCGAACTTCAAACTAATAGCGAATAATAGTAGACCGATGACATGGCACATTTTCATCCATAAAAATTTCATCGTTATTTTGGAACATCAAATCCCTAAATGGCTGCAAATTATTTCGTTTGGTTCAGTTCCACTTGTGGAACCAGTCCCATGTAAACACGGCCCATGCCATTATGGAGTAGCCACCACCACTGTCTTGTTGACGGCATGGGTCCATGACATCGTGGGGTCTGCGCCACACTGGAACACTACCATCAGCTCTTACCAACTCATCTAATCATGTCACCGTTGTCCAGTATTGTAGGGTCCAAAGGAGATGGTCACAAGCAAAGAGAAGGCACTACAGGCGACGTCGTGCTGTTGGCAAAGGCACTCGTGTCGGTCGTCTGTTGCCACAGCCCATTAACTCTAGATTTCGCAGCACACTGCTAGCGGATACGATCATCGTGCGTCCCAGGTAGATATCCGCGGCTACTGCACGCAGTGTTGCTTGTCTGTTAGCACTGACAAACCTACCCAAAGGCCACTGCTCTCGGTCGTTAAGTGAAGGCCGTTGGCCACAGGGTTGCCCGTGGCGAGAGGTAATGCCTGAAATTTGGTATTCTCGGCCCACTCTTGAGTTGGAATATTGTATTTCCTAATGATTTCCGAAATGTAATCTCATACATATATTTCTAACTAGTATTCTGCGTTCAGAGTCTCTTAATGCCTGTTAATGCCAGCCGTGCGGCCATAATCAATGTTAACAAATTTCTCTTCTTCAGAAACGCTTTCCTTGCCATTGCCAGTCTACATTTTATATCCTCTCTACTTTGGCCATCATCAGTGAATTTGCTCCCTACTACTTTAAGAATCTCATTTCCTAATCTAAATCCCCCAGCATCGCCCGATTTAATTCGACTGCATTCCATTGTCCTAGTTTTGCTTTTGTTGATGTTTATCTTATACCCTCCTTTCCAAACACTGTCCATTCCGTTCAACTGCTCTTGCAAGTCCTTTGCTGTCTCTCACAGAATTACAATGTCAGCGGCGAACTTCAAAGTTTTTATTTCTTCTTCATGGATTTTGATACCTACTCCGAATTTTTCTTTTGTTTCCTTCACTGCTTACTCAATATACAGATTGAATAACATCGGGGATAGGCTACAACCCTGTCTCACTCCCTTCCCAACCACTGCTTCCCTTTCATGTCCCTCGATTCTTATAACTGCCATCTGGTTTCTGCACAAATTGTAAATACCCTTTCGCTCCCTGTATCTTACCCTTGCAACCTTTAGAATTTGAAAGGCAGTATACCAGGCAACATTGTCAAAAGCTTTGTCTAAGTCTACAAATGCTAGAAACGTAGGTTTGCCTTTCCTTAATCTTTGTTATAAGATAGGTCGTAGTGTCAGTATTGGCTCACGTGTTCCAACATTTCTACGCAATCGAAATTGATCTTCCCCGAGGTCGGCTTCTACAAGTTTTTCCATTCGTCTGTAAAGAATTCACGTTAGTATTTTGCAGCCGTGGCTTATTAAACTGATAGTTCGGTAATTTTCACATCTGACAACACCTGCATTTTTTTGGATTGGAATAATTATATTCTTCTTGAGGTCTGAGGGAATTTCGCCTGTCTCATACATATTGCTCACCAGTTGGTAGAGTTTCGCCAGGATTGGCTCTCTCAAGGCTGTCACTAGTTCTAATGGAATGTTTTCTACTCATGGGTCCTTGTTTCGACTTACGTCTTTCTGTGCTCTGTCAGTATCATATCTCCCATTTTATCTTCGTCTACATCCTCTTCCATTTCCATAATACTGTCCTCAAGAACATCGCCGCTGTAGTGACCCTCTATATACTCCTTCCACCTTTCTGCTTTCCCTTCTTTCTGCCGTCTGTATATGTGCAAATCTCTATTCCATGACTTTTTTCGTCTAATTGCAAACACTTCCATACTGTGACTATTCTATTTTGATCTATTATGTTTTGGGTTGTTCACTTCAAATGCGTAGTGTTTATTAGCTGCGTATTTTGATTAACCCCACATTTACGTTAGATGTGAGTAAAGTCTGAAAATTGTCACGAATTTCCTATCTACGGTTTACATTGAACTTTTATCCATATCTGCGACATACTGCATGTAACCTGCATCTGTCAGTGTTTCATTATTTGTTATAATGTGGTACAATTTCCGCCTTAGACAGTGTTTACGGGTAACAATTCAGTGCATAAAAAATCGATTAAAGTTGAATGATTGATAATCAGATCATGAAAAATTCTGAGATTAATAAAGTGTTACTGGACATTTTTAGATAATGGATTTGTGAAAAATCGGTGCTGGTACGTCATGCCAAACTAGTCTAAATCATAATCTGTACTGAAAAAGTGTCCACAGCTATTGTACTTTTGAGTGCAAATGTAAAAGTTGTGAAAAAGAAAAGAGTTTACCACTAGGGCCATTAATATGTATGCATGCCACAAATTTAAAACTACATATCCAACCGAACAGTATCGCCGTCTACTTAATTTTTATGGCTGGACATCAGTTAACGTGAGCTACGGAAATTACTGTTATTAAGACCTTATATTAAAAGTACACACCAGACATACAGAGACGAGGTACACGACATACAGAGATGATATTCTTCTTGGGTATCCAGCCGGATAATAAAATCATCAACCTTATCCGTCATCTTCTTGTGACGCCGCTGTTTGCTAATCTCGTCGGAGCTAGTTACCGTGAACGGCCGCCCTTTCATACTCTCCCGAAAGCTGACAGTACATGCCCCAGTAATCGGTTCTGCTACCACACAACGAAACTGAAACTACAGTGTCTCAACGATCAAAACAGGTTGGTGAATATATTCTGTCGGTCGAGTCAAAGACCGTTGGTTTTTGGTGTTAAATGAAACATGATTCCACATTTTACTTACAGATTGGCCCTCGTATCTGGTTACAGTAGTATCTGCCAGTCCAGTTTCGGTCGACTTTTTTAAGACACAGTCCCAACAGCGACACGCAGGGGCGACCATCTGAGTTTCGTCATACGTCATCCTGTGCTCCTCAGTTAGACAGTGCTCGTACACTGCGTATTTCTTAGGCTGTTGTATTTGTGTATGGCAATGGTGCTAGATGTACCTGTCATGGACTAGCCAATATGCGTTTTCCCACTACTGCAATAGATTTTGTAAAGTCGAACTTCTGTCCTACATCATCTTTAACAGTACCAAGGTGTGCTCTAATCTTAACTGACCGACCAAACAGCTCTAATATTATATCTTTGAAGATACGGCCTACGCGTATGATAGGAAAACAAGCGATTTGTATACATCCTAACGCTTTAGTTGAATTTTCAAACTGGATGTATTTGTCAGTTTATGCTAGAACGTGCGCTTCATATGTCGTAGCTTTTGTGTCAGCGTTTGTACGGCCGAGATGGCATAAGCCCTCTGTTGTGGTTGGCAGGAGAGCCAACACCGTGTTACTAGAGGAGGCCGAAAGGCACGCGATTTAGCTCACGCAGGCTGGCGTGAGGTCTCGCTCTTGACGGTACATATTTCACACTATCAATAGTAACTGATAATGGCGCCTTGCTAGGTCGTAGCAAATGACGTAGCTGAAGGCTATGCTAAACTATCTTCTCGGCAAATGAGAACGTAAGTAGCAGTGAACCATCGCTAGCAAAGTCGGCTGTACAACTGGGGCGAGTGCTAGGAAGTCTCTCTAGACCAGCCGTGTGGCGGCGCTCGGTCTGCAATCACTGATGGTGGCGACACGCGGGTCCGACGTGTACTACCGAACCGCGGCCGATTTAAAGGCTACCACCTAGCAAGTGTGGTGTCTGGCGGTGACAACACACCCTCCTTGATAACGTGCTGAAGACCTCCGTGCCTCGATAAGTTGGGTAGTAAGTCACTGCCTGTATAGACCAGTCCTTATGGTTCAAAATGGATGAAATGGCTCTGAGCACTAAGGGACTTAACATCTGAGGTCGTCAGTCCCCTAGAACAGAACTACTTAAACCTAACTAACCTAAGGACATCACACACATCCATGCCCGAGGCAGGATTCGAACCTACGACCGTAGCGGAAGCGCGGTTCCAGACTGAAGCGCCAGTCCTTATGAGTTGGGTTTCTACAAACACTGTATACCAGAGTCCCACAGTTCTTTCTTTTGACCAGTACGTCCGTAAACGAAAGCCTTCCTTCTTTTCCCCTGTGAATTTTGATGCTGGGATGACAATAATTAGAATTGCCCAGCAAACGACTGACGGCGTGTAGTCCATGTGGCCAGATCATAAACGTATCGTCGAAGTACCATCAGTAACTTGTAGATTTCAAAAACGGCGTCCTCAACCTCTCCACTAAAAACTCTTCTACATATAAATTCAAGGCTATGGGGGTAGTGGGTTCCCAACTCAGTCCATCAGCTTGATCAAAATACTCGCCCCTGAATAAAAAGTTGGTCGACGTCAGCACTGTCATTTCATGTCCACTTTTTCAACAGTCAGCATCGAGGACTGTTCAAGAGGTACAACTTAAGCTGGTGCTCAAGCACCGCGGCCGCACTGGCAAACAGAACCCTCGTTCTCTGGAATCAGGACCTTTGACGGGACCAGTGGAAGACGACTGCAGACATTTCTGCCCATATGGAGGGGGCGTATTTTAAAAGATTTAAGAAAAGGTGTAGCGGTAATGTCAGAAGCGGTTTCATCCACGATTGAAGACCGCTCTAGCTCGTTAGCGCTGTTAAAGATGACCTACGTTTTACGAAATCCAAAAATTCCTTGCCATTGTGGGGAAACGTTTATTGGCCAGACAGTTCACGCTCTCTACGACAGACCTGTTGAGCACCATCGCCACACTCGATTACTGCTCGTGCGACCCGAGAACGCTGCAGTAGCCTCGGACTATCCGACGGAGACAAAAAGATGCACGATAGGACACAGACAGCTGCCCCTGCGCGTCGCTGCATATTGACGCACGTACTTGGCAGGAATTCATCGTTTGCCGGATCCTTCACTACTGAGTCGTCGAACCTGCACCGACGGTGTCTAGCGCATGTGGTATTGGTCTTCAGCATGGTTTGAAAGACCTGTCATTCAAGACAAAAACTAGTTCCGACGGAGTAGTAAACCTGCGGATATCCACCAAATGTACTGCATAAAGATGTATAATCTGGCTGCAGAACCGACGCAAATATCACTACTTAATAAACGAGGCAGACTGATAAGAACTGTTCAGCATACTGATAAAAAGTAGAAAGAGGAAAGAAAACGTGTTTACGTAGTCACATCAGAGAGTTTGTACACATTTGACATGAGTTGTGTACGGCTATGTCGTTTCTTCATGTAGGCTTAGGGCTGATGGGGTAAATTTTAATAGAATCTTCAAGTAGTATAACCTACGGCTGAAACACAATAAAAATACAATAGATTTTAATTGATATGTTGCTGAACTGTCCGATGAGGAATGATGAGTATGCAGCGATATGGCAGCATCGATCATTTGAAACAAAACCCTTCATATGGACACATGCACTGTTCCGAATGGTTTGGGAGACAGAACTAGTTTAACGTACACTTATCTTTGGGCTACTGGTGCACACACACGTATCTTACCCTTATTGTTGGATTTGTCGTGGTGGTACAATTAACTGACACACAGACCGGTATTGCGTACGCCATTAAATGTTTGTCTAGCGTCTGAATGAGGTCTGAGGAATAAAAATGAAAAGTGAATACGGCAGATGAACTGCTCGGTCGCTTCACGGACGCTGCCGTCGTCGTTGGGGAACGTCCAGAGGCATTCAGACTAGCAACACAACATGTTCTCCCAAGAGTGCACGAATGCTTTGAAACTGACTGTCTTGTTCAGCCATTAATTGAGAACTGTATAACAGGTGTAACGTGACATGTACGATAATGCTGTAATGCTTGTTGTAATGTTTGTTGACTGTTGCACACGTATACATGTGTAAACTTTACCACAGTGTACTGAGTAACGCAGAAAATAAAAAGATACGTATGTTGGATGTGTTTTATCACGAAAACCGTACGGAATAGGGCGTATGTCCACATGAAGGTTTTTTTTTTTGCCTCAAATGATCGTTCCTGACGTATTCCTGAATATCGAGCATTCCTGCTTCGAAATTCTGTATTATTTGTTTTAAAATCAGTTTTAAATTCGTTGTTTGCTGAAGATATCGTTAAGCAACGGCGTTGCTGCAGTGGATACACCGCTTCCTGTCAGATCACCGAAGTTAAGCGCTGTCGGGTGTGGAAGGCAATTAGATGGGTGACCATCCAGCCGCCATGCGCTGTTGCCATTTTTCAGGATGCACTCAGCCTCGTGATGCCAATTGAGGAGCTACTCGTACGAATAGTAGCGGGTCCGTTCAAAGAAAACCTTCCTAACGACCGGGAGAGCGGTGTGCTGGCCACACGCCCCTCCTATCCACATCCTTAAGTGAGGATAACACGGCGGTCGGATGGTCCCGATAGGCCACTTGTGGCCTGAAGACGGAGTGCTTAAAGATACCTTTTCACCTGTTCTGATATGGCATTGCGTGGCTACGTTTTAGAATTATGCAATGAGTTTCTGACATGAGAGAGCTGCTTGTGGTAATCTTGTGCTTGCCCTACGTTTTAAATTTTTTATTTTTATTGTTATCTTCGAGATTTAATCGTTTTTCAATTATTTGTATGACATAGCGACAGCTCTGGATCATCATTATGTGTTTTGAAATGTGTTGTGTGCATGTGTGTGTGTGTGTGTGTGTGTGTGTGTGTGTGCAGGCATGCGATGGGGTATTCAGGACGCTGCTGCGGTCGACTGGGGCAGCTGCAGCTGGCAGGCAAGCCGCGTCTGGTCTCAGCGCAGAGTGCAGGCGCGCCTTTCGCCTACCTTTGCGGTGCCTGGAGAGCACAATGGGCTGTCCGTCCTCGCGCCGCCACATGACCTTGGGCGCGGGGAAGCCGTCCGCCTTGCACGTCAGCGTCGCATTCTGGTGCTCGCGCACCGCCACCGCCGACTCGGTCGACTCAGCGTCCACGATATTAGGCGGCACTGCGCATCACACCAGACCGTGACACACCACCGTCCAACTGCTGGCACACACACTGACACACATACAAACACTGACACGCACACACCCACACACAGAATAACAACCCCTACGTTTGTGCATTTGCCAGTTATTTAGAGGCCCTCTCCACAGTCTCAGTAATAAAAACAAATTTGAGAAAATCCTCCAACGGTAAATAAGCACAGTTCAACAGCCATCGGTAACAAACAACATGGACTTTTTGCACTTAATATTGTAAGATGGCAAGAACTATGCCCCTTACATGAAGTCACTAAAGATCACTGAACTCACATTAAGTGAACAGTACGGCTGAACAAAAATGACTGACAAGGTACAATGCATCTTGTAGAGGGTATAGTATGGAAGTATTGGAATAATGAATGTTGGGTGATGGTTTTAAAGTAATGCACAAGACAAGAAAACTTTGTGGAAATGCGTCGATTTACTGGAGGCTAGTTTATCCCAGGGAAGTATGAAGAGTTGACCACAGCTAGTGGCGTGCACAGCTGGGGAGCGGCGAAGGGAAGTCACAATAGGCAGCTTAGGGGGGCTCAAACTATGAGAAAGTGGTAACAGGGTGCGGCCTCCAGCTGCCTTAAGATGAGTGACAGTGAGGGGGTCGTTGACCTCATGCTGGTGTACCAGGAAGCAGACAGAGAACTTGTACGCCTGCTGATAAATGTTCGTCGTCCCGTTTTCAGTGAAACATGCGAGAAAGCCGTGCAGAGCTACGGTGGAGCGGTCAACAGAGGCCGAAATATATGTGTTCATGACCAGAGCAACTTCATGCTGAATTCATGGTCCGCAGAGTCTGAAGTAAATCAGGTGAAGAGCGACAGAATGAAATACGCCGGCCTCCGATGGGAACGTAGGACCAAGGAATTTGAAGTACTCTCCTGGGAGTCAGTATTTCGGAAAATTTGGTGTTTTATGCAGATGCTAACCTTGATGGGTGGCCTGGGAGGAGCTAAATAGCAGAAGTTGAGAGGAATTGAAATTTTGTGGGAATTTGTTCTCTTCCCAAAGTAGGCATTGGTTGGCACTCGGAAGCGACTGATAATTAATGCAATTTGCGCTGCAATTGGCGTAAGTGATTTTTCTGGAGGGGAAACCGAGGTGAAGAGCGGACTGGCGGAAGTCTCCATAGAGGTCTTCCATTCCCAGCTTGCCTAGAGTACAGACATGGCGTTCTTTACTCATCTTGCCTGAGAGAGACTGAGCATCTCTACAGTTTAGGACTTAGCAAACGGAGTGATTGAGATTGGAGATAGAAAGCTTTCGTTCAGAAGTGAATTGACGAACGCAGCCTTGCAGCACCACCATTCGGTGATATTTTGCCCACTCCGGCTTGAGTTAGGCCAGTGATTAATTTGTTGGATCATGTCAGCAAAGTTTCCACCAGGGTTTCATGGGCCGTGTATTGTAGAATTCTTCTCGCACTTCGCATTACGCCTGGGTCAGTCGATAGGAATTAATTTTGATTTATCGCGTTTTACTCCACATAAACGCAATTTATTCCCAATGCCTGTTAGGAGAGTCATGTAATGTGATGATTGAAGGTCGTGAGTTAAAATAAATTTGTGCTAATCAACTGAACCTATTTTCAATCAAGTAGTTGAAATTCCAAGTCTCTTTCGTAATTACTTTTATGTTCAACATTTGCATCTGGTCTTCATAGCTGAATATAACATCAATGTGCACCCCTTTTTAATTAAAAAAGTATAAATTCTGACTCAATTAATGTCAACACTGCGACCGCAGTTCAGTCAGGAGTCGCAGGGCCTTATTACTATCTTTGCGTTATCCAATATTGTGGCAATTCTGTTGATCTGTTAGTCAATTAGCTGGGGTGAACACACGCAAAAACCAGATAAGTGACAAGTGGGGTGTTACAATATCACGTCAGTCATGCACGAAGGCGAACAGATATGTAACGAGTACACCAATGAGCAAAATATTACGACCGGTGCCCACGGCGAGTCTAAATACCACCTGTTACGATTGTGGCCACAAGACGAGGTAAAAAAAGTATAAAGACGGAGCTGGGGCCTAAGGATGGATCACTCCAGCGACGATACTGTCCGTAAATGGGAAAATCCCCTGACGTAAACAGATTTCAGAAAGTGCGGATGGTCGTGGCCCGGCGCCTGGGAAAGAACATCTCAAAAGTGGTGAAGGAGGTCGGTAGGTCGAGCACCTATGAAAAGACAAGGAAGCACGGCGAAACCACGCATGCGCTAAAGTGCCACATAATGCGTTCGCTCTAATAACCGAGATAGGCCTGTATCAGAGAGGAGGACAAAACACAGTGTTGGTGGAGGCGCAGGTGATTCAGGAGACGCCGTTTGGCACACATTCCTGCATCTGATTGCAAACAGGTAACCTCTACGTGTTCCCATGGTGACCCGACTACATCGTGGTCTACTATTGCAATGGGCACAGGATATCGATATTGGACAATTTATCCACGAAAACTTAGTAGCTCGTCGAGTGGATCACATGTATTGTTACAACAGGTCGGCGGTCGTGTCTCGATGCATCTGCAATTAGACTAACGCCGGCTCGAAATTTTCCCCGGAACACGGACACAAGCTGGAGGGAGCGGTCTGTATCGTGCTGTGAGCGACAATTACCCGAGCTTCCCTGGGAACTGTGCTAGTAATCTAAAGCACCGTTCCAAATGTGGACTGCTAGAATACTGTTGCGGACCACATTAACGCTTTGTTCTTCCCTGGCGGTGATCGCAACTTGCAACAGGAAAGGTATTCGCGTAACAAGGCTAGAATGGCGCCAAAATGGTTTGAAGAGCATATAGTGAATTGATGTTGATGTCTTTGTCACCCAATTCGGCCGGTCCTAACCTGGTGGATTACATGAGGTTCGCTATCGGGCGCCAGGTAGACGCCCAGAAACCATTAGCTCGTAAGTTACAGTGATTCCGTGACCTGTGCGTGGACAGCTACATGCATTGGGTAGGCGAAAGTATGTTAACACCTAAAATATTTTACCATGCCTAATACGTTGTAAGAAAACTGTTGGCGTTCAAAACAGCTTGCAGCCGTCTCGAAATGGGTCCTGTACTGTTACACCCTTCGTCCTGGAAAATAACGGCAGATAACGATGATGAATGTTTATAGCGATGACACACCCTTGTATCCAGAACACTGACCACAAACTCAACAACATTTATATGTGGTAACTGTGCTGGCCAGGAGAGATGTTACAACTCATCCTTGCGCTCCCAAGTCCAGTCCTGGACAATGCCAGCTCTGTGAGCAGAGGTACTGTCCGACTGGAAGACAGCATCACCATCGGCGAACAAACATCGCAAGATCTGATGCACCTAATCAACCAAAATGGTCATAATTTTTCGCGGTACTGCAATCTTATTGGCTAACTGTGGGGGACACGGAACACCACGATATGCCTGCTGAAATCTTCACCGAACACACGCGATGTTTCACGATTGGAACTTCAGCTCATACAGCATTTGGAAACACTGTCAAACAAGACTCATCACGCAAAACAACTTTCTTCCACTGCTTCATACTCTAGATTTTATGGCTTCTTCACCAAGTTTTCCTGTCATGAGCGTTTGTACCACTGACGAATGGTTCTGAAATTCCAGTTCACCCTAAAATTGTATGCTTCTGGACCACCCTTCTTGTTATTCCGGTGCCGATAGTACTACAATGACTTTTGCAGCTGTCGTCCTCTTATTTTTCGTCAGTCCTCGTACTGATTATCTGTCACAGTAACAAGCGCCAACAATTTGACCACGTCCGGATTCACTGAGTTCCGACATAATACACTTAAAATCTACGCAGGACACAGTTCTGACCACGACTGACGCAACATGTTGAGGAGATGGCACAAACGAGATTCTTGCTCATTGGCTGGAGTCTACACTTACGTTCAAGCGTGCACTTCCCGCAGGGTTCCCGCAGTTTTGTGCAGTAGCTGTACTTCCGGAAACCTGATAAGGACTTGTCCAGTCACTGCTGCGCAGAATCGCGGCCGCACTGCGTTCCAAAGGCAGACCACTACGTCGCTCAGCAGGTCGGCGTGAAATTCCGGCTCGCCAGTGTAATGTTCGCGTAAATCTCCGACGCTATGTAGCGTAGAAATATTGGAGCACGTGAGGCAATACTGACCCTACTACTTGTCTTAGAAGATAGGTTAAGGGAAGGCAAACCTATGTTTCTAGCATTTGTTGACTTAGAGAAAGCTTTTGACGATGTTGACTGGAATACTCTCTTTCGAATTCTGAAGGTGGAAGGGGCAAAATACAGGGAGCGAAGGGCTATTTACAATTTACAGAAACCAGAAGGCAGTTATAAGAGTCGAGGGACATGAAAGGGAAGCAGTGATTGGGAAGGGAGTGACACAGGTTTCTAGTCTATCTCCGATATTATTCAATCGGTATATTGAGCAAGCAGTAAACGAAGCAAAAGAAAAATTCGGAGTGCGTATTAAAGTCCATGGGGAAGAAATAAAAAACTTTGAGGTTCGCCGATGACATTGTAATTGTGTCAGAGACAGCAAGGGATCTGGAAGAGCAGTTGAACAGAATGGACTGCCTTTTAAAGGAGGATATAAGATGAACATCACCAAAAGCAAAACGAGGATAATGAAATGCAGTCGAATTAATTCGGGTGATGCTGAGGGAATTAGATTAGGAAATGAGACGCTTAAAGTAGTAAAGGAGTTTTGCTATTTGGGGAGCAAAATAACTGATGATGGTCGAAGTAGAGATGATATAAAATTTAGACTGGCAATGGCAAAGAAAGCGTTTCTGTAGAAGAGAAATTTGTTAACATCGAGTTTAGATTTAAGTGTTAGGAAGTCGTTTCTCAAAGTATTTGTATTGAGTGTAGCCATGTATGGAAGTGAAACATGGACGATAAATAGTTCGGACAAGAAGAGAATAGAAGATTTCGAAATGTGGTGCTACAGAAGTATGCTGAATATTAGATCGGTAGATCACATAACTAATGAGGAGGTATTGACTAGAATTGGGGAGAAGTGAAATCTGTGGCACAACTTGACTAGAAGAAGGATCGGTTGGCAGGACATGGTCTGAGGCATCAAGGGATCACTAGTTTAGTATTGGAGGGCAGCGCGGAGGGTAAAGATCGTAGAGGGAGACCAAGAGATGAATACACTAAGCATATTCAGAAGGTTGTAGTTTGCGGTACGTACTAGGAGGTGAAGAAGTTTGCACAGGATAGAGTAGCAAGGAGAGCTGCATCAAGTCTCTGCAGACCACAACAACAAACAAAGTAACGTAGCAGGTCCAGCGACATGGGCACGAAAGATTTGCGTACTATGGTGTTAGTTATTATGGCAGATTTAACGAATTCATCAAGTGAGTCAACTATATCCTTTAAATCATGATCATACTCAGCCAATCGACATTCACTGCTGGAGAAATGATTCCTGTGGACATTTCCCTGGGTAACGATCTTAACCTACTCGCATCCCTATTGCTGCCGCATGTTTTCTGATGTTGCCTGTTACTAGTTAGCTAAGTCGCCATAATGCTGTTTTCTCATTTCTTGGGATTCAGGAAAGAACTTCCTTTTACTCTCCAGTCGCTTCGTTATATGTCCCACCCACATCCATTTCAATTTCCAGTCCTACTCACGTCTTTCACTCTAGTTTCATACTTAGTGTCTTTTTCCCAATATGCATCTTTCCTCCCATAGAGCAACGGCCAATGTTTTTAATAATTTTGGTATTAAAAGTCTATCTGACTGACGTGATCCAAAACTGTTATCGCGTACTGATTCAAGTATTTCTTCTCATGCTCACCGGATTATTAAAACCATCGATCCCGTCTACTCTTCTTCTGCTTTCGTTACCTGTTCATCGGCACTGTCAGATTGCCATACACACAAATGTTTATTAATAGTTGTATAATGCAACAGTCAGGTTGCACTGCTTGGTTTTCGTTTCCCTCACTGAACATTATGTAAGTCTTATTACAGTTCATTTTCAGGCCTTTATACATACTTGCTCTATTAAGCATTTCTATGTCTTCCTTTCATTGTTTAATCTTATCATCCCTAGAATAATACATTGCAGTCTCATCAGCAAAACGTAAATTGTTCAGGGATGTTCGAATTACAAGTAATATTTATTCTTTTTTGAGATTAAGGGTCGGAACATTTCTCAGGCGGTTTTCGATTACGACAAAGGAACATGTCTGATTACTGCAATGTAAATAATACATCTACATCTACATCTACATCCATACTCCGCAAGCCACCTGACGGTGTGTGGCGGAGGGTACCGTGAGTACTTATATCGGTTCTCCCTTCTATTCCAGTCTCGCGCCAAGTCCACCGCTGGCGCGCTGCCAAGAATGCGTAAGATGTTCGGCGGGTTGCGTTGGCCGCCTATCTAGTCGTAACATGCTGTTGCATCCTTGAGCCCCCGGTTCTAGATGTACCCTTGTCCGGTTAATGGCTGACGCTATAGATCAGTTTGCAAATAAACAATTTATTTATGAAAATATACAGTACAGTCACCAACAAACTTTACATATTCACATACACCTTTACTTTTTACCCAAATGAATACAGACTCATTTACAGATAATTTCCTCCTATTACGGGTATACAACGACAAAGCAGAAGGCGACATATAAGCAGATTTACCAAAGTCTTTATTAGCAAGTTCAGCCATATGGTAGGTGCGAAATGCAATAATGTCTCTGTCAACCAAACTTTCGAGTCCACCAACATTGGGTACTCCAGAAGCTCCACGGACAATGGCTACAGTAAACCATCCGTTACTATGATCAAACGAATCATTAATATCTAAACTAAAATTAAGTCGGCACCCACAGAAAACAGAAGGTCCGTCCAGCAAGGCTTGAGCAGCGACAGACTTGACTGGTATACGGTTCTTCTTGTCTCCAGATGTTGTAGCAAACTCAATGTAAGTCCGACTCAAGGTCACGCGTTATCGGACTTGTATATAAGCGAGTGACTCCGGGCAGCGGTTCAGTCGCGCTGCTGCTGCTGCACAGGCAACTGCATTGAACGCTGCCAAGATGCCGTACAGAAGATACCGTCGCCCTTCTAAACAGACATCGAGAACATTGAGTTTGCTACAACATCTGGAGACAAGAAGAACCGTATACCAGTCAAGTCTGTCGCTGCTCAAGCCTTGCTGGACGGACCTTCTGTTTTTTGTGGGTGCCGACTTAATTTTAGTTTAGATATTAATGATTCGTTTGATCATGGTAACGGATGGTTTACTGTAGCCATTGTCCGTGGAGCTTCTGGAGTACCCAATGTTGGTTGAACAGTGATTAGTAGAAGATGTCTTGCCGAGAAGTGGAAGCTGTGGAAGATGAAGCACAAAAAGGGAATACCTGCTAGTGCGCATAACGGCAAATAATTTTACTGCACTTATCCCCCAATATGAGTAACCACACATGAAGGACTCTGCACACATATATTGTTCATGACACAAGTGTACAATATGTTTGTTTGGTTAAACTCATAATCAGTTTCCTGTAGTTTCTGTGGACTCAGAAGACCAGCAAGTCATTGGCCAAATCTCATGAAGGCACATCTGTATCGTTCTACGGGACATACTACGAGTGTAATCAATGGACTGTGAAAAAAGAACTGTGCTCCATAGGGACAACAAAGCTGAAAGGCTCGTATCAGATCTGGATGCCATTCATTCCTAGTAGTCTCCACCATCTTAGGTCTGCACCATCTTACTTGCTGCCATCTGGCGGTGGTATAGGTCGCACATATCGAGTTTGAAATGCTTATTATCAACACTGGATGAATATAGTAGCAGTGGGATGATGGGGCTCCGACGCAAGTTTTGATATCAAATTGATATAAAATTAATTGATAAATTAATTATCACCTTGTGATGTCATGGAATTTCCCCAGCTAACACTTGGATCCACCCAATGCACATCCCCCTTCCCCTCCGCAACCTGCCATATTGACGGGAATTTCGAATTATGGCTAGATATTCCCAAAGTAGTGAAATTAAAAAAAAAATATTTGTCCCTCCGGAAATTTCCAAATGGTGGGTGCTATTTCGGGGTCGGAACCCTCGTACTTCTGGGTGGGAAACACAGGTGCATCACCTACACAGTGATACTGTCCAGTTGCAGACGAAGAAGGTTAGGTTAGTGTACTTTATTTATTTTGGTCGGGAAACTGAAGTAAAGATCTGTCCTAATTACGTAATTAATAGAAAATGCTGGGCCTAGTTACACGTCTATGTGCATAGCGCTACACAAGGTGCGCAGAAAATCTCGATAGAACCTTAAAATTGACGATATGATACAGTTGGCGCTATCCTACTGGGAAAAAGTTTCATAATAACGCTCGAAACTAGGGGCAGAGGTATTCAAAGTAAACTGCACAAAGGATGATCCTTTCGCCTGACGAAATGTTGGTGCTGGACACAGAGGAGTTCAGTAAAAAGCTGACGACTGTGTCTAACGCTTTCGGAGTTTATTACAGACGCCTCGCTTTGCATTGTTTTAGAAACATCCTGGTGCTCGAAATTCAAATAAACGGTGCTCTCTTTATTTCTCGACAACCTCGCTCTATTCCACTGCTCCCGAGAGGTCACCTCGGTATAGCCGCTGTGTAGCTTGTATATAGTAAGAAGGGATACCGCCGCAAACCATCACTGAAGTGCAGAAAGGCCAATACACGTTACCAAAAGTGATGGAAAATGCTTCAGTGTTCTAACTACACAGAGAAATTGTCCTGTAAACACCAGCAGTCATAACTAAAAGGTCATAATGCACCACATCTTCTGGGAACTGAAAAAAATCATTGTAATAACACAACTTCTAAAAACTGAGCCCAAAACGTCACACCAGGTGAGAGGAGCATTTGGCACGAAAGAATCAAATACCAAATTTTATATTTTTCGATTAATTTTAACTAATGCTATGAATGTCAACTTTATCAGCTAAAGTAAGTACAGTAGATTCAAATTTTTTAGTTTGTAGGGTAATGTTTAATTCTGAATACCTTGCAAGATTTTCTCAGTCAAAATTTGATAGTTGTTTATTATATCTTGCAGTTTTTTAAAAAAAAACATTTTTTGTTCATTTCTTCAAATCAACACCATGTGAAGGGTTTTTTCCATTGCCAAATTGTGTCTTTTTTGTTACTCTAATTGATGTCCTTATGGTTTCATTTGCTATTGTATCTGCTACTGTACTGACAACTGTAGCAGCAGTAGCTCAGTATCTTAATGCAGCTAATAAACCTGATGGAAGACCACATGTGCGGTCATGATCTATCTACCTTAGGGTCAGTCTTACCTCCCCTCCTACCACCCCTCATCCCTACCCCTCCTCACTGTAGACAGGAATACAGGCCTGTTCTACCTTGTCGCTGATGGTCCACAAAGAGATAGATCTGGCAGCCCTGATACACTGTCTCCAGTCTGCGCATATCAGTCACGGATGTACAAAAGACACAAGAACAGGACTCTTCCAGCAAGCTGTAAAACGTATTTCTCAGAGACAGAGTCCAACTGGAGCAACAATGAAATTCTGGAGAACTTTTTCTAAAGTCCACTGACTGGAAAACGGGCAACTGCCACCACTTCCACTGGCCGAAGTCCCCGCCATATCTTGGAGCAGGCTCTTTAGTCGAATGTGTTTCCTGGAGGAGCATGTGGCTGCGTGGTCAACGCTATCAGTGCTACAACAGACATGCAACGATATGAAGAAAAAAGTACAGCACTGCCGATGTTTGCCGATCAGCAAACTGCAGAGGTCGAAACTCTATAGCAATACAATTGACACATGTAGTAACTTTTCGCACATCACCTATACATGTTCACCAAGTGCAAAATCGACAAAACTTCCAATATTTATCTGTGAAAACTGTCGATGACATCAGAAAGTTCTCGTCATTTCGAAACTTCCATCAGAGTGCAGAAAAAGCGCTATAATATGATAAGGATATGATTTCCGAAGTTTAGTCTTGTGGAATGCAATGGTCTTAATATTCTAATGCAGGACATGTATCTCCATCATCTGCCATACAACCACAATGCAAGTTTTCTACCGCAGGCAGTATGGTGGTAAACTTAAAGATGAAAAACCTATTTCCTTCTGCGCTACTCTGGTGTCCTAGGAAGTGACTGAGCTGCATCTTCAGTGTATATCCACCGCTGTAACTGCTTATAAACCAACTAGAAAGAATTCGGGAGACTACTGTTCTGTCTCTCAGATGACTACAGATTTTATACATCTTTTTAAGTTGGAAACATATGTAGCCTCAATCAAATTTCCTACATTACCCATGCTTGTTAGTATCAGTAGCAGTTTTTACAGCTGCGGCAATGCTTCAATAGGAAACAGAGTGAGGAAAAAAGACATGAATATTTTCGTTTCTCTCATACATTGAGTTACCACCACAGTCCTGCTGCATGGAAATGCACATGAAGTAACAGCGACTTCTTACGAAGGAGTAAGCACCACGATCAGTAACCAAACGAGATGTAACAAACTTATTGCTGTTTACAGCAGCATCACCACGGCCTTGGTAGCCTTCTTCTTGCACACAGGAGTCATGGTCTGAGGATAGGTAGTTTTGCTCGTGTGTAGAATAATATAGCAATTTCGTCCTGTCTCTGGAATACCCCCTCCTCACACTATATATGTGTAACATGAGTCTACTCTCTTACAGAACACGCTAGGGAATGGCTTAAGTCTGTTAAACACTTTGATTCGCCTCCATATACTTATGGAATAACATTGTCTGTGAGAAACAACTGTAATTCCGTAATATCTGTATTTGACTGCATGTGTGAGAACACCACCCTGGATTACGTACAAATGTTTTGCCTGCTTTATATAGTGCTTCTGTGTGATACTTATATCGCTTTCGCTGAAGTGGTTGTTGTGGTCTTCAGTCCAGAGAATGGTTGGATGCAGCTCTCCATGCTAAACTATGCTATGCAAGTTTCTTCATCTCCCAGTACCTACTGCAACCTACAACCCTCTGAATCTGCTTAGTGTTTTCACCTCTTGGTATCCCTCAACGATTTTTACCCTCCAAGCTGCTCTCCAATACCAAATTGGTGATTCCTTGATGCCTTAGAACATGTTCTACCAACCGATCCTTTCTTCTAGCCAAGGTGTGCCACAAATTTGTTTTCTTACTAATTCTTCTTAATACATACTCACTAGTTATTTGATCTACCCATATAATCTTCAGCATTCTTCTGTAGCACCATGTTCCGAAATCTTCTATTCTCTTCTTGTCCAAACTATTTATCGTCCACGTTTCACTTCCATACATGACTACACTCCATACAAATACTTTCAGAAACGACTACCTCACACTTAAATCTATATTCGATGTTAACAAATTTCTATTCTTCAGAAACGCTTTTCTTGCCATTGGCAGTCTACATTTTACATCCTCCCTACTTCGACCATCATCAGTTATTTTGCTCCCCAAATAGCAAAACTCATTTAATACTTTAAGCATCTCATTTCCTTATCTAATTCTGCCAGCATCGACCGATTTAATTCGACTACATTTCATTGTCATCGTTTTGCCTTTTGATGTTCATCTTCTAACCTTCTTTCAAGACACTGTCCATTCCGTTCAGCTGTTCTTCCAGATCCTTTGCTGTCTGTGACAGAATTACAGTGTCATCGGAGAACCTCAAAGATTGTACTTCTTCTCCATGGATTTTAATTCCTACTCCGAATTTTTCTTTTGTTTCCTTTACTGCTTGCTCAGTATACAAATTGAATAACATCGGGGATAGGCTACAACCCTGTCTCACACCCTTCCCAACCACTGCTTCCCCTTCATGTCCCTCGACTCTTATAACTGCCATTTGGTTTCTGTACAAATTGTAAATAACCTTACGCTCCCTGTATTTTACCCCTGCCACCTTCAGAATTTGAAAGAGAGTATTCCAGTCAACATTGTAAAAAGCTTTCTATAGGTGTACAAATGCTAGAAACGTAGGTTTGCCCTTCCTTAATCTATTTTGTAAGATAAGTCGTAGGGTCAGTATTGCCTCACGTGTTCCAACATTTCTAAGGAATCCAAACCGATCTTCCCTGAGGACGGCTTCTACCAGTTTTTCCATTCGTCTGTAAAGAATTCGTGTTAGTATTTTGCGGCCGTGGCTTGTTAAATTGATAGTTCAGTAATTGTCACATCTGTCAACACCTGTTTTCTTTGGGATTAGAATTATTATGTTCTTCTTGAAGTCTGAGGGTATTTTACCTATCTCATACATCTTGCTCACCAGATGGTGGAGTTTTGTAGGGGCTGGCTCTCCCAAGGGTAACAGTAGTTCTAATGGATTGTTGGAACGTTAAAGTATGTGTTACAAAAACCCACATACTTTATTTTAGGAGGGGGGATTAAAACTGACTGCAGACAAAGCGTTTTTACGTTTTTCGCAGTCTAGAGTGCCCAGGTACCCCAACCCGCCTCAATTTCCCATATCTGATGGTATTTTTTCTCCAGTTTTATGTATTCTCGGTCAATTTACGTAATTTTACTAGGTTTTCGCGATTTTACATAGTTTGTCGTATTTCCCTGAATTTAACGTATTTACCACCAATTTTTCGTTATTATATCAGGGTTTCCCAGATTTTATGTAGTTATTCATATTTGTTTCGATAGATTCTCACATGTGTATGGTCATATTGTTGACGTACCCATGCGCTTTTTAATTTTTTACAAGGATATTTGTGTGTCTTATATACCATCCCACTAAAAACTCCTAAGAATTCCCCCCTTCCCTATGATCTACATGCACGAGTTTTTGGTAGCCCTGTCATGAAAAGCCTCGTACCTAGATGAGGCTCAACGACCGGTGCAGACTGGAAACTCGATGACTGGAAACAATTCCGTCTTCTGCTGTGACATATGAGGGATCTTGTCTGCAGAGTCATGTAGTGATGCTTACGATGGAAACTCAAAATCTAGAAACAGTTCCACCTATTCATTTGGCTTCCACCAAATCATGCAGGGATCTGCAACAGAAGTTGACATGTATACAGACTTGATTTCTGTTGCTGCTCGGATATTTTTCCCGTAAATATATCATCTTAAGGCTTATCAGATGAACGTCGCTACTTCTGTTTATACCATCGAATTCTGATGCATTCCCACAACACTATCAGAATATCTACAAACCGTAAATTTCAGGTGATTGAGTGTATAAATGGTTCCAACTTTAAAAAGACATACCCTCAATTTCCTAATAGACAGAACAGAATTCTCCCAAATTCGTTGTAGTTGGTTCATAAGCCGTTCGAGTGGCGGATGGACACCGATGATACGTTCGTAGTGAGAAACAGTTCAGTCCTTTCCTAGGACACCAAACTACTACACAAGGAAGTAGTTTTGTCATCTTAAAGTTTATCACCATAGTGATTGGTGTGGAAAACTTGTATGATGGTTGTGTGTCAGATGCATATATGACCTGCATTGAAGTATTAAGAGCGTTGCATTCTGCCTGACTAATACTTTGGAAACCATATGGATTTAACATTATAGCATTTCTAAGTGCATTACCATGTAAATTTAGGGGTGTGTGTTTTTATGGTCTACAATCATTTCTCTCTAGCCGGTACCTTCTCGGTAATGACTCAAGACACAGCAACAACACTCCAGAATTATTAGCGCAGTTGATTTACTGTCTCTGTCTCGATCTCCATCTTGCATAAACCACATATTTATTCTTAACCGTCTCTTATACCACCACAACGCTCTCATGTCTGCTATACACCGATATGGGGTGTTAACCTCCTCAATATGCACGAATCTGGGGAGATTTTGTTCACTTGGAGTGTCTTGAGTGAGACTGGCGTGGAACAGTGTTCGGTGAACATCAGTTACGATGTCAGCTCGCTCTGCTCCTTCACAAGATGTGCAATGGAGTGCGTGTAGTACCCACATACTTCTGATCAGCTACAGTTTAAACTGGCGACTATGATTCAGACAGGGATGGTCAAGGAAAATGCTGGGAAATCTTATAATCTTCGACTTCATCCTATGAAAGCAAGAATACTCTGTGACTCCTGTCCACATAGGAAAAGATGGCCAGTCACAATCGTAAACCCTGCGCTGTCATTGATGTTCTATAAACATTGAGAAATATGTAGATAACCTAAATGCATCGGTGTAGGAAGCTGTCTGGTATATTTTGATGTATATGACTAAATTGATGTACCGAACAGTCATCCGTCTGCAATCACAGCCTTGGGCATGGTATTCGCAAAGTAGGGGAGAGGGGGAGGTGGCTGAGTTATGATATGGAAATTCTAATGCATTCTGCTATGTCAATAGCTATTGTTGAATTTATAGGACAACTGGTAAAATGACTAACATTTATCATGCTATCAACTATTGTGCTTATTAGAGTACATCATCCCACATCGATAATGTCTTTCCCATGCCCTCCACCCAGTAGGCTGCTGTGGATTACCGATAGGCTGACAAAACGTTTTTGTGATGGAGAGTGTCTTCATGGAAAACTGGTCATCTGCTACTTGTCACTGTGAAACATTAGATTAAATGTAGAGGTCACCACCTTCAGATGGCTGTTTCGAGACATTCCTTAATGCTGCAAACTAGTCCTGTATCCATGTTCTTCGATGCCCACCACATTTATTTTTCACATATAAGATAACAGTACTTCTTTTTGTTTCCAATACCTGGCACAGCACTTTCCAGGGATGGTCAACAAGGATCGTGTACATGGCTGCAGTATAAGGAAACAATTCTCCTAAAAACGAAATACCAAGAGATCTACTACCTTGTCACTTTGCCAGATGAGATTAAATGTACCTTCAGACTGCTATTTGGAAATTCTCAACATTGCCATAAAATCTTCCAGTTTTGGAATGTTGTGAAGTCTTACACACTTTTATCAACGAGAAACATCGTCTCTGTGTGTGGCGGGAGGAGCATAGTTTACGTGAAGCGATTTCCAGCTTTCTGTGAAAGCCAATAGCTTGAAACGTTTTGATGTCAGTTTAGCAACTGACACAGACAAAGTCATGGTACAAAAACAAAATGTATGACACTTTCAACGCTGTAATTATACACTGCATGAGTTACAGTAGAAAATCAATGTATCAGACTGCTTATGAATGAACAACACAGAAACTCTCTATTGTGGTTGATTGTGAGATGTGGTCTTGCTCCAGTACAGGCTACAAAACTTTACAGCGGTCTGTGCAAGCGACATTGATCACTTGTGTCTTCTTCAAATAAGGTAAATGTAATCTGGCTGATGTGAACATGCAGACAGTATTGTTGGATATATCGGAAGGAATAAACATGGTAAAGTGTTATAGGAGGTTTTAGTACAAGGAATGGTGTCATTATTTAAAGTCTGGATGAATATTGTTCCCAGTTTTGTTTTACCTACTCTCTATGTTACAAAATAACGATGACAGGTGCTCTCGAACGTAATAAACTATTGTATAGATGCTGGTCTGCGTCGGTATTTCATATGTCTCAAATGAGTGTAATGACTTCGTGCACGAAAATTTGTAGTTTGAATATGCGGAATGCTCACAGACTATACCGATTTTGCTCGTAACAGTGATAGAAATCGACTATTCTCATGGAATTGTAACGATTGTGAGTTTACAACCACGTATTCAAAAATGGTTCAAATGGCTCTAAGCACTATGGCAGGTCATCAGTCCCCTAGAACTTAGAACTACTTAAACCTAACTAACTAAAGGACATCACACACATCCATGCCCGAGGCAGGACTCGAACTTGCGACCGCAGGAGCCGCGTGGTCCCAGACTCAAGCGCCTAGAACCACTCGGCCACAAAGGCAAGTATGTATTCCTGTAAGTTCTGTGTTATTTCATACTTCATAACATCTAATTATAAAGCATCCACCATCTGAATTATAGACAGTTGCGGAACCTGGAAAGGGTAGTGTTTCTCCCAACATGTGAGTAGATTTCGTGAAACAGGCTGTTCTGTGACGACCAATTTGCCACTAATGTGAATGATGGTTTGCTGGGTGTGGACCTCTTCATCAAGTACAGGTGACATAAACTTTACACACAGGTTGGTAGAGACGAGTTCTGGAGCAGAAATGTCACATGTCAGATGCTATTTGTTTTCAGTGTATCGGTGGATTCTTATAGGGATTTTTTACTTGGTTGTGTGAGGAGGTTCTATTAAAAGGCACGCTCGCATGATCTGATTTTTACATTTCGTATAATCCAGAACAATACACAATTGCAGCTGCCAATGTGTACAAAATAACAGTGTCCTCCGGAATTATAGCTTGTTGCTGCTGAATGTAAAATGATTGTGTTGATTCTGGCATGTGAACAAATGTCATGGAAGGCTGTATTCTGTAATGTTATTTCGTGTGTGTCATGTATTTGTAGTTCCCACGTACATGACAATTTATTTACAGGCGAATATTCGAATGCCAGGACCGCTCTGAAATCATGTAATTTGCTCCATCAAAGTAAATGAAATCGCTTTCTTCAGAGACAATGAAAGTATCGAAATAATTAGGACATTCTGCAGTTAACAGTATTTTTCACAGCAAGGTACAGGAAGGTTTTCAGAATTTACGCAGGTTGGACATGTATGGGAGATGTACGAAAAGTGAATACATCTGTCAGATGTATCACTATAGAGCTTCGACCACAGTTAGCTCGTATGTAGTTATCGGCAGTGCTGTATTTTTTTTTATGTCATTGGGTATCACAAAAGAATGGGTAGCACAGAGAGAGAGAGAGAGAGAGAGAGAGAGAGAGAGTGAGAGAGAGAGAGAGAGAGAGAGAGATGTGAACTGTATAATGCAAAGAAACATAAAAACTATAATTCTTTTGCTCATAAAACTAAAAGAAAAAGGACTGAAACTATTTTCATGGAAGTATGACATTTATCCCCCCATGAACCTTGGACCTTGCCGTTGGTGGGGAGGCTTGCGTGCCTCAGCGACACAGATAGCCGTACCGTATGTGCAACTACAACGGAGGGGTATCTGTTGAGAGGCCAGGCAAACGTAGGGTTCCTGAAGAGGCGCAGCAGCCTTTCCAGTAGTTGCAGGGGCAACAGTCTGGATGACTGACTGATCTGGTCGTGTAACACTAACAAAAACGGCCTTGCTGTGCTGGTACTGTGAACGACTGAAAGAAAGGGGAAACTACAGCCGTAATTTTTCCCGAGGGCATGCAGCTTTATTGTATGAATAAATGATGAGGGCGTCCTCTTGGGTAAAATAATCCGGAGGTAAAATAGTCCCCCATTCGGATCTCCGGGAGGGGACTACTCAAGAGGACGTCGTTATCAGGAGAAAGAAAACGCGTTCTACGGATCGGAGCGTGGAATGTCAGATCCCTTAATCGGGCAGGTAGGTTAGAAAATGTAAAAAGGGAAATCGATAGGTTAAAGTTAGATATAATGGGAATTAGTGAAGTTCGGTGGCAGGAGGAACAAGACTTTTGGTCAGGTGAACACAGGCTTATACACTCCTGGAAATGGAAAAAAGAACACATTGACACCGGTGTGTCAGACCCACCATACTTGCTCTGGACACTGCGAGAGGGCTGTACAAGCAATGATCACACGCACGGCACAGCGGACACACCAGGAACCGCGGTGTTGGCCGTCGAATGGCGCTAGCTGTGCAGCATTTGTGCACCACCGCCGTCAGTGTCAGCCAGTTTGCCGTGGCATACGGAGCTCTATCGCACTCTTTAACACTGGTAGTATGCCACGACAACGTGGACGTGAACCGTATGTGCAGTTGACGGACTTTGAGCGAGGGCGTATAGTGGGCATGCGGGAGGCTGGGTGGACGTACCGCCGAATTGCTCAACACATGGGGCGTGAGGTCTCCACAGTACATCGATGTTGTCGCCAGTGGTCGGCGGAAGGTGCACGTGCCCGTAGACCTGGGACCGGACGGCAGCGACTCACGGATGCACGCCAAGACCGTAGGATCCTACGCAGTGCCGTAGGGGACCGCACCGCCACTTCCCAGAAAATTAGGGACACTGTTGCTCCTGGGGTATCGGCGAGGACCATTCGCAACCGTCTCCATGAAGCTGGGCTACGGTCCCGCACACCGTTAGGCCGTCTTCCGCTCACGCCCCAACATCGTGCAGCCCGCCTCCAGTGGTGTCGCGACAGGCGTGAATGGAGGGACGAATGGAGACGTGTCGTCTTCAGTGATGAGAGTCGCTTCTGCCTTGGTGCCAATGATGGTCGTATGGGTGTTTGGCGCCGTGCAGGTGAGCGCCACAATCAGGACTGCATACGACCGAGGCACACAGGGCCAACACCCGGCATCATGGTGTGGGGAGCGATCTCCTACACTGGCCGTACACCTCTGGTGATTGTCGAGGGGACACTGAATAGTGCACGGTACATCCAAACCGTCATCGAACCCATCGTTCTACCATTCCTAGACCGGCAAGGGAACTTGCTGTTCCAACAGGACAATGCACGTCCGCATGTATCCCGTGCCACCCAACGTGCTCTAGAACGTGTAAGTCAACTATCCTGGCCAGCAAGATCTCCGGATCTGTCCCCCATTGAGCATGTTTAGGACTGGATGAAGCGTCGTCTCACGCGGTCTGCACGTCCAGCAAGAACGCTGGTCCAACTGAGGCTCCAGGTGCAAATGGAATGGCAAGCCATTCCACAGGACTACATCCAGCATCTCTACGATCGTCTCCATGGGAGAATAGCAGCCTGCATTGGTGCGAAAGGTGGATATACACTGTACTAGTGCCGACATTGTGCATGCTCTGTTGCCTGTGTCTATGTGCCTGTGGTTCTGTCAGTGTGATCATTTCCAGGAGTGTGAATTCAAAATCAAATAGGGGTAATGTAGGAGTAGGTTTAATATTGAATAAAAACATGGGAGTGCGGGTAAGCTACTACAAACAGCATAGTGAATGCATTATTGTAGTCAAGATAGACACGAAGCCCATGCCTACTACAGTAGTACAAGTTTATATGCCAACTAGCTCTGCAGCTGACGAAGAAATTGAAGAAATGTATGATGAGATAAAATAAATTATTCAGGTAGTGAAGGGAGACGAAAATGTAATAGTCGTGGGTGACTGGAATTCGGTAGTAGGAAAGGGAAGAGAAGAAAACATAGTAGGTTAATACGGACTGAGGGTAAGAAATCAAAGAGGAAGCCGTCTGGTAGAATTTTGCAGAGAGCATAACTTAATCATTGCTAACACTTGCTTAAAGAACCATGAAAGAAGGTTTTATACATGGAAGAACCCTGGAGATACTAGAAGGTTTCAGGTAGATTATATAATGGTAAGACAGAGCTTCAGGAACCAGGTTTTAAATTGTAAGACATTTCCAGAGGCAGATGTGGACACTGACCACAATCTATAGGTTACGAAATGTAGATTAAAACTAAAGAATCAGCAAAAAGGTGGGAATTTAAGGAGATGGACCCTGGATAAACTGACTAAACCAGAGGCTGTACAGAGTTTCACGAAAAGCATAACTGAACAGTTAACAGGAATGGGGAAAATAAATACAGTAGAAGAAGAATGGGTAGCACTGAGGGATGAAGTACTAAAGGCAGCCGGGCATCAAGTAGGTAAAAAGACGCAGGCTAGTAGAAACCCTTGGGTAACAAAAGAAATATTGAATTTAATTGATGAAAAGAGCAAAAATAAAAAAAAGCAGTAAATGAAGCATGCAAAAAGGAATACAAGCGTCTCAAAAATGAGATCGACAGAAAGTGCAAAATGGCTAAGAAGTGATGGCTAGAGGATAAATGTAAGGATGAAAGGCTTATCTCACTAGGGGTAAGATAGATACTGCCTACAGGAAAATTAAAGAGACATTTGGAGAAAGGAATATCAAGAACTTTGATTGAAACCCAGTTCTAAGCAAAGAAGGGAAAGCAGAAAGATGGAAGGAGTATATTGAGGGTCTACACAAGGGCGATGTACTTGAAGACAATATTATGGAAATGGAAGAGGATGTAGATAAGGATGAAATGGAATATATGATACTGCGTGAAGAGTATGACACAGAACTAAAAGTCCTGAGTCGCAACAAAGCCCCCGCAGCAGACAACATTCCATTAGAACTACTGACAGCCTTGGGAGAACCAGTCCTGACAAAACTCTACCATCTGGTGAGCAAAATGTATGAGAAAGGCGAAATACCCTCCGACTTCCAGAGGAATATAATAATTCGAATCCCAAAGAAAGCAGGTGTTGACAGATGTGAAAATTACCGAACTATCACTTTAATAAGTGACAGCTGCAAAATACTAACGCTAATTCTTTACAGACGAATGGAAGAACTGGTAGAAGGCGACCACTGGGGAGATCACTTTGGACTCCATAGAAATGTTGGAACATGTGAGGCAATAGTGAGCTTAAGATTTATCGTAGAAGAAAGACTAAGGGAAGGCAAACCCACGTTTCTAGCCCTTTTAGACTTTAGAGAAAGCTTTTGACAATGTTGCCTGGTATACCCTCTTTCAAATTCTAAAGGTGGCAGGTGTAAAATACAAGGAGCGAAAGGTTATTTACTATTTGTACAGAAACAAGATGGCAGTTATAAGAGTCGAGGTACATGAAAGGGAAGCAGTGGTTGGGAAGGGAGTGAGACAGGGTTGTAGCCTCTCCCCAATGTTATTCAATCTGTATATTGAGGAAGCAGTAAAGGAAACAAAAGAGAAATTTGGAGTAGGTATTAAAATCCATGGAGAAGAAATAAAATCTTCGAGGTTCGCCGATGACATTGTAATTCTGTCAGAGACAGCAATGGACCTGGAAGAGCAGTTGAACGGAATGGACTGTGTCTTGAAAGGAGGATATAAGATGAACATCAACAAATGCAAAACGAGGATAATGGAATGCAGTCGAATTAAATCGGTCGATGCTGAGGGAATTAGATTAGGAAATGAGACACTTAAAGTAGTAAAGGAGTTTTACTGTTTGGGGAGCTAAATAACTGATGATGATTGAAGTAGAGAGGATATAAAATGTAGACTGGCAATGGCAAGGAAAGCCTTTCTGAAGAAGAGAAATTTGTTAACATCGAGTATAGATTTTTAGTGTTAGGAAGTCGTTTCTGAAAGTATTTGTATGGAGTGCAGCCATGTATGGAAGTGAAACATGTTCGATAAATAGTTAGGGCAAGAAGAGAATAGAAGCTTTCGAAATGTGGTGCTACAGAAGAATGCTGAAGATTAGATGGGTAGATCACATAACTAATGAGGAGGTATGGAATAGAATTGGGGAGAATAGGAGTTTGTCTCACAACTTGACAAGAAGAAGGAACCGGTTAGAAGGACATGTTCTGAGGCGTCAAGGGATCACAAATTTAGCATTGGAGGGTAGCGTGGAGGGCAAAAATCGTAGAGGGAGACCAAGAGATGAATACACTAAGCAGATTCAGAAGGATGTATGTTGGAGTAAGTACTGGGAGATGAAGAAGGTTGCAGAGCCACCAACTGTCAGTCTAGTGGAGAGGAATCTCTAGTAGCTGTAGATGTAGGAAGTATGCAGCAGACCTCAGTAGTTACGGTGGCTAGAACAGTTGCGAAGTTGAAGAGGAAGGAAAAGTTTCTGCTGTTAGGTAGTTCTCATAGCAGAGGTGTAGGCCAGCTGTTGCAGGAAGTGCTGGGGAGTGTGTACCAGGTCACCAGCATTGTGAAGCCTAATGCAGGATTGGCTCAGGCGACTGTTAACATAGGGGGGGGGGGGGGGGGTTATGTAGGGATTTTACTAAAGAGGATCATGTAGTGATAGTGGGTGGGTCCGGTAATAGTATTGATAGGGATGGGGAGTAAGACATAGATGGTGACCTAGAAAAGATAGCCACTCAGACTGGCAACACGAATGTGCATTTTGTGGAACTGTTTCAACGTCACCATCGGCCTCATCTTAATACAGACGTCAGGCGTAATAACATGAGACTTGGGGGTGCGCTGATGACAGAAAGCATGGGTCACATTTCAGTGGTGTCGGTGGAGTCTATCAGCAGGACGGGTTTCAATAGACATGGACCGCTCTTCAACAGGTGTGGGAAGGGGAGGTTAGCAAAGCATATAGGTGACAGCATAGCTGGGTTGGTGGGGTCACTCATGGCAAAATTTCTGCAGTAGTGGGAGTTAGAGATGCACCATTTTTAAATTGAAGTCAGCTGATAGGTATTCCTGCTTAAGGGAAGTCTCTCTAACAAAGGAACCAATTTTCACAAAGCTTAGGTATCCGAGTAATGAGGCAATTATCATATTTCATCAAAATATACAAGGTATTAGAGATAAAGTTAGTGAATTGCTTATAGATGTTGAACCTGAAATTATTGGTAATCTGAACACTTCTTAAAAAAAGGAGATAATTCAGAGGCTTCCTTTACCGGGATACAGGTTGGCTGGCAGCATTTCGAGGAGCTCTTTGCGGTGTGGGGGAGTAGCCATGTATGTGAAAAACGGCATCCCATTTGAGTCAATTGATGTTTGAAAGTACTGCACTGAAAAGGTGTTTGAATGTTGTGCAGGTGTGGTTAAATTTAATGGAGATAAATTTCTAACTGTTGTTATTTATAGATCCCCAGACTCCGATTTCACAACATTTATGCTAAAGCTAGAGGAGGTTCTTGGTTCACTTTATAGGAAATACAAAAACTTAATTATATGTGGTGACTTCAATATTAATTGTATAAGTGATTGTACAAGGAAAGGAAATGCTGGTAGACCTCCTTAATTCATATTATCTTATGCAAACCGTATTCTTTCCAACGAGAGTGCAAGGGAACAGTAGAACAACCATAGACAACGTTTTTGTTCATTCCTCATTACTGGAAGGGCATTCTGTTAGCAAAAAGGTGAATGGCCTTTCAGATCATTATGCACAAATTTTAACTCTAAAAGATTTTTGTGCTGCAACACGTGTTAAATATAGTCATCAGCTGTTTAGGAAAGCTGATCCAGTTGCTGTAGAGACCTTTGTAAACCTTATCAAGGAACAAGAGTGGCAAGATGTTTACAGCGCTGATACAGTAGATGATAAATATAATGCTTTTCTCAAGACATTTCTCGTGCTCTTTGAAAGTTGCTTTCCGTTAGAACGTTCAAAACAGGGTACTAGCACAAACAGGTAGCCTGGGTGGCTGACTAGAGGGATAAGAATATCTTGTAGAACAATGTGGCAATTATATCAAAACGTTAGAAATAGTCGGAATCTAAATGCAGCAGCCCATTACAAACAGTATTGTAAGGTGCTTAAAACTGTTATTAGGAAGACAAAAACTGTTATTAGGAAGGCAAAAAGTATGTGGTATGGAGATAGAATAGCTAATAGCTAAGTCTCAGGATAAAATTAAAACCATATGGGCAGTCGTAAAGGAAGTGGCTGGTCTGCAGAGACGGGTTTTGGATATAGAATCAGTGCGTAGTGGGAATGCCTGTGTTACTGATAAGTCGCATATATGTACAGTATTTAATAATCACTTTCTGAATATAGCAGGTGAACTAAATGGAAACCTAGTCCCAACAGGGATTGATATAGCGCTCTTAGAAAAAAGTGTTCCGAGACTGTTACCTGAATTGCTCCTCCATGATACTGATCACTAAAGACCAAGAACTCTCATGGATATGACGGGGTATCTAGCAGAATACCGAAGCACTGTTCTATGTATGTTAGCCCAGAACTTAGCCATATCTGTAACTTTTCCTTTAGGAGTGGTCGGTTTCCTGACCGATTAAAGTACTCGGTAGTAAATCCACTTTATAAAAAGGGAGATAGGGATAATATTGACAATTATAGAGCTATTTCTATGCCATTGGTGTTTGCTAAAGTTATGGAGAAGGTTGTATATACAAGGTTACTGGAGCGCTGAAATTCACATAATTTGCTGTCAAATGTTCAGTTTGGTTTTAGAAATGGTTTAACAACTGGAAAAGCTATATTCTGTTTTCTCTGTGAGGTTTTGGACGGATTAAATAAAAGTTTGCGAACGCTAGGTGTTTTCTTTGATTTAACGTAGGCTTTTGACTGTGTTGACCACAAAATATTACTGCAGAAGTTGGACCATTATGGAGTAAGGGGAGTAGCTTACAATTGGTTCGCCTGTTACTTTAAGAACAGAAAGCAGAAGGTAATTCTCTGCAATATTGAGAGTGGTAGTGATGTTCAGTCCCAATGGGGCACTGTTAAGTGGGGCGTTCCCCAAGAGTCGGTGCTGAGGCCACTGCTGTTTCTTATTTATGTAAATGATATGCCTTCTAGTATTACAGGTGATTCAAAAATATTTCTGTTAGCTGATGACACCAGTTTGGTAGTGAAGGATCTTGTGTGTAACATTGAAACAGTACCAAATAATGTAGTTCATGAAATAAGTTCGTGGCTTGTGGAAAATAATTTGATGCTAAATCACAGTAAGACTCAGTTTTTACAGTTTATAACTCACAATTCAACAAGAACCGATATTTTGATCGGACAGAATGGGCATATTATAAGGGAGACGGAACAGTTTAAGTTCCTAGGCGTTCGAATAGATAGTAGTAAGCTGTTGTGGAAAGCCCATGTCCAGGATCTTGTTCAGAAACTAAATGCTGCTTTATTTAGCATTAGAACAGTATCTGAAATAAGTGACACTTCAACACGAAAAGTAGTCTACTTCGCATATTTTCATACGCTTATGTCGTATGGTATTTTTTTGGGGTAATTCTTCTGATTCAAAAAGTGTTTTTGGGTCAAAAACGGGCTGTTCGAGCTATATGTGGTGTAAGTTCGAGAACCTCTTGACGACCCCTATTCAATAGTCTGGGAATTCTGACATTGCCCTCACAGTATATATTTTCTTTAATGTCGTTTGTTGTTAGCAATACCCAAGAGTTAGCAGCTTTCACTCAGTTAATACTAGGCAGAAATCCAATCTGCATGTGGAATGCACTTCCTTGACTCTCGTGCACAAAGGAGTGCAGTATTCTGCTGCATCCATTTTCAATAAGCTACCACAAGAACTCAAAAATCTTAGCAGTAGCCCAAACTCTTTTAAGTCTAAACTGAAGAGTTTCCTCATGGCTCACTCCTTCTATTCTGTCGAGGAGGTCCTGGAAGAGCTAAAAAATTAAGCAAATTCCAGTGTTACATTGTTGATTTTCTTTATTTAAACTTATGACTTGTCACCTGAATATGTTTTTTTATATTTCATTTTATCTGTTTCTAATATCGTGTTATAATTTTCCTCATGGCTCACTCCTTCTATTCTGTCGAGGAGGTCCTGGAAGAGCTAAAAAATTAAGCAAATTCCAGTGTTACATTGTTGATTTTCTTTATTTAAACTTATGACTTGTCACCTGAATATGTTTTTTTTATATTTCATTTTATCTGTTTCTAATATCGTGTTATAATTTCATGTATTGACTCGTTCCATGACGATGGAGACTTCTCCTTAATTTGGGCCCACGGAACAATAAATAAATAAACAGGATAGAATAGCATGGAGAGCTGCATCAAATCAGTCTCAGGACTGAAAACCACAGCAACAACATTGCGTGTGACGTGTCAGCAAGAACAAGTTTTTAAAAGTTTTCAGATCATGGTTCAAATGGCTCTGAGCACTATGGGACTCAACTGCTGTGGTCATAAGTCCCCTAGAACTTAGAACTACTTAAACCTAACTAACCTAAGGACATCACATACATCCATGCCCGAGGCAGGATTCGAACCTGCGACCGTAGCAGTCGCACGGTTCCGGACTGCGCGCCTAGAACCGCGAGACCACCGCGGCCGTTCAGATCATGCATTAAGCTTATTCAAAGCTGTTAAGTGATCTCATTCTCAAACATTGGATGAATATAGTGTCGGTAATTTGCGTGCCACGAGTTACGCTTCCTCAAGATACATACGCACACACAGTTTCTAGCTAGAATACTGCATTTACTGTTTTAAATCTTTCATGCAAAGTCAACCTCTTAGTAAGCAGATTACGACAGCGCTTTAAATTTATAAATGCGGAGAATAATTTATGTTGCCCGTGGAAGCTGTTGTATAGACAACCTGAAACTGCGACCAGGTGACCATTATAGCGGTTTCTAACAGAGGTCACACTGTACACATATAAATTAGGCAGGCCACGTAGCAGAAAGCTTCTGTATGTCCATCCTTGTGGCCGATATTTCGTGGGATTTCTGTTGTCCATTTACGTGATTAAATGAAACTCCTTCAGTCGTCGTTTTCACGTTATTTTATTATTTGACTACCAGTGTTGGTGGCTCAGTACACCAGCTTCTGGCCTTAGCTGGCGCTGAGGGAGTGAACTCCGATCTTATACACGATCACATCAGTGGCGAACACCTATGAACTGGCTTCCGCAGAATATTCTAACAGGCATAACACCGGTGTTACAGTATTCTACGGAAGCCAGTTCGTAGATGTTGGCCACAGGTGGGACCGTGTATAAAATCGGAGTTGACTCCCTCAGCATCAGCTAAGCCCAGAAGCTGGTGTACTGAGTCACCTAATTAGTTGTCATATAACAAAATAACATTAAAACGATGGCTGGAGCTGTTTCTTTTTATTACATAGAACTAAGGTTCGGAATACCTTCCCAAACATTTTGAAAGGTATAGAGCTACAGCAGATACTCCTTGCTTCGCAAATAAAGCGTTTTGTTCGCTGACCCAAGAGTAGGTTGTGATCGCACTACGTAGCGGAACCAACTACGAAAGTGTCGCATGTAATCTGCACCATGGGCGTGGCGGCGGCAGCTGTGAGGTCTTTTGTTTCGTTAGTACGTGACAAGAGGAGGGAGGAGGGGGAACCCGGATGGTGGATGGAGCTCACGGGTGACGGCTGCCACTGCTGTTGCAGAACTGGTTGCGCTGGTAGCAGCACAGATGTACAGCTCCAGGGAACGCGTATAATATTTTCTGTTTTTATTATTTTTCTTTCTTCATTATGTTTAGCAGTAAATGTACACACATTCAAGTACTGAAATCACATAGATGTTTGGATATATGAGTATATTACTTTGCTGTAGGAAGGTCTGTTGTCGACTATCGAATGTGTGTGTGTGTGTGTGTGTGTGTGTGTGTGCGTGCATGTATGTGTCTGTGTGTGTTTGGAGCTCGTGGGCACTCGAAGGTGAGGTTATCAGCGTCCTTTCACACTCATTAAAGCGGACGAATGTGGATAAAATCTCTAAAATTGCGCACAGTGAAGACGAAATGACACTCTTTTACTCATTCCCTATACACTCCGGTTACTACACCCTGGATTGAAACAAATGTAAAACCATAGATGAGCTAAAAGAGAGATGCAGAGAAATGTAACTGGCTGACCACTTACAAAAAACATGCATCAGCCAGTCACCCTGTTAACACATTGGAAACATATACCTAAAATTCTGAACGCGTCACAAAACCTTGAAAACCGCACCATATTTGTTTGAACGTCGCTTAAAATAGAGAGCAGATCTGCCAGGAAATCTACCGCTGCCTTCTCTTCCGAAAAAAACACAGTCAAGTTGCATGTGGTGCACGGTGCTCTGTACGCCACAAGCACCACACGCTGGAGGGTCCTCTCGCTGGAGTAATCAGCCACGTGTCAGAGGACTGTGGCCTACGCGAAGACAAATTAGTAGAACCTTATCCTGTCTTCGTGGCTGGAAGGAGGTACGTCACGGCTGCATAGTGGACTTTACGAGATTCAGCTTATTATATGTCACTTCCAGCCACTCATCTTCCCATCGACGCATCACTCTGTCCCTCAATAGCGAGGTGATAACATGCAGGGGGATGGCACACTGAAATAACTAAGAATCACTATATGTTTCCCTGGCTACGATATCCGTCCTTTAATTCCACACATTACTGGCAGACCCTGGTACCGAGCAGAAAGACACCTGTTGTCCCAGCCGTTATAGTTGGAGGAGGGCGTCCTGGGTAATTTAGATTGCTTTACAAACATTGGAAAGAGCGAAGGGCACTCAGACAACGGTAACAGACAAAATATTTAGCACTTTAAGCACGTCTGATCTGCTCCAGTGCCCGCAAGACAGCATATAATTCAGCGTCGGAGCTCGTAAAGTCTCAAAGTTTTGGAACTTGAGGACACGAACAGAGAAAATAACAGAACGACCAATTGAGTCCACCTGTTTCGGCCTATCTGTAAGGACAACTGGAGATTCGTGGTGCTCATATAATATATATCATAAAATAGCGTATTAAAACATTTGCATGAGCACAATCTCTCCTGAAACGCAACAAATATAAAATTACCCAGGGAGTCTGCAGCACCCAATGCGGCAAACTATTAAAACCCTCGATTTTGGGTTGTACTTGCTCCACACCAAGTGTCTCCAACACATAAAGCATGCAGATCCCAAATCTCGTCGTTGATTGGAGAAAAAGTGTACCAAAGGTAGAAAGCAACAGTATGGTACGCAGGTGAATTTGGTGCTGTGAAGAATCTACACGCTTGACGCACAGTGAAAAGTTGCCATCAGACTGTAACTGCCCATTCACCAGTCTCAGCACACACTGTATTTGTGGCTGGCCTTAGAAACACCTGTGGTCAGTCTAACCCTCTCATTGTGGACAGTATCAATTATATTCAAATAAGAAGTACTCACTCATCGAGACACTGTGCATCCGTAGACCAGCCAGGAACACACGAAAGTGCTATAAAGCTGAAGCTGACGTGCCCTGTTCACTTCCCAAAACCTGTGGCTAAGCCACTTCATAATGTTCAGTGCCGTCAGGTTTCTGGTTTTCAGGTATCTCTGCTGTGGCACCCATGACAATTTGGATTCAAACTGAGGCTCGGAAATTATTTAAAATGTAGAATGATGTCTCTTATATGCAAGTCAGGTAAATCAGAAATCCGACGAGAAAGGCTAAAATGAAGAACACACACACACACACACACACACACACACACAGACACACTTATGTGCAGAAAACTGTAAATCCGTCTTTGCAGTCCACTCCTCAAACCTTTGTACTGTTAGCTACAACTGACAGGTCGCTGTTGCAACACTGTAGGAGACACAGAAAACATAATAGTCGTCCACAAATAACGAGGACTTACAGGACTCCATACCACAGGAGTGATACTGTTTTTGGCTATGGCAAAGAGGGGAACTCTTAACACAATACCGTGAGGAACGCCATTCTCCTGTTCGAAACGACGTGACAGCACGTCACCAGCTCGAGATGTAATAAAGCGCATAGACAGGAAGGACCGTACAAAAACATGGAGGTGGCTATGAAAACCTCATTGATGGAGCTGCACGAGAAAACTGTGACTCCAAGAAGTCCCGTACACCTTACTTACATCAAACAATATAGGCAGACAGTGATGTTTATGTAACAAAGTCTTCCTGTAGTAGGATATGATTGTTGATGGTGGACCGATACCTCTCGAATCGACTAAGAAGTTGCCTGGTCTTTAATATACAGACCATGCCACAGTTAACCGTGCATTCTAGGGTCTTTCCTACACAGCTCGTTAAGGCGATGCTTCGGTAACTACTGGATCATGTGCGGCCTTCCTTGCCTCTCTTCACGAGTTGGCAAACTGGCCTGTCTGCCATATAAGATTAAAACATTCGAGGAGCATTTCCTTCGATGCTGCTGATAAATGTCTAAGCATGCAGTATCGGATCTGGTCGCGCCCGGGTACAGTGTCACGAATCTCAGACAGTGTCGATTCCATCTCCCGCATGGAGAAAGCGTACTTGTGAGACTCAGAAGTTTGGAACCTGAAGCCCAACTCGCCCTCTCTGCAGTCGTACAGTAGCGGCGATGCGCCGGATCCTGGCTGGTGTTGTCTGTAGTTGCTGTAGTATGCTCTGTTATTGTCTGAGTGATGTCTCTTGGCGTTGTTTGGAGACACCCCTGGTTCAGCACTGCTGCTATGGGTAATCGACTGTATTTACAGAAAATCCTCCTGCTGGCTTCCTACAGTTTAATGTAAGTAATGGAATGATTGACAGAGCCCAGGAACGTATGCTAGTAACTTGTCTTGCTGGGGTAGAAACTTGGCTCTCGTGATTCGAAAGGCTACGAGGCTTTCTGCTATGGGGCAGAACTGAAACATCTAAGAGCCGTATGCCTGTCCCAGATCTCAGCTCAGCCGCCCTCATCTGTCCACTAAAGTCAGGAGTATGATGGATCAGTTATGTGTTGCGGTCCACCTATTCCTGTTCACTGCTATGGTGCCAAAACACAGCCACCTGGCTGACCAGTATCCAGTTAGCCCTGCTGACCATCCACTTCGGTGGCTTCTGTTTATGCAGTCCTCCATCTAGTGAGCTGTTCCACAGTGGGAAGTGTTCACTGGAATGAAGATCGTTAGTTGCTTCTCACTGTCCTGAGTCTGAGTGGGACTGCCCAGGCTGAGGATGCATAGCATTTGAGGCATCGAAGGCACTCCAAGACTTGAACACTGGGGTAAATATAGGCATAAAAATAATCCAGTAGGAGAAATGGGTGGAAAAGTTGTTCAGTGTGGCCTGTTGCCATCACATTCTGTGAACGTAAATACAGGGAGCAGACAGAGATCTTCCAACTCACAGGAACAGCACTGCCTGCTGCTTGTAGGTCACTAAACAAGAAGAAAGCAGAGGACTGGTGTGCTATTGACCAACCCCTCCCTTAGCTCTTTCCCCAGTCATGTCACCCTTTCGGTGGAGGGTATAGTTGTGTAGCACAGGGGCATAAGTGGCTTTGGAATGTGGTTTCTGTAAACACAAGCACAAGATTTGTGCCTGTGCCAGGAGCTGCAATTCCTCTTTATGAGTCCTGAGCCCATTCATGTTCCACTGTAATATGGGAGCCATCCATCACTCGGAATGCACTATGACCCAGTCTTTCTGCTGGAGTGGGGAGCCCTCAATGGGTGGAGGTTCAGCCTTGTAGCAAGATGGTTGCTCTGGGCAACTTTCACGGTCCACTTTGCTCTGAAGCAGAAGCAGTAGAATCATGAAGTCAAATTGCATTGACAAGATCAGTTTTCCATTTGCTTTTTTGGGCTGGTTGAGATTGGTAGGAGACACCATATCAGCGATGAAGGCAGTGGCGGATTTTTTCAAGGCTCCGGCTTTGGAGGTACTGGGAGGTCCAAGTGGTGGCAACAGCTGCTTTATCTGACGTTCATAGGAACTCCATCTTGACATGTGCACTGACAGACGCAGGTACTAGTAGTAACACCAGCAACCTCCGTTTTCACAGAAACAGTGGCTGAAGCAAAGATATAACGAATGTGTGTTGCTGCATGGCCTTACATATCTTCTTGTCCTCACCATAAGGGATTTGCTTCGATATTTTAATCTCCTGTATCTTCCCTTCTTCAAGGGTGGCATTGCAGTCACCACTACAATGATTCTCAGAGCAATTTACACACTTCGGAGGGAAGGAATAGCCAACTCCATCATGGGTGGCCTTGCCATATTTGTCGCAAGTGGCTTCACCCTTACTTCCTGAGAAGTGTGCCCATAGTACTGATGTTTAAAACAGCACAGGCTGTTGGGGATATTTGGCTACAGGCTTAGGCAAAGGAGACTTGCACTGATAGCTCTGGGAGTTGTGTGCTATTGACGGTAAAGATCAGGAGTCAGATTTTGTGACATCCCCAACCACACTTTTCAATTTATTTCATGTATCAACGATTCCTTCCTGAACCCACTCGTCTCTCGGTTTCTCTACATGACGCAACATCTTTGCTATAGTTCTGGCGATATATTCCCCACGTCACTTAGGTTTCTAGAGGTTGGTGGCTTGTTGGGAACCAGCAGTTTCAACCAGCAGTGTTCCGTTATACAATCGTTTGACAGATTTGAGTTTACCTGGGATGCCCTTTTCGATGTAAAAAGGATAAACCTTCTCAAAAGTGCGCTGCTTCTACTCCAAAAGCTAAAACGCAGTCTGAGCAGTAGCATGCGTTCTGCTACTGGGCAGTGACAAATGCTTTGTAAACCCTGAATCTGTAGGATTGGCTACACGAGCCCCCTTATTTTATTGAGTTTTAGTACCTACCGTGGGCTCGCCCTTTCCGCTGGGAGGAAAGGACATTACTTGGAGGGTTCCATTAGAGTCACACAAACAGCTAGTGAAATAAAGGTCCAATTAGATGGAGCTCCACGTGTCTGAGTAAGGCCTATACAACTGAAGTGCAGCAGGTTCCCCAGAGGTTGCCCGCTAATGACTTCAACCACAACAGCCATCTATCTTATCTGACGCATCACATCTTGAGACTGATGAATGTTTTGTACAGGTTTATTCCATCTGAATATCAGAAAATCAGACTTGGCAGAGAATCCTAAGAAATTTTGGTCTTATGTCAAAGCGGTAGGTCGATCAAAACAAAATGTCCAGACACTCTATGACCAAAATGGTACTGTAACAGAGGATGACAGACTAAAGGTCGAAATACTAAATGCCTTTTCCTAAAGCTGTTTCACAGAGGAAGACTCCTCTCTAGTTCCTTCTCTAGATTGTCGCACAGATGACAAAATGGCAGATATCGAAATAGACGACAGAGGGATAGAGAAACAATTAAAATCGCTCAAAAGAGGAAAGGTCGCTGGACCTGGTGGGATACCAGTTCGATTTTACACAGAGTACGTGAAGGAACTTGCCCCCCCCCCCCCTTCTTGCAGCGGTGTAGCGTAGCGTAGGTCTCTAGAAGAGCGTACCGTTCCAAAGGATTGGAAAAGGGAACAGGTCGTCCCCGTTTTCAAGAAGGGACTTGGAACAGATGTGCAGAACTATAGACCTATATCTCTAACGTCTATCAGTTGTAGCATTTTGGAACATGTGTTATGTTCGAGTACAATGAATTTTCTGGAGACTAGAAATCTATTCTGTAGGAATCAGCATGGGTTTCGAAAAAGACGATCGTGTGAAGCCCAGCTCGCGCTATTCGTCCACGAGACTCAGAGGGCCATAGACACGGGTTGCCAGGTAGATGCCGTGTTTCTTGACTTCAGCAAGGCGTTCCATACAGTTCCCCACAGTCGTTTAATGAACAAAGTAAGAGTATATGGACTATCAGACCAACTGTGTGATTGGATTGAAGAGTTCCTAGATAACAGAACGCAACATGTCATTCTCAACGGAGAGAAGTCTTCCGAAGTAAGAGTGATTTCAGATGTGGCGCAGGGGAGTGTCGCAGGACCGTTGCTATTCACAATATACATAAATGACCTTGACATCGGGAGTTCGCTAAGGCTTTTTGTGGATGATGCTGTGGTATATCGAGAGGTTGTAACATTGGAAAATTGTACTGAAATGCAGGAGGATCTGCTGCGAATTGACGCATGGTGCAGGGAATGGCAATTGAATCTCAGTGTAGACAAGTGTAATGTGCTGCGAATACATAGAAAGATCCCTTATCATCTAGATACAATATAGCAGGTCAGCAACTGGAAACAGTTAATTCCATAACTTATCTGGGAGTACGTATTAGGAGTGATATAAAATGGAATGATCATATAAAGTTGATCGTCAGTAAAGCAGATGCCAGACTGAGATTCATTGGAAGAATCCAAAGGAAATGGAATCCGAAAACAAAGGAAATAGGTTACACTACGCTTGTTCACCCACTGCTTGAATACTGCTCAGCGGTGTGGGATCCGTAGGGTTGATAGAAGAGATAGAGAAGATCCAACAGAGAGCAACGCGCTTCGTGACAGGATCATTTAGTAATCGCGAAACCGTTACGGAGATGATAGTGGAAGACTCTGCAGGAGAGACGCTCAGTAGCTCGGTACGGGCTTTTGTTGAAGTTTCGAGAACATTCCTTTACCGAGGAGTCAAGCAGTATATTTCTCCCTCTTAGGTATATCTCGCGAAGAGACCATGAGGGTAAAATCAGAGAGATTAGAGCCCACACAGAGGCATACCGACAATCCTTTCCACGAACAATAGGAGACTGGAATAGAAGGGAGAACCGATAGAGGTACTCAAGGTACCCTCCGGCACATACCGTTAGCTGGTTTGAGAAGTATGGATGTAGATGTAGATCCTCGCGATCTGGACAGTCAAGTCAAGAGCCTCAGTCCCTGCGACACACAACGTTCCACCATTACCCCTCATGGTGGTCACTGAAACATTCCCAGAGCTTAGAGTGACAGGGGACTGGTGACGCTTAGCAGACCCCAGCTCAGGAACTCCAGGATTGCCAATCCTGTAGGCAGCAAACGAATGTTGGGTTCCTGAGGGCTCCACTGTCGACCGTGAATAATTGTTGGTGACGAGGAGAACTCGAATTCTTGATGCGATGGCATGGACGATGATTTCTAGCACGTGAAGGCACGGATAAAAGATTTAAATTAAAAAGTTCACCGTATTGATATAGTCTGCAGAAACACAATGATTAATACCGAATAAACGGTGAGTTGTACGCTCCGCTTTTATTCGTAGAAGGCAGTTTCCCTTGTGTGCAATGGATGCAAAGTGGTGTGTCAGCGGCGAAAAATGCATGGTGCACAGTACCAGATTTTAACATTTGGGGCACTGTGTTTTGTTGTGATTAAGCCCAACTGTGTTTTATCAGTCACTGGTATGAATTGCTGGCGCCACGGAGCGGGGCAATGTATGTAGGAATATACTCCGTGCGTGTGTAAGTGCCGCGGATTGCGAATTCTGCATCCTGTGGAAGAGCAAGCCCACGACATGCAGCTCACGACGACAGTTTCGGCAGAGCACGAGTCTTATCGTAACCTTGAACGGCTGTGCAATGGGTCTGGAAACATTATTTTCAGCGCCGCAATCTTCAGGTAGCAGCACCGTGACTGGTCATCAGTGAGTAGACTAGGACGTACGCAACCATGTGAGGTGCAGCGAGAGCATAGATTTTCGAAAAAAAAGATAAATCACATCAGGTTTTCAGTTGAAAAAAAAAATAGCGTACTATCTGTTTTCTCTTGAAAATAAAATGTTTTTCCAGTCATAACACTGTAACATGTCTGTCTACCACAACGTCGTCATTGCAACAGTACCAACAAAAAAATGCTGCAATCACGCCACATCGATCCCTCTATTTTTTACTACTATTCAGTAAAATGTTCCCCAGTCACTCAGTGCATTAACCACGTTTCGCAGATTCTGATTTCTGACGTAAAAAATAAATTCTTTTCTGAAATGTACAGCTTTGCCAATCGCCGTTACATGGCGTGCGCGCCAGTTTGGCGTAAAGTGTGCTTTGTTCTGACTGGTGGACAACCGCAACCCGCGCGGCATTCTAATGTGGCATCTGGTGTGCACATGCTCAGGGTTGCTTTGATTATAACATTAATCACACGAAGCGCATGGACTGTGTCGTCCATGTATTTTGAGTAACTGACGAGGGAACACTCCCAAATGTCAATAAACGATCATGATTAAACTTGGCGGCTGTGTAGACGGGGCAAAATAATGCAATATGTATCAAATTTTTTGTACCCAATTTCACTTTTAAAGGGTAAAATACGCCCTGAAACATAATCTGTCGTATTAAGTTTGGAGGGAAGACCGTTGAAACGATGAGATACATAAAAGATGATTCTCATAGAAAAACTGATGTGTAATTAATGTTCTTGAAAACTGTACAATCGGATTTTAAGTTTTGTAATAATCTGAAACTTTGAGAAACATCCCTCCATTATAAACTGATTTGGAAAAAATGTAAAAAATTTTAACACCATAAATTAAACAAACTTTCATGTTACATACATCCATTTCTAATAAAGCTGGTTTCGGAGTATTTTCAACGTGCTGAACTAGAATTTCTGAACATTCATTACTAGTCTAGTCATTTATTTTACCTCTACTTGTTTTATATTTTAAATTGTTATTTTATGTTTTACATTAATTTTTGTTTTGTTTTTTACTTTACCATTTGACGTATCTATATTTTGTTAACTGAAAACATTAAGTGACTCATTATTACAATAGAAAATAATTACAGTAATAATGATCTTTAAGGAAATGCTTTGAACATCTTACACCATGCACATAGAATGAACAAAATTTCTTCACACAATATAAAATAAAATTGAGCAGGCTTTAAAATTGTTGCGGTTGGCCCTCTCAATGTCCTGATTCGTGTCAGGCATATTTTAGTGCATTGATCAGCCTTGGCGAAGAGAACTCAGCGGCTATACCTGTGACGTTGATCCCTTTGGGACCATCAGATGAACAAGTTCCTTGACCTCGCGTATGATGGTCTAAATGGTTTTTTGAGATTGACCATACGCCTCTTCATAGTTTTGCAAAACGGAATGGACAGAGAATTCGAGAGACTCCTTTTGAAGTCCAAGTTTTCGTTGCTACAGCACCGAAATCTGGCAAACGAACGACTGATCAGGTCAAAATATACATCATAGGTGTGTTCTCTCTCAGAGAGGGAAAGAAATAAGGGTTATGTTAGATTCCTGGGGCCGTCACTGTGAAAGAATGTAGAACATCGTACGTGGTGACTGGGAACTTGTTCAGCTGGTGATCCTGAAGTGATCGATGGTACATTTACAGTCATGAGATTTATACAGCTTACAATGTTGGAAGAAATTGGTGATAAGATTTTCAGATGTAGCTGTGTCGAATGATTATGATATCAGTGTTCACTTGAGAAACAACATAAAAAAGCTGCAGTCACTAGTACATAATCAGTTCTCATTTCCAAGGCTTACCAGAGTACTGAAATATGCCTGATATAAATCAAGATATTTGGAGCGCCATCCGTGACAATTTGAAATCCTGCTCAATTTTGTTTTATATTGTGTTCTCTGTTGTGTATATTATGTGAAGAAATTTCGTTCACTTTATGTGCGTACCGTAAAAAAAAAGTTATGCTTTAGGCAATTCTTTACAGATTATTAGTAATGTAATGATTTTGTACTGTAATAATGAGTTTCTTATTATTTTGAGAAAATGAAATACACATATGTCGAGCTCTGACAGCACCTTGTGTATCGGTTATTTTACAAAAATATGTAAGAAATCAACTTTATAACGCATGAATATACATAGCTCAAAACTTTGTTTAGTTTATGATATAATAAATTTTTTCGTCTTTCAAATTTAATTAATGGTGGTGGAGTATTTTTCAAAATTTCAAATTATTAGAAGATTCTCTTACACAATTTTCAACAAAGTTAATTACACACAACAAACAAAAAATATATTATGCGACATCCGACAACTTTCATCCAGATCGTTTACTGACACTTGGAAATATCCCCTTGTGTATGTATTTCTGGATGCATCTATACTTATTACTCAATAACATCGATACCATACATCTGTGGCAACTATATGTAATGCCAGATAGCTAATATAGTGATGTTTATTTAATTTTTTAATTCCGTGTTTTCTATGTTTCACTAAAGGTATAGGATGACTATATGGTACAGTTTTATTCGTTTTGAGTTGCACACTAAATTTAATTTCATTCTTTTCACGTCATAATTCCACACATGTAATTAATCACTCTTGACTAACACTCTTAAGTTCATTCAGTGTAACGTAATGGGAGTAGATCACCTCTTCATTACACGATCGTGTGTTGTATTATGCCCGGTACCACTGCGGCTTGTGATTGAAGCTACCCATTTCACAAAGTGAAAAATTGATTAATATCACTGAGTGGTGCTGGAGAAGGAAGGGTAAAGCTGGACAAACTGATACTAAAAAGCACGAATACAGGGAATGCCCTCAGAAATGTGATATGCTAGAAGAATTTTTTATTACATCATCACAATTTTCTTTTCTTTTTTCTGGCTGATGAACGCATGTTATACACAAAGGTCTTCGAAAAGCCACTAGTATTTCTGAAAGGATCACGCTCATTCCCAGTACAAAGGCGGTTTTTATTCACAAATCGAATATTTCAAATTGTAAATAACAGATTTCAGCTATCAGACGATCTTTCTAAATTTTTTTGGCAGATCTAGATTTCAGTTAGAAAATAGCCATTTTTCAATGCACTATCATTTTTGATCGTTGCATGTAATGTCTAGTTTCTAGCTGAAATCTAGATCTGCACAATAAAATGTAAAAAGGACGACTGATAGCTGAAATCTATTATTTACAATTCAGTATAAGAGTCTCTGCGTGCAACAGCCTTCTGAATGGAAGGTAACCTGACGAATATTTCCGTTTAAAGGACCTGCCCAAAAGTGTAAGCAGCATACCGATGTTACTTAGGACAGCGCACTTTTGCATTCGAGACTTTCTTCGTTGAGCGGCTATAATAAAACCGAAAATTAGTTGAGAAGGCATCCACTCGGAGTAAGAAATGGCAGAAGGTATTCTGCACTGCTACGAAAAATGCTGCAGCTTGATGGTATTTCCCGGGGCTCGATAACTAAGAAGGCGCGTGTTGTTCCATGTTTCACAACTTTTGAATAGCGTCGCACGGAGTGCTGGGACGGCCAAGTTGACCGCAGCCTGTACGGCGGGTGGGGGTGTCCAGTTCCGTGACCTCCTTCGTACTCCTCAGTAACACTAAGCGCGAATTTCACGTTCGTGTTTTGCTGTTTTCTGTAGCTGTCTGTGACAGCAGTAACACATGGCTACGCTGGACAAGTATACATCTGATTCAGTCGTGGGATACGATTTACACTTGATAGCGTACACCGAGTACACAGCGATGTTACGTAGTTCGTTAAATATGTACATGAATTATCATTCTATGGGAGAAAAGACAAAACCACTTGCTTAGACAGATGAAATGACGACTAAATAACAGTCAAAAACTGAAATTGAGAGTGGGTTAATCGATGACACTCAAAAAGTAAACAACTAAGCCTGAATCATAGCAAAACCCAGGTGTGCCTCTTTAATAACAGAGAGGCAATAAAATCATATTTAATGGTAATCGTCTGGAAAACTGTCGGCACCCAACTTAACTGTGCATCACATTTGATAGAAACTTCATATATGAGAAACATATGTGAATCTTAGCACGGATTGGCATACAGAACACAGTAACATCCGGAAAGATGGTGTGTGTGTGTGTGTGTGTGTGTGTGTGTGTGTGTGTGTGTGTGTGTGTGTGTGTATACCGGTGGTTGGGTGCAGGGGACCGGGGGGAGACAGGTAAACGCAACCGCACTACTACGGTCGAGAGCACTCGCCACCATTTTCTCGGTCCACGAGTATTGGTGCCCGCTTTGGGACAGATTAAGCACGTCGGGAAATTTGAAACTTTAATAACATCCTCAGAAATATAATTAACCGCCAGAAACCGGTTACAGTGTTTTTTAATTCATTATCGTATATTGCTCCACTTCATGTCAGCAAACCGATCGTGAGCTCAAAAGAACAGAACAAACAGGTAATTGACTCCCGCCTTACAACTATCTACCTGTTTCCAAACGACTTATATCCATCTGATGTTTCATAAATTTACTGGAGCCACCTGAGATGTCCATAAAATCTGTCTGGCAATAAGAATATTCAAACACCCTTAACAAAGTTCAAGTTCTAATCTCGGGTTCTCATATGGACTGGCGAACTGGAGAATTTTGAACCGACTTCATGCGCGCATTGGTGGGTCAAACAACTCATGAGAAACTGTGATTCCGCACTTGCTGACAAGTGTGAGTGTTGCGCGATTCAGACCATGCAGCACCTACTGCAGTGTCCGTTTAAGAACGCGCCCCGAATACGCACTCAGGAACAACTTTCCAAATAGAGTGAGACTGCTTTAATATACACCGAGTTCTCGATGAGTGAAATATGATACCTTTTCAGCATTTGTAAACGTATAATGTATTTTTAAACTTGTTTATCTTCTCTGTATGACAGATATGTTTCACATTCACATACAAACAATTTTTTAAATTATATACATTTTATACAGGGCCATTATAATGATTCATTCGTTTTCAGTATCATATGTTGTCCAAATTACTATACGCTGAGCAATTAATAGAAGTGAAACCTCACCGAGTTTACATCATGCCCAAGAATCGGCGTTACAAGTGCAATGGGCTGATAATATGGCGACCAGTCAAGAACAGAGCTTTGTTTCTCCAAACTAATACACTCCTGGAAATGGAAAAAAGAACACATTGACATCGGTGTGTCAGACCCACCATACTTGCTCCAGACACTGCGAGAGGGCTGTACAAGCAATGATCACACACACGGCACAGCGGACACACCAGGAACCGCCGTGTTGGCCGTCGAATGGCGCTAGCTGCGCAGCATTTGTGCACCGCCGCCGTCAGTGTCAGCCAGTTTGCCGTGGCATACGGAGCTCCATCGCAGTCTTTAACACTGGTAGCATGCCGCGACAGCGTGGACGTGAACCGTATGTGCAGTTGACGGACTTTGAGCGAGGGCGTATAGTGGGCATGCGGGAGGCCGGGTGGACGTACCGCCGAATTGCTCAACACGTGGGGCGTGAGGTCTTCAGAGTACATCGATGTTGTCGCCAGTGGTCGGTGGAAGGTGCACGTGCCCGTCGACCTGGGACCGGACCGCAGCGACGCACGGATGCACGCCAAGACTGTAGGATCCTACGCAGTGCCGTAGGGGACCGCACCGCCACTTCCCAGCAAATTAGGGACACTGTTGCTCCTGGGGTATCGGCGAGGACCATTCGCAGCCGTCTCCATGAAGCTGGGCTACGGTCCCGCACACCGTTATGCCGTCTTCCGCTCACGCCCCAACATCGTGCAGCCCGCCTCCAGTGGTGTCGCGACAGGCGTGAATGGAGGGACGAATGGAGACGTGTCGTCTTCAGCGATGAGAGTCGCTTCTGCCTTGGTGCCAATGATGGTCGTATGCGTGTTTGGCGCTGTGCAGGTGAGCGCCACAATCAGGACTGCATACGACCGAGGCACACAGGGCCAACACCCGGCATCATGGTGTGGGGAGCGATCTCCTACACTGGCCGTACACCTCTGGTGATCGTCGAGGGGACACTGAATAGTGCACGGTACATCCAAACCGTCATCGAACCCATCGTTCTACCATTCCTAGACCCGCAAGGGAACTTGCTGTTCCAACAGGACAATGCACGTCCGCATCTATCCCGTGCCACCCAACGTGCTCTAGAAGGTGTAAGTCAACTACCCTGGCCAGCAAGATCTCCGGATCTGTCCCCCATTGAGCATGTTTGGGACTGGATGAAGCGTCGCCTCACGCGGTCTGCACGTCCAGCACGAACGCTGGTCCAACTGAGGCGCCAGGTGGAAATGGCATGGCAAGCCGTTCCACAGGACTACATCCAGCATCTCTACGATCGTCTCCATGGGAGAATAGCAGCCTGCATTGCTGCGAAAGGTGGATATACACTGTACTAGTGCCGACATTGTGCATGCTCTGTTGCCTGTGTCTATGTGCCTGTGGTTCTGTCAGTGTGGTCAGGTGATGTATCTGACCCCAGGAATGTGTCAATAAAGTTTCCCCTTCCTGGGACAATGTATTCACGATGTTCTTATTTCAATTTCCAGGAGTGTATTTAGCGACCAAGCAATCTCCATTAACCTGGAAAGGTTAATCGCCAGAATGAGAGTGTGAGAGGAACTGAAAATCGTCCTGAAAGTGTTGCATATGAACGATATTCGCCGAAGATTAAGGCCTTCTGCGGCATCTCACAGACGGGGCGGTTCTGTGAGACAACTGCGACTGTCGCCTCTTATCTCGATATGCTGTTGTTGTGGCTGTTCCCACCACTGACGGCTGATTCCGGGAATTTAATCTTTCAGTGAGACAGGCAAAACCGCCAGTGGAGCATCGATGTTCTTCGCTACATAAACGCCGAACTTCCGCATCGCCGGATAAGGTGTAGTGGAGGACATAATGTGGCCCTGTGCCCTTGGTCCCCCACGTCGCCGTACCTAGGGCATTGTGACTTTTGCCTTTCACTGTACAATAACAACCGTGTTTACGTGCTCCCACTGCCAAGAACACTGGAACAGCTCACAGGATGTGTCGGTGCTGCTGTGATGACCACTAACAGGTGTTGCTGTATAAGGCATGGAAAGAACTTGACTACCGCTTGGCCGTCTGTCGTGTGAACAGAGGGGCCATCATAGAAGATTTATAGAATGAAAATTGGAAAGTTGATGAGTTTACGGCTCTGTTCATACCTCAATCGTAGTTGTACTTGTAATGCTTCGGAAAACCTACAGATTTGGAAACGAATACATGGTTTGTGGTAACCTTATATTACCTTCCGTATATGAGAGGTACGTTATAAACAATATTACATTATATAGCCGGCCGCGGTGGTCTCGCGGTTCTAGGCGTGCAGTCCGGAACCGTGCGACACCTACGGTCACAGGTTCGAATCCTGCCTCGGGCATGGATGTGTGTGACGTCCTTAGGTTAGTTAGGTTTAAGTAGTTCTAAGTTCTAGGGGAATAATGACCACAGCAGTTGAGTCCCATAGTGCTCAGAGCCATTTGAACCATTATATATTTTTTTATTTTGTTATGTTTTAAGATGTAGAGCATACTCGATTACGCATAGACTGAGTACATCAGTATGTCCAACACGAACCTATGTAAATGGGTCATCATATCAGGCTTCTAGCCAAAAGTAAAGTCAATTAGCTCATTTTAATGAAAATTTTATTCCTGTTCTCTAAATATATACTGAAAGCTGGCTGCAAGTTTCAACTCTGAGTAGCATGTAATGTGGACCGCGGATCTTTAACATTCACGGGCACTATGCTGACCTTTGGACTGTCAGTTCAGAGACGTGTGTGGCCTACGTGTACTGTGTAGATGATACATAGCTGGTATTTAGTACAGTTTTCAATAGAGTAACTTGATCGCCGCTAAATAACATATTATTTAGTGTTATTGTATATCTTTCTTACAAACTGGATCACATATTTGTTTCCTTCAATAGTTTTGGTGACAAACACCTTTACCGTAACTTACGAGGGCATTGTGTGTTACTAAGTTAAATTAACAGTTACCTAAGATTTGTATTTCAAAAATTTGCAATAGGCAATTACTAGCCTCACTGAAGGGATCCCCTCGCTGTGTACGTTCGGTAGAGATTTTTATTGATCATTGTGGAAAACTTTCCTGAGTTAGGAAACACTTATTGCAAATACAAAACACTGGATGAGATTTATTAACTATGCATTGTACGTGTAGGATGGGAATAGCAGACAGTTTAGCATATCTTCTAATCACATGAACACTCGACTCCATAACATACAATCCAATGAGGTTAATAACGCGTTTGTAAACTTCCTACATCTCAGCACTGATGTTAATACATGTGCATGTTGATTTCAAGTTGTCCAGAAATTCTACAATAACAAAAACAAGAACGCTTTATTCTCAACACCAATCAGCATAAAAACAGGTAGGCTTTTTCTCTAAAGATTTTCAGAGGTAGAATGCACAAAATTAATTACCACTAGTAAACGATTTGGATCTGCAATGGTTAACGTCAAATTGCGTAAGAAGCAAAGCTTAAGGTCATGCCCCCCATTTGTCCTCCCCGTTTAATTTTTTTTCATAAACAGTGGTGCTATATACTACACTCAGCAAGTGCATCAAAGCAAAGAACCACAACAAACAGAAACCTTAAAACTTTAAAATTTCTTATTAGGCCATACAAAAGGCGAAAAGGAACCCTGTTGTAAGCACTTAAGTTGAACACAAACGTTAAGCACATAGTCGCCACTTAATTATTAACTATCGGCTTTGTTCTTCCACTTTCCTAAATTTGAAGTAATCATATCAGTAATGTCTCCACACGATCTATACTACTGTGCTTACTCATTTTGTTTCAGCTTTACTTTGCTTTGATATTCAAACGTTTGTAAACTGATACTTAGTCTCTCATTTCACCACATTTTCTCTGCAGTTATGTAACTCTGCAGATTTAGGTATTTCTGTATATGTATGCTATGATATTTATGAATTGTAACAGTTTCATTATTATTCACTGCTTATTATGAGGTATTCTGCTGTGTCTCAAACGCACTATAAAGTATGTTTAAACTGTAAGCGTTGCAAAAAAAGCTTTGAACTGTACCACATTTTTCTAAATTGTCCAAAATTGTAGTCAACCCTTCCTCTTGTAAGCCTAACAGTGGAATTAGAGGCTAACGAACATCTTAAGTCTGAGTTTCCATTGATAAATGGAAAATAATAGATATCGTAAAGCAATTGAGAGGTCTGGCGCTAGAGGGAAGTATTTTACATGTTACTTAATTTGGGAAAAGACTGTTCTCTAGAAATTGTTTATGTCATAACAATTGTTGTATTGATGCTCAAGTTTTTAAATACAATATGATCTCCACATTATTGAATAATGGAAAAGTTATAATTATTTTTTCAAACCTTTTGAACCGAAATTTAATTTTTAAATTTTTAAAAAGGTAAGACAGCATGAAAATCGATGGTTTCAGAGCATAATCATGAAAGTATTTGGAAATGTTGCAAAATTCAACTAAGAAGGCCAACATTAAATTTCTTCAGTATTTTAGTTGGATTCTGTGCGGTTTTGATGTTAAACCATCAGAAAATGAACAGTAACCTGGTAGAATGAAAGTTTTCATCTACTGTAGCTCCTGCACTTTCTGTGCTTGTCGGAATTCAATTCAGATACTCCAGTCACCAGTGTAGTAATTCAAGACACAGTTGGAGAACTTTAAGATTTAGAAATTTTCCCAAGCATCTTCTTGAATCATGGCACTTTCGTGCATTTCTTCAGCTGTAAAGTGTTATTCTTGTACAATAACATCCACTTCGTTTCTTTTCAACAATCTAGAATTTACTTATATTTGGTATTAATATTGTGATCAACACCTTGTTTGTAACGTTTGTATACTCTAATTTTCACCAATACGATTTTTTACGATTTTAAGCCTACATTAATTTGATATGGTGGTGCTTTAAAATGATGCTTATATGGAGAAATTGTAATATGTGCGTTTTACTAGCTTACAGCATCATTTTGTGGCCAGCAGTGATGCTTACAAGTCATTCACCTTTAGATGTTAGGTGGCACTGAGAGCTTCGGACAAATGCCAATAGATGACAGGAGGCGTGAGCCACTTAAGGGGGATTTTAACCCATGCTAACAGGTGGCACGAGGTGTCCCAACAGTGTGAAAGTTCGCTTTATTCGTGAGTGTGCAGCCGCTCCCCCTGGCACCACGCCTCCGAAGAACAACGAGGAGTCGGAAGCTGGGCGTCGGCGCTGACTCACCTACGACTTGCAGGTAGCCGACCTGGCTGATCATGGGGTTGGTGTTGACCTGGCACATGTAGTAGCCGCGGTCCTCCTGCTGCACGCCCGTCACGTGCAGCAGCCACGTCTTCTGGTTGTCGTGCGACACGCTGAAGCGCGGCACGCGCGCGATCACGTGCTTGTGGATCGTCACGATCATCTGCCGGTCGATGTGGATCCACGCCACCTGCGGACAGCCAAATGACGACACGGTGTGCGACCGATCTCGCAGCTCAGCTGAGCTCGCGTGAAGCTCCAGTGACGCAGCTACACGTGCAAAGTGGTTTACAAAAGTACTACATTACTTTGGTCATAATGCCGTGGTCACGCCACGAGGTGTCCACTGTCAGAGGGTTGAGGGTCTCGGGCAGAAGGGCAACACGAGCAGTTATGTGTGCCAGCGGCAAGTACCAGCTGTCTCTCTGTAGCGTGGTCAAGTGCGCCGATATCAGCAGTTCCAGCTACACCGCCCAAACGCTGCTGCGACCTCTCCCGGTACGGAGAGAGTACACGACGTGTTTCGAATATTCCCGACGAACTGTGCGATATTCGTCACGAGTATTTGTTGATTGTTTAGGAAACCTCGGTCTTTACTGGTTCACCATAAAGTATTTCTGGCCCTTTTTGCACAAACTACCTATATATGTGTGTGTGTGTGAAGGGTGTTACAAAAAGGTACCGCCAAACTTTCAGGAACATTCCTCACACACAAATAAAGAAAAGAGGTTATGTGGACATGTGTCCGGAAACGCTTAATTTCCATGTTAGAGCTCATTTCAGTTTCGTCAGTATGTACTCCTTCGTGATCAAATTATAAATTTTAACAATCAACATGTGTGGGCTGATGAGGATCCGCACGCAGTTGTGCAATCACATCATCCACAAAGATTTTCTGTGAACGTTTGGGCAGCCATTGTTGGTAATGTCTTGATTGGGCTCCATGTTCTTCCAACTGCGCTCAATGGAGCACGTTATCATGATTTCATACGGGATACTGTACCTGTGTGGCTAGAGCATGTGCCTTTACAAGTACGACACAACATGTGGTTCATGCACGCTGGAGCTCCTGCACATTTCAGTCGAAGTGTTCGTGCGCTTCTCAACAACAGATTCGGTGACCGACGGATTGGTAGAGGCGGACCAATTCCATGGGCTCCACGCTCTCCTGACCTCAACCCTCTTGACTTTCATTTATGGGGGCATTTGAAAGCTCTTGTCTACGCAACCCTGGCACCAAATGTAGAGACTCTTCGTGCTCGTATTTTGGACGGGTGTGATACAATACGCCATTCTCCAGGCGTGCATCAGCGCAACAGGGATTCCGTGCGACGGAGGGTGGCTTCATGTATCCTCGCTAACGGAGGACATTTTGAACATTTCCTGTAACAAAGTGTTTGAAGTCACGCTGGTACGTTCTGTTGCTGTGTGTTTCCATTCCATGATTAATGTGGTTTGAAGAGAAGTAATAAAATGAGCTCTAACATAGAAAGTAAGTGTTTCCGGACACATGTCCACATAACATAACATATTTTCTTTCTTTGTGTGTGAGGAATGTTTCCTGAAACTTTGGCTATACCTTTTTGTAACACCATATATATATATATATATATATATATATATATATATATATATATATATATATATATATATATAATCGTATTGAACAAATTGATCAACTAGGATCACGTTAACAACTTCAGTTCCTCTTCTTCCTTTGTTGTTGTTTCCTGTTTATACTGTATTTTCTCATTTTCTCCCCATGAAGTCTCTTCCTTTCTTCTGTCCATGTTGTTCCCGAATTTTTATTTCTTCTGCTTGAAAGTCTTCGAAATTTAGTTTTTTTTTAAACGGTTTCTTTCTGCTATTTCTGATTCTTTGATGTTGTTTCTTTCAAGATCTTTCCTTACTTCTGTAATCCATGCTATTGTCGATGCCTTCTTCCAGAAATATAGGTGTATTTGTTTTGTTAGTCTATTTCCATCCATTCGGTAGAGATGTCCAAAAAAGGTTAATCTTCATTTGGCCATTACTTCAGATAGTTTCTCTACATTTTTGTAGATCTCCTCATAACTTCTTATTTTCCAAACATCTGCAGTTTTCATTATTTTTCTAATAATCCTCCTTTCCAGTACCTCTAGTTTGTCCACCTTGTAGTTCATCGTTAGGCATTCAGATCCATTTAAACGTTCTGGTCGTACCACTGTGGTGTAGTGTTTTAGTTTGGTTTTTATACATATACATTTCTTGTTGTAAATATTTCTGGTCATGCCATATGCTCTTTCCATTTTGTTAATTCTTAAATCTGTTGCAGATTTTTCTAGTCCATTCTGTTGTATAGTTTCCCCAAGATATTTAAATTTATTTACTCGCTCTATTTTACCTATTTGTGTTTCTATGTATTTTGGTGCATTTTTTATATTTGTCATGAATATTTTTTTCAGCTGAAATTTGGAGACCAGTTCTGTTTGCTAGTTTTTCCAGAATGTTTATTTGAGTAACTGCTTCTGTCAGGTTTTCTGAAAGTATTGCGAAATCATCCGCAAAAGTAAAGCAGTTTACCTTAATTCCACTTTTCTTCCTTCCCAGATTTATTGGTGTAATTTTGTGACTTTTTTAGCTCCGAATACCAGGTCCTTACAACTTTTTTTTTTAGGTAGAGCCTATTTCACCACACAAAATTACTTCACATAATGGTTCTAACTGGACATTGGTCGGACTGTCATTAATTGTGGCCGAGCGGTTCTAGGCGCTTCAGCCCGGAACCGCCCTGTTGCTATGGACGCAAGATCGATTCCTGCCTCATGCATGGATGTATGTGATATCCTTAGGTTAGTTAGGTGTAAGTAGTTCTAAGTCTAGGGGACTGATGACCTCAGATGTTAAGTCCCATAGTGCTTAGAGCCATTTGAACCATTTGAAGTGGAAGACTCGTGAAGGTAGACATAAACTATCCCGAGAAAGTATGTTAACAAAGTGTCAAGAAATTGCTTTAAATGAGACTAGGTATATATACCCTACATATCGCTCAGGGAGGGATCGCGAGAATAAGGTTAGAATTTATAGTGCACCCACAAAGGCATTCAAACAATCATCTTCCTGCGCTCCATACATGAATGGAACAGGCTCCATATACACTCCTGGAAATGGAAAAAAGAACACATTGACACCGGTGTGTCAGACCCACCTTACTTGCTCCGGACACTGCGAGAGGGCTGTACAAGCAATGATCACACGCACGGCACAGCGGACACACCAGGAACCGCCGTGTTGGCCGTCGAATGGCGCTAGCTGCGCAGCATTTGTGCACCGCCGCCGTCAGTGTCAGCCAGTTTGCCGTGGCATACGGAGCTCCATCGCAGTCTTTAACACTGGTAGCATGCCGAGACAGCGTGGACGTGAACCGTATGTGCAGTTGACGGACTTTGAGCGAGGGCGTATAGTGGGCATGCGGGAGGCCGGGTGGACATACCACCGAATTGCTCAACACGTGGGGCGTGAGGTCTCCACAGTACCTCTACGTTGTCGCCAGTGGTCGGCGGAAGGTGCACGTGCCCGTCGACCTGGGACCGGACCGCAGCGACGCACGGATGCACGCCAAGACCGTAGGATCCTACGCAGTGCCGTAGGGGACCGCACCGCCACTTCCCAGCAAATTAGGGACACTATTGTTCCTGGGGTATCGGCGAGGACCATTCGCAACCGTCTCCATGAAGCTGGGCTACGGTCCCGCACATCGTTAGGCCGTCTTCCACTCACGCCCCAACATCGTGAAGCCCGCCTTCAGTGGTGTCGCGACAGGCGTGAATGGAGGGACGAATGGAGACGTGTTGTCTTCAGCGATGAGAGTCGCTTCTGCCTTGGTGCCAATGATGGTCGTATGTGTGTTTGGCGCCGTGCAGATGAGCGCCACAATCAGGACTGCATACGACCGAGACACACAGGGCCAACACCCGGCATCATGGTGTGGGGAGCGATCTCCTACAGTGGCCGTACACCTCTGGTGATCGTCGAGGGGACACTGAATAGTGCACGGTACGTCCAAACCGTCATCGAACCAATCGTTCTACCATTCCTAGACCAGCAAGGGAACTTGCTGTTCCAACAGGACAATGCACGTCAGCATGTATCCCGTGCCACCCAACGTGCTCTAGAAGGTGTAAGTCAACTACCCTGGCCAGCAAGATCTCCGGATCTGTCCCCCATTGAGCATGTTTGGGACTGGATGAAGCGTCGTCTCACGCAGTCTGCACGTCCACCACGAACGCTGGTCCAACTGAGGCGCCAGGTGGAAATGGCATGGCAAGCCGTTCGACAGGACTACATCCAGCATCTCTACGATCGTCTCCATGGGAGAATAGCAGCCTGCATTGCTGCGAAAGGTGGATGTACACTGTACTAGTGCCGACATTGTGCATGCTCTGTTCCCTGTGTCTATGTGCCTGTGGTTCTGTCAGTGAGATCATGTGATGTATCTGACCCCAGGAATGTGTCAATAAAGTTTCCCCTTCCTGGGACAATGAATTCACGGTGTTCTTATTTCAATTTCCAGGAGTGTATGTATGGAATAGGAAGAAACCTAATAACTGGTACAGTGGAACGTATCCTCCGCCGTGCACCTCACGATGATTTGCAGAGAAGAGATGTAGATGTATATGTAGAATGACTTCACGTGCCGCTCCAGTGAAAAAGCAAAAGGAGTAATGCGTCTACGAAAACCCTTCTACCTACTGGATGAGCAAACTGAAACTGCCCTTGAGATAGATAGCCCAGTTTTGATCGTCCGCCTCCGGAGTGGGCGTGAAAACTACACTCCGTCCGAACAGACCTCCGAAGGCCCAACGGTAGTGTTCGACCGCCGCGTCATCCCGAGACTATTGGTGTCACTGGTTGCGGACATGGAAATGGAAGGGCATATGGTCAGCATTCTGTTCTCCCCGCCGTTGTCAGTTTTCGTAACCAGAGCCGCTACTTTTCAATCAAGTAGCTCCTCAATTTGTCTCACAAGGGCTGAGTCCACCCCGCTAGCCAACAGCGCTCGGCAGACTGGATGGTCACTCATCCAAGTGCTAGCCCAGCCCGACAGCGCTTAACTTCGGTGATGCGACGGGAACCTGTGTTACCACTGCCGCAAGGCCGTTGACCCGGTGCGAGTCAGAGTTGTTTTTCCTCACAGTTCGGTGCTATCTTTGATACTCTGAGGCTCTCGTGGCCTCATGACCAATACGAACTCATTGCTAAAGGTGTTAATAAACTCTCTCACCTTCCTCCTCGTATTACTTCTTTGTTTTACGTAACTGCTGTATTGCTGATATACCTTACCCCTTGCACATAATGGAAAACGAAAAAAGTACAAAACATGTATCTCACCTGCAAGGAGGCAAGAAACACCAGACTGCTGGTACAAGCGATAAATTACATTCATTCTCCTTACGTGTGAATTGGTTTCACCAACAAAGCAACACCTCCCGAATGCCCGTTCCTCCCCCAGCCTGCCACCTCCATTCGTCTGCGCCACGTTACTACACATCCAGTGTATTGACGACGAAATTTTTCCGCAAGGTACGTGTTTGGACAAACGTATTCTGATCTCAAATGTGTTTTAAGGAAGTAACTGGATGTAGAAAATTTTTCGCATGTGGAACAAAGGTCATAATGCTTCAAAATTAACTTTGTACAGAGCTCGTTTGGTGAGCCGAATCGAGCGATGAACGTAAACCTCGAAATTAAGAGAAATAAAAATAATCATACTCTCGAACAAGGTGAGAGGCACTTTTCGTTGCAGCAAGTCGTTTGATTAATTTCTCGGGATGCATCTTCTTCATGAGTTTACGATGATTATAACTTCTGCTACTGTATTGGAGACAAACAAATATCAGAAATTCTATGTCGCGAGCTAATACAGTACAGATGAAGTAAAATGATTTGTATTACACACGGGACACCTGCTGATCTCGTGTCCAGCTTCCATACGCTCGGCGTCGTGCAGCAACTCCACGTGGCGTGGAATCAACAAGTCGTTGAAAGTCCCCTGCAGAAATATTGAGCAATACTGCATCTACACCCTTCCATAATTGCGAAAGTGCTGCAGGTGCAGGATATTGTGCACGAGTGGATGTCTTGATTATGTCTCATAAGTGTTAGATGGGGTTCATTTCGGGTGATGTGGGTGGCAAAAGTCATTCTTTCGAATTGTCCACAATGTTCTTCAAACCAACCGCGAATAGCTGTGGCCCAGTGACATGGCGCATTCTCATTGTTTGGAAATGATGTCCATGTATTCGAACATAATCAGAACTCAGCCCATTCCTAGCCCACACCATTATGGGGACACCACCACCTTGCACAGTACCTCTTGACTATGGCTTCGTGGAGTCTTCGCCATACTCGAACCCTACCACCAGCTCTTGCCAAATGAAATCGGGACTCATCTGACCATGCTACGGTTTTCCAGCAGCCTAGGGACCAACTGATATGGTCACGAACCCAGCAGAGGAGCTGCAGGTGATGTCATGCTGTAGTCAAAGACACTCATGTTCGTCATCTGCTGCCATAGCCCATTGATGCGAGATTTCACCGCACTATCCCAACGGATACGTTCGTCGTACGTTCCACAGTGTTGCTTGTCTGTTAGCACCGACAACTCTTCGCTAACGCCACTGCTCTCGGTCGCTAAGTGGAGGCCATCGGCCACTCCGCTGTCCGTGGTTATGGCCTGAAATTTGGTATTCTCGCCAAACTCTTGACGCTGTGCATCTCGGAACGTTGAAGTCCATTTTTTTTCGAAATGGAATCTATCATGCGCTAGCTCCAACTTCCACTCCACGTTCAAAGCCTGTTAATTCCCGTTGTGGAGTCCTAATCACGTCGCAAACCTTTTCAAGTGAATGACCGGAGTACATATGACAGCTGCGTCAATGCACTGACCTTTTGTGCATTGTTTAAGTCATATTACCGCCATCTGTATGTGTTCATATTACTATTCCATGACTTTTTTCATCTCACTCTTTCTTCACCAAAACCTTTATGGCTTGAAAATGGACTTCTTCCTGCAAATAAATTATTTTTAAATCAGCCGCTCTTAATACATTCATTCGCCGAGGGCAAAGAAATTGGTTTTATCTGACGACATCCTCTCTCATAAGACTCGTAGCGTCAGCTGCTTTCTAAAACCCGCTGACTTCGATGCCATTTATTTGTAGCCATCCACGCTGTATTCCTTCGACATATCAAATAGTACATTCCTGGCAGTAGAATACAGCACTAGCAGAGTGCTATATTGCCACGAGTGAAAGCACCCTTTCCCTTGTTTAGAACGGTTTCGTTCGATGTGGTGCTTCCTCATCTCATATTAATGTGTTTATTGCTCCCGGCTCGTTGCTGCATGAGTGGCGCACATTTGTATTCAGCCCAGCTTGCGTTCATGTGTAAAACTGCACGCCGTGCCTTGAATGCTCATGGCATGTAAAACAAGTCTGCGTAATAGGGCTCCAATTTATTCGGACCAAATTAGGTTCCCAGTTCCAGTGGGATGAGAAATTAAAAACCTCTCATTGTGACTTCAAGCTGTTTAGTATGGGCCGTTGCAAAATGTCCCGTTTTAACGACAATTTTAATAATATGTTTGCCTTGCTTGCAAATGTTTCGGTTTTCTCGAAGTATATACTAGTAAGTGCTGTTCTCGCTCACTGTAACCACAACTTATTCAACCGTTTGATTGTATAGCTACGACGATCATAAGAATTACGTGATGGAATCCTGTACGAAGTTTTTAAAGCTCCGCGGGAACATTCTAGAATCCCATAACGTATTTCTTTCATCTCGCTGACAATGAATTACCTCCATGTGTGCCCAGAAATTGCTACTAAAACAAATTCCATGAGGTGATATGAAAGACGCTGTTGTGATCTTCAGTCCGAAGACTGATGTCATACAGGTTTCCACTGCAAGTCCCTCCAATTTTTAGATAGCGTTTGTAACGAGCATTGGTTTGAACTGAAATACTATCGTCAAGCCTTGGTCTCCTTCTGCATTTTTTGCCTTCTCCCCCCTCCGCCCTCCACCTCTCTCGAAACAGATTTCGTTTAATTGCCAGACTAACGATTCCATGATGTTTCGGGTCGTATACTGTCAACCGATCTCTTCTTTGTCAAGTTGTACCATTCGAACTACCCATCTAATCTTTAGTATTATTCTCCAGCACAACATTTCAAAACCATCTAATTATTTCTAGTGTGAACAGTTTATTGTCCACGTTTTACTTCCATCTAAGTCTACACTACTGAGAAATACCGTCAGAAGGGACTTCCTCACATTTAAATCTATAATGGACTACGTGAGTAGTCGGTGTCGCTCGTGAGTGGAGTTATTGCTGTCTTCTTTTCGTTCATCACCCCCTTCTCCTCTCGGTCCATCTCATCCTCCCTGCCTCCTCTCTTCACCACCAAGCTGCCACCCCCACCACAGTATCAGCCTGGTGGCTCGTACCCCGCATCCTGCACCCTCCCAGTATTTTCTTCCATTTAGTAAATAGTATGTGTACGAAGTTTCGTTTAACTCGATTTGTGAGTTTAGGAGGAACTTTTACGCGATTTTTTGCTAGGATAAACACGTGTCACATAGATTTAACATATTTGTACACATAGTTCAAGTTGTATCTGCTGCGGATTTCGTCCTGTACAGTCAGTGGCACAATAGCATACTATCAGCGAAATATACTCCAAATATAGTGCAGTAAATAGTAAAGAAGTAATAAAGCATGCATCATGCGACAGTTTCTCACGCCTCTTTGTCTGTAGCTCCATATCTCCTGCACAATGTGTTGTCCAATGATATAATTCTGCAGATCATTTTGAGCTATATAACAATATTGTCCGCAGAATGTGTCACGAATGCAGTTAGTAACAAAGTAATTCACTGAAACGTCATGCCTGATGATGATTTTTTTCTTCATGAACAGCAAGAAATGTATTAAGCAGTAAACTTTCTTCCTTTCAGCGAGAAAAAATTTCACAAAGGTTTGAAATTATGTGTCAAGTTTGTTGGAAGTCGCTAAGTGCTCCCATTCTCAAATGCTGGTTGAAAAGTCCGGGTATTCGCGCGCCGTTGGCTGCACTGCATTTTCACCCCCCTCCTCCCCCCCCCCCCCAATGCCGCCACTTTGATGGTAGCTGGTACAAACCCCCACTACCCAACATAGAGTGACGCTTTGCAGACAGGAAATGATATATGCACGAGTTCGGTTGAAATCGGTCGAGTGGTTTAAGATGAGATGTGGAACATGCCTACATACTGCCATTTATTTCTATAATACGACGTATTTTGTTGAACTTCTATTTTTCAGACACTCGTTTTTTGCTATAGCCACACTACATCTTGTTTGCGGTAGGTACCAGTGAACATATGTGGCTTTTGAACTGAATCGTTACTGTAACCTTTACTTTTTCTGTTTCCTGTTAGTTTGTCCGATGTTACGAAATGAACAAACATGCTCCATGTTCGTAAGCTAACGCGTCTCCAGCCAATTTGGTAACGTTTTTCAGGATCGTTCGCCACATCGTACTTTTATTTATGAAAAAAACGTTTTGGCTACTGTTGCAAATATGACACTACTAACAAGAGCGTAAAAAAATTTGCTGTACGATTGGATATTGCTTGTAAGGACGAAAATAACAGCAGCTTTTTGTTGACTGCTGTTTACGCTGGACCTTCATTTATAGCTCCTGATTCCTAATCATCAGGTTATGAAACTAATTAACTATATAGGATACACAAAGTAAGACGGCCGCCGTGGTCTCGCGGTTCTAGGATCGCAGTCCGGAACCGTGCGACTGCTACGGTCGCAGGTTCGAATCCTGCATCGGGCATGGATGTATGTGATGTCCTTAGGTTAGTTAGGTTTAAGCAGTTCTAAGTTCTAGGGGACTGATGACCACAGCAGTTGAGTCCCATAGTGCTCAGAGCCATTTTTTTTACACAAAGTAACACAGCATTCATCACAGTGCCAGAATAGTAACTCAGACACAGGCACTTCATTTATAGGCCTCGTTTTGCGGCGCTGTAAGGGGCTCTGTTGGTTCTTTCTCATTACCAGCTGTCAGTTACATTTACGATCTCCAGGATGGAAATAATTTTCAAAATTGTGAGTACTACTTCACCATGAACGCGGCTAAAATAATGACAGGGTTTTATACGTGGTGTGCAAAGTGAAACTGGTGCAACTTCTTCGAACCCACCAATCATGTAAGGCGGTGGGTTGCATACGTATATCATGAAGATGAAGAATATAAATATTGACCAAAAAAAAGCCGGAAGTCACAATGATGGCAAGGCGCGGCGACACAGTGCCCAAAGTAGTGGACGCGCGATGCGTGGTGTACCCTTTGGCGTCTGTCCGTGAGGACACTTGATAGTACTTCGTCCGATGGACAGAATTTGTACCTTTTTCTACTATACCAAAGTTTTCAGAGCAGCTTTCCCACAAAAACGTATAACATTACTGTTAACTTAAATAAGTGTGCCATTGCTTTGAAACTTAGTGGAGTGAAAGTAGAAGTGCCAGTCAGTAGGGCGGTGACTAGCTGTTCTGGTAATTATTAGCTATTATTATCTTTGATAGGCTGATTTAAGTTTTATACTCAATAGACAACCAAATGCAATTAATTCTCATGGAGGAACTCTTCATATGCCACCCATTCATTTTGTTCTAGTGACAGACACCTATTTCAGTATCGAAGTCAGATCATGTTAAAGAGAATAGGACATTGGCAGCTTCTTAATCCGTTTCGGAAACGAAATACTACAGATGGGTTTTGGTGTTGAATGACAGACGATCAGAAAGAGTGGCCAGGTTATTTTCCATGAGGGGACAGCCTGACAATCAGATGCCGAAGAGTAGCTACATCGTTTAGATGAAGTGAGGAAGGAAGATCAGAGTTTAACGTTCCGTAGACATCGAGGTCATCAACGACGAACGTTACATAACACCCGACTGCACAACAGCCAGTAGGAATTATAATTACTAGCATTAGAGCCGATGAAAGTTTGTGATATTGGGAAGGGGTTGGTAGTGTAACCCTCGTATGCTCACTGCACAAGATATTACCCACCCTTTTAACAGAACACTCTGGTTCCACTGCAGCGCTGTAGGCAGTGAAAAAATGGCACGACGAGGTCACGTGACTCTCCACCGCTGGCGTAATACTTGAAGAGGTGTGCGTGTGCCGGTTGGTTGTATGTGATCAACGCAGTGAGATGGGCGGACGTGGGGACATGGCAGAAAGGCCGAGAGGAGCTATAATACAAATATTAACAATGTGTCCAGGTCACCAAATAAAAAAAAACAGACATCTGTGTAACGACGATATCATCTTCCCATGGGAGGTTTCCCCACAGCTCACTTGGACAACATCAGAGTGTGGTGGATAGTCCACCTCTCTCAGATGCAGGCTTGAATCTGTCGTGGCGCACCATCAATGAGGTCATCATGCCGTCCCTGACCCAAATTGTCCCACTCTTCAATCGTGATTCCGTATAATTCGCATACAGTACGTGGTGGTTGTCGATGTTCGAAAAAAGCTCCTTTAAATCGATCCCATACAAGTTAGATTGGGTAGCTGACCGGAGAATAGAGATGTCACTCCATTCTGGTGATCCTAGCTTGCTGAAGGTGCATGCCCAGGAGACAAGCACGATGAGCGCGAGTTATCATCACAGACTAAATTGTCACCAAAATGTTGGTGGTTCGGTAACTCTACTCTTTGCAGAATCCCTTCCCTGCAGCACAGAACAGTGAGATTACCCTCAACAATCGTGAGACGTGTGCTTATGCCACCCCAGCATATCATACCACAATCACTTAGTTGCAGATGTGGGACACAGTGTTGGAAGCGTTCATTATTACCGGGTTGTCTTTAAATACGTTCTCTGCGATTATTACAGTGCAAACAGATCCTAGTTTCATCCAAAAACGACACCCACCGCCAATGTTGGTGCGGCCGCTCTGGACGATTTCTTGCCCACCTGTAACGAGATTCACGATGTTGTAGTGCACAAAGTGGAGCTCGCAGTCGCTCCGGACGCCGAATTTAGTTCTGGAGCAGTCAGCCCACGGTTACATTGACTCCAAAGTCTTAGATATCTACTATTTAGCGCACCTGTCGAATGAGCACGGTTGGTGCGGAGTAGGTCCTCACCACTATCTGTCAAATGGAATGATTCCACACCACATCTCTTTGACTCTGGTGCATCCATCGAGCAACTTCCCTGCTTGACAATACTTCTGTGCGTAACGTGATATGCGGATCCAATCATTGGTCGTGACTGTCCATAACAAGATAGATATTCGCTCTACTGGTCCACCGACGTCTCTGTTGCTGCCCTACTGGTGCTTTACTTTCAATTGAAATGCTGGAATGCAGTCCAGCGCGTTGTTCTACCAACAGGTAGAATTCATAGTAACTATGCCTACTTTTAAGAGCGGCGTCATGGGTGACCTTCCGATCGGTACAGGTACGGGTACAATAGCAACAACCCTACACGGCATATCGAGGTGATGCATGCTTTTGTTGATGAGGGTGTTTGGAAGTTCTGGTGACAACACTATGATTGAAGCTGTCCGATCTGTTGTTGTATCTACGCGGACTTACCAAAGTGTCTAAAAGGAACGGTGCACTAGTAGCAATGGTGTAACGCGGCACACTGGGTTTCATTTCCTACACGCACTGCTGTTGTCAGTGAACACTGGCCATCAGGAGCCGCTGTGGCAAAGTGATATACAGAAAACTTGAACATTAAGAACAAGTTTCGCGATGTGGCACTGGAGTAGGTGAGTACTTCACTTTTTTAGCTGAAGAATGGAAGCCTTGAGATCAAAACTGAGCCGGAGACTATGTGCCATGTCGGACTGTTTTTTAATCTAAATTCTAGGAACTAACAGATTGAAGTTTTTTTAATCAGTTAATGCAGGGCAGGGTATTAATTATCATAAGACTGTTATAGCATCACTGACTGAGGTGTTAAAAGGAATACTAAAAAAGTTAGGAACGTATTTTTTGTTGGTGAGAACGGCTCTCAGGACGAATATGTGGCGCAGAATGGACGAAGTTAGAAGCACTGCACGTTATGTCCTACAGATCAGTACACGCGGACGAACTTTTTGAGGGATATGAAGTCTTTCTTTCGTGGTACAACGCCCGTGTTAGAAATTCACTAAGAAAGCAAAGACAGCTTCATCCAAAAATTAAGGCACGTCAAAGTTTATTTCACAAACAAAAGCTGAACGAAGCCAAAATGAGCGCATGGAGGGCTGAGCCGTGTCTGGCTCATGTTACAGGTTGGATTAAACCTTGATTGCTATTCTGTATTTAGTCTCCCGCGGTTATCACGATTATGCTGTTATCCTCTCTCTCCGCGAATGGTAGCAGAGGTGTGTATCGATGTTCGCACGTTGTGCTATCTTTGGTCTGGCGCTTATAGTTTCCCGCTGTGCTGTGTGCGGGCAGTTGGTCGGTTGGCGTGGAGCAGCGAGGAAATCTCAGCGGCGCGTAGTTGGCCGAGGCCGCTGGCGGCGTCGACGCGCGGTTCGAGTGTGTGGTGCTGTTCCCATTGCTACGAGGTCCGTGGCTCACCGATCCCTGACACGAAAGTTTAGTCTTTACTTAATCTACCAGCCATCCCCAACTGTTCACATTGTGCCGTTTCAATTACGTTGTGGGCTGTTGGGACATTCCCGCGAGCAACAACGCGTATTTTCAAGTTGGAAAATCGTAGCCACCCTCCGGTGGAATTTAACTGTGCTTGGTTATTTTGAATTGAAGTGAACCAGCGGAATCTTCTGTGTTGTAGCCGTTAACGTTCCGGTTACCTGCCCTGGCCGTTGACGTAAATTCAGGCAGTGTATTTTCCTCATCGTGTTGTCGCTGTCCAGCACTGCGTGTAGTTTGACAGCCCAACGTATAATTAGTTATTGGCGCCAATACCTTCTACGTTGTTCCATTGAACTCCCTGCTGTGTGCTGGTCAGGTGGAGCGGAAGTTATCTTGTCGGTGGGTCCGTTGACTGTCAGTCGGTTGCGTTGTCGGTGAGTCTTAAGTTATTGGCTTTTAGCCGATTTTAAATTAAAGTGATCTTGCCCTTAAGGCATAAGATTGTACGGCGCATACAGCCGGTAAATTATTGCTGTGTGGTTTGTTTTCCTTGGCTCTTGTAATGTTTGGTCAAATAAATAACGTTGTATGTTCGAGTGTAACTGACAGCCCTTATTTTGGCCTCTTTCCGCAATTTAAACTACCTGTCATGTCCTCTGGGTTTGACAGGGCGTCCCACTGGTTGCAGAGCGTGGTTCAGTGAGACGTGGTCAGTGCCGTGGCCCATACAGGGAAGGAGCGCGGCGGCGTATCTACGCAGTCCAGCGAGGCTGTGGACGTCTCACAGAGCCTCAGCACCCTCGATCAGTGAAGCTGCGCTCAGGCTCGATTCCAGAATACTTCACACCTCTGTAGTCGGTTGTCGAGATGGCGTGAAGGCGGAAGATTCAACAGGAAGGTGAAGGCCATCCCGAGTCGCGGTCCTAGCATACAGCTGGTAAGAGCGGTGCTTGTACTGTTCTGCCCCAGTAGCGCGGACACAGGCGCCCAGCGCCCAAGCTGATCAGTTTGCAAATGCGCAGGTCTCAACTTCGTCCACAGAGGATAGGTCCATCCCCCACCCTCAGTCACTCACTGTTGTGACTGCGAGGACTGTTGATTGTACATCAGAAGTACCCTGGACAGCCGGCTGATTGTGGACCTGCAGCAGTGAACCAAAAATTGGCGGCAGTTGGTAGACACTTGCTGAATTCAAGAGATCACCTTGCAACTTAAAAGAGATGATCTTCCATTGACATCCGTGAACGCAGATGGAATGAGCTTGAGAACAGCGGAGATTTTGTAGCAGGCAGTTTCATGATACCCTACAGTGGTGATTAGAAAGTACTTTAGGTTTATGAGTCTATCAACGCTGTCGATTGCTCTATTGCTTAACCTTGGGGTTTCAGGGCGTACCTTTATGCGATGTTTGCATCCTGAAAAGGATTCTTGTGACATCACCAGGTGAGATTACTACATGTAGCCTCACTATAGAGAAGCGTCCTATTGGCTCCGCACTGTTGTCAAAGCGTTAAATCAGTTTTTCTTGGCTTCATTCTCGCATACCTTAATGAAACGAGCTCTGCTGGCATTCGGTTACAACATCCTAGTGTAGCCAGCAGACACGCCCTATTTCTTGACATTTCAGTCGATTTACGGCAAAATCTGATCCTCCCCTTACGGTTTTACTGCACCATATTACCTTATCCTTTATAAAATGCGTACCGGATTGTTGCACATTCGTACTAGTCTACATGTCTTTCTAAACCATCCTTCATGGAATATTCCTGTAATGGTGACTGAATTCAATGCCACAAATCTTACTCCTCTGAAAATATTGTACCATGTCCTGATTAGTTATTTACTTCTATTTCCTAGTGCTTCGACCAATGGTTCACTTTAACTGCTCTGTGCTCTTTCTTGCCATATTGCCAAACCAAGCAACAGGTAATATATGCACAGGTAATTCTGGATAATTTTTAGGTTTTTTTCCTGTAGCAAACTGAAACTACACAGTTGGGACCAGAATCACTGTCGTCTTCGTAGCTGACACGTTTATGTTAATAACATAATTATGCTGATTCTCGCAATAGTATTGGATGTGTTGTAACATATGTTCTGTGGAAATTCGCCCCTTCTGTGATGCTACTAATTGGTCTGCCGAGGGAACGACATTCAGGTTTACGGTATCATTTAAAGGTGATAGGTTTTGGGCTGCTAATATCTGTAACAGCTTTATCTGGCGAAAATAGCAAAGACCTCTAACTATTGGTGATAGGCAGAAAGTTGTTCTCGCTACATTGCAAACCGTTCCTTTTTCGAGATTCCTTTATTTTTAATTCCATTTTGACATCCCTCGTGGTTTCCTTATTTTATGGTAATTCAAAATTATGATCTACATAGTGTATAACGAATATATCACATGCAAGCCAATTCTTTGGAAAAGACTTGCTTCGTATTTCCCCAGGAAACGTTTCATATGCTTGCATGTCAATTTGGACCACTCTGATCGGAGAGACCGTAATACACTTGTGCTGGCAAACCCGTAGCTCTTGCCTGGATATAACTGTATATGTTTCCCTGTACTCTGAAATGTACCGTTTTCTAACGTTTTACACATTACGAGTATAACATTGATACCAGGCGTTTAAGCCTACTACCGAAAAACGTAGTCACACTCAATCTGTTCTCACTCCAACTACTGACATCTGGTAAAATAAATATAAGATGGTTCTCAAACATTCCGTGGCTCAGTTATAGAAACCTTTTACACTTCTCGTAGTCCTACTAACAAATGCTGCGGTGGCAACAGTGTAGCGCTTAGCTGCCCATCTTTGGGATGGAAAACAAATTCCTTCAGTACTAGTTTTCCAGTTATTGCATTATTGATAGTATGTGTCAAAATCCTAAGAGCTTTTAGGACGTTATTTTATAACCTGCTTAGTGCTTCTAATGTACTGCATGAAATCCATTGGCAGTTCCTCTCCCATTCAGAATGATCCATGTTCATCAGCTATATGATACTTTTCCATCTTACTTTTTGTAACGTCTGCTATTGTTTTTATCTGGCTTAGTGTGTTATTTCAATTTCGAGTATCTTCACCATCTACAGTTTCAAGCGCTGTCTCCGAAGTCTTTGCTCCTGCGTTTATCAGTGTCCTTGGTATCAAGTCGATCATCCTCTTCAACTGTTCGCTTGGTTTCTTCCAAGGGAGTTGCAATCCGTGGTATCCCTTCTCCATTTCCGCTAAAAGTCCCTATACACCTGCTTCTTTCCGCAATTCGTTAAATGTATCTTCTAATTTGTATACCTCATTTCTCATCCTCCGTATACTCAGAGTTCAATCAAGCGTCCACCGATGACTGGTTTAAAGGAAGTTGGGCTGTCTTCAGCACAGAGCTCCAGATTCAAAAGGTTGGTTCCGTAATTTACCTCCTACACCCCTCTGAACGAAGTATAGGAACAGCAAAACTACGGCGTTCATCCCAGTTGACACATGAGAGGAAGGAATTTCTCTCATCTTTCCTCCCATCTTCCTAAAGCTTTAGTGTATAGCAAAATACTACTAAATACTTCACAATATCAACTCATTGAACTATCTAGCGGAAGCAAGAGCAAAATCCCCAGAACAAGACCCCAGAACAAAATAATAAGAAACCCAATCGTTGAAACAAAAGAAATATAAATAGTCAACAAAAGGAAACAAAACACGCGGTCTTAAGGTATATGGTATTGTGTATGAATCCTGAACAGTTTCAACTAATGTATTTTTCACCTTCCTAAAAACATTATTCCATACCATCTTTTGAGATCGTGGCAAAGCGTTTACTTCTCCATTTGTTTGAAACCGTACCTTCACATTCCCTCGCGATGTCATCTCTATCACTTGAAATGGACCCTGATACTTAGTTAAATGCTTTTTGTTCTTATTTTTGGGTGTATGGGCTAATTAACACAACCCACTGCCCTACTCGATGTTGCAGCAATTTCTCTGCACATTGTTCCACCTTTTCTGGAATATGAGTTCATTCATATTTGCTCGTTTGACCTCCTGCCTAATTCTCCTATCCGTTTCGTGAACTCCTTCACTGACTCCTCAATAGCACCTAACTTAGGTTTCAGAACCTTGAAAGGAGGTGGCATCTTTCTACCATATACAACCCTATATGATGAAAGACATGTACTACTGTGTACTTTTGAATCACATACTGAGTGACGTGTTGCAAATTTGTATTCCAGTTATAGTATTGACTATTGATGTAATGGTTTAACATCTTAGAAATTGTACAGTGAACCCAATCAGTATGTACTTTTGCTTTTGTGGGTTCTTGCCCGCTCGTCACTAATAGGGTGTCTACGCGATGCAGAGTTCTCGGAATGCTATACAACAATTCAAACAAATAACATTAGTAGTTTTATTTCTAAATAGAATTTGCCAATACTAAACTTTGGAGATTTACAAGTAGTAGTCGCAAACGAGGGCGACAAGCAATATAATGTAGAGTCCTTGATATGTGTAATGTTTTGGCAAGTTGATATACATCACTGACAACTAACGTCCGCGGTCCGGTGCCGTTCTGAGCTGCCAAGGCTAGCAGGAGCGGCGTTATATTAGCTTCTTCCAGGTGGCGCTCGTGGCGCGGCGCTGTCAATTCCGTGTACCATTGACCTGTTTCCTCACCGCCTTCTCTGCTGTTGCGTTCCACATCTTCGTTCCGGAACTTGTGATTACACCAGAACAGCTTTCGGTGGAAAGGACTAGTATTAAGTTTCCAGATATGCTTCAAAAGATCTGACATGAAATTTGGGCCCTGCTCTATAATAATCAGGAATGTCAAATGTTAGTTTATAGTTACTAACCATAGCACATGCAATTATGCTTGTTCACTGGTCAGCAACTGCTATCTTTTGCTATGGACTGGGAAAAATGATCTATTGTGCATTAAAATATACTTACTACCAACTGCTCTCCCACAGAAATGTACCAGAATGTCTAAACCAAGCATTTCACATCTGGTAAATTTTGCAATGGCACACATTGGTGTTTCAAATCTGCTCTTTGCGCATATGGTACATAGTCTTTCATGTATTGGTCAATGTTGGTCAAACCTTTTCTGCTATTCATCTATCTGTCATTCTACGTCCTCTAAGATCCATTTTCTAGATGACGCAGGGACCATCACTCTAATCGAGCGATGTCGTTATCCTGAAGGAAGTCATTCACTATATGTGCGCGATGGGGGCGCGAATTGTCGTCCATGAAGACGAATGCCTCGCCAGTATGCTGCCGACATGGTGACACTACAGGTCGGAGGATGGCATTCACGTAACTTACAGCTGTTACTGCGCCTTCCATGACCACCAGATGTGTACATTGGCTGCACATAATGCCACGGCAAAACATCAAGGAACGTCCACCTTGTTACACTCGCTGGACAGCGTGTCTAAGGCATTCAGTCTGATTGGGTTTGCCTCCAAACACGTCTCTGATGGTTGTCTGGTTGACGGCAATTACGATACTCATCGGTGGAGAGAACGTGATGCCAATCCTGAGCGGCCTATTCTGCATGTTGTTTGGCCCATCTGTAACAGGCTGCATGGTGTCGTGATTGCAAAGATGGACCTTGCCATGGACATCAGGAGTGAAGTTGCACATCAAGCAGTCTATTGCGCACAGTTTAAATCCTAACACTATGTCCTGTGGCTCCACGAAAAGCGTTATTCAACTTCGTGGCGTTACTGTCAGGGTTCCTTCAAGCCGTGACCCGTAGGTGCAACAGCAGTAGTAGCCCTTCGGTGGCCTGAGCAAGGCATTTCATCGACAGTTCCTGTCTCTCTGTATATCCTCCATGACCGAAAAACATCGCTTTCGTTCACTCCAATACGCCTGGATGCTTTCGTTCCTGGCACAAAGTAACAATACGGACGCGATCAAACAGCAATATTGACCGTGTAGGCATGGCTGAACTACAAACAACTTCCATCCTGGTGGAATGACTAGAACCCCCTTCGTCTAAAAGGCGCTGCTCATGCTTGGTTGTTTATATCTTTGGGCGGATTTAGTGACAACTCCGAACAGTCAAAGGGACTGTGTCTGTGAGACAAAACCAATAGTCAACGTCTATATTCAGCAGTTCTAGGAACCGGGATGATGCAAAATTATTTTTTGTGTGTGTTTGTAGACGTGGGCTGTGTTGTTCACAGTTCTCCGTCATTACTTACTGATAGATACAGATATCCATATAAGAGGTATTTTTCGTCGTGATACGCACTGCTCTCAGTAACTGTGCGTACCTCTGTAGGCATACTTCCAACAAAAAAACATTTACGTCGTCACCTGACCACTCTGCAGTCATTTCACTCTCTAGGCATCATGCCGATTGTGCCTAGAAGTTCACCGGTTACAGTTCTTTTGCTGCGTGCACTCTACTCTCGGATTTGCGCCGGCCACACACAGCGGACCGTCGGTGGAAGTTGATCTGCCGATTCCCCACTACGCTCTGAGCCCTACAGGGGCCACATATAGCGGACCGTCAATCAGAATTCTTCCGCCGTGTCACTCTACACTTGGTGCTCTATGTCGGACGCAGCTATTGCTACATCATTTGGAGTCTACTGCAGCACACCACACTGCGAATCTTCGTCACCCACTTGTCTCTAAGATCACCGATTTGAGGACACTGTCACTGTTGTTTCCATCCACAATGGACAGTTCAGTTTACATCATTGATGAGTCACTAGAACTTTCCAGTGCCGCATTTGCAGTTAGCTGCTAGGGCAATCCAGTGCTCCAATGATTAGCTATCAGGTTGAAATGAGAACTGAAAACTCACATCCCAATTAATTGTAGTTGTATTTTGTTTATTAGACTTAACTAAAGTTCCATTGTTCTTGGGCACATAAGATGTAGTGTGTTGCTCCCTTAGTTCACGAACACTATAATGCCAAGTACGATCAATATTTACATCCCACTACAGTGACGATGACGACCAATATTTGCTCCCTTTTTTCCTACACTACAATGTTAAAATGATCGCCATCGTCTCCCTCCTTGTGCCACACTACAATGGCAACAATGACCATGGTTTGCTAGGGTTATTCCCAGTCTACCGAACCAAGATTCGAAGATTCAGTCTTCTAGCGCAAGCTGCAATATCGACGAGAATACATCCCCACAACGACTAGCATCTAGATTATTAGACTCCTTGAGCTTTGTAGCATTTCATACACTACTTCGACTGCGCAAATTTTTGTCAGATACATGTGTTCTCAGTACCATGCCAGCTGTCTCTTTTCAGTTTTCTCCTTCCTTATTCTGGTGCTCCCAGTGACCAACCAAGGCATTCTTCATTGTCTTAAGCAAGGTGCAGATCATGTCCCTGTCCAATTACAGGACAAATTCAATGCTTATTCGGCAGTGTTCGCGCTCCAGTGCACACCCTGATTTCCACAGTACCTTCCTCGACGCCTTTGCGTTCTCCTTCTCCCATACTTTTTGAGGTATCCGTCACACCACTCCTTGACACCTTATGGTCATTCATTCTTGTCCCCATACTCAAAGCCTTCAGAGCACTCTCGATCTGATGGTCTTTCCTTGCGTTCTAGGAGAAGCACCCTACTAAGTTCTCGCTATGCATCCTCTCATACCTTTCTTATCCCTCTTTTATTTCTCTGGTGATGCCAGTTCGTGGCACCAGCCCTTTCCTAAGTTGTCTCATCAGACCCATCTGTACCTATAGTGGCACCAACAACTCCAGTGGCATGATCCCATTCAGTGATACTATTGCCAGAAGTACCATCACTTCCAGTTGCTTTGTTGCCTACAGTGACACTGTGGCCTTCAGCAGCACTATCACTTCCAGTCGCACTATTACCTCCAATGCCAAACTTTGCCACACAATCTCACATGATACTTCTATCACTTGTACAATGAGCAGCAACGAATAAATATACCTGCTATTACAATGGAACCTCCAGCAGCTGCCATGATACTGTGTGAGTAGTATACATTTGCTGTCATTTGTTCACTTTGACTAAAAATCATTTTTTAAAACTATTTCGATATAAAACACAAAGTTAAGTTTTATTGTTTTCTTTCCAAAAAAATCACCTGATGCTCTAACATCTAAGTGGCTAAAATTAAAATTTTGAATTAAGAAAGAAAATTATTCAAAACTTAACTGATAAAATTACTTAATAACAATTAAATTCCTTTACAACAAAACAACAGACAAATCCTTCACTGTTAAATAAAAAATTCAACCAATATACATTTAACCAAAAAACTCAAATAACAGTAATTTGTTAATAATTAGTTTCTATCAATTTACCTTAAAATAACAGAAATTTTTTACAATATTTAAAAAATTCAATCAATAACCAATTCACTGATAAAAATTCAAAAGCTGTAATTTGTAGAATAAATCATTTAAAATGTTAATGAATTAAAAAATTAAAACTTAAACATTGACAAATAGGAACAGAATCAGCTTTAACTCGGTTTTTAATCTGATATTTAAATTTTCAACTGATCAGAATCTTTACTTTCTCTTCATTTTCTGGACAGATGTGTACAGTGACCTGGAAAACTAATTTTAAATTTTTCATCTAACACTAATGAAACCTTCTGACCATTGTTGATAGAAGTTCAGATTTTGAAAGATTTTTAAAAATCCTATTAATTTAGTAAAACCTTCTGTAGATACATTATTGAAACTATTAATCTTGCTAAATAGATCTTCAGTTGTACTGCTCATGTTTGCTATTTTATTTACATATAAAAACTGTAAATAAGAAATACATTAAAATTTTTTTGCAATAAAAGTTGCTAAGAAGCTTAAAGGCAATTATTATTTTGTTTGTGTACATAAAAATATGTTTAAATTTTATAAAAATTAAAATTGTGACGAAATTTAAACAAAAATGTTACTTTATAAAGCGTCATCACAGGTTTATATATCTATTAAACCAAATAAAAAGTCAAAATGTTCCTCATCAAACACCTTTAACCACAGGCATCATGCTTCAGGACTCTGGCCTACTGTATGTCAGTGCATCACAGAGACCAGCCTTTCAGTTAACAGAGTGCTCCATTAATTCAGGCTGAAAAACACAATTTCTCCCTTAGGATATGTCTCAAACTCATCCAGGATAAGTTGATAGGTAGTACTGAAGCAAGGATAGAAAACGTTTTGTCAAATATCTAGCTCATTCCACATCTGATACACTTAAGACTCCATTAGCTTAAGTACCACAATCCTTGAGTCAACATACAAATGTAGAATTTATTAGATCAAACAGAGCAGCAGCCGGTATAACTAGTGTTCGGGTAACAGAATTGATCAGATAAGTAATTGTCAACAGTTTGTTCTAGATCGAAATAAATTATTTTTTTCACATTATTGTATTATACTTGAAGAGGCAAAATGTAAATAAGAAATTAATATCAACTGCGATACTCAGATTTATGCACTCACATTTGAAGAGGATTAATTTGTAATTAAAATCAAGACCATTCCCCATTAATTTAAATGGAGATTAATGCAACCCATTGACAGATTTTCACATGACCATAGCTCAGAGGCACCAACTTTAACATGTATGAAATTTGTTGTATCATAACTTTCTTATTTTAAGAGGTAATTGTGTCCTGAGTTCATTTTTTGATACGACACTTACCCCTGAAAAACCACTACCTTAATTATTCACATTAACATTTTATAAAGACAAATTAGAAATTAATGGGAGGAAATATGTGGGTGCAGGTGGAATAATAATAAGTCTTCTAACCAAAAAAAACAGATTATTATGGAAGATGTAGGAGAAAAATTTAATGGTGATGATTTATAATAGTATGCTAGATGTTTATTCGACTCAAATCAGTATATAATGAAAATAAACCAAATTAAATAAAAACAAGTAAGGGAGGAAATATAATAATTTGATCAGAGGAGTTATTGATGAATATTTTCCTTGTACTTCAGATAAAAATCTTGGTAACTCATTATATAATATTTCTGAAAAACTGTTGAAGGCATAATTTAAAAATATACATACAAACCAATCGAATATATTTGGATGAATGATGTTTGTGGTTTAATTGAGAGATTAGCAATTTTTCATGAAGGAGAATTACCTGTAAGTAAGCATTATTATAAAGAAAATATAGAAATAACAATGATTTTTACAATTCATTTTAACATTTATATTGTTAATAATCCACCAGGTAATTTTATTTAACAAGATTTTAGAATAATTTATCTCATATTAAGTTATAGAAAGGCATTAGTAAATACTTTAATTAATAAATTACTGTTCGAAATCTATCTTCCTTGATATAATTATTGTGGTCCAGGAATTAAACTAGAATGAAGATTAGCTAGTGGTGATAAAGGAATAAATCCACTAGGATATTGCATTTAGAGATAATTAAAAGACATGAAACATATAAAGAACTTCAGTTATCTGTGAAAAAAAAGAATGGATGCTCCAGATGCATCACTAGGAGAAAATTACGTAAGGGCGTAGTTCTTTATGAAGATTGAGTTTATAAAAATATTAAGAAATTTTTAATTTATGTAAATGAATAATTTCAGCATAGATTATACTTTGGTACTTAATTGCAAAAATAAACCAAAATGAATTGAAATTGAATTAATTAATGATATCATAGTACTGGTAATTTAGTAACTGATGAAAAAAAGCAACTGTTTTTGATAAATTTAATGGAACACTAAAAGAAGAAATGTGGAAGACATTTGTTCTTCTGCGAAGTTTAAGTGGGTAGATTTGGTTTCGGTTCTAATTAATAAATACAACAATACAAAACACTCAGCATTAAAAATGGAGCCTTTGGAAGTTAATGAAAATAATTATAAACTAATTGCCATTGTATGTAATGATAAATGAGCATATAAAGTGGGTGATAAAGTGAGAAGCAGTAAACTTAAAAGAATTATTAAAAAAGGATACTGAGACAAAATTGAAGGCATTACTTATTCTAACCTAATCACATACAAATTAAAAGAAGAAACCAGAGGCCATTTTGATAAAGAAGAACTACAAAAAACTAATTCTCTGTGTGCGTAAGTTGTTGAGAAAGTTTTAAGGAAGAAAAGAGTTGAAGCTTATGCTAAATCTTTAGGATATGTGTCAATTCACATAACAATTTGGTATATAAAAATAAAATGACTATTAAAATTCTTATACATATATAAGTGGAAGTTGTTATATATATGAAAGTTGTTATTGATAGTTTGAAGGTGTTCTATTTTTTAAAACATTAATTCCACTAATCCTTTTATTAAAGAATAAAGATTTTGAGATTAAAAGAAAAGTTAACAAAACTGATGTAAGGTCGGAATTATTATAAGAATTTGATATTTGAATTCATTAATTTAACTGGTTTTAGAACGTTTTATTTATTAGTTGTATGTAAAAAATTTTACTGTGTTTATTTCTTCATTACTGTTAAGTAAAATTTCAGTAGCACTATCAAATGATTAATTATGTTTTTTTATACCTTTATTTCTATCATATATTTAAATAGATTAATTTCTATTTCAGTAGTTATTCTGTACTTTCTATCAGATTCCTCTATGGATTTATTATTTCTGTTTTTACTTTATATACATCTTGTTCTCTAATGGACGATAAAACATCTTAGAAAATACAGCTTTAAATTGCTTTCCTTTTTTATAACAAATGAAAAAAGAAGCTCATTTATTAAAACAGTATTTTTTTCATTCACTCATAAGGCCCTCTGTGAAATGCTGTTTATATTTTCATGAAGAGTACTGTCAGATTCATCAGTATATTTTCTAATTGCTTGTTTACAGCTTTATATTCTAATATTTCAGCAATATATCTCACTTTCAACTGTAGATTGTTATCTTCAATGATGGTAGAAAGTTGTTTATCATTATATTTTAGTTCAATTTTGTTTAGAACTAAGCATGATACTAGTTAATATAAAAATATTTATTAGAAATTTTTATTATTTTTCAGTTTTCCTTTCTCTGATAATTTTTTGCATGAGAACTGAAGGTTCACTTTGTCCTTAGTGAAGCAGAACATTTAATTAAATTACAAAAAATATACATACAAAACCTGGTTGCATTTAATATATAATGATGAAACAATGAGAATATAAAAATAATTTTCCAGTTAAAAACAATAACTCAGAATTGAAAAAATAAAACATATATTTACGAAATTTCTTAGAAATATGCTAAAAATTGTTCTGAATATTTTCGCCAATGTGGGTATTGATCCACCAAAAAGGGAAGAAATTATTTATATTGTACAAATACTTAACCTTGCACACAGTATGATCATGTTAATTACTAAAAACATAGAGCATAATATCTTGAATAAGGCAAATGTATTGGGAAGTGGTAATTATTTCTAGTGTTAATTTGAAAACACATCAAAAATGGTCTTTTCATGAAAAAATATAGAAAACTGATAATAATTTAATATCTTTAATAATAATGTATATACATTTACAATTTTTCAAATTATTAATTTTTAAATATTTAGATTTAACTGCTTTACTCTATAATATTTGTAGAGTAAATTACCTATCCCATCTGTAATATAAATCTTTTCTCATTGTAATTGGTACTTAAGTTAATTTCATTATATTCAGTTGTATATAACTCATGTTTGTAAGATTTAATTTAATTCATTTTTTATATTGTTTTATTTTATTGAATAGACATTTCTTTTAATAACCGAAAGTAATTTCACTTTTTCCCGCAGATTTTTTAAACCTTTTCGATGTTTTATACTTTCTCCTTACTCTACAGGATTCATGTTCAATCTGTAAATAATGTGTTCTCAACTTAAAATTGTTGCTACCCTTGTTCAGAATACGAGCAACCATAAGCAGCTCGCCACTCACAACTGTTCATGACGTTGCCTTTTCGGCTTATATCTTTTTTTAAATGTCACTTGCAAGAACTGCACCTTTTCGAGTCAGTACAAACTTTAATTTTATTAATGTACTGTATACCTAATATGTTTTAGTACAGTTAGTGTAATTCTGAAGACGACACTCATAGCAGCGTCGAAACCAGGCCAGTTTTGACTTAATATTTGTGATGGAGGGCTTATTTGTTCCAATATGTTCTCAGTTTATTTTTTCTTCATTTTCAGCCTTCGTTTGTCCTAATACTTTTTGGTTTACTGGTGGTAATACATAAATATTATATTTTGGATAATCACTTGTATCATATTCGTTTATCATCGATGTCATACAACTATAAGAAATATTTACTTCTTATATTATGTATAAATGAAGCAGTATTCATATTACGTAAATCGGTTCTTTCTCTAAATTTTGTTTTATAACATTATCATGAAAATCATACAACATTGTTTTCATATATATATATATATATATATATATATATATATATATATATATATATATATATTAATGTTTATCAATTGGACTGTTGCTAAATTTTATGAAAATGCTGTTGTATGTTTATAGTGTGTTTTTGAAACAAAATTTTCGAAATTTTTTGGGATCTTATATTACAGCAATACTTTGCCTATCTCGAATATTTCTATCGTTACACCAGAAAAGGTTTATTCAATAATTTATATATATATATATATTTTCTGTGTCAGTAGTTACCTTTCTTTCTCATTCCTGTATTAATATTAATTTATTCTTTTAACCAGCCTGATTGTTCACCAGCAAAACGCTGAGACTGTTTGTTAACTTTAAACCAGATTGCGTGCACTGTTTATGGTTATTATAATGCAAAACATATTTTTCTTTATATTCAATGCTGTTAATAATTTAGCATCACCTTATGGCGCTAAAGGTAAATCTTTGTGTAAGCCTTCTAACGTTTTTGGGGATTCTAAATTGTCTTCTAAAAAACATATATATTTATAAGCCGCCAATGTTTTGAGGCCCTTTACATTATACATCTTTGGATCTGGAAATCTTTAAATGATACACAATTGTGACATAGCCAAACCATACAAATTATTCATATTGAAATAGTTTGATTCTGTTTCTGAATTATAATTTTCGATATATTTATTACTAGCTTTATGTATCTCTTAATACTTTGGGAAATACCTCCCTGAATTTTTCTTCAGTATCTATTTATGGATGGATGCCTGTATTAATCATTAAATATTTTTACATCTGTGAAATATTTTGATGGTTGTCTAATTGTTATTCTTTCGAATTGTCAAATAATACATCATTACTTAGTGTCATGAATGTGAAAGTATCAAAATGTGTCAATGTTAAACCATTTACACTACTTTACTAAACGAAATTTAGTTTGGTTCATTATTGAGATTAGCATTAGTATCTACTCCCCATTCCTTTATAAACAAATGAACTAAACTTGATAAATTATGAACATAAACTGTAAGAAAAGAAGGATTTTTATAATTAATATTTCAAACTATGTGAGTGGCACCTCGATTTTCTTACTTTAAATGATAACAATCTCTTACCTTTTTCTTCTACAGTAGATTTTTTGGTCACAAATGAAACTAGTTTCTGAATTTACAATATTTATTTTATCTTCTTTGGTTGGTGTTATTGAAATATTTTCTCTCTATAATGTTTAAATTTGTCTATTTCTTGTTTGAATACTTCTACAATGTTTTCATACCATCATTACAGACTTACATTATAGGCAGTATATAATCACCATCAGCATATTTTATAGCATAACTAAGAGAAATGGAAAAAAAATTGCAATTACTAATATAAGCTTTGTCAGTATTTGACTGCCAAGTACTAACATTCTTTAATAAACATTCATAATTTTGATATGTTATGAAAGGCAACTTTCATAATTTATTACAATATTTAAAAATTAATTATGTTTTTTATTATGTGTATCTGTTGTACTTCTGTTTGTTGTGTACAATTGCATCTCATGGCTGTCCTAAACATCTACGACAAATATACGTTATTGGTAGATACGTAGCTGTTCGTGAACTAATTAATTTAGATAAAGCTTATTTATTTATTTATTTATTTATGCATTTATTTTACCTGGCAAGATTAGGGCCTTCAGGCCCTCTCTTACACCTAACCAGGCATACTCAGATTGAACGAGTTACAGTTACTAAATAACATTAAGAACATTTAACGTATTATGCAGTATTGATGTCAAACGAAAAAAATTGAGATTATAACAGTAGTACAATGATAGTTATAACAATAAAAATAATTATAACAATCAACGATAATAATGATAATAATAATGATAATAGTAATAATAATAATAATAATAATAGTGACTAAGTATATGAAAGTAAACATACATTTCTTTTGTGAATGTCAGTTAGTTGGGAATTTTCTCGTTATATTCTTGCAGCTTGTGAGTTTTTCTCATCGAGCAGAGACATAAGACGATAGAGTGGGGTGAAAGAGATATATAAGAGGTAGATAGGTTTGAGGAAGAGAAAAAGAATGGTAAAATTCGAAGCTGTGATGGAGAGAAGAAAGAAAGAGATGTTAGGGGCACAACAATGGTGGCTATACCGTCCCTAATATGTAAGTTTTGAGTTCCCTCTTGAATGTTGAGTAGTTCTGGATAAGACGCAGATCACAGGGGAGTGCGTTCCATAGTCGTATGGCTGAGATGGAGAATGACACGGAGAAAGATTTTGTGTTATGTAAAGGTACAGCCAAGATGATAGACGTATCCGATCTGGTATTGCGATTGTGGAATGATGATAGATGTTTAATGTGAGAAGATAAGTATTGAGGGCACCAGTGGCTAAGAAATCGATGAAGTAAGCACATCGTGTGGAGATCGCGTGCCTTATGTGGGCGTATCCAACCTAGCTGGGAGTATGAAGGACTGATATGATCATACAACCGAATATTGCACACGTATCTGACGCAAGCATTCATCACTAGCTCGAGGCATCTAGAATTTTCACTATTCGTGCCGTGTTGAACTACATCGCAGTAGTAAAGATTAGGCAAGACTAGTGTTTGGACTAATTTTTGTTTAACATGGGTTGGAAATATTTTTCTAAATTTTTGAATTGCATGTAGGGAGGAGAGCGATTTCCGGCAAGCTGTGACTGTTTGTTCTTCCCAGTTTAGGTGTTCATCCAAGATTATTCCAAGGTCTTTTACTGTTTTTTGGTATGGTAGTTGGGTACCATTGAGGAGTATTTTAGGGACCGTTTCGCGAAAGTACCGGCTGATTAACTTTGGATGAGATATAAGTGTGACTTGGATTTCTTGGGGTTTAGTTTCAGACCTAGGTTCTGTGCCCATCGAGAAACAGAGCAAAGATCTGCGTTCATACTCGCTACTGCGCCAGCAATGTTTTTGGGGCTTGCACTTATGTACAGTTGGATGTCGTCAGCATATAGATGGTAGCTGCAGGAGTGAATCACTGAAGAAATATCATTAATATACAGTGAGAAGAGTAGTGGACCAAGGACGGAGCCTTGGGGAACTCCAGAGCGCACGCTTTTCCATGATGACTTTTCCGACCCACAAATGACTTGTTGACTTCTGTTTTTGAGGTAGCTGTCGAACCAGTGTATTGCGCTGTTTGAGAAATTCAGCTGTTTCATTTTAATTAGTAATATATCGAAGTCAACTGTGTCAAAAGCCTTGCTAAAGTCAAGCAGTGTTAGGATAGTAGCTTCACGTCTGTCCATAGCATGTTTAATGTCATCAGTTACTTTGATTAATGCAGTTGCTGTACTATGGTGCTTTCGAAAGCCTGACTGATATTCGTCATGGATGTTATGAGTTTTGAGGTAATCCGTCAGCTGTTCATGGACGATGTATTCTAGGGCTTTAGATATTGCAGGTAGTATGCTGATCGGCCTGTAGTCACCTGGCGACTTAGGGTTGTCAGTCTTGGGTATAGGCTGGATTAAACTTTGCTTCCACTCAGTAGGATATATACTACTGACAAGAGACAGGTTGAAGATGTCTGTGATAATTGGAATAATAGTGGCTACGACGTTTTTAATCATGCCAATGCTCACTCCATCATTTCCTACTGCCTCGGAAGAGATTCTCATAATTGCCTTGTGTACTGTGCCGGTTGTGACATGTTTTAGGAAAAACTTGTCTCTCAAGAGATTGATATCTTGGGGCTGGTAATTTGTCGCTGCGTGGCAGATTACAGCTGTTGAGAAGAAATCGTTTAATTCTTCTGCAGACGCTTGATAAACAGCGTCATATCTTCGCTTCCCTATACCGAAACTGCGCAGCTTTTTCCACAGTGCAGCAGGTTTTGATATGCCGCATACGACAGAGCGGGCATGTCTGATTTTGGCATTTCTCACGCTTTGCTTCGTTCTGTTTCGGAGTTTCCTATAAGCTTCGTACGCCTCGGGAGTTGGGTTACGCTTGAAGGCCCTGTGTGCAGCATCACGTTTATTCATTAACTGGCGTAATGCAGTGGTGAGCCACGGAGCAGGAGCTCTCTTTACCTTGACAGTGCGTTGAGGAGCATGTTTATCATACAGTGCAATAATTTTGCTACATAATTGCCGAATTTTTCTGTCTAAAGTCGGTTCATTGCTTATATCATGCCAAGGGATGTCTGAGCAATCCTTTTGAAGAGCGTCATGGTTAACATTTTTTAAGTTTCTGTAGGTTACCAGGTGAGATTTTTCTTTGGTAGTATGCACTGAGTAATTTAAGAATATCACGTCATGAGCAGAGAGTCCCGGAGCGGATGTCTGATTGGCGCGGATTATTTTATCTGGTCGCTTTGTTGCTATTATATCTACGAGTGTGTGGCTGTGTGACGTGTGGTGAGTTGGGTCCAGCGGTGTTAAACTCATATCATTGGAGTGGAACAGTCGCCTTAGTTTTTCGGCAGAGGGAGATTTTAACTGTAAGTCGATGTTTGTGTCGCCCATAATGATTATGTGTTCATACTGTGTCACGAGTGAGGACAGGGCAGACTGAAAGGAGGACATGGCACCGACGTTTGGAGGTTTATAGATTACTCCAATTAGCAGTTTCTGATTTGATGTATTTATTTCGAAAAACAAGAACTCTGCTTCTCCTTCGCCCTTTGCATCCGATGTGCATAGTACAGTAGGTGTCAGATCAGAGCGAACATAGGCACCCACACCACCCCCGCGTCGTGTTTCACGATCTGCCCTTAGGAGAGAGTAACCAGCGATTCGGATAGCGTCGGAAGAAATGTTTGGTTTCAACCAAGTTTCAGAGACGAGGATAATGTGGAACAGCGATTGGCAGAACAGGTCACAGAACTCGTCGAAGTGAGCCGTTAGCGACTGCGCGTTCGCGTGGGCCACAAAGAGCCCGCCGCCGGAACCGGTCCGTCCCATTGTGGCGCTCCCTTTACCTGCTGGCCGGAAGAGGGACAAAAGCTGGGTTTCGCGGGGGAAGACATGTTTACAGGTGTCCAAGGTCGTGACTGTCTCAAGCGTCTGTGAACTAAAGGTGAAAAACACACTGGAAGTATCGGAGAAGGGAGCGAAAAGAAAGATGGAAAGTGGCAGTAGTGGTTACGAAAAAGATAATAGTAGTAGTAGTGGTAGTGGCGAAGATGAAAATAACAGATATAGAAAGGCGGTTGTAAGCAGATTCCTGTTAATGGAGAATGTTAATTCCCATTTAACTGACAATATGAGTATACATGAGCACTTATGATAGACAAATAAAGAAACAATATTTATGTGAAATAATTGACTGATTTTAAATAGAGTACTTATGGTACTTATAGAAATAACGGAGCTATATTTAAGCTAAAACATGAAAAGAAAGAATAAAAATTAACTTATATTAGACAGATTACAATATGAGACTTTGTGTCTCGCGAGATTTCGCTCAGTCTTTCAGTTCGAACATGTTCGTCACCGTTTTCCTCCCTCCTTCCGTCTTGACTACGATCCTGCCGTCCTGGGTCCATACATTTTGAAGGCCGAACTGTGTGATCGCGCGTCAGATCTTCCCTCAGGGTAACCCCACTATTGGCGAGTTTTCTTTTCTGAGCAAACACTTCAGCTCTTTTCCGGTACGACACAAATTTAATTATTATAGGCCTGGGTTTCGTGGCGCCTGGTATCCTGCGCCCAACACGATGGCTTCTGTCAATATCGGCCACGTCGATCTGCACGCCAAGTTTCTCACGCACGAGGCTAATGGCCAGGTCGTCGGTGTTTTCGCGATCGTTTTCAGCTACCCCGAACAAGCGCAAGCCGTTCCTTCGCTGATACTGCTCAATTTCATCGGTGGCAAGAGACAGTTTAGCTTCTAGCTCGGCGGCTTTTTTCTCTTGTGCGGCCAAGGACTTTCTAAGAGACTGGATTTCGGTGCTGTTGCGCCCGACAGACTCTTGCAGTTTGTCGATGACCGCGGCCGTCACAGAGTCCGTGATGGATTGGACGATTACGTCTAGCGTGTCTTTGCTGTGCAGCGCCGCACTCACCTGGGACCGGACGAGCTCCCCGATGTCGGGAAGCGGGGCCTCACCTGCCGCCGGAGACCGGGCGCCCGCGCTGCCTGCGCCCCTGTAGCCTCGCCTGCTGCCGCTTACTCGTGGTCTTCCCATTTTTCACTCACTTATCACTTATCACTTGTGGTAATCAACGGAGAACAATACACCACGGCAAGTAACACTTGTTTAGTCAGATGCACACGTTGTGGACTGTCGCACTTCTCTGTAACACCTTCAGTGAGCGGAAAAACTCGCGAGCCGAAGAAACGCGCGTCACTCAGTGGCCGCCATGTCCAACAATAGTGAGTATTAATTTCATTTTTAATTAAAATATATTTAACATGATTTCTTGTTTATTTTTGGTTCAGTAAAGAGGATATATGATAATAACAATAAACACTATTTGAGATATTTGTTTCGTTTTAAAATTTTTTGATGTCTGTAAATTGTACAGAAAATATTTTCTTCTTATTCAGAAATTTCATCTATTTTAAGGCCAATATCTTTATATTTGATAATTCTTTCTGCATTGTGATCTACTGGATATAAATCCGATTTCATTGCATACAGAAGACATTTTTGACCCTTTATTTTAAACTTTAAAAATTGGTTTTTATCTGTAATTAAGTTTGGTAAAAGGATACATGAAGAATCAAGAACTGGATTGTCTATTAACATATAATTCTAAACTATTTATGGATAATAAAGACCAATGTGATCTTCCCTTTTGTAGTTCTTCCATTTTGGTTAGAATATATTTGTTAATTGTTAGAAATAATCATTTAGATCTGTTGTCCTTCATAAAAGTTCGATTTCTGTTTCAAAACTAATACTTTGCATATCTTCCTGTCTCTCAAAAGTACAATGAAATCTCACAGTTCTTCTAATTGATGTTATTTGCATTAAAATATTTTTAAATTGAGATATTAGTTCTTTACTGATGCTAAATAATTTGTCATACTACAGTATTATCAGGATCATTGATTATTCAAGATTTAAAAGCTGTAGTGTTTCTATTAATTCGAGTGGTTGTTTTGAAATCAGGGTTATCGACTGCAGAAAGTTACAACTTGAAAAAAATTTCTGTTCGGATTTTTACGAACATTTCTTAATATTACTCTGTTAGGAGGTTTTGAAAGCTCATTTCACTGTTGTTATTTATATTAGTATTATCATTGGAATTATTTATTAACTATTATCTATTAAGTTTAGAATGTTGTCTGAAATTTCTTTTTTTACATGTTTTTCAAAGTTCTTGTAAAGTTTAGTTCTCCAAAGTATCATCCTTGTTATTAATATTATTCTTATTATTTTCAATAAAATTAATTAATTGTTGTTCATTAAGTTCAGAGTACTTTTAAAAATTGTAGATTAACATTTTTCTTGAAGTTCTTTTCTAGCTTTATCCTTTGGTTTGTTAGCATTCTTATTAATATTAGTCTTACTATTTTCGATAAATTAAGTTATTTTTGTTTATTATGTTTTGAATAGTTCTTATAGTTTTTAGGTTTATATATTTTTGATGTTCTCTGGTAGTTTCATTTTTCAAGTTATTCCTTTTAAAATTATTAATAAATAAAATATTTTCTATAATACTTACTTATGAATACTCTCTGAGTTTATTTGTTTTACAGTAATTATGATAATCTTGTAAGTTGGCCATTTTCCTATTGTGTTTATAAAGCAAAAAATTTATTATATTTTTTTTCAAATATAAACCTATACAGGTTTTTAAATAGAAATATTTTCAGATTTTTATATAAAAAATTGTGAAACAGTTCAATAGAAATAATTATGGATGAGAAAATATAAATAATAAATTGAATATTTTTCCTTAGCAATTATGTTTTTTTAATCATTAATATCTTAATTTGTTAATTTTTTATATATTTACCTAAAACTTTATTCTTATTTTATTTTTATCAGTTATATGGATATCAGTCATTTTTTATTTTTGAATTAAATGATTTATCTGTTATTTCAGGGGAAAGGAAAGTAATTATTACAATGTAATTGTTTTGGTTATTTTTATATTACTTTTTAATAAATTCAGAATTTAAATTTTAACTGATTTCGCATTACAACAACAGGAAGGTTTTTTTGGATTGAAAACAGTAAAATTTTATTAGTGTTTTATACCGAAATATTTACTTTTTAGTTGAAGTTCGCCAGAACATGCAAATATATACTACTAGTGCGGCATGAACCACACTGTCAGAGACATGAGTGTCGCCACAAACAGCCTGCTGTCAAGGCACTGCTTCACTTTCATAAGTCATTTATCTTTCTACCATACAAGTATTTGGGTTTCTATCTGGCTGCACTGCAATCAATTTTCACTCTGGGTTTTAAGCCTGCCACTCCTAGTTGTTCCTAAATTGCACTCCACAGCAGAATTGCACTGATCACAGCTGGCATGATTTCCTCAAGTACCAGAGCTAAAAGCAAACTGCAGCTAACAACCCTAGACTCGAGACCAAGCTGCTTTCCTTGGATTCTGAAAGCCAGACACTGCCTTTTGTTCCAATCCAGAGTAGTGCTCCATGTTGACTGCAACCCACTGCTGGCCATGGCTGCAAGTCCAGCAGGCAGCCTCGCTGATTCGCTCCATGTCTTATGCATTGCTACCTCAAGCAAGGTCGCTAATATATCAATCATGCAGAATATTTCACTCTCATGCACTTTGTAACCATTCTTTATTTGTTTGCATATGTTACATGTGAGTCTAAACATGTAGTGCAGGTTGGTACTTAGTTCTGTGTTAACACAAATCACCTGCAAGCCAACATAACATGTGTTTTCATGAAAGTAGGAAAGTCGTGTGATGGTGAATTATTTGAGTGCAAAACTAGTAATACAATTTTTTTCAATAAAGTAAGGTAAAGCCAATTTGTGGCTTTTTGCTCCTGTATACCATTAGCAATTTGTATTTATAATATGTAAAGGAAGATTGGTGTGTAGTGTAGCATCAGAATGGAGGACCATGAGAAATAGAGTAGAAGACCATGTCAGAGAAGGATGTAGAAGAAAATCAACAGTACCTTTCCAAAGGAAATGTGCCAGTATTTACCGTAAGTAATTTAATGAACTCACAGAAAAAATAAAACTGGATTGTCAGAAGAAGATAACCGTCATACTTCCAAATGTCATTACACTGTGCTAACCATTGCGCCATCACTTTCGGTATGTATATGAAATAGTTCAGAAACTTGTTCCAGATGGAGCAAAAAAGTCTACTACGTCTACTTTAATTACACTGTGACTGTTCGTAAGAGATTTGTATATATGTTTGGATCTTATAGTCGCTCAGTGGCAAGGCTATTGGCAACCTTACACTAATTCAAACAAATGAATATGGATAAAATCTTAAAATTGTTGCATACTTATAATTGACCACACAGTCACTTTATCTCTCGTGTGCTAAAACAATGGAGAAAAAGTAAAAGTAGCTATACAGGAGATTATATTAAAACAGTAGTAATACGACTGAGAACATACAAAAAACGATGGGTGAGCCTACCATCCTGTTAACACACTGAAGCAATCTCGCTAGAATCTTGAGAAAAATGTTGGACACTTCAAAAAACTAAAACTAGAACCACATTCGTTTGAACGTTACTTAAAACTGAGAGTAGACAAGTTGGCAAATTCGAAGCAGCCCACTGGTCGGAAAATAAGACACAGATCAATAATATGTTGCGCATGGTGATCTGAACGCCACAAGCACAACATATTATAGTATCCTCTCGCCAGAGAAAGAAGCAATGGGAAGTAGGGGTGTGATCTGTGCGAAGATGAGTAAGAAGGAGCTCGTCCCATCGACACCTCTGGAAAGAGGAATGCCACGGCCTCATTATCAGTTGTACTAGACGGACCTTAGTAATTGTTACCACAGCCACTCATCATTCGTCTGACGCTAGATTCTGGTTGTCAACAGCGAATTCATAGACTGAAAGGGAACAGCACACTGAGGTAACTGAGGATCATGACACACCTCTTTGGCTTCTAGATCCGCCAATACCCATGTGCCCTGGTGCCCAGCAGAAATACATCTCCTTTCTTTGTCGCTGTGGTAGGAGGAGAGCATCGTGGATGTGCTGTACTGCGTGTAGAGAGTGAAGGGCACACAGAGACCCAGAAGAAGTAAGAATTTAAGCAATCGAAGCACACGCCTCCTCCAGTACCTGCAAGATTGCATAGAGTTCCACGTCGAGGATACGATCAGTGAAAACGAAAGAACAAACAATGGAGGCTTCCTGTTTCAACCGATGGGTAAAGACAGATGGTGCTCAATTAAAATGATAGAAAACAAATTATTAAAAACATTTGCAGTAGTGGAATCTCTCCTATACTTCTAAAATTACCTTAGCCCTCTGCAGTATCTTTGGTGGGAGGCAGTTAAACGTTGGATTTGGTATAGTAAGTTTTCTAAACCAAGTGACTCTAGTACACTCTTCACGTGGACTCCAAACAGCAGAGTTGCTCGTGGAGAACTGGAGTAAAAGGTAGACCAGCAACAGTATGGTATACAGGTGAAATCAGAGAAATGAATAACTTACATGTCTAACGCACCAGGGGGTGATGCTTTTGTTTGTCCATCCTTTTGAATGAAGGTCTTAGGAACCACAGCCGTTCACTATTGTAAGAAAATGAAACGCCTACAGCCGTCCTTATGATCTTGTTCACTGTTTAGCTATCTCTTTCAGTTGGCAGTTGATGATTGAAATGCTGATGTCACATTTACAGATAGTTTGCAAAATCCAGTCACGTTGGCCAGTGATGAAGCGTATATATGCATCGTGATAACCACTTCAGCATCAATTAATGCCTGAAAATGCTGCATTCAAGCGCCTAAACTGGCAGCTACGCAACGAATGCCATCATAAGGACGTCTTTATGCATTTCATTTTCTTACAATGGGGAGATGTCGCCTATCATGAATGACAGTCCTGCAAGCACCTGTGGTCAGTTTAGTCCCTTCATGGCGGGTAGCGTCAATAATCTTCAGGTAAGAAGGCCTCAGTGACGTGTACACTGTGAATCCATAGTCTAGCTATGAACACACAAAAGCTCTGTAAAATTGGAATGGACGCATCCTGTCTGCTCCCAAGACCTGTGGCCTATAATCTTAATTGCCTTGTGGCTTCTGGCTTTCATGTCTCTCAGGTGTGGTAACCATGACAGTTTGGAGATAAGAAAGAGGCACAGAAACCACTCTGAACCTTTAAAACTTAAAATAATACCCCTTATATGCAAGTCAGGTAAATTAAAAATATGACGAGAACGATTAAAATGAACACACACACACACACTTTTATGCAGAAACTGAAAAGTCATCTTGGCAGCCCTCCACACTGAAACCTGTATCTGACATGTCACTGTTGCAATGCAGGAGGAGAAATATAAAACAGCAAAATCGTCCACAAATAAGGAGCACTATATGACACTCCGTCAGTATGTGTGGTGCTGCTGATGGCTATGGCAAAGAGGTTAATAGTTAAAACACTGCCCTAAGGGACACCATTCTCCTGCTTAAAACGATTTGAAAGCGATCACCAAATCAGGTCCTAAAAAACTGCTCCAGAGGGAAGACTACATGCTGGCCACCAAAGCCCCATTGATGCAATTATGTGAGAATACTGCGTGTCTAAACAATGTCATATGCGTTATTGATAACAAAGAATATACCAAAACTGCTGAGTTGCCTCTTCTAGTAGGGGCAGGTTGTCTACAGTGGACAATAGTCTCCAGACCCCACACTGAGAGGACCTAAAAAGTTGCCTGGCCACTAACAATAAAATGGTTCAAATGGCTCTGAGCACTTTGGGACTTAACATCTGTGGTCATCAGTCCTCTAGAACTTAGAACTACTTAAACCTAACTAACCTAAGGACATCACACACATCCATGCCTGAGGCAGGATTCGAACCTGCGACTGTAGCAGTCGCACGGGTCTGGACACTAACAATAAACCAGCTGGCTCCTGGTTTGGAGAAGGGTATCAAAATTGTTTCTCTCCACGATTGGGGGAAGTGATCTGTCTGCCCTATCAAATTAAAACATTCGAGGAGAATGTACCAGATTTGGACTTGCAGTGTCACAGGTATCAGGCAGGGTTGATTCCAGCTCCCACGTGGAGGAATAGGAGTTGTAGGTCTCAGCACTGATGGAACAGAGTCCAACATGCATTCACTACAGTTGCATGGTAGCGGCGAACGTCGGTGCCTGGCTAGAATTAGCAACAGTTTTTGCGAAATGCCCTGCCAGTGTCTCTGGGTGTTGTTTGGAGACACCCCTGTTTCAGCTCTTCTGCTGTTGGTAAACGTCTGTGTTTACTGGAAATCCTTCGAATGGCTTCCCATACTTTTGTAGAGCAAGTGGGACGGTTGACGGAGTCCAGGAACGCCTGCCATGACCTTTCCATGCTCTCCTTAATTATGCGTTGAATCTTCGCTTTTGTGACCTGAAAGGCTATGAGGTTGTCTGCATTTAAATCGTTGAAGAGCCACATGCCTGTTCCGGATTATTGAACAACATTCATCAATCCAGCAAAAAACAGGTTGTCTCCTGAGATAACCTGAAGACCTTGGGATGGGAAGGCTGGCTTTTGATGGATCACTCATCTGATGTGGTCCACTCATTCCTGCACGCTGTCCCGGAGTTCAAACACCTCCAGCTGAGTGAAAAACGTCCAAAGTGCCTTGCTGGTCATCCGTTTTGGTGGCTTCTCTTCGGTAAGCGAATGTAGAGTCGAAAGTGGTCATTTGAATGAAGTTCGTAAATGACCTCGCACTGAACGGTATCTGCGAGGGCTGGAGAGTAGAAACACAGATCGATAGCTGAGAATGACCCAGCAATAGTACAGAATTGAGTGTAAGTCCTGTGGTGAATATGTAAAGTGGCAGAAGATTGGCCTTTTAATTATTTTGCCCTGGATAGGCTTCAGGGTCGCAACTGCGACAGTAGTAGTGGTAGTACTAGACAGTGGACCACACTGAGCTTTTGGAGGAACTTTAGCGACCACAGACTTGTCTGATGTTTTGGGAGGATGTGCAGGCTGTAAGTGTCTGTAGCATCACAAGTAGACTGATTATCCCAAGTACTTGTGTTAACATTAACAACCTCCATTTATGTACTAGCATTGGTTTTAGGGACAGGATGTTTAAGAACAGATGCAAAGGAGATAGCGAACATTGGGACTGCATGGTCTTAGAAATCTTCTTCGCCCCGCCATAGCTGATCCTTCTTGTAGTTTTGTTCTTCCATTCTTCAAGGAAGACACAGCAGACCCTTCTCCAGACAGGATGAGTCCCAGAACAAATTCACACATTTGGAAGAGAACATTCTTGGTGGGCAGCCTTACCACATTTGGCACGAGCGCCTATTCCCTTACATCAAAGTGTGACGTGTCCAATGCGCTGGAATTTGAAACAGTGCACTGGATTGGGGACATAGGAACGTAATGTTAAGTGAAGAAAACCGACCTTAATATGTCCTGGGAGTTTTATACTACTAAAAGTGAGGATGAACGAGTCGTATTGAATCAGATCACCTTCCGTCCTTTTAATGATATTCTGCTCATCTACAATGCCTTCTTGGACCCATACATCTTTCAGGTCTTCTTTGGGGATCACCAAGTCTCTGCATATCACAGAATCTTTACTGTAGTTTAATGTGGTGTGGAGCTCAGTGTCAAGACATATTCCCAAAGCGTTTTATCCTTCTGCAGATTTGTCACTTATTGGGAGCTTGTGTTTCCACCAACAGTGACGAATTTCATAACCAGTTAACTGATTTTAAAGTTCCTGCCATCCCCTCTAAACCCTCTCTTATGTAAAAAGGTGAGATGTTTCCAAGTCTTATCTCTTTCCTTTTAATCAGTAAAAAACACTCTATGCAGCAGCATGTATTCTGTTACTAAAGGAAATAGAATTCTTAAATAGCCCTGAGACATATGTACTTCCTATACGAGACCTCTTGCTAGACTTGGTGCGGCCAATGGCAGCGCAGCTTGAGACGCCATGTCACGACTTGTGCTGCCCCTCCCACTGGAACTTCGAGTCCTCCATCGGGCATGGGTGTGTGTTGTTCTTAGCATAAGTTTTTTTAAGCAGTGTGTAAGTCTAGGGACCGATGACCTCAGCAGTTTGACCCCTTAGAAAATCACATACATTTGAACATTTGGTACCTACCAGCGTCCCACCCATCCCGCTGGGAGTTGCAAGAGAAAATCTGTAAGCGATTTAATCATACGCGGTGCCGGAACCGTTAAAACGGTGCTAGCAATGCCAAACAATCACTACTCCATGATGAGAACTGCTGCTTTCAATTATTACATCTGTGCTACCAAAGAACGCACGATTTTGAAATGGACAGTGGGAAGCGATGTGACTGTACGCTAACGGGCTGCAAGTTAGAGAAACGGCCTTAATTAAATATAAGTAAAGTGGGAATAAACCGTTTCCTTTGCGTAAAAACCGGAGTGTTTGATTGTGCCAAAACTTTCTAGCCTATAAATCTTCAAATATTCTTCATAGTCTGCCAAGGACGTTGCAAACGGCCACGAGCTGTTTAGCCGAATGGTCAAATTTTGGAGTTTGGATTGTTATGCGACAGAGAAAAGTAGTATCACAATTTTTAATCTTTTCCTTACTGACTTAAGCGAAGCTTATTTGTTACCTCCTAGGATACTGATTCAATATATACAAGGGAATATAATTATTCTACAACGGTTGCCCATTAATGGAAGAAGGACGGCAAATGGGAAAAGATAGTTTTATCAATAATTTAGTGAAAGATCGACCCGCAATGCAGCATCGCCTTCTGAAGAAGGTAGCATTTGAGAAAGTAATCTACAAGCGATGCAGTTGTAGAAAAATCGCCATTGGACTAGAGGCACGGCGTACCTCACCTGCAGATACTGTCTACTGGAAGCGATTAACATTTACTTGTAAAAGGGGAAGTTTCTGTACCTTATCCATTCTGGAGGGATGTGTTTATAAATGCGCTACACTAAAGGATGGAAATTATCATTGTTATTCAAGCTGTTACAGCAGCTTGCTCTACGAGGCGCCGCGCCTGTGATGTTACTACCAGAATGTACTGTTTTTCAAATCATAGTCGTTGGTTTTATTTTTCAAAGTGAAAAAGGATTTCTTCATCACTCTTCGTGCATGGTCGCTTTCATTTGCATCTCAAGCCGATATGAGGACATCATCTCCCAAAGCTCAAGGCTCATCCACGTTCGCGGGAGAAGGGTGACTCTATTCAAGAGTGGCTCTGGAAGCGAAGTACAACGGGAATCGCTGTGGTAGCTGCGAGGGCGCTGCAGACAGCCTGAAGAGATGCTGGCTGAAGGTCCGCTGACGAAGAGGTCCTCTGGCGAAGACTCAGAGGCAGCACCGGCGAAAATGTTGTACTCCGACGAGGCTACACGGGCAGAACGTCTTTTGATTATTTATTATTTATTATGTTTTGAAGATGCAGAATAGATTAAACCCTTTGAGTCCAGAAGGGTAATGGATGGAAATCACGAATAAAAGAAGGCCTCATTTTCTGGCAGGGGTTTGAGCGCCGAACCTGCACTAGAGCAGCTGGAAAAAGAAAACAAAAACCAAAATTGTCCAGTCAAGCCTGGGAATACACTGAAAAGGAGACGAAATCTGGCATGAAAACAAGACAATATGCTTAGGATAGTGGAATGTGCATTAGTAGACAATGCTGGTCTAACAGAATTCGCCAAGAAAGATAATACGATGGCGAAAAAGGAATGCATACGTCCACACGTATTCAGGAGTGACTAAGAAATGAAAGAGCCAGTAGTGGAGTGTCAGTAACCATCAAAAAGAAGTACAAGCAGTTCATAAGATCTTGGTAAGAAGTGAAGGATGGTATACTTTAAGACCAACTGGAAGTGATGGGTCATCATATTGTTGTATTTGTTGTTAATGCCCCCAATGAAAATGGTCTTCTGGCAGAAAATGATTTATTTGTTGTTAATTTGAGAACGGCTATAGAATCTGTATCTATTCGTAAGGAGGTTATAACAATTGGTGACATAAATGCTGATACAGGCTCCAGAATAAATTTCCTCATTGTTGTCTGTTTGGTGAAGACTTAGTTAATGACAAAGGAGAACGATTAATTGAGTTATGCCAAAAGCACGGCCTCAAAATAGGAAAAACTAAAACATCGCTAAATATGCACGGATGCAACCAACAAGTGGATTAAAATGTGTAATCGATAACATTACTTTAAAGCAAGATGATTATCTAAAATCAAAAGGTACAAGAATAAGGGCGCGTACTGCGTAAGCGAGAGAAGGGGCCGACAGTGCGCTACAGCTTCAGACGACGAAACACAGCCGCAGATACAGTCCTAGGTGAGTGACGGCCGTGACACCGCCTGTCCTCTGCCACAACTTGCGACGTTTGAATTCAAACGTGTCTGCATCTCGTTGTGATGAGAGCGGCAGCAACGAGTTTTCTGGGTAAAGCGCCGGCTGCTATGAGGAATGACGAAAATAAATTTAGTCCATTGAGCGATGATATCGCTCTGTAAGATGCGTAAGAACTATGATTGTTCGGCATCTTACAGCCCGATATCTTCGCTCAATGAAGAACTGAATTTATTTTTGTCATTCATCATAGCCTTTGTGCTGCCAGAAACTAAGTAAATGACGGCATGAAATTTTTAAGACACTACAAAGATACAATCTTATTGTGTAGACTTTGCGTATAGTTCATTTTAGACCATACATTATTGTATTGTATTTACGGTTGAGAGCGGAATGATGTCTGCTTTCATTCTCGGGATCCTGGTCGTTATATCCGCCGATAGGTCGCTCGCGGTGTGTCCGAATGGTTTCCTGCGCATCGAGAATCAAATAGATCGTAAAGACCGCCGTATTTCATGAACGGTTCAAGATATTGAAGCGAGGATTTTAGGAAGTGAAAGCACGTACAAGGACTTATCTTGTCGTATGATTAACACTCGAAACGTTTTGGTCAAATGTTTCAGCGGAGCGAAGACAACATTCCTTATAAATTACGCAATAAGTGCTTGTCGGAATTTTCATAACGAAAACGTGAGAAATGGGCAAATGTGATATTAAAATGGCCAGCGAAACGTTTTGATCAAATGTTTCAGCGGAGCGAAAACAACACTCCCTATATATTACACAATGAGTACTTGTCGGAATTTTCATAACTAAAACGTGAGAAATGGGGTATTAAAATGGATAGCGAGGTGTAATATCGCAAGAAAATATTTAATCGTGTGAAAGTAGTCAGAGTAATTAAGGAAAACTTAATTACGAATTTGAGGTAGTACTGAAATATTTCACGAACAGCTGCTGATAGATATGTAAATAAAGTGTCAAAAAATTCATCTATTCAAGGTCTAGCTACCTGCATAGAAAGGCACATTCGTGTGATACTTAACTGCCAGAAAGGCTTCCTTCGCATTAAGTACTAAATTTAGGGATTTCGAGAAGACTTTAGTAAGGCATCTGAAGCATCAGTAAGATCATTCTATCTGAATAAAACTTACGCAGACTAATTAGGTTAGTTGAAATGCTTGTATTTAACATTAACTGCAGATGAATCACGTTCACAACAATCAAATATCAGTAATATTTTATGTCAGTTCATTGTGTTTTTTTCCGCAATTTAATGTGCGTGATGTCGATGGGATAGATGTGCATAACCTGAATGATCAAATACTTTGGTGGGTCCCTAACAATGTACTTTGAGAAGTAGTGTAAAAAGAATAGATAAAAGTTCGTACACAGAGTTGGTGACATGATTGCAACTGAGTCAGTGACATCAGAAAATATAGTCACGATCGAACCCGGGATGCACGAACGTTGCTGTTCATGAGCCTACGATGCTGCCATTACACCACCCACATCTCGTCCGACGCGTTTCTCATTCTTGCATATTTCCTGTAGCCAGTCACTCTTCCGCTCCTATTGGCTTTAAAAAGTTCTTGGACATGTAAGTAACATTCGTCTTTAATTTGTTGATGAGATAGTCAAACGTGTCTTTGCTCATCCGCGTATATTCGTAGTACTTATATCGTGTAACGTAAACGTAGGCTTCCGCCGCCGTTGTCAAAGTCTATAAAATTCTTCTGCGTTTGGGACCGCATTGTCAACCACAAAATTCCGACATTTCAGCGACTATTGCAAGACGCCTTCCTCAGGGTGTATTGCTAACTGCTGAATGGGCACTAGTCTGATTACTTATAACCTACGGAGCTGTCATAGAATGTGGGATTGAGGAGGAAGGGTATTGCTGTTGTTGTTGTGGTGTTCAGCCCAGAGACTGCTTTGATGCAGCTCTCCATGCTACTCTATCCTGTGCAAGCTTCTTCATCTCCCAGCACCTACATCCTTCTGAATCTGCGTAGTGTATTCATCTCTTGGTCTCCCTCTACGATTTTTACCCTCCGCGCTGCCCACCAGTACTAAATTGGTGATCCCTTGATGCCTCAGAATATGTTCTACCAACCGATCCCTTCTTCTAGTCAAGTTGTGCCACTAACTTCTCTTCTCCCCAGTCCTATTCAATACCTCCTCATTAGTTATGTGATCTACCCATCTAATCTTCAGCATTCTTCTGTAGCACCACATTTCGACAGATTCTATTCCACGCTTGCATAAAAATGTCTGCTGCGACAGGTGATAGAGAGGAACCCATAACTCTACTGTGCGTCTGCTCATAGAAAGCCCCTTTCCACCTGAAACGGGTGGTCGTCAAACAGTGGCGCACTAGCTCGCAGATATCAGGTTCCTGCGTTCCGTCACGGGTGAATAAAGACTTCACGTCTTTAGCTAGTCTCTAGGTCGGTCAGTTAACACTGCTCACTATCGGCAGTAGAGGAAAGGTTTCTTTGTGGGTCTTTGGTAAACCATATATTCTTGTTGCTGTGGAATTTGGTCGTAGGATCTTCATTAAGTTTATGGTAATTGGGTTCACTCAGAAGATCTTCCATCCGCTTGTCACAACCTACTGTGTCCAACACTAAGGTGGCATTTCCCATGTCCTCCTGTATTAGCGCTAACTGAGGGTCGTTCTTCAGCTTCTCAGTGGCTTGACGATCCCCCTCACTGATGTTTTGCTTTAGTGGCTTTGCGTGGGCCAAGGCTGCTATTCTTTCTTGCCCGATCTTCTCTGCTTCTGGTGACGGCACTCCTCCATAGTATACACGTAATGAAACTAGCGCCCATTCAACAGTTAGCCATATACCCTGAGGAATGCGTCTTGAAATAGACGCCGAAAAGTCGGAATTTTATAGTTGACAATGCAGTCCGAAACCCAGAAGAATTTTATTGACTTCTTGTCTCGTGATCTTCGTAGTTGAAGATAAAAATTACGAAATTCTCCATAAAGATTCCCCCACTCATCGTAAACTTCATACACGGTGCTCCTGTACAGAATAATTTTGCTAAGCTGATTTTGTTGCCTTATTCTCGAGCTACAGTATTCTGCGGATTTGTGTCACCGTTTTATAGAGACAGCTGGTCGGCTACACACGCAGCATACCACAGCGTATCGCCCGACGCTGCGGCCTGTTGCTGGAGTGACTCGCACCCAGGCGGCCCTCGTAGTCGCTCGCTTCTGTCGCTCACGCAGGACGCGGCCTGAGAAAAGTGCAGAATGAGGACTATCATCATGTCTCAAAGGCATTCAGGAAAAGTGTTGCATTAAAAAGTAATTTAGTTAAATGGAATATAAATCAGACTACTTACAGGATTCTATCACGTTCCTTTACACAGGAAGAGTCTGCATCTAATTTTCTTGAAGAAAGAAAGGAAGCAAATCAACAGATCGCTAAGGAAGCCAAAGGGGAAAAACAGTCACCAATAAGGAGATGTAAAGTTGAACCCTGGTAGACTAAAAGATTCCGGAAATCGTGCAAAAAGAAAAGGAATATCAGAAATGGCTGAGCACCAAATTCGATGAGAAACAGAATGTATCCCGAAAAGTGGAACAAAGTTGATCAAAAAATAAAAGAATAATGAATGAGCATTGGCGAAAAATGTGATAAAGTAGAAAACTGCAGAAATATTAAAAGAGCGATTAAAGGCTGGAAAATACTCAATGCAGTGAGGACACGCAACAGAGGCCGGACTGGTATCTGCAGAGTATTTATCGATCGTTCGTTGCAAATCGTCGGGGTGCGCGCCTTCGAACAAAGGAAAAGTGTTGAAGCTCCAGTATCAGGCAATACAAGTTCAAAACTTATAAAAGCTGCACCTACAGTTCTTCGTTAGATTCTTCTAACGGCTTGAGGTGAACGTTTAAAAGATGGCGAATGACAAGGTAGTGTTATTTACAGATGTGAAATGGTGACCAGAGTGAATGTAAAAATTGAAACAGATTAGTGTGACACCTTCAATAATAAATTTATATGGCAAAGACCTAAAGAAGGGGATAGACGAACAAATAGTATAGGCAGAAAAGCCTAATGGGTTTTATCTACATGGTCCTGTGTTGACGGAATGTTTACTTTAGTACACATGATAGAGAAAAGATTTGCTGGAAGTCAGAATACCCGTTTAAAACTCGTGCATCTACATAAAGCTTACGTGAAGCCCCACTAATAAATTTATGTGAGAGCGTTGTGACGCAATCGTTACATATCTCTTTGTGATAATAAATAAAACTGGCAGCTTAACTGCGCTGGAGGGAAATACTTGGCGACTGTCTTCTGGAGTAAGATTCATGGACTTCTCTTGCCTGGGAGATTTGAAGAGCCTCAGGACCCCATGCTGGACTGCAGAGCTGTTGGGACACAAAACTGGCCGGTTTCTGTTGTCCATGAGGCGTCACAGGTCTTTCCACTTAGAGCAGAGTAACCGCAGGTCGTCTGACTGATGCTGGTGTAACGAGTTCCCACACCACGTCGGCTAATACAAACATAAGATACCGAAATTTGTCGTTTTCGCTGCAGGGATATTACAGAATCTAGCCGTCCGGTCGATATCAGCCAATCAGCACAAGCGCTTTGGCATGAATGTCTGAACTAGACACAACGTATAAAGTATACTAACCCCCAGCCATTTGATGGGCATACATTAAACGACAGCAGAGAAGTTCTGGCCGGCTTCCCCAACATTGTAGTATCTTTATTCCTCGTCGGGGATATAGCGGGTATCGCATGGGGGTGCGTCGCTGAGAGGTTACATCGAGAGACAGAGACAGAGAGAGATAGAAAGAGCGAGAAAGAGGGAGAGGGAGACAGAGGCTCCCGGTCACAGACTCGTGAGGAAACGTTAGTGACAGCCCCAGACATTTGCACAAGCCCCACCCATTTACCCCCCTCCACACCTACCCCCCGCCACACCAACCAAGATCGCATCAATATGATCTTTGGTAGTCCTCGTCGCTGTCGTGTTTTTGTTCGTCATCTTTTGTTTTACCATGGTTGTTCATACTAGCAGTGTTGTGCTGTTAGTACTTCTTAGCAGTTTGTGTAATACTGTCAAAATGAAACATAGATATGCACTCTCAATAAAGTTATCATACACAAGGCACCTAATCTTGACTGTTGTGGCCAACTGCTGTCAAAACTGATATCTAACTGACATTAAAGTACGATAAGATGTGTTGGAGTGACACTTTCGAAATTATGTACATGCGTTTAACAATTGGCAGCTCTAAACCTCTCCAGCACTTAAGAAGAACTCAAAGTAATTTCGTGTCTGCTATAAGCAAGCAGTCATAAGAGTTCACAAGTAAAAATTCACCCATTAGACAGGCAAATATTAATGAAGAATGTCACTGTATAAGTGCCTGACTGCTTGCATTATGCATTTCTACATTATCCCACTCTTATATTCTTTAGTCTTAATGAGGTAATCAGAAACAAACCAAGACAAGGACTTTGCTTGTTTATGCACAACATTGACTTTAGACAATCGAGATAATGGACAGCATCCTTGGCGATACTACCAATTAATATTTCCCAACAGAATTTCTTACACTACGGGAGGTGATGGAAATTTGCGCTCACTGCAGATAACATATATCATATGTTTTGATATAGTGCAGATGAAAGCTCATGAAAGAAAGAACGAGTGTGGATACCATTTTTATTTTTCATTCTTATTGATGATTTTTCAACTCGCATATTCAATGAACATATTTCCAATTCTTTTCACAATGGCACCGGAAAAACTGTATTCCGTACTAACTACTGATTTTCTCCCTTGTTATGACTGGCATATCTGTGATACCAACAACTTTGATGTTGGTTCATGCGACAGACCATGGGCGGAGCTTAGGATATGGATTGGTGTGGAGGGGGGAGATTGGGCAGGACTTGTGCACCATCTGGGGCTGTTGCTAACGTTGCGTAGACTGGTGCAGCTTTCGCTGACTCCTTCGAGTGAAAATCGCGTGTCAGAGATAGCGCTACCTTTGCTCCGAGCAGATCACAATTTGCGACGTCAAATCAGCAACCTGTGCTTTTTCAGTGTTTTTACTTAATTCGGATATTTTATCTGGTTTTAAGTTGCGTTTGTGAGCGAAGATTTTGCAAAGCCAATTGCAATTCCATAGCAATCTTGCGTTCAGCTGGAGGTATCCACCACTTGATAGCAGTATAGTCTGCTCCAAGTGAGATCCACTCAAGCAATCACTTATTGTACCTCTGAGCACACCGGCACGCATTCAGTTGTGGAATATAATTCGTTAGATTTTTTTGACAGATAATTTGACTTTCTCTGAACTTCAAGTAAGCAATAGTATTTAGCTCAATTACGGGAAAAAATTCATTGAATTGTGAGAAACTGATTTGTTTTTCCGTTGTTGTTCACTGTCCAAAAAAGTTCATGTCAGGCGACATTTAAAAATAGTGAATGTAAGCGATTTTTTTTGCACTCACTGTGTTGGCACTCCGGTATGAAGCAGGTGGCCAATATAGAACATTATATATGAATGTAGGACATTTAATTAATATGCATAAGAAATGCTTACAGAGAAGTGCTCCCATCTGAATTCAACACTTGAAGTCACAGAGCCTTTCCGGTTACTGTGACTGACAACTTGCTGTTTTAATCCGACACAGAGCTTGCATATCGTTTGTGCGTTGAGCATGTAAGTGCGGCAGGCATGCCACACTCTCCACTATTGAACAACAGTACGTCACAATCACAGCAGTGATCACCATTCGAGGTGGAAAAATTTCAGCATGTTGAGAAATTGCGTTTATAAGACTTACGCATTAGCTGTGAAAGAATTTTATACTAGAAATACCAGTCGTATGGGTAATCAGGTATCCGCTGAATTTAGAAGCACAAAAGGACTCCGACAAAGATGCACTTTATTTTTCATTCCAAATCCATTTAGAGGAATCTTTACAAGAATGGGAATGAACATGCTGCAGCGTGGGAATTGCAGCTGGCACAGAAATGTTGTATAAATAACTTTTTGCGAATGATCATGTGATCATTGCAAGAGATGCTGAAGATGTAGAATATATGTTCCGGAAACAGAGAACAATCGGAACAATGGGGTATTTCAAAAATCTTCCCGAAACTGAATATCTTACAGTTGGAGAAAATGAGGCAATGGACGTAGAAACATGTTGGGATGATAAACGAAGTAAATCTATTAGATATCTTCCTCCTCCAGAACAGGCTATGAAGGCCCAACGGTACCGACCGGACGCCGTGTCATCCTCAGCCCATAGGCGTCACTGGATGCGGATACGGAGGGGCATGTGGTCAGCACACCGCTCTCCCGGCCATATGTCAGTTTCCGAGACAGGAGCCGCTACTTCTCAATCAAGAAGCTCCTCAGTTTGCCTCACAAGGACTGAATGCATCCCGCTTGCCAACAGCGGTCGGTAGACCGGAAGGTCATCCATCCAAGTAGTAGCCCGGCGCTTAAATTCACTGATCTGACAGGAACCAGTGTTACCACTGCGGCAAGGCAGTTGGCATTAGATTTCTTGGGGTGCCATAATCTGTTAGCGTATAGAAACAAAAAATAAAGTTGGAGAAGGCAAAAAGGCCATTTGACAGTTAAATTCTCCCTTATGAGTAAAACAATAACAGTTAAAACCGAAAATGTAATACACTATACGGTTGTACAAATTATTGCAACGTAAGGGTAAGAATACTGGGAAATTAATAAAAGGGGTGGGCAGAGGCTTCTTGCAATGGAAATGGACTACTGGAGGAAGAGTAGCAGAATATCGAGACACGAAATGAGGAAATACGAAGAAAATAGAAGTTGAAATGACTATTATAAATACAATTCGAAAGAGAAGTTTACTTTGGAGTGGGCACCTTGAAAGGATGGGTGGTGAAAGAAGGCCGAATGATGTATAGCAGTGGTTACCCACTGGAAGGGAAAAAAGAGATTCTTGCGAACATGGTAACAGGATATAAATGAAGCACTGCAAAGTAGAGTTCTGCGATATGGAGACTGGATGGACAGGAAACAATGGAAAATGACTAGCGAGAAGCGGGAACAGGTGGGTTAAACTTGCATGAATAGACTGCTCTGTAAAACTTTAGGACGAAAGTAACTTTCGAATTGGGTATCACTACCAACAAGCGCTATGAAACCTGAACCAGACACACAAGCAGAATGAACTGTTGTAGTGTAGTACAGAATGTAACTGAGAGAAATAGACAATGAGATGAACAGATGATCAAAGTTAATGATCACACTGAAGTCACTAGTTTATGAATCCCCCTGGACATTACAAAAGACGGGCGATGGTTCACAATAGCATGTGTAATGAGCACAGATGGCAATACATGTCCTGAGTGGTGCTCCCACTCTGGACACAAAGTTGGTAAGGAGTTCCAGTGGTCGAGCGTTTCATTCCTTCGGCAGCTAGTTTGCAATTGCTGCACCTTCTGTGTTACATGGTCTCAGTTCTTTAAAGGCATTGTCCAAATTTGATCGAGCTATGGTACTTGGCAGTGACCACGTCATGCATGTGGTTGTTGCCTGTACTCGGCACTGCATTTAGCATGTGTACCTCCTGAATTCCACGGTAAATCTCTTGTGGACGTTTTAGTCACAAAAATCGTACCGCCCCGTGTACTTCATCTGTGAAGTACTTACATCTACATCTACATCTACATCTGCAGTTATACTCCCAAGCCACCCAACGGTGTGTGGCGGAGAGCACTTTACTTGCCACTGTCATTACCTCCCTTTTATGTTCCAGTCGCGTATGGTTCGCGGGAAGAACGACTGCCAGAATGCCTCCGTGCGCGCTCGAATCTCTCTAATTTTACATTCGTGATCTCCTCGGGAGGTATAAGTAGGGGGAGGAAGCAATATATTCGATACCTCATCCAGAAACGCACCCTCTCGAAACCTGGCTAGCAAGCTACACCGCGATGCAGAGCGCCTCTCTTGCAGAGTCTGCCACTTGAGTTTGCTAAACATCTCCGTAACGCTATCACGGTTAGGAAATAACCCTGTGACGAAACGCGCCGCTCTTCTTTGGATCTTCTCTATCTCCTCCGTCAACCCGATCTGGTACGGATCCCACACTGATGAGCAATACTCAAGTATAGGTCGAAAGAGCGTTTTGTAAGCCACCTCCTTTTTTGATGGACTACATTTTCTAAGGACTCTCCCAATGAATCAAGGATACTTCTTTCTATGTATTCGCAGTACATTACATTTGTCAATGTTAAGGGTCAGTTGCCACTCCCTGCAACAAGTGCCTATCCGCTGCAGATCATCCTGCATTTCGCTACATTTTTCTAGTGCTGCAACTTCTCTGTATACTACAGCATCATCCGAGAAAAGCAGCATGGAACATCCGACACTATCTACTAGGTCATTTATATTTATTGTGAACAGCAATGGTCCCATAACACTCCCCTGTGGCACTCCAGAGGTTACTTTAACGTCTGTAGACGTCTCTCTATTGAGAACAACATGATGTGTTCTGTTTGCTAAAAACTCTTCAATCCAGCCACACAGCTGGTCTGATATTCCGTAGGCTCTTACTTTGTTTATCAGGCGTCAGTGCGGAACTGTATCTAACGCCTTCCGGAAGTCAAGGAAAATAGCGTCTACCTGGGAGCCTGTATGTAACATATTCTGGGTCTCATGAACAAGTAAAGAGAGTTAGGTCCCACACGATCGTTGTTTCCGGAATCCATGTTGATTCCTACAGAGTAGATTCTGGGTTTCCAGAAACGACATGATACGCGAGCAAAAAACATGTTCTAAAATTGTACCAGTAGCAAAACATGTTCATCCGCACACTGTTATGCTCCTGTTGTCCGTATCGCAGCAGCATCCTGCGAGAAATTCGGAACATATGCTCCAGTCTTTTTGTGGACTGGGGGCGTCAACTCTGCTGAAAATCTTGTTGCAGCTAAAAAAACTAATACCGCTGTCCTGGCACGATGGATGCATGTGCTCTAGGGCAGAACGCATACAAAATAAAGTAACACATCATAGCGAATAGTAGGGTTTATTACTCAACTTTGGTAACGCTGGTTACAGAAATTGTTGAATGCAAGTGTAGCCTGTCTATACTGCGTTGACTACATTTCCATAAACACAAACTAAATAATGTTCTCTGAACGAAAGTGGAAAGAAAAGAAAGCTTTCTGACTTTTACAGAGACACAACATCTATCGTAACAAAAATGAAATAAAAATTGAAGTATATAATAAGTCTCAGTGCTGCTTATTAACACTGTTCATTTATTGTGGTGTACAAACGTTCGTTTTTAATCCTATTTATACTTTACTTGACGTACGATGGCTGCGAAATCAGTAGTGTGACTTCTTCAACTATTTTTTATGTCGCAATGTCACCTTACTCGACAAGGATGTAAATCACTCTTGAGCGAGAAGAAAATTTTGGCCTGTTTCTTCATTGCTCTCGAAAATATAACGCTGACGTTAAGAATAATTTGACAGTAGATACGAGCAATGATTATAATTAAATACAATTTTTCTTGATAAACCTCGCTGTGACTTACACCTGTTTATTATAACATTAAACTGAGAAACACACAGATTGTTGGCATCCCACTTTCAACATTTTTCACAGCACGATAAGTTTGCTTTTATTTCTGTGTAATGTAACTGTTTTAAATTTCTTACACTTTGCCCCGTTACAGCTAGAACATTCAAGGATAACAAAAGCCCCTGTGTCTGTTGGTCCGTTCCTGTTCGTTGTCTATTTATTCCACTGACGCGTTCAAAATTTACATTTCTGCGTAGCTACTAGTATTTTTTTTCGTATTAAAGTGTGTATTGTGCTTTACATTCCACTAGAGCAAAGTCAACTGAACAGTGTAACATTATGTGATTGCCCAACAATTTTAAATCATTCACTAACCGAGCAGTCGCTGGGCAACAGCTACAGTTAGCAAATAACGTTGCGAGAAGGTAAAAAACGAACGTCATGCGACGTGACGTATTTATTGTAGAAGCGCCGTCAGAGATGCAGTGCTATTGACTATGAAAGCCGCTGCGCGAAAGGTGGACAAAAAAAAAAAAAAAAAAAAAAAACACTTTTACACATTCTTTTGATGTAAGAGATATTCTCGATGAACGCCTCTACTGTCTCTCATAATTTGTGTCTTACACGTATGTCTTGCCACCGTATTATTACTATTTAAAAATATTATTTTAGTGTAATGTGAAAGTACCATACTGCATAGCAGTAGATTTATGTGAAAAGCTATACTACGCGACGTGTATCTGGACTTTCAGAGTATTGTAAGTTCGTTATCTATTGATTGCCATCAAAGTTAAATGGAACTTGTGTATGGACTACTTATTTAGTATACAACCTATGTCTCACTACTTCGTGACCATATGTATCTGATTTTTTTTAATGTTTGTGCAAAGTTTGATGGTTCACAGTCACGAACTGTTTCGTCGAAATCGGACGGAAGTTGCATGCGGCGAAATATTTTCTCCGCACCTTATTCTACTTCGGTCCCTTTGGAAATTCATGTTGAGCTATTCAAAAATAATTATATTTTCTATAGACATTTACCCTCCTCTACAAAGCAACTTCTGATTAATCAGACGATTCAACAAGGAACAGCCACACACAGTCAACGTAAAATTTCTGACCCGTAAAGGTATTCAAAACCACTACAATAACTAGTTATGTCTATTGGCCTAAAATACAATATATATCATTATGTGCTTTTCTCCGCAAATATATTACACCGGCGATTATAGCTGTATGTTAATGCACAAAAGTAAAAATATTGTTACAATTGGTGCCTCTAAACAGAGACACGAATTAAAAAACACGTGTACTGCTCAGAGGATTAATTTTTTTTTAGTAAGATACGCATTGTGGAAATGTTCATAAAGAACTGTAGCTAATCTTGTGCTTTTGATTTGTTACATGTATCAAACACCGTCCAATAAAATTTTCATGGACCGAACAAACGAGATAAAGCAATCACAGAAAATTACGGAAGAGAGATTTTTTGGAACAGAAATCGCGTGAAAATCTTGTTGCATCGCCGAAGGTAACCATCAGCAACGTAAGTTAAAATTTTGTTAGCCGTAGCCAAACTTCCTTAGTTTCAGCCGTCATTAATCAATTTGTTGTGATGATCTTTAGTAGTTGCAGTCGAAAATTTGCTTCAAATCCAGTAGTTTGCATTTAGTAGATTGGCCATTTCTTTAACTGTTGCTTAAATTCCATTGTTGTGTATTGTATATCCGTTGTTTTTAAACGTCCGCTGCTTGTTCACGGGGCTGACCAGTATTAGTTTTCATTTATTTTGATCCGTGTGCACCCATACTTTCTTTAAGGTCCAGAATAGTCACTTGTTCTCATGACTGTGCAACTCCCGAAATTCGGATCTTGTGATGTAGCAGTGACAACCGACTCGCTAAACATAAATTATATCTCTGTCGACAGCTGACGACCGTAGCTCAAACGAACTTCATTGACTTGCTGTTTGTAAATAAGTGAGTTATGGCCGACGATAAAATGTTTTCTCTACATTCAAATGAACGGCCCCGCACGATTATCAGTAGGGCTAGGACACCAATCGAAACAACTGTAGAAAGGAGGTAGAAAATATTATGGACTTTGGTGCCTCACACCATAATGTTACTGAACTAGATAATGTCAGCACAGTTTCTGCCACTAGTACTCGTAGCCATATACCGGTTACAAGGGATGCAGGTGAAAGTAATTCAGCGGTAGTGACAGACGATATGTTCAAACATCTACTGAATCAATTAAGTCAAATGATGCAGGACGGAAACCGCCAAATGGTGAATTAGATTTAAAATATTTTAAAAGAAGAAAATCGCCAAATGATGAATTCCATTCAAATGGATTTGAAAGACGAAAATCGTCAAATGAAAGAAGATTTGATGGAGGAAAACAGACAAATGTTAGGCTCGGTTGAAGATAAACTTTCCACTGTAAGCGAAGATATAAAAACTGTTAGAGAAGACGTAGCCAACGAAGTAGCAAATCAAGTTATGGATGCTGTTTCTCAAATGCGAAGTGGAATAATTTCCGAGCTGAATGACACTTTAGCTACCATGCAAAGGAAGACAGCTGACATGCGAGACATAACCAAGAATCTTGACTCCTCTGTAAGCACGGTTAATTATAGATTAGACAGAGTAACTACGCAGGTAGAAAAACTAACCGAGAGAATGTCAAATTTGACTCTGGAAACTGAAACAAAAGTAAACATATTGTTATACGAGCTTTTTGAATAACATTACGACTTTATTACGCGATCTGGTAAACTACTGACATTTCGAGTCTTGCGTCAGGCAGCAGCCGGTAAGAATCGTTAAAATGTTTGAAAACAGATGCCGTTTGTTTAAATATGCGCGTTCTAACAGACTCTGAAATTGTTATCTTCAATAATGTAGCGGTTCGTTGTCAGTGGGAATTAGCACACAAGCCACAAGCAGAATACAGAAAGCGGGACGTTGGTACGTGGCAGAATACAGAGCGTTGTTTGCTTCACTAACATACACGTGTGTGTGTCAGCAAATTGTGTGAGACAGGCCCCCATTGGGTCAGTGGCCGTATGTGGTAGTAAAGCAAATCACCTCTTCAGTTAACGGACCCGCTTTTGTTCTTTCTTTTTTGATACTCAGCGTTAGAGAGTCTGCATTATAAAATCAATGGTTTATAGCTACGCTCTCTTAACTGTACGAGATTCTCATATTGTCTATTAAGTATATGCTTACATGTATTCAGTAAAGGAATTCAGCATGTTTATTAGATCGTAAAAATCATCATTCGAGAACTGAAACTGTCGTTTGTTGTCATAGTCAAAAAAGTGTACCTAACGTGTTTAATATTGTTATTTATTCGCTCAAGTAACATCCAAGTTCTAGTGGAAATAGTAGAACGAAAGCTCTCTTGATTTCATCCTCGCCAGATTGTTGTATTGTGGTTGGTTGGCTCAGGTTTCTCGCCTCAGTGCTGGTTCTATACTCATATTCCGAAGACAATAAATGTTATTTGCTGGCAATCACTAAATCTCTGACCGTCACTGAGAAAGCATTACCGCTGCACACACTGCGTCGACAGCATTCAAATTAAGCCACGTGCAATTTTTGTTATGATGAGTGCTCAGAGAGTTTATGAGCTGAACTTTCTACTACCTGTTATTAAAAATTGCTGTGCCTTTGAAGGTGTGCAAGCGACCCCCAGTAGAGCTACAGCAAAACATTCTGATGCTAACTGAGATGTACAAGTGACTTTTGTGTTGCTGCCGCTGTTGTAATCTTCACTATGAAAAAAAGGTGTGACACAGCTCTCCACGCCGCGCTTCCCTCCGTTATTAGATTGACGGTATTTCTTGAAGAGCGAAAGTAACTTTCTGGGAAAGTAACTTTTCCGTGAAATTCAGGAGGTATACAGACCAAATCCATGGAGAAGAAATAAAAACTTTGAAGTTCGCCGATGACATTGTAATTCTGTCAGAGACAGAAAAAGACTTGGAAGAGCAGTTGAACGGAATGGATAGTGTCTTGAAAGGAGGATACAATATGAACATCAACAAAAGCAAAACGAGGATAATGGAATGTAGTCGAATTAAGTCGGGTGACGCTGAAGCAATTAGATTAGGAAATGAGAGTCTTACAGCAGCAAAGGAGTTTTGCTATTTGGGAGCAAAATAACTGATGATGGTCGAAGTAGAGAGGATATAAAATGTAGAATGGCAATGCTAGGAAAGCGTTTCTGAAGAAGAGAAATTTGTTAACATCGAGTATAGATTTAAGTGTCAGGAAGTCGTATCTGAAAGTATTTGTATGGAGTGTATCCATGTATGGAAGTGAAACATGGACGATAACTAGTTTGGACAAGAAGATAATTGCAGCTTTCGAAATGTGGTGCTACAGAAGAATGCTGAAGATTAGATGGGTAGATCATATAACTAATGAGAAGGCATTAAACAGGATTGGGGAGAAGAGAAGTTTGTGGCACGACTAGAAGAAGGGATCGGTTGGTAGGACATGTTCTGAGGCATCAAGGGATCACCAATTTGGCATTGGAGGGCAGCGTGGACGGCAAAAATCGTAGAAGGAGACCAAGAGATGAATACACTAAGCAGATTCAGAAGGATGTAGGCTGCAGTAGGTACAGGGAGATGAAGAAGCTTGCACAGGATAGAGCAGCATGGATAGCTGCATCAAACCAGTCTCAGGACTGAAGACCACAACCACAACAACAGAGCCAAAGCAGTGCCAAGTAGAGGAAACAACTACACCAAAGCTGCGGGGACGTGGGTGATGCTGACTGGGAAGAGGGGCCATAGACATCCACCAAAATCACAATTAACAGGCAGTTGAGTAGCCGATTCGCAGCAGTCGTAGGATGATTATCGCGGAAATTGCTCGGCAGGTGGGCATCTCAGTAGGCATTGCTCGCTCCATCGTCCGAGACCGCCAGCCTTCCGAGATCACTGTCACCGGAACACTAATGCACAAAGTTGGACTTATTTAAGCGTTACTCCGTCGAAGGTAAGAGTTTTCTCTACCACATAATACGGCCAATGAGACGTGGGTCTATTGTTTCACAGGAGCAACAAACGGAAACATACCTCGTTGCCTCCATGGAAGACATTTAAAGTTGTGTCATCCATAGGGGAATTCGTGGGCGGTTTTTTATTCGAGAGATTTTGTGGCAAAAGGCACAGCCACTAATGCTGATTCGTACTGTGTAACACCGTAAGGAACAAGACAACTGGCGATTATCGAAGGAGCCGATTTATATCGTCGTGGAATTGAACACTTGTTGGAACATTGCGATCCTTGTTTACAGAGATTTGGTAAATATGTTCAAAAGCACAGTCATGTATACAGGGAATAACAGAAATGTACTGCACAAATTGCAGGACAAATTCCTCACATCTAAACAAAGAAATTTGTATACGAATATCTATCTGGATACGCTTTGTCTCCATGTTACAATTAATTTTCACCAACCTATTAATCATAAAAACACACAAGAACAGAACGTTACGTTCATGGCGAACATACACTCTTGGTGACATCTGATTACGCTTTCCTCAGCCAGCGTTTTGTTTTACACGTCCCTGTTGCCATGCGACGTATGTCATTGCTTATGTACAGGTAAAGTCAACTGTTCCAGCGACTAGTATCACAATTGCAAAGCACACAGGTTACTACGTAGAGTTAATCGCAGACTTGGCCCGTGCAGTGATACTGTCCATAAATGCAGAGATGCGCAGATGCCCATTTGATGTATGGGTTAGCTGACGTAAATAGCGTTCGCGCTCAACGTTTGTACCAGGAGAGATTTCCAGGACGAAGGTGCCCCCACAGGAAAACGTTTGAAAACGTAGGGAAAATGGGGGCATTTGAAAGTTCTTGTGTACGGGATCGCAGTAGAAGATGTTCAGAGTGTTCGTGCCCTTATTATGGAAGGCAGCGAAACCCTACGCAATACTCTAGGTATGCATCAGAGCACACGAGATTAACTATGGCGGCGCGTTGATGCACTTATCAGTACCCATAGAGGACAACATCTCCTGCAAGGAAGATTTTCATGTGGCATACTGGCTCGTTCTGTTCGTGTGCGTTTCTCATGATTAATGAATTGGAGAAAATGAGTTGTGACATAGGAACAAAGCGTTGCCAGACCCATGTTCATATAACATAATTTCTTTGTCTACATTTGAGGAATGTGTCCTGCAATTTTTGCCGTATATTTTTGTTACACCCGGTATATGTGTCGCTCTGACGTGTACTGCAGTACTCAATAAAATTTACTTGGGCTGCAATACCAATACATAAAATATCATAAACTACAGTAATTTATTAAGTACTCTCGTGTGGGAATTTCTTTCTCCACAAACATATACTCAGAAAATCAAGTCATTACAAACAAAATGGGTGTTATAACGCAATGTCGCTGTTTAGGAAGAACATTCTTCATATTGGTTATAAATACTATCATATTGTTTGCCTTACTCATTCGCAGCGTGCTCATTTGTTCTAAATGTCTTACATTTTCGATGTAGTATGAACACACAAGTTAGAAATGAAATTATAGCGTCTACATTAATTGTTACCTCGTTGTAACTGCAGACCTGTGATGAACGAAGATTTGGATTTTCATATGACCTTTCAGATAAACAGCCGTAGGTATCATCCAATTAATTATTTTTTTTATTTTTGCCGGTTTCACTCCTCAGATGCGAGCATCCATATAACACTACTATCCGTTTTTAAACTTTTTATCAGATGATTTGTTGAAAGTAGGCCTTCTCGAATCAATTTTTATGATGATTCTAGAAAAAATTTCCGATTTTGTCTATCATGTCAGATTTTTATGCAAAATAGTAATTAATATTTTGACGATTTTAACTTCCAAGCTTACATTTATTTTCAAATGCCATTTTACACTAGGTTAGTTTTTAATCAAAACACATTTAAAAATACTCTAGAGAACTCTCCAAATTTATTTCGTGACTACCTCATAATAAAAAACAAGGAATCAACAGTGTTTCATTAAGTTATGAACTTTCTCTTCTTTGGCCTCTTTGCAGACCCTTGTATAGGATGACTTTTCTCCTCAACATACAACAGCAGAGTCGGCTATCATAGTTGCACTCCAATCTCCTGAATATCATGGTGAAAGTGTTCACCCTGATCTTCACCATAATATCACAAATTTTCCGGAAAGTAGTCTTCATCAAACTCTTTACTTGAGTACCAACAAAATTTCACCTTTCAGTATGTCTTGTGTGACGTAGTGAAATTTCTTGGAAAAGTATTTGAAGCAAGGTCTATCCTGTGGTAGAGCTTTTACAAATTGCTTCATCAAGCCCAATATTGTATGTACTGCTGGAAGCAAGATTTTTTTGGTTCTACAAACACCTCATGCAGAATATTTTTAGTTCCGCTCTGGCCAAACTCTCACACTGCGGTGTCTTTGCCTTGCCCGACTGTCCCAGTTGCATAGAATGCAAGTCATTTTCGTGAACCTACTTTCTTGTCTTAGTAGTATTCCGATTACTTTGAAGTCACCGCAGATAAGCAATTTGTGTAATTAATATTGGATACTTTTAAGAGAATCTTCATGCTTTCATACGTCTCTTTCAGTTGAACTGCATGGGTCACAGGAGCGGAGTCGTACCCATTCCCAGGTAACATTTCTTTCAGCCTACTCGATGATGAGTCTAGAAAAAGTGTCCACTGAGTAGGATCTTGTTCAGTGCCATAGAATTGCATTAACTCGTTTATGTTATAGCGGTCAACCAAGAACTCGTCCTGTGAGGATAAACGAAGTAGTTCTTTCTCTCTATGTCTGTTCCATGAATAATGTGTTTCTGGTTCCAGAAAACTCTTATTTTTTAAGCTGGAGCCAAATAGCTTCACAGATTCCTTAGGCAAATTCAAATCTCATACAAGATCGTTAAGTTCACTCTGAGAAAACATTTCTGGATAAAGCGGCATTCAGTCTGGCAGACATCACTGTCGTGTTTGGTTATTGCATTACATTCATTTTCATCATAATATTCTGCCACATTCTTTAAAACAGCTGGAGGAAGAAGAGCAGTCAGATCTTCTCCATGTGCAACCAGCCTAATATCTGAATCAATACTAGGATATACAATTGGCTTCTTATTTTTCAAATTTCACCCCTGAACATTAACTAAACACAGGTAAGAGTCATTAAGAGGGCTTTTATAATCCCTCCACGCCACTAGAATCGCAAATGGCATGCATGTTTTCTTCCTTTTCTCCACAATCTTAGGCTGTCAACAGAATAGCTGCAAACTGTCTTTGGAGGACATCCCTTATCCTGATTGCCAAATTTCAGTTTAAAATAATTATGGTAAGCTTTTTTCACAAAGTCTGTTATAACTGCTCTCTGCTTAGGCACTACATAATTTCCTCGAGTGTAACAGAAAACATTTGGATAGTTCATATACCTGTGTGTTGACATTGTAGTAACTATAAACAACAGGCGAACTGTTTTATTAATACTGTCTTTGATATACAGAATAATCATAATGTAGGACTGGTAATAAAATGATCTGAGATAAACAACACTTTCAGAGTCACAAATAACAGTAGTATCAATTCCCTCCAACAATATGCACAACCTACTGTCACAGCAGTATACCTTTGAAGTCAAATGGAGTCAAAATTGTACGTCGTAGGAAGAAATTGGAAACCGATTTTGAATCAGCGGAAAATGTTGAGGTAGTATCACATTATAGTTTTCAGACATCGGATACCATGCAGGGTGGTGCAGTTGATCGTTGCCCTGGTGGCAATCCATTCGCACCACTCCACACCATCGACAACATGAAAACTGACTTGAACCTATACTACGAAACACTTTCTGGTCAGTTGTCAAACAAAACTAGAGCAGACGGCCATTATCCATAATTTTGACTATTGGCGTTGGTTATGGTAAGAGCTCCAACTATTTTCATTCTGTTGCACTGTAAACCAGAAAGAGTTTAGGAAAGATGTGAAATTAGGTTTAAAGTTTGTTGAACTAAATGCTCTGATTATTAGTCACTGAATGAGTATAGCCTGGCTAACACGTGCTCCATTTCAAGGAAATCAGTTTTTCACACATACTCATATTTATGATGCCATGGCTCCTGAACTCATATTACGATGTTTATCTGTGTTTGTGACGCTCAGTAGTCAGCTGAAGACTGCTGAAAAGCCGAAAGCTGGAGCGTGACCCAATAAATATAATTTTACAGAACCTTAGAAGTATTAATAACAATTAGTCCATTTTATTTGGACTGTTGAGCTCCGTGGCCGTGGATAATGATATTTCACTGAAAAAATACGGCAACCAGCCACTTTTTAATGCGTTTTTTATTTACGCCAATATGCATTTCGGGTTTGCACCCATATTCAGCTGGCAAATTACATGGATCTTCAGTTACTACAGTAGTACAATCTCGACAGCAGTTTGGATGCTGCAGCAGGCCTGTGCAAAAGCAACGACTCCAATCATTTACTTCAATTTTGCGAGTTTAAAGTCACACGCTATCAGCTGTTCATTTTACTTACATTCTCTTCTCCTTATTTTTTCCTGGCTTTTCTTCTTTTTTGCAACAACACAAACACTTTTTATCGCGTATTTTGCACAGGCGCACTGCGTTATCCGCCATGTTGTCGACTGACAGTTTTTGTTTACATACAAATGGTTTGTCTATGGACAGAGTTATATTTTTACGAAAGTTTTTAAGATAAGCTATTGTTTTCTAAATATTGACTTGGCTGATAGAAGTATTCTAACATAACACATTTATACAAAGCATTAATTCACACATTTACAATACAACAAAGATAGAATTAAGATATTACAATAAAGATTTTTATGTTTTATATTATTAGATGCATTTGTTGGGTTTATGATAGATTATGTTATTTCTTGATTGTGCTTAGTAAGTGGTTTGATAAGTAGAGTGTGGAAGTATTTAGAAATATTCGGTTTGGCAGCTCTGTTTGGTCGTTAAGTATGTCAGAAGGGGATGCATGTTTATGTGAATAAATTTCGATTACTTCTAGGAGGTTCATTCTTTTTCCTTTGTTGGCTAAGTGGAGAACTTGTAGGTTATGGGATATGTCTGTTACTTGATGTTCTTCTTCTGCTACATGTTGGGCCAATGTGGATTTATTTAAGTTTTTTAAACGAAGAGCATCCATGTGTTCTCGAAACCGTATACTGAAGTTTCTCCCTGTTTGGCCTATGTATGTTTTGGACATGAGTTGCAGTTAAGTTTTTATATTCCTGATTGATTGTACGGTTTGGTATTATTTTTAATGTTATAGATAGCTTTGTCCTTTATATTGTTATTTGTATAGTAGCTGATTTTGATATCTGTTCCTCGGAACAAGTTTGCTATTTTATATGACAGCTTTCCTACAAATGGCAAGCTTACATATTTTTCATTTGGCTGTGTTGTGGTATTCTTTAATGTAGTTTTGTTATTGTATTTGTTTATGTGGGGATTTATCTTAGAGTTTAGTTCATCTATTAACTTTGGATTGTAACCATTATTGTAAGCAATTGCTTTGATGGTGTTTAGTACTTCTATTTGGTCAGCTGGTTCTAGTGGTATTTTGTGCATTCTGTTTAGCATTGCTCTGTATGAAGCCATCTTATGTTTATCCAGGTGGCAGGATGACTTATTAATTGTGTTATCTGTGTATGTTGGTTTCCTGTATACTTGAAATTTGTGTTTGTTGTTGGAGCTACTAATGCAGAGATCCAGAAAATTTAAACCTACTTCTGTTTGGTGTTCTACAGTGAAGATGATGTTCTGATGCATTTTATTCATTTCTTTTGCAAGGTTATCAATTTCTTCTGCTGTGCCATCAAATAAGACTATACATCTGGGGGTATTCTTTAAAAAATTTACATTCTAAGTTATTGATGAAAATACCTGCAAGCAATCTGGCAAGGCAGCTACCCAATAGCAAGGCCCTCTTTCTGCTGGTACATTTTGTTATTAAAAGAAAAATAGTTGTGTGATAGTACTTGTGTTAATAGATCAATGAATTCATATATTTCTGGTAATGCCAAATTTTTATGTTTAAGTAAATTGTTTTTAATTATTTCTATTGTTTCTTTGACGGGTATGTTTGTGTAGAGGTTTGTGATGTCATGTGATGCAAACCTAGCAGTATCAGGAATCTGAATTTCCTTTAGACAATTAATAAGTTCATAACTGTTCTTTACTGAGTATGACTCGTCAAATTTGAATGTGTTGCTAAGGACCTCATTCATTTTCTTGCTGCTTTTATAAGTTGGGCTGCTCCGAGAATTAACAATTGGACGTATGGGACAGTTAACTTTATGGGTCTTAGGTTGTGCTCGTCGACGTGGTGCATAAGGGTTCATAACAGTGCATTCATGTATATCTTTTGCATTTAAGAGGAAATCACTTTTTTAAGTTTATTCTGTAACTTAAGAGTGGGATCAGACTTAATTTCCACTATATTATTGTTACTAAAAAATTCAATTGTTTTTCTTACATATTCGCTTTCATACATTACAACAATAGCATTGCTTTTATCTGCTTTTACTACTACAGCTTTACTGTCACTTAGTTTCTTATTAACACTTTTAAGTATTGTTCTGTCATGGTGCGTTATACTATTATTATTATTTGCTTTCTCTATTTGTTTGGTGATAAAATTGTTAACTTTGTGGCCTATGGCAATCTGATCATTCTGAGTTAGTTTTGCAGTATCACAGGCTATTTTGGTGCCTACTATTAATTCTTTAATATTATTTTCAGTCAGAGATGGGGTGATATTATGTTGAAGCCCTTTATTCAGCAAACTTACTTCTTTATCACTGAAGATGATGGTAGTTGAATTTACTAGACGTTTAGAGAATTTATGCTTAGTGGGAGGTAATTTGTCATTCACCTTTGGAATTTGTGACATAAGCTTTTTCAACTTATTGTTATGCCTACATCTGACTTTATGCTGTTCTTTCATGGCTATTAGAGTGACAAAATCTAATGCATGGTTGAATTGTGTAGGAGTAAGTTGTTTACCTAGCTCTAAATGTAATCTATATAACTGGTGGTTTAAAAACTGCTTCTTTCCTTGTTGGTTTCGGATTTTAGATTGAAGCCATATAATTTCACTTTTTTCTTTAGCTATTTTCGCTGCTTTGCTTTGACTGTTGATTAGAAGTATTTTCCTATATAATTTTCTTGAGAACAGAACGGTCTAATAGAAATTAATCGGTAGCACCATACAGCTTTCGAAAGAAAGTTTCTGGTAACAGAACACAATTTAAACGCCTTCAGTACTATAAACGGTATTAAAAACACCCTTAATCCCAGGACACAGAATCGAGCAATAAAAGCCAGTTAAAATAAATGGCGCTTGTCACGGACAAGAAACACAATAGTTATAACTTCTGGAAATTGTCAGGGGATATTAAAAAAGTCTCTTTCATGAAATCCATTTACAAACCACATAACTGAATATTAGCCCTGTACGTCTGCTATGCACCCGTGGTCTAGGAACGCCGGCACGGTAGCTCAGCGTGTTCGGTCAGAGGACTGCGTGCTCTCTGTAATAAAAAAAAACTGGATCAAGGAATGAACGATCAACTTGAACGGATGTCTTGTGACGTCCGTCCAGACCAAACGCAACGAACTATAACGAAAAAAAGGGTTAGTGTCTTTGAATGGTAATGAGAAGTGTCCTCGAACCTGGGTTCGAAGCTGACAGCAGCTTAAATTTTGATTAATAATCAGAATTGGTAGCCGAATACTTCCGGCTTAAGAAGTCACTCTCGTTCTGCCAACAGTCTTGTCACAGAGGGCGGAGGAGAGGACATAGGTTCAGAGCACGCTCTTGTCTCTTGTCCCAGGGATGGGAAACTGCCCCTAAAGTGGAAGAATCAGCAGTGATTAAAACATAAGAATGGAGAAGGCAATGGAAACCACTCCATTCAAGACACTTAACGTTCATGCACTGGATATGTGGCCTGTAATTGAAAAGTGTCATGACCATCTCTCCATTGGTAAAAGATTCCAGAATAGCCCCGGTTTGGATCTCCGGGAGGGGACTGCCAAGGAGGAGGTAATCATGAGAAAAAGATTGAATGATCAACGGAAGGATTATTATTATCAGAATCAACACCGACAACGATAGTGCGAATATACATGCCGACGTCGCAAGCTGAACAGATTGAGAAAGTATGTGAGAATAATGAACGCTTACAACAGTACGTAAAGTGAGAGGATAATCTAGTAGTCAGGGGAGACTGGAATGTAATTGTAGGGCAGGAGTAGAAGAAAAGGTTACATGAGAATATGGGCTTGGGACAAGGAATGAGAGAGGAGAAAGGTTAACTGAGTTCTGTAACAAGTTGCAGCAAGTAATAGCAAATACCTTGTTCAAGAATCTCGACAGGATGTATTCTAGTAAAAGTCCAGATGATACTGGAAGATTTCAATTAAATTACGTCATAGTCAGGCATGCTGAAATAGGATACTGGATTTTAAGGCATACCTAGGTGCAGATATAGACTCAAATCAGAGTACAGTAGCGATGGCGAAAATTGGTTGGGCTGATAAGGTAAGTAATGAGGAGGTTCTACACAGAATGGGAAAGAATATGTGGAAAACACTGATAAGGAGGAGAGGCAGGATGATAGGACATATGTAAAGACATGGGGGAATGATGTATATGGTACAAGACGGAATTGTAGAGGTAAAAATTTGTAAAGGAAGTCAGAGATAGGAATACAGTCAGCATGTAATTGAGAACGTAGGTTGCAAGTGCTACTCTGAGATGAAGAGGTTGGCACAGGAAAGGAATTCGTGGCGGGCTGCATCAAACCAGTCAGAATACTGGTGGCTTGGATTGTTTGGGGAAAGAGACCAGACCGCGAGGTCATAGGCCTCATCGGATTAGGGAAGGACGAGGAAGGAAGTATACCCTTTCAAATGAACCATCGCGGCATTTGCCTACACCGGAAACCTAAATCAGGATGGCTGGACGGGGGTTGAACTGTCGTCCTCCGGAATGCGAGTCCAGTGTGCTAGCCACTGCGCCACCTCGCTCGGTGAAGAAAAAAAATTACTACTGCCATCACCAAACAGCTACAAGGAGAAGCTATCACTATTGTTCTGTATAGCTACCTATGTACAGATCTAAAAAAAAAAAGCTCCTGTACAATAAGATTCAGAAATTGATCCATTACATATGACAAATAACATGGTGACTTGACTTTCACAAATGACACCAACAAATGAGTCACATCCAGAGTGTAATACAAATAGGATCACTTTTTGTATAATACACATCAGTTGTGCACTTGGTGTGTGATTCAACAAAACTGAAATTGCTCCTAAATAACACTAGAACTTGCCACATGGAAACCACGGATTTCCATGGGTAACCTTGCTTGCTAACCAGTGCACTCAGTTCTCCGCTTCTTACTGTACTCGATCACTCAGTCACCAGAATGCAACCATCGGCTACTAAGCTGCACCGTCAGTGCTTCTCTTTCTGGCCTCTACTGGAATCTCAGTCATCTCGCCTGCGGTAAGACACAAGCCACTCCACCACGATGTTGTGTTCACTTAGTGGCATTGTGACGTACTGACCGTTGTTAGTGAGAACCTGTCGCCTGCTCTGCGGCATACCAGCCTCGCCGCCGCGGCGGTCACGAGCTGGTGCTGAAACTTCTTTATTTAAATGTGCGTGTCTGTACTTAACTGCTGAATGACTGAGAATATGAAACTTCTGCGTTATCTGATTCTGAAACGGCTGCGTAAAACTGCACGTACTGAGCCTACTTTCTTTTTACTGTTTCTTATCATGTCAACACTGACTCACAATATTCTAGCGCAATGCAGTCTGACTACTCAAGAAAATTACAACCTGACTTCAAACAATTAATTCAGAAGAATGGCCCAGACTAAAAAGAAATTTTAACAGTAACATATACATTTCATTAAGCACTTACCTCACAGAAATCTTCATTACGCGAACTACTGCAATATAGCGAGCGTCAGAACTGCCAGCCCAATAAGAGATTCTAACTACTAAAGCAACTAACTACTATTAGGCATGGGGTTAGCAAAGCAAAGATTTTGTTGCAAACAAAATAATATATTTTTTATCTTAATAATGTGACATCCAATTCAAACACGAATATAAATTGTCATTGACATCCAGTACAAAGGTATATAATCATGAATAATTTTCAATATCCAAGTCGGATACTTCCAGATTGTTAGCCTAAGATAATGCTTTAGACCTCTACCCTCCATCAGTGCTAACTTCTCACATCTGGTATCCATCACTGTAGGCTGTTCACCTCCAACTGCCCAACAATACTTCCATCACTGCTGGCGACCAACTTCCAACTTCCCAACAGTACTGGCGATTAACTTCCAACAACGAGTCCAACCAGCCACAGAGTCTCTTACAAAGAAAGCGCAGTCATAAATTAAATGCAAAGCGCTTGTCTCTGGAATCGGGCAACACGGCAAAGTTCCGGTGGAGGCTTTCTTCCGTGCACAGAGATCAGTATTGGTCTTCCATTAAGTCATCCGTGAGGTACATCATGGTTCACGTTACTGCTCCACTTATTGAGTATTGTCATTGGGATTTCAGGTTATAAAAGGGTTTCTTCTGTTTTCTCGGCGCAGTTGATTGATAGTCTTGAGACTGGTTTGATGCAGCTCTCCATGCTACTCTATCCTGTGCAAGAATCTTCATCTGCCAGTACCTACTGCAACCTACATCCTTCTGAATCTGTTTAGTGTATTCATCTCTTGGTCTCCCTCTACGAATTTTACCCTCCACGATGCCCTCCAGTACTAAATTGGTGATCCCTTGATGCCTCAGAACATGTCCTACCAACCGATCCCTTCTTCTAGTCACGTTGTGCCACAAATTTATCTTCTCCCCAATCCTGTTCAATACCTTCTCATTAGTTATATGATCTACCCATCTAATCTTCAGCATTCTTCGGTAGCACCACATTTCGAAAGCTTCTATTCTTGTCCTAACTAGTTATCGTCCATGTTTCACTTCCATACATGGCTACGCCCCATACAAATACTTTCAGAAACGACTTCCTGACACTTAAATCTATACTCGATGTAACAAATTTCTCTTCTTTAGAAACGCTTTCCTTGCCATTGCCAGTCTACATTTTATATCCTCTCTACTTCGACCATCATCAGTTATTTTGCCCCCCAAATAAATTATTTCGATACAGTTGTCTCAGACGTAGAAATATTGTGGATAAAATGGAAACAACAATTCGACAGTACACGCGGAGGTATACAGCTAATTACACAAATATCCTTTTGTTCTATTTTTTGACGAGTGGTTGTAAAGAATTCCATAAGGTCCCTTGGACGGCATATGTGACTCCATAACTGAATTTTCGTACTTGCTTATTGAATAATGACCCAAAGAAAAATCAAATTCTCTACTATTACTTTTAATCGTGCATAAATTTACAAGGTACTGCGCATTTCACAGTCAGTTTCCATGTCATTGTGATAACCTGCCATCGGCAGACCCCATGTTTATTTCTTGGCGTGAGTGTTGCAGCAAGGATAAGGGTATGCCTGAGCTGTTGAGATTAGGAGTGGCTATTGTGATCGATACGCCTTACGAAAAAAAGTTAGCTATACAACGTGGAGTCTACATTTCCGTACTACGAGTTTTCTACACAGAAATTGAAGCATTTCCCTTTCAAATTATGTTAGAAGGTTTAAACGTCTTGATCGTAACTTGAAATTTGCTAAACACGAGTTTATAATTCCCTTACGTTTACAGTCCCGATAAAAACAGTGTGTCTTACTTTCGAATATTTCATCAATTGTAGTCAGATTGCGTTGGGTTAATTCATTGGACAAAATTTCGTGTGAAAGATGAAAATTTTAAGGACATTGATACTGAAGTCACAGAAGTTATGTACTCAAATTAGACTCAGATATAAGAAAGGAGATGTTTGTGATGACATGTTAATGGGGACGCATGACACCAAGTTCTTTAACATGTGTCCTAAAAATTTATAAGAAGAGTGTGTATAAAGGTCGCAAAATAGTAAAATTTTAACCACAGATAAAAAATGTAAAACGCCCTTCAATGATGTGTGTACACACATGTGCATGCTTCCCAAACCCCCTCCACCCCCCCTCCCTCACACAAACATATACACACATCAAAAACTACAGAAACTACGAGTACAGATGATGTCAGATCTAAATCTTAGAGTGAAAAAAGGACAAAACTGCGGAGAAAATTAAAATTTTGTAGCAGATAGTTGTGGCTAGCTTATTGGTGGAATGAAAAGTATGTATCAGCCACTCTCCAAAACATCAACATCTCTAGCCTAAAAGTTCATTCTACAGTCGATGCAGTTCCCAAAATTCTGTAAGCATTAGCACACTGGCCTCGTCGTCAGCTAAAGTAGGCTGCCTTGAAGAGCCACGTCCACACCAGTGCTTTGGGGATCGCTTAGAGCTCTGCGGTAAATTCAGTGTGTGCATGGGGGAAGAAGAATCCCGAAGACACAGTCTCATAATACAACTGCATAGACAAAGCCATTACCTCCTTTTCAACCATCAGCGTACAGAAATTTAAAATAATGATACCGATTGAAAATGTTATAAAACGTAGACGGAAAAGTAAAATATGGAGTGCAATGAAACTTTCTAGCACATTAAAACTGTGTGCCGGACCGAGACTCGAACTCGGGACCTTTGCCTTTCGATGGCAAGTGCCCTACCAACTTCTTTTTTTTTTACGCTATATCCATTTTTTTTTTTTCAAATTTTTCCAATGTCAGACTTACAACCTTTGCTGACATACATTTTGTTGTACTACTGCACAAATAGTGTCTACAATGACCAAATTTTGACAAATAGTGGCTAATTAGAAAATTAGTTAATTAATGAAATGAATAAAACTGAAAATGTCCAATTGAAAGACATGAAGACATTGCGGATAGTACAAACGCAAAAGAAACATGCTCCTGTAGCAATGAAATGAAATTCTTGTCGGGGGCGACGCCTGCTCACGACCCGAAGTTCGATACAGCAAGAGAGCCATCTATCGACTCGTTCTCCAGACGTTGGTGTAAGACTGGGTCATCTTCTCGAAATTAACTATAAGTGTGATCGATGTCTATCTCGGTTTCTTCGTCTATCTCATCTCTCACACGTCACACCCCATCTGGCCGGCGGGCCGGTAAATGTAAGTCGCAAGTAATTAGCGAAGTCTTGCCCATATTTCTTATGCTGTTGCAGCTCCGTGTCTCCATCCAGGAGAAAATGCCAAAAATCCATTTTGTCCTTTTCCGATTCGTTATAGACGTAGCCCACCACCATTCCCCGTACCCATGTCACTGCATTGGTTTTTTGGACCGGAAAATAAGATTCTTTGGGGAAAAAAGTGTGTCTGATGGAATTGTGTGAGGGGTGGAGCGTAACAGGAACGCCAATATCTGTTGTGCCAAGTGCCACACTGGAGCCGTCCCACTACATCCTAAACGATGTTCATCAGTGTTCACTGTTGCGCAGCCTAAACATAGTGGAGTGTCTGCCAAATTAATCGCGTGCCGCCGTTGATTCGTTGCGAACTTCATATTTACCACCACATACCATGTTGAGCGTAACGACGTTGGGAGGTAAACGTTCAGTATAACGCGCCATATCTGTCGCCAGCTCTTGTCTGGGTACTTCTTTTTCAGGTTATTCCTGGGGCACTGGCGCAGTAAGAGTTGGTATACATGTCGCGTCGTCGGTAGTCGTGTTGTTGGGAAGGATTCTCTGACATAGCTAAGATTAAAAAAAAGGAGAGAGAGAGACAGAGAGACTTGAAATGTGACATATTCGGTGAAATATGGCCCACATTGACTGGGGGCAGCATTGAAGTGGGCGCTAGTACATCGGCGAACGCACCCGAGATATTGCGAAATTGACCGCGCCACTGTCGTAAAATCGTACTGCCGAATAACGTCCGTGTCTTTTCATATACATTCGCTAGACCAAGTCTACCCTCTCCAGGTGGTAGCGTAAGCGTTGTGTATTGGATCTTAAACAGGTGTCTGACACTCACGTAGGTTCCGAATACCAACTGAGCTACCCAAGCGCGACTCACGCCCCGTCCTCACAGCTCTAGTTCTGCCAGTACCTCGTCTTCTCATTATGGAATGCAATGTTACTCAAATTTGTCAGTTCTGAAACAAAGTTGAGCCTCTTTGGGGGCCAAGGTTAAGACCTACTCCAATCTCTGTGTAAAAGTGGCATATCAGGCACACTCCTCTCTAAAAGGCAACCATTCACCAGAATCGCATAGGGCCTTGTTCTCGGTATCAATTACAGAAAAGTCTTTCGATTGGTGGCCGAGCAACGATATACAATGTAGCGGCGGCTCAGGAGCTCGTCAGCGCACAGGCTCATTATGACGTTCGTCCCTTAAGCCCTAGAGGCCAGCAAGCGACTTGTGGATGATAGTTCTCCCACAATCACGATATGACTTAAACCAGATACGTATTAGAGAATTGACGTTTTCGATAGAGTTTTCGAATCTGTCTTTGAGTCAGTCTAGTGGCATGTAGGAGGACGCACGTGTCATACTGAGTCACGTTCAAACACTGTCGCGTGCAGTTATCTCGTTGCATTTCAGTTTCATGTGTATTACGCAAATGCACAACCTCCATTTTCCATTACTCTATCATTTAGATGTGCACGGAGATTAAGTGTAAAATATTTAAAGCTCTCAACTTTGGGTTGCAGCCATTTTTCTGTACCTGATATTATAAGAGCCCCACTACCTTCCACGAACCTTGATGAAACGACCACGCAGCAGGACATAATCCGTTGTCTCTAAGCCGATAGACAACCGCGTCTGCACGGTTCTATCCAGATGAATTTAGAAGCTTACCGGGACAGAGATATTCCACAGCATGTGCTAGATGTGACACTAATGGATAACTGCGTACAGCTATCTTTACTACTCCAGTTTCAGCTTTTCCACTAACACCAATGCTTTTACCACCGTCAGCCATTACGTGCTTTATTTTACGTATTTCCGTCCGCCTGCTTAGCTGAGCATTCTGCGCGTCTGGCTGCCGCGCAGAATTCCCGCGTCCAGTTCCCGGTAAGTTAACGGCTGGGCGCGGGTGGCGTTTACGTTGCGCATGCTACGGTAAGCCTCGATGGGCCGACTCAGGTGCCGCTCGGGTGTGACGCTGCAACCCTCCATATCGCGTCTGAATGACGTCGTATGACAGAGGTTTACGAACTGCACATAATGTTATTCTAACTGACGTTTTTCGTTCAACACTCGCTCTGTAGCAGAAAATGAAAAAAATGGCGCGTTAACGTTTGCTATTCGCAGTCAGCGAAGCTTTTCTGATAAGGCGGTGGTCGGCCTTAGTGCTCTAGTGGTGAAGTACATTCTTGGAGACGGTAAGGTCGCGGGATCGAATCCCGGTCAGACGCCGGAATTTTTCAATCTGCCTTTGCGCAAGCCTTCATCTGTCAATTACGTGTGGATGTGTCTGGAAGGACACGTGCTTCAAATTCCCCGTTAAGCTACACAGCACCTTTCCCCAGTGGTATTAGTGGTGGGTACGTTAATGGCGTGAAAATCGCTGAAGTGGGAACGATTTGAAATAAATAACTTGTAAACAGGTGACAGAACAGCACTATTGAAGGACTCGCAGCGAATCGTGCCATACCACTTCGATACCTCTGTCAATTATTCGAAAATACGGCAATGAATAGAGTTCCAGAGATGGCACTTGACGTTCACTGATGCAAGATAACGGCATAAATGAAGACAGACACTATAAAACCATTTAATATTCGAGTCTCACTTCTATTATCAGGAACTACCACACAGACAGCGTTAAACTGGTTTTGAAAGTCTTAGCATATTTTGCGAAATATGTCGTATGTCTTATAATGCAAGCACTTTTATATCATCTTATTTTCAAAAGAGTTATTTTTGCGAGAGTTACCACGCCCACACAGTCAATTAAAAACAGCAATACTTAGCGCCCCTTCGCAACTGTTTTTTGTTATATCCACAATCACTAATAACACTGCTCTACAAAAAAAAAATTCTATTTCTGATAAAAAAAATTGTGGTCCTAGTTGTATTTTGAGTGCTAAATTGAAAACTGGTTTTGGTTTTTTTCTGTGAGGGATAGTTTATGAGTAATCGCGATTTTATTTCTCTTTTCAGTTCCTGATATAGTGCAGCAAACGTGAGAATAAATTCGACAAACAAATACACATCTTTATGATGTTATAAGTTCATCACATTAATGGAGGGTGGGATCTAACATATAACACAGTAACCTTTGTGTATACACTTTGAAGCATTTATTTGACATGAGAAATTACAGGAAACTGACAAACAATGAGCCACTGCCTTGTAATGCACATCACTTTTTTCTCTTGTATTGTGAACCTTTCTTTTCTCGAATGATATTCCAGCAATAATCTGCTAACATAGAAGGTACCCACTTCCCTTCATAGCGCCTTTCTATGGTAGAAATGTCCTTGTGGAATCTTTTCCCATGTTCATCCGATACGTCACTACAACTCTCTGTGAAGTAGTCCAGATGAGAGTCCATCATGTGTACCTTCAAAGACATATTGCACCCCAAATCCTGATATGCTTTGATCATATCCTTCACCGTTGCTTTGTAGTCAGTAGGTCTTCTCCTTCCGAGGAAGTTTTCCGACACCGTCGTGAAATAGTCCCATGCAGTTTTTTCTTTATCAGTTAAACATGCTTCAAAATTTGCATCTTTTTGCAGCTCCCTGATTTGTGGGCCCACAAATACACCCTGCTTTATTTTTGCAGCTGAAAGACGGAGGAATTTGGTAGCTAGATATGCAAACCCACAGCCTGTTGGATCCATGGCCTTCACGAATTGTTTCATCAGGCCACGTTTGATGTGAAGCGGTGGAAGTAGTATATATTCAGGAGATACCAGACTTTCACGTTGTACATTCTTTTCGCCAACTTTCCACCTTCGCCTAGGCCATTTCTTTTTCACGTAGTGAGAATTTCGGTGTCGACTATCCCCACTCGCAAACAAAACAATCATACTTTGTGTAGCCTTGTTGCATTCCCAGTAGCATAGCGATTACCGTGAAATCTGCACGTATTTTCCATTTGTGTTCATTGTATTTTAATTAATTTAGCATCTTTTGTACGAATTCGTAATTATCTTTTGTCAAACTAGCGTAACTCTTGGAACAGGTATTTTATTTCCGTTATGGAGCAAAACACCCTTCAGACTTGTTTTCGATGCATCTATGAAAAGTCTACATTCCTGTGAAATATAAGTGAAGCACTTTCATCAAGGCCAGCAACGTCATTGCAAAATGCCAGTGCTTCGTCAGTTGAAAAATAAGAAATAAAGGCATGTTCTCTGTTCCTGAACACACTGATTTTAGTACTTTGGTGCAGCAGATTATACTCTTGTAATCTTGAACCAAGCACCTGCGCCTTTTGTTTACTTAGTCCTAGATCACGTACTAAATCATTTAAATCTGCCTGTGTTAACAAATTTGGCGATGACTCACTTGTGCAGTGATATAAAGAATCATCATCTGTGATTTCTTCAGTACTGCTTATTTCACTGTCACTCGGAATTTGACCTCGAGCTCTTGAAGGTACTGGACGGTTGTCTGAATGCTGGACTGGCATTCTCGCTGAAGGCAGATCTGGGTAAACAATGTGCCTCTTCGACTTTTTGTTTGTAAAAGCCTGAATTTTTGTTAGACAGAAATAACAATCAGTAACATGGTCCTTAGGCTCCCTCCACAGTATGGGAACAGCAAACAACGCCGCATTCTCTTTACCTTTCCACCACTGAATTAGTTTGCACTAACATGTAGCACAATAGAAATATGGTGCCCATTCTTTATCTTGGTCTCCTACCTCTACTCCAAAGTAATGTTTGTATGCTTTCTTTATGACTGAAGAAATTTTCTTCCTATTTCTGACAAAAGTGAACTTCCCACAGATGTAGCAGAAGTTGTCCGGCTTATATCGACATCCACGACGACGTGGCATTTCTGCAAATTTAAAAATACCACTTTGGTAATACACCTGTATTAAATTAATAGTAGGGAACTGGAGGAACACTGATGTGTAAAAACAAGCAGTCGTTTTACATTCAGCACCAGGCTCAATCAGTTTACACACAGGAACTAAAAAATTCAACCGTGCTCGGACAGTTACTTGTCAGCCAAAACACCCACTCGTTAAGACTGACACAAATTGCGGCTAACACTCCTGTTGCAAACTCAATGCACCTGCCCCTAGCAGGCGTGAAGCTTTACTGCCGAGGCAGCGACCGGCTGTCGCTGTTCGAGTTAATGAGATGTTTCAGGTGGTCTTAATGACATAGGTGTGGCGGCGGATAACCTAATGATGTCTGATTCTTCCCACCTGCTGTTGCACAACAAATTATCACGTTCTATCACTACTGGATGCGGCAACGTCTCTATGTTTGCCATGAATTGTGAATATATATATATATATATATATATATATATATATATATATATATATATATATATAACATAAAAAGTATCCATGACAACGATATTTTCTATACATATTTGAATTTCCCACGTTAAAATGGTCTAGAAGCACATATTTTAATATCAGAAATAGAACTCATGTCGAACAGTGTAATCAAAATCATAGGTGGATTTTATTTTGTATCTCTTAAGAAGATGTTTATTTGAACTGACGTTCAATGTGCGGTGTAACATCAAATATCCAGAGAAGTACTACCATTCCAGTGCTTTGTAATAAAATGAACGGATAAATGTGAAAATTGACGTAGGAGCAATCCAACGTTTGATAACGAATATAAGTGGGCAATGAAGTACCATCAGATAAACGCCAATAAAGTTTCAGAAAACACGGGACGATCACAGATTAAATCCGATTTTCGTCTCCTGAAAGATGCACAAACTGACATTCATTAACATGAGTAAGCTTTCCATAATATATGATGAAAACATACTGTTCTGAATTTCGGGAAGACTGCTGAAGAAGTACAGGGACATACGAGTAATATGCAATGTGTAGAAAACCTGGACGAAGGTAGTGCAAATTAGATCGAAGTGTCTACACAAACAAAAAGGAGAGATAAAACGAAGAACAGCAGCCTACCAGTTCTGGAGTTGGCAAATACTGTACATAGTGTCAGAAAACTGTATAAGAAGCATCTAACTAAATACGTGGGCTAATTGTTAGAGAGATGGATTAGCGTAAACAATGCTAAAAGTAATGATGAAGAAGAACAATTGGATTAAGTATCATGTAAACGACAGCAACAGCAGTAAAAATAATAAAGTATTTACTCCCTCTGAAGTGATATTATACGAGATGAGCATAAAGAATTGTTGACAATGGCGAAGACAACTAATTTAAACATCAGAAGTAAAGGAAGATTAAAACTGAAATTCTCTTCGACACTTTGTCACTATGGACGGAACATGACCACTCATGCAAAGAGAGGGCCGGAAGCATCGTCTGTTGGCTGTGTGAGGAACCATCCATATTTGCATCAGGTGACTTGGACATATGACGAATAACTTAACCCAAGAAGATCGGATGGTGATTTGACCTCAAAGCTTCTCTAAAGCGTGTCGTATATCTTCATCATTAAGTCTCCTCAGAAGGTGTATATGTGTGTTCTGGCGTAATCACAAACGCCGGAACGAAGAGGCGGGACTCAAAAGCGGAGAAGGCTGTGAATAAACGGCGACCAATGGTGCGCGGAATGGGACCGCGCCGCGCCCGGCGCACCCCCTGCAACAAGTGAGTATACAGGGTGTTACAAAAAGGTACGGCCAAACTTTCAGGAAACATTCCTCACACGCAAATAAAGAAAAGATATTATGTGGACATGTGTCCGGAAACGCTTAATTTCCATGTTAAAGCTCATTTTAGTTTCGTCAGTATGTACTGTACTTCCTGGATTCACCGCCAGTTGGCCCAATTGAAGGAAGGTAATGTTGTCTTCGGCGCTTGTATTGACATGAGACTCATTGCTCTACAGTACTAGCATCAAGCACATCAGTACGTTGCATCAACAGGTTAGTGTTCATTACGAACGTGTTTTTGCAGTCAGTGCAGTGTTTACAAATGCGGAGTTGGCAGATTCCCATTTGACGTATGAATTAGCACGGGGCAATAGCACAGTCAACATGTGTGGGCTGACGAGAATCGGCATTGAAATTGTGCAATCACGTCATCAACACAGATTTTCTGTGTTTGGGCAGGCATTGTTGGTGATTGGGCCCCATGTTCTCCCACCTACGTTCAATGGAGCACGTCATCATGATTTCATACGGGATTCTCTATCTGTGCTGCTACAACATGTGCCTTTACAAGTACGACACAACATGTGGTTCATGCACGATGGAGCTTCTGCACATTTCAGTCGAAGTGTTCGTACGCTTCTCAACAACAGATTCGGTGACCGATGGATTCGTAGAGGCGGACCAATTCCATGGCCTCCACGCTCTCCTGACCTCAACCCTCTTGACTTTTATTTATGGGGGCATTTGAAATCTCTTGTCTACGCAACCCCGGTACCAAATGTAGAGACTCTTCGTGCTCGTATTGTGGACGACTGTGATACAGTACGCCATTCTCCAGGGCTGCATCAGCGCGTCAGGGATTCCATGCGACGGAGAGTGGATGCATGTATCCTCGCTAACGGAGGACATTTTGAACATTTCCTGTAACAAAGTGTTTGAAGTCAAGCTGGTGCGTTTTGTTTCCATTCCATGATTAATGTGATTTGAAGACAAGTAATAAAATGAGGTCTAACATGGAGAGTAAGCGTTTCCGGACTTATGTCCACATAACATATTTTCTTTCTTTCTGTGTGAGGAATGTTTCCTGAAAGTTTGGCCGTACCTTTTTGTAACACCCTGTATACGTAGCTCGTGGTATCCTCGGATCTGTGTCTACGGTATTTTTGCCCACCGCTTTGTATTGTGTCTTCTGTGTCTCCTTTGCATTTTCATTGTACAACATGAGGCTGAAGAGCAGCGTAATATGCTGCTGCCAGACCACCTTATGTAAGGTGTTAAAATAACAATAAAGGGGAAAAAATAGCCTCGGCCGCTCAGATCGGCCTGAGTCTGCGACGTGATCGGTGCTGCGATTGTCGTGATCCGTATCAAGTGTTTTCTTGAACTCTCTGTATAGCAAGAACGGTACTGTTTTCATATCACCTCTCGCTAGCGACATTTGCTGTAAAGAAAATTAAAGTATCGTCAATTTGCTTTCTTGAAATAAAACTACTAATGTTACTTGTTTGAAATCGTTGTATAGCATTCCTGGAACGCTGCATTCCGTAGACACCGTATTAGCGACGAGAGTATAAGAACCCACAATGTGTCAGACATTGTGTGGAATTGAGGATGAATTTTCCAAAATTTTTGCTTTCAACCATCGTCTAAATTAAATGTCCGCACAGGCTAATTCTAGAAAGAAAGAAACACATTTTAAATGTAAACCTACTTCATGTAAGAGCTCCCTCTGGATAACTTGGGTTTACTGACGGGGATAAAAAATTGTTGACTTCTTAGCCAATTTAATTGTTTTGAGAGCCAGATATGCCCACAATTTGAGAATGATTCTCCTTGGAATCTTCTCGAATGAAAAACAGCCCACAGTTTGTAGTGCCCCCAGAATTTTACGGAAGTCTGGAGACACTTGTGTTTCAGCCGTTTCGAACAGGCGCTATTTTAAAGCAGGGTGTACGGATGAGCATGGGATACTGCACCCATTTATTGTTTGTGCAGGCGAAACTGGAAGGGAGATAATTCGTCGGCGATGGCAAGTGTTCAGCGCGACCTGCCAAGAATGAGCAGTGGCCGGCTACAAAGAGTAATGTAGCATTGTATTGTTAAAAAGACAAATGGAGAGACTCGAAATAGTGACTGTTGATTAGACGTTCAACTGCTGTTGAGAGTACGTGGACTGGACGTGGATAGTCAGCCACGATAAAAGCTTATGCATTAATTCTGTTCAAAAATGTGTAATTAACTGATTCTGGGTGCCCGGTAATGTGTGGGCTTACGTCATAAAGTTTAGTTGTTCTTTTGTACAAATTGGAAATAAATATGTTCTGGTGCATTGAATGATATTCCAAGAATAGCGTATTTTTTAAATAAGTAGAGAGAGAGAGAGCGAGGGAGTGAAAATTTCCCCTTCCTAGCAGTGAAATCTTCGGAGAAGTGTTAGGTGCTAGCAGAAGACATCGGCGCTGCAAGAAAGCAGAACCAGCATTCTTCAACATGTAAGTCCACGAAGACGCTTAAGCTGTATAGAGAGAGCTTAGCATTACACCGGGCCAGAGCAAGTTGCACTAAATTATGATTATTTTAAACCTTGACAGTGGTTTCTGCCATAATAATATAGCCTTCTTCAGAAGTCCTAAAACATGATAAAAATAACAACTAGACCAGTGATACAATCTACACATAAACTTCAAAATTAGGTAAGCGATAACATATTACTTACTTACACATAAATAAAAAATGTCTTAGCCCAGCGGCTGCGTCAAGACCAATAAAATAACTTTAAAAGACATAAGCCTGTTTCGAACATAAGTAAAATTACGTGTGGCTCCGTATGTCCTCCCCCACTACCTCTGTTATACTGTTCGCGCGGTTGTCAAGTATGCTGCACCCAGCGCACCATAGGTGGCGTTCACCACAGTGAGCTACGTCGCACCGTTTGTCGGGAAACTAGTCAATATATGCGACAATAAATTAGTAACAAGCCTACATGCGCAAATGAAGGACCATCTACTGTTAATACTAATGTCCAACAGATGAGATAATGATGAAATATTCCACGCGGGATTAGCCGAACGGCCTAGGGCGCTCCGGTCATGGACTTTGCAGCTGGTCCCAGCGGAGGTTCGAGTCCTCCCTCGGGTATGGGTGTGTGTGTTTGTCCTTAGGATAATTTAGGTTAAGTAGTGTGTAATCTTACGGACTGATGACCTTAGCAGTTACGTCACATAAGATTTCACACACATTTGAACACTTCAACACTAATGAAATACTGAAGGAATCGTTAGTCGCAACACACAAAAGGGGTTTACATTAACGAGCGAGATACAGACGGCTTCCTATTTTAAAATTCACAATGTCCCTACGTAGGGTGACCAGATGCAGTTGTTTAAAAAGGAGGACAAACAGCTTCAAAAAGGAGGACAAAGGAAGAAAAAAGAGGACACTTCAAACGGGTTAACTGCAGATGAGGATACCACCCGTCAGCTTTGGACAAGTCACGTGACTGCCGGGAATGGTAGTTAATTGTTACTTATAGTCAGGTGGTGGTTAACTGAGCAACATAAAAAAAAAATTAAAAACATTGATTGTGGTCACAATGTGGCGTCAATTGTTTTGTTATGTCAACAACACGGAATTGTTTACAAAGCGAAAAAAGTAAGACCATTCACCTCCCTTCAAACGATGCACCGCTATCAACATCTACAACTCAAGCAGCAGATGACGACATGCGACTGCACTTTAACTTTCTGAATACAAATAAACTGAATGACTATGAAACAATGAAATAAAATCATGACAGTTAATCTGTCGAGTTCCAGCTCCACATATATTCCGCTTCAAAAATAAAATTTTAAATAATCGATATTCGCATTAGCTTATAGGCAGATCAACGATAACGTCGACGATCCTGGTGCCACCTACTAACACCGCCTTCGTGCGTGTTTGTCACGAACGCCGTGCCAATAGTTAAAAAGTATTTAAGAAAAGAGCAATATAACGGGACGAATTGTAAATTTAACTGTATTACGCTCAACTTTGCGAAAAAGCCGGACACAGTAATAATCCGCACGGACCGCGGACAAAGAGCTAAAAAGGAGGACAGGTCCGGATTAAGCCTGAAGTCTGGTCACCCTATCCCTACGTCCGTCGGGCGCAAGAATTCTGGCGCAACAATGAGTACGGCACCATAGAGCGGCAACTGGTTTTCATATGCACCATAGTTGGCGGTGCGGCATACATTATAACCATGCGTGTGTTACGAGCGGGGGTTGGCGAGTGCTTTCTGTCATCGTGGTTTTATGTAGTCCGGGGACCACCATACCCAGAGAAGAGTAGCAAGGTTCCTGAAACAACCGAGAGTCCCGTAATTACTATGAGCTTAATGCTTATTTGCATGCGCCATGCTGCGTGTGCCGCGTTGCGTTCAGATACTTTTACTTTGCATCATTGCAATTCCGGAAACAATTTTTCTTCCACAACAGAAACAAACCTTCCTTAAACCACAGTTTTTTCTTCACTATATTTGCAGTACTAGAATGTAGTCACTCACTTTATAATCATTTTTTTAATTGACCTTCGTAACAATCTTCCTTCATACTGCCCTCGCACATGAGCACGATACTTACTTGTTTGAGGACATCACCAGCTACCCATTTATTTATTTACAATGCAGTTATTTGAAATACTGCTCCGCCTCACTATTATTCAGGGCGTAACCAAAAACGGAGTACATGAGACTGTTTTGTGCTTCCAGCATAGGGAAAGGCGACTGGTGTGTATATGTGAGTCGTCTGGCAAGAATGTCTTTTAAATTTATATTACTCATTTTCTTGAGTGTAAATGCGCTTCGCTTAATTGTTTGGGTACTTTCGTATCAAAATTTCTCAGCACCGTCAAGCACTGGGAACAGTCTCAAATTTGAGACGCGAATTACTATTTTTATCGCAAGCTAGAACAGAGAAAATTACTTAACTTTTCTTTCCTTATTCCTCCTTAGTTACCGACATGTTCACATATATAGCTTTGGATCTAAGTGTGGACCATGTGTTATCTCTGTCTTCCTTTGCAGTTTTTGCCCTCTACAGTTCCCTCTACGACCATGAAAGTCGTTCCCTGGTGTCTTAACAGATGTCCTATCATCCTGTTCCTTCTTCTTGTCAGCGTTTTCCACATTTCCCTTTTGTCCCCGATTCTACGAAGAACCTCCTCATTTTTTACCTTATCAGATCACCTAATTTTCAACATTCATCTCTTACATCGCTTCTCAAATGCTGCAATTCTGTTCCCGTTTTCCCACAGTCCATGTTTCACTATCATGCAATTCTGTGCTGCAAACGTACATTCTCAGAAATTTCTTCTTCAAATTAAGGACTACACTTGATACTAGTAGACTTCTCTTGGCAAGGCGTGGCCTTTTTGCAAGTGCTAGTCTGCTTTTGATGTCCTCCTTGCTCCGTCCGTTATTGGCTATTTGCTGCCTAGGTAGTAGAATTCCTTAACTTCATCTACTTCAATCCAGATGTTAACTTTCTCGCTGATCTAATTTCTGATACTTCTCATTACTTACGTTTTTACTCTCAATCCGTACTCTGTACTCGTTAGAATGTTCATTCTGTTCAGGAGATCCTGTAATTTCTCTTCGGTTTCACTCGGGATAGCAAAGTTATCAGTGTTTCGTATCATTGATACCCAGTCACCTCGAATTTTAATTCCACTTCTGAACTTTTCTGTTATTTCCATCTTAAATATACAGATTGGACAGTAGGACCAAAAGACTACATCACCCTTTTTAACTCGAACACTTCGTTGATGGATGTCCACTCTTATTATTCCCTCTTGTCTCTTGTACATATTATGTTACCCGTCTCTCCCTATAGTTTACCCCTGTTTTTCTCAGAATTTCGAACATCTTACACCGCTTTGCATTGTCGAACCCTTTTTCCAAATCGACAGATCTTATGAACGTGTCTTGATTTTTCTTTAGTTTTGCTTCCTTTATCAATCGCAACGTCAGGTGGCTTTACCTTTCCTAAAGCTAAACTATCGTCATAAAACACATCCTCCATTTTCTTTTCCATTCTCCTGTACGTTTTCTTCTAAGAAACTTTGATGTATGAGCTGTTGAGCTGATTTTACGATAATTATCGCACTCGTCAACTCTTGCAGTCTTTGGAATTGTTCGATGATATTTTTCCGAAAGTCGTATGGTGGCGCCGGAGTGATACATTCTACGAACAAACGTGAATAGTTGTTTAGTTGCCACTTCCCCAAACGATTTTAGAAAAACTGATGAAATTTTATATATCTCTTCTGCCTTATTTTATTTTTGGTCCTCCAAAGCTCTCTTAAATTCTGTTTCTAATACTGTATCCCCCATCTCTTCTAAATCGACAGCTGATCCTTCTTCTATCACACCAGACAAAGCTTCCTCCTCATAGAGGCCCTCAATGTACTTTTTTTTAATTATCCACTCTCTCCTTTGCAGTTAACAGTGAAATTACCACTGCACTTATAACGTCACCATCCTTGCTTTTAATTTCACTAATTTCACCGAAGATTGTTTTGACTTTCCTATGTGCTGAGTCAGTGCTCCCGGAAATCATATCTTATTCGATTTCTTCACATTTTTCATACTGCCATTTCGTCTTAGCTTCCGTGCACTTCCTATTTATTTCGTTTCTCAGCGACTTGTATTTCTTTATTCCTGAATTTACCTGAACATTTTTGTACTTTCTTCTTTCATCGAGCAACTGAAGTATTTCTTCTGTTACCCATGGTTGTTTCGCAGTTACCTTTTTTGTGCGTAAGTTTTTCTTTCCAACTTCTGTGATTGCCCTTTTTAGAGATGTCCTTGCTCTTCAACTGTACTGACTACTAAGCTACTCCTTATTGCTGTATTTATAGCCTTAGAGAACTTTAAGCATGTCTCGTCATCCCTTAGTACTTCTTGTATTCCACTTCTTTGCGTGTTGATTCTTCCTCCCTAATCTCTTGAACTTCAGCCTACTCTTCATCACTGCTACATTGTGATCTGAATCTATATCTGCTCCTGGGTACGTCTTACAGTCCAATATAGTCCAATATCTGATTTCGGGAACTTTGTCTGACTATGATGCAATCTAAGAAATCATCCCATATAACCCGGTCTTTTCGTACTGTCTTCTCCTCCTGTAATTCTTGAACAGAGTATGCACTATTACTAACTGAAAATTATCACAGAATTCAATTAGTCTCCCTGCTTCCTCATTCCTTGTCCCAAGCCCTTATTCTCTTGTAATATTTTCTTCTACTCTTTCTCCTACAACTACATTCGAGTCCGCCATGACTATTAGATTTTCAACTCCTTTTACGTACTGTGCTACTCTTTCAATATCCTCATATACTTTATCTCTTGTCTGGTACGAATAAAACAATCGCTGAAATGTTCACAGTAACAGACTCTTTGCCCTGTTTCTATTCATAACGAACCCCACTACGGTTATATTATTTTCTACTACTATTTATATTAGCCTATATTCACCTAATTAGAAATCCTTGTCTTCTTAATATTTCACTTCAGTGACTCCTACTACGTCTATCTTGAGCCTTTGTATCCCGTTTTCAAATTTTCTAGCTTCCCTGCCACGTTCAACCTTCTCACATTCCACGCCCCGACTCGTAGGACGTTATCCTTTCTTTGGTTATTCAATCTCTTCCTCATCGTCACCTCCGCTGGGCAGTCCACTCCCAGTGATCCGATGGGGGTACTGTTCCGGAATCTCTTGCCAATGGAGAGATCATCACGACAGTTTTTCAGTTACAGGCCACACGTCCTGTGGATGTGCAGAGGTTTCCATTACCTTCTGCATCCTCATGCTGTTGATCACTGCTGATTCTTCCTCGTTTAGGGGCAGTTTCTCATCCCAACGATGAGAGAGTGCCCGGAACATCTGTCCGCTCCACAGCCCTTTTGACAAGGCCGTTGGCAGAATGAGGGTGACTTCTTATGCCGGAAGTCTTCGACAGCCATTGCTGATTATTAGCCAAAATGTAAGTGTCGGCGGGTTTCGAACCCGATGCCGAGCATGTTTAGTTTACTAATTATAGACGCTACCTGTTAAATGGAAACAGGGTATGCTAAAGCAGAGCTCTTGTCGTGCTGCTACATATCATTGTCTCTCTTCACTCATCTCTATGCTTCTGCCAGACCACAAGTGTACTCTAAACATGTATAAATGTTTGGGTCGTGCCCCTCACTACAAAACAAAGAACCATGCTGGTCCTTTTCAAGTGGTTTGTACTTGTACTCTCTTATAGGTTAATAGTGTTTGTTTTCCATTTCTAAAATTTAGACGTGTGCACTTATACATTTCTCATAAAAATAAAGGTAAACTTAAACTGCTGTGCTTAGTAATATTGGTACTTTTCTGTATTTTTTGAACAGTTAGTCCTTATTGGTGTCGGGAGTAATGTTAGCATTGATTGCCGCATGGATTACGTATATTATGCAAAGATAAAAAAAAATCTACTTGTATCCATTCCTCTACTCCATTCCCTTAAGGAGGTCAATTTCTTGTCCCATGCTTTGTCCACTCATCTTGATGATGTCCGTATCCATACATACCGGATTCTTCTTTTAGTTAATCTACAGTAATCAATATGCTATCTTCCCTGACAGTTACTAGTACATTTCCTGCCTATTATCTGCTGGTCACAAATTTATCTTAGAACAATTTCCTTTTTATAACCCTGCAGTATTTGACTCGTAAGTGAACTATTTTTTTTTTTTTGTTTTACATAAGATCTGAGTAAAAAAAAAGAACCCGACTAGTGTGTTTGTGTTGTTCTTTAATCTTGTTCTCCGATTTATATCTTTACTTGCTTCTTACTGTTTTTTTTTTTTTTTTGCTCTTAGTATAACCTGCAACTGCAACGGTCGCAAGTTCGAATCCTGCCTCGGACATGGATGCGTGTGATGTCCTTAGGTCAGTTAGGTTTAAGCAGTTCTAAGTTATAGGGGACTGATGACCTCAGATGTTAAGTCCCATAGTCCTCGGAGCCATTATAATATAACCTACAGCTTTCTTACCGAAGGTACTTCTGTAAATCACGACGTGCCCGCTCTGTGGGTATGCGAGTAAATAGCTACCACTGTGCGGTGTTTGCACAATGCGAAAAGGAGTGGTTTATATCGACTGGCATTTCGTATTTTTCTTTTGTGACAATGATGGTTTACAGTGGCTGTTTACCAGTACACTTTCCTCAGCAGAGAACTGATTACGCAGCTCTTTGTCACATTGAATCTTTCGCATCGTGGTACTTTCTGTTAAATATATTCATACTTGTCTTAGCGTTTCTTGAAGAAATACTTTCTCCAAAGGCGTACGTGGAATCGGTGTAACCCACTCGTTATTGCCCTTGTTTTTGTGTGTCACATCTGGTGGTGTGTATTGTGTACAACGGGATGTTATTAAGCATCTGATCCAACACGCCTACTTTGAAGTATTCCGAGCCATCTAATGCGCATAGCGGTTCAAATGGCTCTGAGCACTATGGGACTTAACTTCTGAGGTCATCAGTCCCCTAGAACTTAGAACTACTTAAACCTAACTGACCTAAGGACATCACACATATCCATGCCCGAGGCAGGATTCGAACCTCCGACCGTAGCGGTGGCGCGGTTCCAGACTGTAGCGCCTAGAACCGCTCGGCCACTCCGGCCGGTCGCATAGCGGTGATCTCGATCATATTCACCGTTGTATTTGGATTTCCCCTTTGCGGGTCCCCACGCGGTAAGTGTTTCTACCCTGATTAAACTATGGCTGACTTCTCTGGTGGTATAACCACTGTGGATTCTGAAAATTCCTATTCATACAGTAATGTGAGTAACTACTTGGCAGTGGTCCCTACGAACTTATATTGTTCTGATTATTACAGTTGTCGTTACCGTGGTTCGAATATATTTTGGCCACGACATCTTGGTAGATGATTGTTGCAATTTCTGTGTGTTTATGGGTTGCATTTTCTCATATGACTTGTCAAACCAATGGCAGCACTGCATCTCTTGCCGCAATTGTCACAAATGTATCTGGTTGCTGAGGCAGGAGCAGTGGTAGAATTGCGAAGCTTTTTCTGCCTTAATCTGTCTAACAAGCCTTCATCTTGCTTCGATATTCCAGATGATATATCATCACGCCACTCTGGTCTCATGCTGACCCGTGCCTCCCATCTGTTTGTGTCGATTCCAAACCTCTCCATATCTCGTTTACAGGAGTCCTTGAACCTCAATACAGGACGTCCTACAGGTCGTTTGGCTATAGAGATCTCTCCACGTGATCTCTCTCACGTGGTAATCTGACAGGATCCATACAGTGGATGTGTCCCAGCCAGCGGAATCGTCTCTGCTTCAAGATAGCTGAAATACTGTTGCAGTTAGTTTTAGATAGCACTGCTTCGTTGGTCACTCGGTCCCTCCACGTTACTCCGAGGATGAATCCCAGGCACCGCACGTGGAAAGCATTAAGGTGACGTTCTTGTTTGGCATAGGTAGTCCATGTTTCCGATGCATACAAAAGAATGATGAGGACGCAAGTTTGATATACAAGAATTTTGTTGGTCAAAGAGAGTTTTATGTAAGTCTGCAGGCTTTCGGGGGCCGTTGTCACTGAAATTAAAATCTTATTGGTTATTAGGTAGCGTCATGTTTCTTCTAAAATGTTCGACGTTTCGACCCCTCTGCTGGGATTTTCCTCAGGATCTCGTGGTGTCCACTACTGCTGGACACCACAAAATCCTGGGGAAGATCCCAGCAGAGGGGTCGAAACGTCGAACATTTTAGAAGAAACATGACGTGGCCTAATAACCCAGAAGATTTTAACTTCAATTAACTTCAAAAGAGAGTTTGTTGTTTTTCCAAACACGTGTGAAGGGTTTGCCAAAAGTTGTCGCAGCTCTTTCAATGCGAGCATCAATTTCCTTGCCAACAGACATGTTTGATTCCATAGTAGAGCCAAAATAGCAGAGGTTATCTAAGACCTGCAGAGTAGTGCCATCTAGTGTGATATTCGGCTTTGTGTTAGCACCCCGAACCATAATTACGGTCTTACTGCTGTATACACTCATCGAGAATAGGTGGTATGCGTGACTAAATCTTGATACTAGCTCTTGCATATCTTCTGCGGAGTTCGCCACAAGTGCAGCATCACCAGGATACAGGAGTTCACGAGCGACTATCTCGTGGCGCTTTGTCTTACTCTTCAGAAGACTGACATTGAAAAGCCTTCCGTCTTTCCTAGTATGCACATGTACTCCAACATTGCTATTCTCGAAAGCCACTTGGAACAGACCCGAGATGAAAATTCCAAAAAGTGTAGGTGCCAACACACAGCCTGATAATACGCCACAGTTCATACTGAATGGTTTAGATGTACTGCCATCGAAGATTACAGAGTCACGCATATTGTTGTGAAAATCTGTATATGAGCATTACGTTTCTTGTCTATATATTGACGCAACTCACTTTCACATTCAGTGAACCAGTCACTTTGAGTCCTACCCTGCTTCCCAAATGTTCCGATAGCTGCCTGCATAATATTTTCTTTAGCTAGATGCCACATATTTTCGGCGCTCTGGGCGGTTATAAATTGCTCAGGATTCAGTTTCATCTCAATTTCTTCACTGAACTTTTTCTATAGCGCATCATCTTGAATGGCTTTGGTGTTGATCTTCACTCTTCGATAAACGCTCTCAGCTGAGTGAATCTTCTTTGGTGTGAACCGTGATTTGGTCATAACTAATGAGTGATCAATATCACAGTCAGCACTGTGATATGTTCGGGAATTAAGGACATGACGTAGGTCGCTTCTTCTGGTTATGATGAAGTCGAACTGATGCCAATGGCCTGAACGTGGGTTTTTCCATGTTACCTTGTGCACGTATCTGTTCTGGAAGTAAGTGTTAGTGATGCAGAGAGAAGGAGAGGTGCGAAGTTCTAGCAGTCGCTGACCGTTCTCATTCATATTTCCAATGCCGTATGAGCCAATGCAATCGGTCCAGTTGTTCTGTTTATTCCCAATCCTGGCATTAAAGTCTCCCAGTAGCATGAGTTTATCTGATCCACGAACATTCTCCAGGCATTTTCGCAGGTCTCCATAGAACATGTCTTTGACTTCAGGTGCCGCTTTCATAGTGGGAGCATATGGATAGATTAATGTCACGGGGCCTGCTGTTGTCTTTAATCTCAAAGTCGTTAATCGTTCAGACATAGATTTTGGTTGTTCGCAGCTGCTGAGAAGACTGTTTCGCACTGCAAAGCCATATCCGTGGTTCGAATAGGCAGGGTGATATTTGTCGTCATTGCTGTGTCTCTTTTTATGATTCGGAGGCCTGGCGAGGCTACGCACAAATTGAGACGCGTGTAGCTCGTGCGACGTGACACGACACTACCGCGAGACGCGCAACTTCCGCACGTGTGGCGGTGGTCCAGTGCATTTTGAGACGCGTACATATGCTTTGCCTGCGCCAGTTGGCGACACCCTATTCTGACAGAATCCAAGCGTTCCCATTTTGTAATCTTTCTCAAATGATTTTACAGGAACTATTCAGTAAAAACATTTGATTTTTGCGTTACTTGTAGCATCGTATATCAGCTTCGACGTGAAGTACCCATCAACGCGCTAATAGTCATACTTACTGTGAAACACCTATGAAAGTCAGGCACTGCGCAATTTCGTATACTTTGCAACAAAAAATAGTGGCCGCTATGATTTTGCGTTTGGTGCTTATTACACCATATATTGCTGCGTATGAAATTTGGCTAACACACTGAATTTTTCTTTAGACTTGGGAGGAGGTCTCTTATCTCCGTCCGATCTCAAGAGAAACGATGGTACCTAACGCGATTACTGCAGATCGCACGTCCGCGAGAATGAAATATCCATAACATCACTCCTATGTCCTAAGCCTCTCGAAACATCTCAACGAGATTTTAATGGATGGTAGCACCCAAACCATTGGCAGTCCCCCCTTCGGACCACTGGGAGAGCACTGCCAAGGGGGGGGGGGGGGGTGACGATGAGGAAGAGATTGAATAATCAACTTAAGGTTAACATTCTACGAGTTGGGGCATGGAATGTCAGAAGCTTCATCATGGTAGGGAAGCTACAGAATTTGAAAAGGGAAATGCGAAGACTCAACCTAGACATAGTGGGGGTCAGTGAAGTGAAATAGAAAAAAGACAAGAATTTCTGATCGGATGAGTATAGGGTACTATCAACAGCAGCAGAATATGTTATAACGGAGTAGGACTCGTTCTGAATAGGAAGGCAGACCACAGAGTGTGTTACTGTGAACATACAGAGATAGGGTTTTTCTTATCAGAATCAACACCAAACGAACACCGATAACAATAGTGCGGGTATACATGCCGACGTTGCAAGCCGAAGATGAAGAGATAAAGAATATCAGGGTACTGAAAGGGTAATACTGTATGAAAACGGAGATGAAAATCTAATAGTCATGAAGAACTGGAATGCACTTGTCGGGGAAGGAGTAGAAGAAAAGATTACAGGAGAGTATGTGCTTGGGACAAGAAATGAGATAGGAGAAAGACTAACTGAGTTCTGTAATAAATTCAAGAGATTAGGCAGGAAGAGTCAATACGCAAAGAGGTGGGATACAGAAGCACTAAGGGATGACGAGCCATGTTTAAAGTTCTCTAAGGCTATAGAAACAGTAGTAAGGAATAGCTCAGTATGCAGTACAGCTGAAGAGGAATGGACATCTCTAAAGAGAGCAACCACAGAAGTTGGAAAGAGAAACATAGGCAAAAAGAAGTTAACTGCGAAGAAAGCTAGGGTAACAGAAGAAATACTTCAGGTGATCGATGAAAGAGGACAGTAAAAAATTTTCTAGGAAATCCAGGAATACGGAAATAAAAGTCGCTGAGGAATGAAACAAATAGGAAGTGCATGGAAGCTAAGACGAAATGGATGCATGAAAAATGTGAAAAAATCGAGAAAGACATGATTGTCAGTAGGACTGACTTAGCATATAGGAAAGATGAAACAACTTTCTGAGAAATTAAAAACAAGGATGGTGACATTAAGAAAGCAAATAGAATTCCACTGTTAAATGAAGAGGAGAGAGCGGACGATTTGTCTGTTCAGTTAGGAGAAGGAATAGGAGCCGATTTAGAAGAGATATGGGATCCAGTGTCAGTATCTCAATATAAGAGATCTTGGAAGACATAAGATTAAATAAGGCAGAAGGGTTAGATAACATCCCATCGGAATTACTAAAATGATTGGGTGAAGTGACAACAAAACGACTATTCACATTTATATGTAGAATGTATGAGCCTGGCGCTATACCATCTGACTTTATGAAAAATATCATCCACACGATTTCGAAGGTTGCAAGAGTTGACGAGTGCGAGAATCATCGCACAGTCAGCTTAACAGCTCATTCACTGAAATTAATTACAAGAATAATACACAGAAGAATGGAAAAGAAAATCATTTTGGCTGTAGGAAGGATGAAGCACCAGAGAGGCAATTCTGAAGTTGCGACTGATAATGAAAGCAAGACTAAAGACAAGAAAGCAAGGCACGTTCAAAGGATTTGTTGACCTTGAGAAACCGTTCGACAATGTGAAATGATGCATGATGATGGAAATTCTGATGAAAATAGGAGTAAGCTATAGGGAGGTAATATACAATATGTACAAGAGCCAAGAGGGAATAATGAGAGTGGACAACCCAGAACGAAGTGCTCAGATTAAAAAGGGTGTAAGACAGGGATGTAGTCTTTAACCGCTACTGTTCAATATGTATATCGAAGACACAATGATGGAAATAAAAAAAAAAAAGATTCATGAGTGGAATTAAAATTCAAGGTGGAAGGATAGCAATGATACATTTCGCTGATGAGATTGCTATCCTAAGTGAAAGTGAAGAAGAATTACATGGTCCGCTGAATGGAATGAATAGTCTAATGCGTAAAGAACATCGATTGACAGTAAATCGAAGAAAGACGTAAGGAATGAGAGGTAGAACAAATCAGAACATTCCTGCCTCGGGCATGGATGTGTGTGATGTCCGCAGGTTAGTTATGTTTAAGTAGTCTTACGTTCTAGGGGACTGATGACTTCAGATGTTACGTCCCATAGTGCTCAGAGGAATTTGAATCATTTGAAATCAGAACAGCGAGAAAGTTTATGGTCACGAAGTAGATGAAGTTAATGAATTCTGCTACCTAGCCAGCAAAATAACCAATGGCGGAAAGAGCAAGGAGGACGTCAATAGTAGACTAGCACTGGCAAAAAGGACATTTTAGGCCAAGAGACGTTTGCTAGTATCAACCATAAGCGTTAATTTGAGTAAGCAATTTCTGAGAGTGTACCTCTGGACCACTGAATTGTATGATAGTGTAACATGGAGAGTGGAAAAACCGGAACATAAAAGAATAAAAGCATTTCAGATGTGGTGATATAGGAGAATGTTGAAAAATAGGGCGATTGATAAGGTAAGGAAGGAGGAGGTTCTGCGTAGAATCGGAGAGGTAAGGAATATGGGGAAAATACTAGCAAGGAGAAGGGAGATAATGATAAGACATCTGTTAAGACAACAGGGAATGAGTTCCTTGATACTAGAGGGAGCTGTGGAGGGGGAAACTGTAGAGGAAGGCAGAGAGTGGAATACATACAGCAAATAATTGAGGACGTAGGTTGCAAGTGCTACTCTGAGATGAAGAGGTTGGCACAAAAGAGGAATTTTGGCGGGTCGCATCAGAACAGTCAGAACACTTATGACCCCCCCCCCATAAAAAAAACATAAGGAGGAGAGCATTTTGCCAAAACATTAACACTTGGAACTTTCTTATCCACGGCATTCTTTCAAAAGTAATACTTCTTATCTTCACTCCAATGACTATAATTTTTTAAGAGTCATCGGTAGCTAGTGAAACGAGAGTATCCTACTACGAAAATAAGGAACACAAAATTGCTTCTCTTATGTTAGTGCGCCGGCCGGGGTGGCCGAGCAGTTCTAGGCACGACACTCTGTCTACATATAGTATAAAGTCTCTCTAGCATACAGTGAACAAGGGATGTCTGCATCCGTGTGGTATAAAGTCTCTTATTACATTAATATCCAAGTAATCACTGTAAAACTCCTGTACTTCAGATCTCGGTTTTCAGCATGACCACAAAGGGGTGTACAGACCATAGGCGGCATGTAGACATTCTTATTTCACTGTATACTACTCAAAATTTCTGGCCTTGCTTTTTGATCACATGATTTTACAATATTACTTCCTATTTTACTACCCTCTCGAAGAATTGTCTGTCCCTTCTTGCAATATGAAGATATTGTGGAGGCAGAAGACTTAGTCTCAGTGGCTGATGACTCAGCAATCACTGAACTGTGCATTCTTCTTGACAAAAGAAAAACACTAACGAAATAAAAAAGTAAAACTATATATGCCGAAATAAATGATAAATATAATGATAACACATAAAAAGCTTAAATGGCGAGAAATGAAACCACTACTCAGTGACAATAAAGGAATAATTTTTCGAACGGCCAACACTACCATTGCCTGATTGATCATATGGGAGAACTGCTTCGCCGCTCCCTGCCTCATACCCTCCCGTAGTGGTAGGGTGGCTCCAGAAACTGTGCCGCAACCACCACGCCGCACGGCGTGGCGCAGGCGCACGTCGCCTCACCATCGCGTCGCCTGCCAGTTTTCGCACTTGTACCTGTTGAGTTTCAGAAAAGCGCGCTGTGCTGCGCCGCGCCACACGCGCTCTACGCGTCTCAATTTGCCCCCAGATTCACGCGACCTGCTGTGTGGAAACAAACGCGGGACGTGCATCAGGTGTTCGCTTGTGACTGTTGCCGTTATCCTGTCGTCTGCTCCAGACCCAGCCTCGTTGTTATTGTTATTACGAACCTCCACTTCTTCGTTTACAGGGCCAGTAGAATCTAGAACCGACATAAAGCATTCTAGATTAGTTTCTGGTACGTGTAGTTTTTCTCTAACGTGAAACGGAAGTTTTCCTTTCAAAATGTGTCGAACATCACTAAGAGCCGCGGATTCATCCCAGAAATGAGTGTCACTTACGTACTTCCCGAAATATTTACCTAGCGTGACCAATATTTCGCAAGAAATGTATTTTCAAATTGTGCCAAAGTGTGACAGCTCTCTCCCGTCTCACTAGGGGAAGCCGCCAATTGTGAAATTCAGATTCGATTCATACTGCTCATAATAAAAGCTCATGGCCAGAGGTGTAATGTGGCAAAGCACCAAGATGCACCTCTCAGCCGTTGTCGAGAAAATCGACAGTTAAAAGAAACCGTTGCGGTGAAATACTCTCTGCCATTAATAATTTTCTGCAGCGTCGTGGCGCAGCGATAAGCGCGCGGGTTCGTAATCCGAAGGTCGCCGGATCGAATCTCGCCCCACTCTACCTTTCTTTTTCTTTAGTATTTGTTTTTTGTAATTCAAATATATAGTTTTTCCACGACAAACCACTTTCAACAACTTATTATATGCATAATTGTTGCAACTGATTGCCGGCTGATTGCAATTCCCGGCAATCAGTTGCAACAATTATGCATATAATAAGTTGTTGAAAGTGGTCTGTCGTGGAAAAACTGGCGACTTCAAACATCATTATGTTTTCCACAAACAAAGTTGCATTTCACAAATGTTATTAATTGTCTTCATAATGTTAACCACGTATAGTTAACGGAAGACGTAGTAAACGATATTCCGAAACCAATACCTATAGCGTAAGACAAACGTTCGAATTAGAATAGAGACCCCACGAACACAAATTTGCTGTCGGTGGTATGAAATATAAACTCCGTTACTCGCTCGATACACTTGAAGGACAGATGTTGAATGGGCCGAAACGAGCTGCCGCATAACAGTGTAGTTGCCTGCTAACTTCGAAACAAGGTAGATGCAGTCCCTAGCGCAACTTATAACATCGTCGAAAATCAATGCGGACGGGAGAGCTTTGGTACACCCTGATAAAAAAAAAGGGAAAAATGGAGGCGGTACAATTGGAGAGCAATTCATTAATAGTTTACATGTATTACAAAAAACTAATAATAAAAAAATCGCATGGCGTGAGATTCGATCCGGCGACCTTCGGATTACGAACTCGAGCGCTTACCGCTGCGCCACGACTCTGTAGAAAATTATTAATCGTTGAGAGTATTTCACCGCAACGGTTTCTTTTAACTGTCCATTTTCTCGACAACGGCTGAGAAGTGTATCTCGGTGCTTTGCCAAATTACGCCTCTGTCCATGATCTTTTATTATGTGCAGTATGAATCGAATCTGAATTTCACAATTGGCGGCCTCCCCTTGTCCGATGCCTGAAGCGCAGCCTCTTCTTGTATAAATTGTATAAGTAACACGTGCTGGATCTTTTGTTGTTCAGACCAAACTGTAGGCAACTCTCTTCTAAAAGATTTTACGAAAATAACTGGATGAACAGATATCGTTTCTGGGATGAATACCTGGAACTGTCGGTTTTTTTAGACTTCCTTTTAGTATAACTGACAGAATTTAGTGTCTGCCCCAAATTTCGTGTAAGAGCGTCTTGTGGTTACACGTTTGTTCTAGCTACTGTTCATTGTGCACATACATTTGCATGAGAAACTGCACTATGACATTCATCATTACTATTACTGTATAGTTACTGTCATTCCTTGTTTCCTCCTTAGTATTATTCCATTATTTTTCTAATTTCTCCAGTTGTATTCCTCTTTGTGTTTATACATGATCATCCACTTAGGTATATCCTGTATAAGCGTTCTTTCTGCCTGACCTAACTCACCTTGTACCTTTAATGCTGAAATATTCTGCTCTGTGCACACATCGGTGATCATCTGCTCAGCAGCCTTATGTAGCTCTGCCTCTAACCTGTTATCAGTTATCAGTTTGTCTCGTAGAAAATCATCAACTTGTTTTTCATGTTTTGTTGCTATGTCATCTGCTTGTTTAACTGTGGACTTTAGTGTGTTCTAACAGCATTGAATCAAAATCATTTGTCATTTTATTAAACTGTTCTTCCATGTCTTTTACTGTAGTTTTCAGTGTTGAAATGCTGTTAGCCATTCCTCCTAAATCGCTACGTGCCACATCTATTTTCAAAGTATTCTGCAGCTGAATAAGATTACTAACTACTTACTGAAATGTAGTAAAATCTTTTTTTTCGTCAAATCTTCAATCAAGTTTTTGATTTTTTATCTAATTTTTATTTGAGTAAAGCTTCTTTCATTTAATACACTTGTACAAAAGGGTCAGGTATAGGGTTTGCTACTTAGGAACTAGCATTTCTAACTGGCTGTGACGTTGCATCACTTCGTGGCGCTACATTTTCAACATTAGTCTCGGCCATAGTACATAAAGTGTTCTTCTCCTCTGAACTTTCCATGGCTGTTGTTTCAATCTTAGTATTAACTATAACGACGCGTATCTATTTCCGAAGTTAAGTAGCGTTCTTTTTCTTATTCGTCTTATGTTCACTGCAAAACAGTCACTGATGACGCTTTCCTGCATCTTACCTCTGCATCTTCTTTGCAAAACAGTTGCGTCCCGCTAAGAGTTTTTGTGCGCTACTGCAAGAAATTTTCCACCGTCTTGTGAAATATCTACACAATGAAAAATTGCTACAAAAAATAAATGTTGAAACTAAGAGAAAAGAAACCAAATTTTACGCATTGCACTCAGTGGGTCTCATAAAAATTACTCCTACTTGCACATTTAATTTTAACAAGCTCTACAAATGAGTAATGATGTTCTTTACCTGACGTGCTGTTTTTCTATCTCGAGAAAATATTTCAGTCGGCCTTATTTCAGATTTTCCTGTTCTGGTTTTACTGTTTCAAAATTTTGGTAAATATTTCCTTATTACCATAGTTTCTCGCCGTCATATGTTCAGTTGCATATAGCATGAAACAAACAAACACTTCTTTGTAGATATGTTATAATAAATATGATAAATTCGTATATATTTCCGTCGTGTAAACGGTCGCCAGTGTAAAATCACCTTCCGCGAGACTTCGGGTTACTGACGGGGACAGACAAATCATTGCTTAGCGAGAGAAAAATAATTTACTAATTCTCAACATCAGATGTGCACCTGAATTTGAGGATGATTCTCGAGGGACTCGTTAGTCGCAACACACTAAAGATATTTACATTAGCGAGAGAGGTACGGACGGACTATTTCCTAGTGCCATAGTCCATGGTTATGGCTAGTCTTACGATATAGAAAAAAATACCTGTCTCGCTTTTGATCGGTATGCAGGAGGGCTTCTCCGATTAGCTGACTTGGAGAAAACTGTCATTCCTTTGTGTTTCGACTGTGAAATCACCTGCAAGCTCTTGGAAAGGGTAAAAACTACTCTATTAACTTTTACGTAGTGCGCATGCTGCCATTTTCACTCAGGCCAAGCCAGCCTGTAATTAATCCGTTTCACTTATCTCCTTTTACAGTATCGAAGATCCCCTAAACTACTTCGCCATCTATACAGTAAAAGGTACCGTAGGACAATAACAACTTTGTACATCGATTTCTTCACTTGAATAGTTATTATTAAATAATGAGCGGACGTACTCCCATCTGCCAAAACGCTGTTGAACGCTAAAAAATAGATACACCAGAATGTGACAAAACAAGATCAACCTTAACATATCTACTATTTTTCTACTGTGATCATAACAGTCCATATGGCACCGAAATTATTTATCGTAGCGTTCCAGGAAGTGATACGAGTTGGAGAGAACAGAAGTAGAAAAATACTTTTTCGTCTGCGAAGGAAGCGTAAACAGAACTGAACTGGACAATACAGTGAGAAATAGCGAGCAAAGCTCTAAAGTAGTACCACTTTTTTTTTTTTTTTTTTTGCTCTCTAAGGACGACATCGAGTGTCCCAGATAAGCAGAAACAAAGGGCGTATCATAGGATGAAAATAAACAGACGTAAGTAGTTTGAAGATTAAGGACCTTTCTCCCCTTCCCCCTTTTGAAAAAAAAAAAGAAATAAAAGATAAAGTGAATAAACAGAATTAAATAGGAGCGCAAGCAGAAAGGACTTGCCCAAAGTACACGTGCCCAGAACGCCACGGACAAAATGGCAGTCTGCTCTGCCGTAGAGCTGATCCATGCATAATAGAACGAGATCGCTAACGACTCCCTAGCCTCTTGTCTTTCTAGGCCTTTAGCATCTTAAGCGTATCGTACTAAAACTTCACTCAGACATTAACATTTATAACGAAGTTACAGGATTTCACACGAAACGACACTCCTGTAGAGCTTGCACAACATCAAAAACGCGGACAGCATGCGATATGTGCTTAGCTAATAGCTGTGTTCAAAGGATGCCAGTGTGAAACTGTTTAGCATAAAGTTTTTAAACAGTAAAATACTGAATCAGTTAAGTTTTTTTTCATGCCTAACATGATTTGTTCCGACAATTTATTCCCATCATCAAGTATATATATTTACATTGGAACCTAATGCGATGTTTGCATGTGCATTGTGTACTGCTCTTGCTCTGCGGCAGTATTTTTGTGGCTTGTGGGCTTCTGGAAAAATTGGAAACTGTAAATACTACGAATTTTTATTTGGTAATTAGCGTTTCCTGTCTGTCTGCTTACAGGTACTGTCTCTGCTTCGTTGTGTGGAAATCCAGAACCGTCAACGATACAGTTGCAGGCCTTCTAAAATCGTCGATTACGGTGAATAAAATGAAGTGTAACAGAAACAGATCTACATATAAGAAATGGAAAACTCGCGTAAGTGACTGAAAGAACTTCCTCGTTCTGCATAAAACACAAATTTGTGCACTGAGGATTAAGTTATAAAGCCACCAGTTGCGGTTTCTTTATTTTATTATATACATTCCGAAACTGGTGATAGCAATTATGTCATTGAACACGTTGCAATGTACGGTGTGGAGTGAAGAACTTTGCCAGTCGTAAGAGTGAAAATGTCTCTCGTTGCGTCAAACACAAATTCTGTTATATCCGTGACTATGTTAAGCATGGCAACTAATGGACGTATAAAAGATACCGATAATTTTGTGATTTACTCAGAAAATGAAAGCGATTCTGCTATAAAGCAAACTGCACGAATCTGGGCCACTGTAGTCGAAGTACTGTAGATCATCAAATAATGAAGAATTTTCCTGTCGAGTAATCATTCTCAACTACTTGTTTGCTGCGGTAATGGGGACCACATACCACAGCTCCCACACGCGCATTCCTACAGCCGGTACGCGTAAGCCCGTAACAACTGAAATAAAATACATGGAAGATTTTATATAATGATAATTTTGTTTTACATTATCGGTCAGTACGTAACTTTATCATAATTTCCAAGACATCACGATTCAGAGAAATACAACGTTTGGGAGGTATTCATCCAAAGTTCAAACGAATCTGAGAAGCAGGAAAGTTGCGCAATTGATTTCAGAACTATAACAGCATCAAATCCAAACAGCTTTCGCAAAGTCGTAATTTAGACAATATACACTCCTGGAAATGGAAAAAAGAACACATTGACACCGGTGTGTCAGACAAACCATACTTACTCCGGACACTGCGAGAGGGATGTACAAGCAATGATCACACGCACTGCACAGCGGACACACCAGGAACCGCGGTGTTGGCCGTCGAATGGCGCTAGCTGCGCAGCATTTGTGCACCGCCGCCATCAGTGTCAGCCAGTTTGCCGTGGCATACGGAGCTCCATCGCAGTCTTTAACACAGGTAGCATGCCGCGACAGCGTGGACGTGAACCGTATGTGCAGCTGACGGACTTTGAGCGAGGACGTATAGTGGGCATGCGGGAGGCCGGGTGGACGTACCGCCGAATTGCTCAACACGTGAGGCGTGAGGTCTCCACAGTACATCGATGTTGTCGCCAGTGGTCGGCGGAAGGTGCACGTGCCCGTCGACCTGGGACCGGACCGCAGCGACGCACGGATGCACGCCAAGACCGTAGGATCCTACGCAGTGCCGTAGGGGACCGCACCGCCACTTCCCAGCAAATTAGGGACACTGTTGCTCCTGGGGTATCGGCGAGGACCATTCGCAACCGTCTCCATGAAGCTGGGCTACGGTCCCGCACACCGTTAGGCCGTCTTCCGCTCACGCCCCAACATCGTGCAGCCCGCCTCCAGTGGTGTCGCGACAGGCGTGAATGGAGGGACGAATGGAGACGTGTCGTCTTCAGCGATGAGAGTCGCTTCTGCCTTGGTGCCAATGATGGTCGTATGCGTGTTTGGCGCCGTGCAGGTGAGCGCCACAATCAGGACTGCATACGACCCAGGCACACAGGGCCAACACCCGGCATCATGGTGTGGGGAGCGATCTCCTACACTGGCCGTACACCTCTTGTGATCGTCGAGGGGACACTGAATAGTGCACGGTACATCTAAACCGTCATCGAACCCATCGTTCTACCATTCCTAGACCGGCAAGGGAACTTGCTGTTCCAACAGGACAATGCACGTCCGCATGTATCCCGTGCCACCCAACGTGCTCTAGAAGGTGTAAGTCAACTACCCTGGCCAGCAAGATCTACGGATCTGTCCCCCATTGAGCATGTTTGGGACTGGATGAAGCGTCGTCTCACGCGGTCTGCACGTCCAGCACGAACGCTGGTCCAACTGAGGCGCCAGGTGGAAATGGCATGGAAAGCCGTTCCACAGGACTACATCCAATCTCTACGATCATCTCCATGGGAGAATAGGAGCCTGCATTGCTGCGAAAGGTGGATATACACTGTACTAGTGCCGACAATGTGCATGCTCTGTTGCCTGTGTCTATGTGCCTGTGGTTCTGTCAGTGTGATCATGTGATGTATCTGACCTCAGGAATGTGTTAATAAAGTTTCCCCTTCCTGGGACAATGAATTCACGGTGTTCTTATTTCAATTTCCAGGAGTGTATAATTGAAATGTATTCTTACCGTTACTAGTATTTCACTTATCGCTATGATTGAGATACTACCTGTATAGAATACGCGTATGTGATGATGTAAATGATAGTAATGATGCTTTTTTTTGGAGGGGGGGAGGCAAAAACAACTGAGGTCATAAGGGCCCCTGCTTCTTTCATTCGTTCTGCCTATGTTCAGGAAGCCAGTCTTCCTGTTATTTTGTTTTGCCATAGCGCTGCGTCCCTTCCTTCCTGTCTTACTTCGCTCAGCTTTCTGTGTTGTTTGCCGTTTCTGCCTCTTTACTCAAGAAACGTGTCGGGGTCTGCTGCTGGCTACCAATGCCGTCTGCCCATCGGTGCGTTCCCTGGCTCTCACGTTCTGTGCAGGCGGTCAGACCGCAAGCCCATCCACGAGGGATAAAACTGTAAAGTATCGTGCGCTAAACATAACTCGTAATATCTATAACTCTTTACTATTTTAGAGACTAAGTTTCCTTGCCATCTCGTTCTCTAAAAGTTGACAGAGCTGTTAGTGTACATACTTATACGGTTTCTTTTTCTTTTTTGGGAGTGGGGGGGGGGGTGGGGTAGTACGGGAACATTAAGGTCAAGAATCTCATGACCCTATCTCTCTGGATCTTGTATGGACTCTGTGAGGGCTATTACATATATGTATCGCACTTTCATGTAATAGGCCTAAGAGAGTCGCGAAATGAAAATAACAGTAAAAGCCAAAACTGTTTTATTTGCTACATTTAGCTACACTTTAGAGCTCTCTACAGCGTTGGCGGTCCAACTTACACATTCGTCCTAGTGTGGTACCAGCTTTTCAGTATGCTTCTCACTGCTTTCCGCCAAATCTTTACATCGGTATGGAGCTCTTTGTCTATTACAAAGTGCTGTCCTCAAGCCAGCGGTGCATGTGAGCAAGAGATGAAAATCAGAGAAAGGCAAGTCCGGGATTTATGCTGGGCTATCGAAAACGAACCAGAAGCATCTATGTTGCAGCTCCAGTGCGCAGTCGACCATTATCATTATAAAGAAGCAAAATGCCTGAGGCAAAACTCCGCTTCATTTGTTTTGTATTACCCTCACAGACGAATTTCTCGAATTACCTGATGCGCTCGCTGAACAAGATCATCAGCTGACACTTACTTCCTTACCTGACCAACTGCACCACTGACGCACATTGCAGCATAACAGGTACGTTACGTAAGCTGCATGAAATCAGGTGGAACTCCTTAGCATGAATAAATCGAACGACAGCAGATATTTCTCATTTAGCAGCATACTCTATTGTTCAAGGCACCTTTACGTGCTCATGGTGCGCTGAGAACTGAAAAGCGTGACCTTATGCAATCGACGGTCATACTAGAGACACAGTGGGAAAAATCTGAGCAATGCTACACGGTATCCCCACAATGGTTTTAATTTCGTGGTTCACTGGAAATGGAAGGAAAAAGCCTGCGTACTATCGTTAATGCATTATATTTATATTTGTGTTCATTTGGTTAAAAGCCACCACCTTTCCTAAGAATGTGCAGATATGCTAATGCAGATTTCAGATTATCAAATGCACCTGGCAATGGCTGCATTCTACTGAAAAATGTCGAGAATTGTGAGATGTGGGCGTTTCCTGCCAAAGACAGCATTGTTCTCCTTATGTTAATCTATCCACTTCCTGAAGCTCCCATATATACACAAACCTCTAAACGTGGCTTCAGTTTTTTTTAATGTAGGACGTAATTAGTGGGCAATAACTATCCTTATAAGGATGTGCAACTATCATTACAATTATCATAATTTATGTTCGCGATGGTGTCTAGAGTTGCACACATGCACTGATATTTACCACGTGTCAGCTAAGGGTCAAATGCTTTTAGCCTGAAGTAATAAAGATTGTATTTTATGACCCAGAACGGCGACTCCCCTCCCCCACTGGTGCAGTGTGGTCCTACTGGTCCAGCTCCCATTTAGCGACCCCAGGATTCTGAGAGGGGGTCTGACATTCGTAGTCCGTAGTTCGCACGAACCACAGCGGCAGTAAATTCTGGTGATACTCAAAAATTTCGGATGTATGCGGCTACCAATAGTATTGGCTTCGTTCCCACCAACGTCTGGTGGTGTATCGGACCCAGTGCCATTTTTAGCAACACATAACGCGATTTACGGTTTGGGGGAAATTTTGCCGATTTTTTAAAAAGTGCACGTAAATACATATTTAAGTGCTATTTTCCACGTCTTTTCAAAAATATGCGTGTAAACATATGTTGTACGATAATCTACCGATTTTTAGGATAGTGCACGTACATATGGTATGGGGTAATTTTATAGATTTTTCGGGAGTACACGTGTATACATGGGACAGTGAATGTTCAAAAATTTCCTCAGTGCGTTATTTAGCAACAAATAAATTTCTGCTACATACCGACTGTAAGCACGCCACTGCTACTTACGCCCTTTACAGTTCTTTCCCGGTATTTCACAAATAGTCTTCTTTTTCCCAACAATGTCGGCAAACAACCAACACAATGCGATATTACACGGATCATCAATGTTAAACAATTTTTATTTAACAATAAATATACAACAGGCCTGTGTTTCGCATAAATGCACTCATCCCCTGCACTGTTAATGTGCAACATATCCCCTACAGATATAAGATCTTCCGAGAGTTGCGCTGCTGCCACTGGGGTAAGAAGAGGAGAGAGAGCTAAACACTTCTTTTAAGAAGAAAAAGAAGAAAGCTTCCGTACTCAGAATATTTTATTACTACCGCACCGCAGGAGACGCTGTGCTACTGGGAGTCACGCCTGTCTTCGTCTCACCTGTCGCTCTAGAGTGCTGTCTTTTGTGTCGACATCATGACAGCAGCCTCCTCGCCTCTGAGAATGTCGCAGCCTCTCGGCCAAGAGCAGCTAGCCGGCAGCCCCATATGAGGTAACTTAGGCCTCCCCACATGCTCAAGGCTGAAGTAAGCATACAAATGCAGGGATCCGCCGCCGGCAACGCTCTTGCTGTTTACTGGGGGGCTTTGACGCTAACACTGCTCTCTTTTCCCCACAACCCTTACGAAGAGAAAGTAGATTTCCATACATCATGAATATATACCCCTCCTTTTGAAGGCTGTAGTTTTTAATGCATGATTTCTTAATGGTGAGAATATATGGGTAGGTGGATTACCAGTTCCCACAGGGCAATGGTCAAAACAGTATCAGACACGGACAGTAATGGTTCTCCCCATTTACACGTATATAGCAAGTTACACTACGCTCAGAATGAGCTGGCAGTTCCTGTACTTCTGTTTGGCAGTCAACGTTTCCAATGGTGGTGTACACTGTATGGGATATCTGGCCCTGTTTAGGTGCTGTGCCTACACTTATTTTCATTCAGGTCACCTACCATTCCCCGCGTCGATACCCCACACCTCTTCCTGCGATTCACTACTACCTTCTTACAGACAAATGCGTCACACTACATCTAAATCTCAACAAATACCTTGCAAGACACAGTATAGTGCATGCCGGAAAGTTCAACCTGTCTCTATTACTGCTTTCCTTTTCTGTGTAACTCTAACATACAGATCTGCAAAAAAACGATGATATCCTCACACGCTATTCGAAGTCGTATGGAGCTATACGGATGGACTTTGTTTGCTGAGTTTAAGAATACGGAACACCCATACAGTTAAGGTACAAGGAATGCGACGCTCACTGGAACGATCGAGGGTCTCTGACAGGGCGTGTGTGCCTTTGGTGGTTATGGGTGCTCAACAGACAGGTTATCAGCAACTTTACCAAAATTAAAGACACAAATTTCGACACAGTTACAGAAATTGTTATCACACAGTGCGGCCTCATTATATCAGTCGAAACTCCTCAACCACTCGCATTCCACAACCAATCCATCCCATCATCTTAAGACTGGAGAATGGGCGAAAGTGCTATACCTGATATGAAAAGTATTATGAAAAGGAAACTTGCTACTCACCATATAGCGGAGATGCTGAGTCGGAGATAGGCACAACAAAAGGACGGTCACAAATGAAGCTTTCTGCCATTAAGACCTTCGTCAACAGTAGACGACAGACAGACACACACACACACACACACACACACACACACACACTCACACTCACGACTGCAGACTCAGGCAACCGAGCAACCGAATCCACACTGCAAGCAGTTGATGAAAGCCTTACTGGCCGAAAGCTTCATTTGTGACAGTTTTTGTTTTGCCTATTTGCGGCCCAGCATCTCCGCTATATGGTGAGTAGCAACTTTCCTTTTCATAATATTGTTACTTTCTATCCTGGATTTTCCATTGCTTGATGTATACCTGAAATTAAAACGGAAGTAAAAGAACAGGAGAGCTAAAAGAAAGGTACAAAGGTAAATGGCAGACTGATCACTTACATAAAACGTGGGTTACCCAGTCACGCTTCCTAAAATTTTGGGAAACAAGTTGGATAAATCACAAAACCTTAAAACTCTAATCACATTCGGTTGAACGTTACGTAAATTAGAAGAAGAGCCTGACGGTAAATTTCCCACTGCTTTATGGTTAAAAACTAAAGCACAATCTAATAAAATTTGGCGCACAGTAATCAGTACTCCACAAGCACTACACGTTGGAGGGTCCTCTCCCCGGTGCAAGAAGCCATGCATCAGAGGATTGTGACCTATGTGAAGATGAATGAGGATATTCTAATCTTTTCTTCATCTTGTTTACGTGGCTGAAAGGAGGTGCACCATGGAGTCGTAGTGGGATTTACAATATGAGACGCAGATTATTATCAGTTATTTCCAGCCACTTTTCTTCCCATTCACACTAAACTCTGTACTTCAACAGCGAGGTAGAATAGCATGCAAGGTGATGGCTCAATGACATAACTGAGAATCACTACACGCCTCCTTGGCTGCTAGATCTGTCTTTTCATACCACGCAATACCAGTGTACCCTGATACCCACCAGAAAGACAGCACCTTTACCAGCTGTTGTAATTGGAGGAGGGTGTCCTGTATGTTCTGGATTACTTTACCTGCTGGGTGCAGCCGTTGTAGAGAGCGGAGGGCACTTAAAGAATCGAAACAGACAAAGAATTTAGCGCCTGAAGAAAGTGTCATCTGCTCCAATGCCCGCAAGCTCGCATATAGCCTGCATCCAAGAGAGTAAATTCACGAGGCAGTTGGAGTTCGAGAACACGGTTGAGAAAAACAATAAAACAACCAGCCGAGTCTTCATGTTTCAACCCATCCACAAAGATAGTCACAGAGGTGTGGTGCTTAGTTAAAATATCACACAATAATGTATTAAAAGACATTAGGCTTAGTTCAATATTCAGTGTATTGTACCAGGTCTAAAGCTATTCTGGGTCTCTGCGGTAACCAGGGTGGCTGACGGGTTTGGAGATGCCACTGGACAGTGAGTGGCGGTTCCCCAGCCTCAGCACAGGGACTAGGTATGCGGCAGGATTTGTAAGCACCTGTGGCCAACGTCATACCCTCATGGGGGACAGCGTGAATAATCATCAGCTAAAAATGCCTTGCTGACCCATACACTGTCTATCCATAGTCTAGCTGCGAAAGCACGGAGGCGCTAAAAAACTGGAGGAACATGCGTACTGGGTTCTCGCTTTCAGGTCTCTCATGTGTGGTATTGCCATAGTTTGGAGTCAAAGATGAGGTTCACAAACCTCACAGAGTGTTAAAAGTGTAGAATGGTGTTCATCATATGCAAGTCAGGTAAACTAAAAATTCAACGACAACTGTTAAAATGAATATCTGCCGAGAACTGAAAACCATCCCTCACAGCCCACTACTCTAACCTCTGCACTGTAAGTTGCAACTTGTGGTTCACTGTTGCAACAGTGGAGGAAGAACAGACAACAGCAAAATCATCCACAAAGAAGGAGCACTATACAGGACTCTGCACTGTAGAGGCCATAATATTTAATGCTGCAGGAAACTAGAGTGTATAGCCCTGCAGGACAGGGGCGTCAGATGCATTTCTTTCACTCACTGTGGTTTTCCTGTGATAGCAGTTACATTTCCTCCACATGCGTCCTGAACCCATCAATCTTTACGTATGGCACGAGCCATCTATCACGAGGGGCAGCATTTTTCATCATGATTTCCTTCCAGGTACGGGAGCCCAAAATGGGTGGAGGCTCAGTCTTGAGGCGAGATGACTGCCCTAGTCAAATATCAGGGTTCATTGCCTCTGAAGAAGAATCGAAAGGGACATCAGAGAGGATGACATTGACGTCGTCTGACTGTTTGCTTCGCGATACTATCTTTTGGGGACGCTTTGCCTTTGATTTTTTGCCCTGGGTAGGCTACAGAGCCACGACTTCAGCTGTGGTTGTGGCAGCAGTGGATGGCGTTCCAGACTGCATCTCTGGAGCCACAGAAAGCTCGACAATGTCGGCAATCAGGGCTTTTTCTAACGTTCTGGGGGGAGGATCAGACTCAGAAATGACTGAAGAAGCGCACGTGCAGTGACAAACGCTGGTAGTGGCCCTGACACTAGTAAGACCGATTATGTAGCAGAATCGGCTTTCTGCATTGGTTGTTTAAGAACTAAAGCAAAAAATGCAGTGAACTTTGGGGGAAGCATGGTTTTACACCTCTTTTTGGTCCCATTATGTGGGATGAGCTTCATAGTCTTAAGCTCTTGCATCTTCCGTTCTTCCAGATACATGCCGCAGTGTCGACTCCAGATAGGGTGAGCTCCAGAGCAGTTGAAACACTTCAGCGGAGAGGGCACCATCAGGGGATGCCTTGCCACATTTGCCACAAGTGGCTTCAGCGTGACACCCAATAGTAGTACGCCAAAAGTGATGTTATTGGAAACAACGCATTAGGTTGGGAACGTAGGACCGTACGGTTGGGCGAAGGAAACTTGCCTTAACATGCTCAGGAAGTTCCGTGCCATTAGACGTCAGGATAAAGGAGTTGAACTTCACAAGATTCCCATCCACCCTCTTCACGATATTTGCGTGTCAGCTATACCTTCTGGAGCCCTCTCATCTATGAATTCCTCCTCGGAAATCTCCACCAGATCCTTGCACGTCACTACATCTTTGCTGTAATTAGGTGTTGTGCATCTCACTTTTGATGGCATATTGTCCAAGGCATTGTGCTTTCTGTAGGTTCTTAACTTGCTGGGAACTAAATGTCTTCCCCAAGGGGGTCTAGTGACGCAATCGTTTAACTGATTTTAAACCAACAGCAATGATTTCTAACCCTTTTTGAATATGAAAAGGCGAATCTTTCTCGAAGCTACCCTCTTTTCTTTTTACTATTAAAACACATTCTGCCTGCCAGCAAATGTTTTGTTACTAGACCCACCTAAGTCAGGAGGACTGGCTACACGAGCCCTCTTATTTTACTGGGTGTTAGTATCTATCAGCGGCCCAACCTTTCCGCTGGGAGGAGAAGGAGATAATTTCGAGGTTTCGATCTCTTTTGAACGAGCAACTAGGAAAATAAAAGTCCATCTAGACAGAGCCCCGCATGCCCGTGTAAGGCATTTTTAGCTGAGGTGCGCTATGATCCTCAGAGTTTCCCGCTAACGACTGCACCACCTCAACAGCCGTGCATCCCATTAGTCCGCAGCACACATTGAGACTGATCGGTTTTCTTATAGAGGTTTTTACCATCCTCGCGGTCCGGGCGGTCAAGTCTGTGACTGCCGCGGCGTAGAGTGGTAGCTGAAGCATGCCAGAATCTTATGGTGACAGGAGACTGGCGGCGGTTACCAGTTCCCAGCTCAGGAACCCTGGGGTCACCAAGCCCGTACCCGGAAAGCGAACGCCGATGTCTTGAGGCGTTTGCTGGGATTTCCTTCGCTGATTACACAAATCTTTTATTGTGCCTCCCCAAAATGTCGGAAAAAAAGATTGTTCCGTTGTGGAACGTGCCTTTCACCGTATTACCTACACCGATGCACAACGTCGACCGTATGTTGTGCGTGTCTTCTCTGGAAACAAACATTTTCTACCCATTCACAGCTTTGCTGTTTACTACAGTGACGCCCCCATTAGTCTTCATTTTCGAACTTGCAATCAGTACTCCTGTGCTCTCTCTCGAGTTTGTTTTCAGCAGTGCTGTACATTAACAGTAACACAAATCAGTAGGGATACGTTTTCAGACGCAAGTTGCGTATGGATTCGCTGAATGAAATTCGACTGCTGCGCAACGAAGTTGTACTGGACACGTATGGTGGTTTCTCATACCTCTGAATTATAGATGCTATTGCATTTGTTTAAATGGTTCATGGTGCTATCACGAGCAACGCCACCGTCCTGTTGTATAAAAAGTCGTCCCCATCGCCAACCTGTCGCTGGGCGTGTAAGACAAATATCACGGTGAGGAAAATATGAACTGCTAAAACCTCTGCAAAGACCTGCAACTTATTGCTGTCACCGCCTTCCTATATCTAAGCACATACTGCTCAAGCCACAGTACACTGCATGCTGGAAGGTACTTCACATCTCACTCCAGATATCCTACGATTAGTGTTGTTTCTAGTGGTCTTTAGTCAGTAGCATACTAAACGGTAGTGGAACTCCTCACCTATTTCGATGTGATCGTTGGATATGTCCCGTCAGTCCTCTGCAAATCTCAACAGCCTATGGGTGCTACAGCTTTCGTAATAATAACAGCCTTCATCTAAACTAATATTCTACTGTAAAGTGCACGGTGTTGGCCACGTCATAACAGTATTATCTAGTTTAGCTCCTATTCGAAACACACGTTACTGATTGAGTACAAATGGTTATCTGTATTACCCTGAATGTACCTTAATCGTGTCTTTGATTGCTAAACTACAAATAGGTGTTTCAAAGGTGAGAATGTATGTAATAGTTCTCCTCTACCCGTGGTCCAGTCGTGTTCCGGCACTCGGCCAGTGCACATCGCGCGGAGACGGGCGGTAGCGCGGGCCAGTGTTTACGTCGCGAGCAGTGCTGAGGTGGAGAGCTGAGCAGCGTGTGCGAGCGCTGTTAACGTTTGTTTCTGTATAACTGTTGTAAGTAAGATGTCGACAATTAACAGAGCGAACAGCGTTCAGTGTGTTTTCGATCGCGCTGCCTTGCGACCGACGGCGTTTGAAATTCATGAGTGGATCTTTGAGGATTTGAAATTGCCTGAAGATATAGTCGACACATTCCAGTTAGACTTTGTGCAGTACTCGTTATTTATCAAATTTATTTCGAGTGACACTTACGAGAAATTCGCTGAGGAGCATGTTGGTGTGAGACCATTCCGTCATAATGATGGCAGTATTAGTAATGTCCAAATCGTGCCTTCGGGATACGGAGTAAGAACCGTCAGGGTATTTAATGTGCCACCGGAGTGCCCTAATGATCTGATTGCACGTTCTCTGTCACTGTACGGCGCTGTTTTGTCAGTTACAAATGAAAAATGGTCGAGTGCCTATCGCTACCAAGTTAACAGCGGGGTGCGCAGTGTACGTGTAGATTTGAAAAAGCATATACCTTCGTATGTTGCCATTGGCGGCTGTCGTGCACAGGTAACTTACATTGGTCAAACCCCTACCTGTTCGATCTGCCATTCAACTGAACATCTGCGGATGAACTGTACACGTAGACGTCCATTTCAACTTCCACGGGAACGTCCTGCAGACGGTAGTGAAAAGCTAGTACCACTATTGAGTGAGGTGGTCGCGGGGACTGTACCACCACCCCGGCAGCCGGAACATGTCAGCGAGGCGGAGGTGCCAGTTCAGGTGGAATGCAGTGCCAAAGACATTCGCGGTAGGACGGACGTCGATTCGGCACCGTCATCTTCACCGGGGCAGTTACCGCTGGATACCAACGATGCGCCAGCCACCTCTGAAACTAAGCCGTGTGAGATACAGGAGCGGGTGCAGATCAGTTTGCCTGAACCACCCCTATCGGTAGAGACTGTAGCAGACACGAAGAAAGGCCGCCGAAGGAGAAGCAAAGGGAATAGTAGCAAAGAGGAAAAGTCGAATGATTTAGGACCCGTGCACATGTCAGAAAGTGGCAGCGAGACTGAACCTCAATCTTCTTGCCCCGTGCGCTGCGAGGACACCGCGAGGCAAGAACGCATTCGTGAACAAACCAAACACCTGAAGGCACTACTGAGCGCTGAAAGGGATCAGAGCACCGTAACGGCCAAGAGGAAGAGCGAGCAGAGCAGCGAGCAGCTGCAGCAGCGCTCCCGCAGGAACTCGCTGACGTCAGTCGCAGCCCCGCGTGGTGGCCAGGCGGATGCGACCACGTTGACAGACTCAGCCGGCGGTGGCGGGCAGGGCGGCGCGCGCACCGCGCAGCACCCCGACAGCAATGAGCCGTGGTGGCAGCAGAACGAGGAGATGCAGCAGTAGCTGCTCTCGCGCATGACCATCGCGCTGCGACCTTCCCCTCCCTGGTCCGTTATTGGTTTTGACATTTCGTTTCGTACTCCAAACGTTACCAACGAGTTTGGTTCAAAGCCGGAGAGAAGGACGATGCGAAACTCACAGCTCATTGTCCTCTGAACCATCATGGGTGACAGCCAAACCTACAACATTACCACACTTAACATCAATAGAATTCAAAGTGCGGTGAAACTCCGTTCGCTAAATGATTTCTTGTATGGTACCAGCGTTGACATTGCCCTCCTACAGGAGGTAGTCACAGCCTTAGAAGTGCCCGGTTACGTTCTTATTGATAACATCAATCTTCAGGATGCTGTAGGCACTGCCATCCTTCTGCGCGACGGTATACCCTTTACGGATGTGCAGCGGCTGCCCAGTGGTCGTGGCATTTCTCTTCGAGTGAATGGTGTGCAGATTGTTAACGTGTACGCCCCCTCAGGTAGCACTCATAAGAGAGATCGTTCAAAATTTTATAAAACCGAGGTTCCCATTCTTCTTAGCGGTTATCGTGAACATCTCATCCTTGGTGGTGACTTCAATTGTGTGCTCAATGACAGAGACCAAACTCCTAACACGAACAGATGTATCGAACTTGAACATTTAATTCGTGGCATGCGTCTTCACGATACATGGGAACAACTGCACGGTGAACGGGTAGCGTACACCTTCGTAACCAGTCATTCTGCCAGTCGGCTGGATAGGATCTATGTGTCCGATGCCCTCCAGCGACACACTGTGAACTGTGACATAGCTCCTGTCAATATCTCCGACCATTGTGCATATCAGTGTTACCTCAACCTACACCGCCAGCCAATTTACCGCGGGAAGGGCTACTGGAAATTGAATGTCAGCCTTCTGCAGGATGCCCAACTTGAAGAGGAGGTGAACTTAACGTGGCAACAGCTCCAGCGGCACCGACGTCGTTACGCTAGCGTTCTACAGTGGTGGATTCAGTGTGCTAAGCCTAAATTACGCCTGACCGTCATGAGCTACGCCCGACAAAAAAGCTTTTGGCAGAAACAGACTATTGAATTTTATTATCGCTGTTTGAGAGAACTGTACAGTCGCACTAACAATCCTTCTCGAGGCATCGACGTAAAGATCAAACGATATAAAGCGAAAATCACTTCGATACAACGCCAACGCATGCATGGCATCATCGTGCGAGCCCACCCTAAGGACGTTGCCGCCGAAGAACGGGCCTCTCTGTACCACATCCTGAGAACGACGAAACGGTGTAAAGCCATGTTGATTGAAGCCGTCGTTGATGACGCTGAGAATGCCATCACGAAGCAACGTGACATCATCTCGCACGTCTACGACTATTATAGTCAACTTTACAAGAAGCAACTCGTTGATGAACGCTCGTGCGAGGATTTTCTTAGGACCTTGAGCTGTCGCTTGTCACAACAGGATAATGCAAAGTTGGAATCTGTTTTCACACAGGACGAAATCCGACTGGCGGTTCACAGTGCAAAGAAAGGGAAATCACCAGGACCTGATGGTCTCAGCGCTGAGTTTTACCAGCGATACTGGAACGTCCTCGGTCCGACACTCCTCGAGATAGCGAATGAACTCTGGCACCTGGAAGTCATACCCAAGGCATTTACGGAAGGTATCATCCTGCCCTTACCGAAAAAAGGGAACAGCAGGAAGGTTGAAAACATGCGACCCATCACACTCCTGAATGCCGACTTCAAAATCATCACCAGATCGATTAAGCTAAGGATGCAAACCGTTATGTACAAGGTTTTAGGCAGTTACCAGTACAGTGCAGTGCAAGGTCGAAGTGGAATCTCAGCTGCCTGCGATTTGAGGGACATCATCTATTCATATGCTGAAACTAAAGGACAGGGCGCTCTGATCTTTCTAGATTTTGAGAAGGCTTATGACCGTGTACGTCATGATTTCCTCTTTCAAAGCATGAAGAAACTAGGATTTGGACCTCATCTCATAGAATTAATTAACAAACTTACTACAAACGCCTCTTCACGGATTCTCATTAATGGCCATTTTACAAAAGAAGTTTCCATCGAGCAGTCCATCCGCCAAGGATGTCCTCTCTCAATGATTTTGTACGCCATTGCAGTAGAGCCGCTCCTGAACAACTTAGTGCATAGCGGGATCGGGCTTAGCGTCGAGTCTGTCACTATCCCATGTATTGCGTATGCTGACGATATATGCGTAACTGTGTCATCATCGCAACAACTTCTGTCAGCAGCAACTCTTCTACAAACATTCACGTTTCTTTCAGGAGCAATACTCAATAGAACTAAAACCACAGTTTTGCAAATCGGTGGCGGTATCGGAGACATATCCCATGTTACCTGGTGCAAGGTAAAGGATTCTCACACAACCCTCGGTGTTACTTTTGAAGCCAAACCAGACAAATTCCTGACGAAGAACTGGTCACACATGCTTAATAAATTACGTGCTGCTTTGATGCTTCACTCCGACCGTGACTTGAACATACTACAGAAAGTTAAGACCATCGAGATCGCCATTACGAGCAAGATGAATTATTTGGCGCAAATTCTTCCAATCTCCGACCACCTAGCCAAGAGTATACAACAAGCGTTATGTTGGTTTATTTTTAGGGGGCATATTTTCAAAGTTCAGTTCGATACCTTAACCTTACCTTCGTCCAAAGGTGGCCTTAACCTCATTAAAGTACACAAAAAATGTGTCACCCTGCTCCTAAATCGCATCAGGAAGGAGTTTCGTACCCGGAGGACCAGTCTCATCAGAAACCTCATTCAGCGGTGGAAACCTCATAGCTTGGACCCACCCGTTAATATCGCCGGTATTCCACTTTCTTACCGACATGTGCGACTATACTACATGGAAATGAGCTACATTCGACACAACATCGTCGATACCGGAAGCCTGACGAACAGGAAGCTTTATGACCTTCTCATGACAACAAACCACAGGAATCGTCTCGAAGAAAAATATCCACATATACATTGGAGTATAATATGGCGGAATGTGCACAACGACATGTTACCATCACGCGTCATAGCAGACTGGTACCTCACAGTCAACGATAAAGTAGCAACGAATGAAAAGCTACATAAAATAGGCCTTCAACCAACGCCCAACTGTGACGCATGCGGAAGAGTCGATACGCTCCTTCATAGGTTCACTTGCGGACATGCAGAAGAAATTACAACCTTTCTTCGTCAACGATTGTCAGTGATAGACCGTACGACGCCCAGTGATGTAGAACATTTAGAGATCACTCAGCCACAAAAACTGAGGTATCCACGAGCAAAAAACAACGCTACAACGTGGATCATGGGCCACACAGCATCGTTTATTATGCAGAATAGGCATGCTACTTTTCTAGACTATTATTCTTACATAGAAATTGAACACTTTAAAATAAGCCAACATTGTGACTACAGGAGGATATTTGGAAATATGCTGAAAATCATAATTAACGGTTAAATGCTTCAAATACAATATTTGGATAGTAGAGGTTGCCAGTTGCCTGTATGTCTGAATCCTATTTGCTTCCTGGGACTTTATTTCTTGCCGGAATTTTAAGATACTATTCAGATGCTCACCAATGCAGAAGACATTTTTTTCTTTCCATTTTTCTCTCAACATTTTCCTTCTCTCGCAGAGCAGCGGGGCAACTTTCCGTTCGACAATGATGTGATAGTCTTTTGTGCACCTCAAGAAGACATATCCTTTCTTTTCTTATATTGCGCAACGGCAGCCTAGAACTCATAAATACTATGTTCATTCTATTTTCATTACAAATCGGCGCACATGTTTATTTTTCCCTTCCTAAAAAAAAAAAAAAAAAAAAAAGTGGTCCAGGGGTAGCGTCTCTGATAAAAAAAAAGAAAAGAAAAAGTTGGTAGAGCACTAAAAAAAATAAAATTAAAAAAAAGTGGTCTAGGGGTAGCGTCTTTGATTCATAATCAAAACGTCTTCGGTCCCGTGTTCGATCCCCACCACTGCCTAAATTTTGATAAATAATCAGCATTGGCGACCGAAGACTTCCGGCATAAGAAGTCAGCCTCATTCTGCCAACGGCCTTGTCAAAGAGGCCGGACGAGTGGATAGAGGTTCAGGGCACTCTCTTCTCCTAGGGGTGGGAAATTGCCCCTAAAGGCGGAAGAATCAGCAATGATCAACGACATGAGGATGCAGAAAGCAATGGAAACCACTGCATTAAAGACACGTAACGTGTATCCACAGGACAAGTGGCTTGTAGTTGAAGAAGTGTCATGATGATCTCTCCATTGCCAAAAGATTCCGGAATAGTCCCCCATTCGGATCTCCGGGAGGGAACTGCCAAGGGGGAGATTACCATGAGAAAAAGATTGAATAATCAACGAAAGGATAATGTTCTACGAGTCGGGGCGTGGAATGTCAGAAGCTTGAACGTGGTAGGGAAACTAGAAAACCTGAAAAGGGAAATGCAAAGGCTCAATCTGCATATAGTAGGGGTCAGTGAAGTGAAGTGGAAGCAAGACAAGGATTTCTGGTCAGATGAGTATCGGGTAATATCAACAGCAGCAGAAAATGGTATAACAGGTGTAGGATTCGTTATGAATAGGAAGGTAGGGCAGAGGGTGTGTTACTGTGAACAGTTCAGTGACCGGGTTGTTCTAATCAGAATCGACAGCAGACCAACACCGGCAACGATAGTTCAGGTATACAGGACGACGTCGCAAGCTGAAGATGAACAGATAGAGAAAGTGTATGAGGATATTGAAAGGGTAATGCAGTATGTAACGGGGGACGAAAATCTAATAGTCAAGGGCGACTGGAATGCAGTTCTAGGGGAAGGAGTAGAAGAAAAGGTTACAGGAGAAAGTGGGCTTGGGACAAGGAATCAAAGAGGAGAAAGACTAACTGAGTTCTGTAACAAGTTTCAGCTAGTAATAGCGAATACCCTTTTCAAGAATCACAAGAGGAGGAGGTATTCTTGGAAAAGGCCGGGAGATACGGGAAGATTTCAATTAGATTACATCATGGTCAGACAGAGATTCCGAAATCAGATACTGGATTGTAAGGAGTACCCAGGAGCAGATATTGACTCAGATCACAATATAGTAGTGATGAAGAGTAGGCTGAAGTTCAAGACATTAGTCAGGAAGAATCAATACGCTAATAAGTGGGATACGGAAGTTCTAAGGAATGGCGAGATACGTTTGAAGTTCTCTAACGCTATAGATACAGCAATAAGGAATAAGCAGTAGGCAACACAGTTGAAGAGGAATGGACGTCTCTAAAAAGGGCCCTCACAGAAGTTGGGAAGGAAAACATAGGTACAAAGAAGGTAGCTGCGAAGAAACCATGGGTAACAGAAGAAATACTTCAGTTGATTGATGAAAGGAGGAAGTACAAACATGCTAGGGGAAAATCAGGAATACAGAAATACAAGTCGCTGAGGAATGAAATAAATAGGAAGTGCAGGGAAGCTAAGACGAAATGGCTGCAGGAAAAATGTGAAGACATCGAAAAAGATATGATTGTCGGAAGAACAGACTCAGCATACAGGAAAGTCAAAACAACCTTTGGTGACATTTAAAGCAATGGAGGTAACATTAAGAGTGCAACGGGAATTCCACTGTTAAATGCAGAGGAGAGAGCAGATAGGTGGAAAGAATACATTGAAAGCCTTTATGAGGGTGAAGATTTGTCTGATGTGATAGAAGAAGAAACAGGAGTCGATTTAGAAGAGATAGGGGATCCAGTGTTAGAATCGGAATTTAAAAGAGCTTTGGAGGACTTGCGGTCAAATAAGGCAGAAGGGATATATAACATTCCATCAGAATTTCTAAAATCATTAGGGGAAGTGGCAACAAAACGACTATTCACGTTGGTGTGTAGAATATATGAGTCTGGCGACATACCATCTGAGTTTCGGAAAAGCATCATCCACACAATTCCGAAGACGGCAAGAGCTGACAAGTGCGAGAATTAACGCACAGTCAGCTTAACAGCTCATGCATCGAACCTGCTTACAAGAATAATTTACAGAAGAATGGAAAAGAAAATTGAGAATGCGCTAGGTGACGATCAGTTTGGCTTTAGGAAAAGTAAAGGCACGAGAGAGGCAATTCTGACGTTACGGCTAATAATGGAAGCAAGGCTAAAGAAAAATCAAGACACGTTCATAGGATTTGTCGACCTGGAAAAAGCGGTCGACAATATAAAATGGTGAAAGCTTTTCGAGATTCTGAAAAAAGTAGGGGTAAGCTATAGGGAGAGACGGTCATATTCAATATGTACAACAACCAAGAGGGAATAATAAGAGTGGACGATCAAGAAAGAAGTGCTCGTATTAAGAAGGGTGTAAGACAAGGCTGTAGCCTTTCGCCCCTACTCTTCAATCTGTACATCGAAGAAGCAATGATGGAAATAAAAGAAAGATTCAGGACTGGAATTAAAATACAAGGTGAAACGATATCAATGATATGATTCGCTGATGACATTGCTATCCTGAGTGACAGTGAAGAAGATTTAAATGATCTGATGAACGGAATGAACAGTCTAATGAGTACACAGTATGGTTTGAGAGTAAATCGGAGAAAGACGAAGGTAATGAGAAGTAGTAGAAATGATAACAGCGATAAACTTAACATAAGGATTGATGGTCACGAAGTCAATCAAGTTAAGGAATTCTGCTACCTAGGCAGTAAAATAACCAATGACGGACGGAGCAAGGAGGACATCAAAAGCAGACTCGCTATGGCAAAAAAAGCATTTCTGGCCAAGAGAAGTCTACTAATATCAAATACCGGCCTTAATTTGAGTAAGAAATTTCTGAGGATGTACGTCTGGAGTACAGCATTGTATGGTAGTGAAACATGGGCTGTGGGGCTAACCAGAAAAGAAGAGAATCGAAGCATTTGAGATGTGGTGCTATAGACGAATGTTGAAAATTAGGTGGACTGATGAGGTAAGGAATGAGGAGGTTCTACGCAGAATCGGATAGGAAATGAATATGTGGAAAACACTGATAAGGAGAAGGGACAGGATGATAGGACATCTGCTAAGACATGAGGGAATGAGTTCCATGGTACTAGAGGGAGCTGTAGAGGGCAAAAACTGTAGAAGAAGACAGAGATTGGAATACGTCAAGCAAATAATTGAGGACGTAGGTTGCAAGTGCTACTCTGAGATGAAGAGGTTAGCACAGGAAAGGAATTCGTGGCGGGCCGCATCAAACTAGTCAGTAGACTGATGACAAAAAAAAATCTTATACATAACGCCCACACTTCCGTTCTCTCAAATGGCTGTGTATATACAATGTGTATCTGTACTTGCCCTAATCTCTTTTATAGCATTTCTTTTGTCTCTACGCTTGGTATAGAATCGTGACGGCATAATGGTAGCAGTCGTAGTTGACGCATAGCGTTCTGTGATAAATACACAATCCTTCTTCACATTCTAGTGTGTCACAGACCTTCCAACACACTATCCAGTGGATTACGTGACGGGTCAAAAGGAAATAGTCATCTGAAGAGTTGACACGGTAGTCTGTTTCGTCTTAACTTGTTACTGAAATGGCCGGATTATGGCTCAAATGGCTCTGAGCACAATGGGACTCAACTTCTGAACTGCACGGCCACTCCGACCGGCTGGATTACAAATACGATTTGTTGAATACGGATTTGATGTTATTATTATACGTTGCTTGTACGTATACTTAGAACAGTAGGGGGGAGGGTGAGTTATGGTACACCCATGCTGATGAGTGGCCAAGATACAAATTTTAGCGGCAAAGATACGATTCGCCGTCAGCAGAGAGCGTGAGCGGTCCGAGCGGCAAAGACTACGTTGACAGGAGCCATCTACTAGAAGAAGAGCCGAGGGCCATCCAAAAAGTTAATTAACTGTTAGAAGTTATAATATCACTCTACATTTGTTTGGCAAATGGATGCTAAACGATTTCATATGGTTTTAAGTCAGTCGTGGGTGAGCTATTCTTGAGAAGACTCAACGTATAAGAACTTGACTGAACTTGGTATTCTCAGTACAGAGAACGTAGCTGTTGCGAGCTATATTGATATTGTCCGCTGCGGAACAGTAGCACTCGCCGTGTAGAGTGAATTAATATTTTTGGTACGAGTACTGCCTTGCTCGGCATAGCCAAAACACAGATACTGCGAATTATGTCTCTGAATTCACAGTAAGTGCTTAACGTGGTATATAGTGGAGGTAAAGAGGGAGATCTGGTCATTGATAATGCGGAGCGGAAGAAGATAAAATTTGAAAATATTTCGTTGGATGCGAGAATTCAATAGCTTTCACTGTGCAGAGACCAGTCTCTTGGCTCAAATGGTTCAAATGGCTGTGAGCGTTATGAGACTTAACTTCTGAGGTCATCAGTCCCCTAGAACTTAGAACTACTTAAAACTAACTAACCTAAGGACATCACACACATCCATGCCCGAGGCAGGATTCGAACCTGCGACCGTAACGGTCGCGCGGTTCCAGGCTGTAGCGCCGAGAACCGCTCGGCCACTCCGGCCGGCAGACCAGTCTCTGTTTCGATAAGTTGTGGTTGCAAAGGGCGATAATGTGCTTATAAGAAAAGTTACTTAAATTCGTTTTTGCATTCTCTAGCTTTGCGGACTAGTTTATTGCGGAGTTCAAATCTTTTGATTGATGTAGGAATTTGGTACACGCTGAATTTAGTGTCCGACGTAGGAAATTGTGTAACTGCGCGGTGCGTGGTGTGTTGTAGTTGTAAAAGATTCTTTATTTTCGCTTTGGGTAATAGTAACTAGGAAGCGACGGCTAGTATTTTGCTGGCACTAACGAATTTTCGAACGTGGTAACTGATCAGCCTTTCAGTATAAAGTTTTACCCACTCAGTGCCATAATATTGTCTAGAAAGTTGAGTAACAACTAATTGAAACCGTTTGCATAGATAGAGAAATCAAGGCTTTTCTTTTACTTACACATTTGGTTTTTTTCATGAGCATCTTTAAAGTAGAAACAGGTAGTGGATCGTGATCAGCCAGCATATTTAGAGTCTTTTCTTTGATCTGTTAAAATCTTATTGTAAAGAGCGGTGGTAACACGTAGGAGTTTTGTTTACATATGTTTCTGAATACCGTACCGATTAATTGGAAGGTTAAGAGTTTTGTGGTAACTCATACACTGTCATCGACTGCTCCTGTATATGAAAACAACAATGAGAGCAAAATGAAGCTATGATGTTTTAAACTGAAATATAACTCCGACTCTTAATTTATCCTATCATAGGGAAGAAAGGAAGTGAAAGATATTTTCCCCTTAAACAAAGCAAAAGAATGATTTGAATGAAATTACAATATAGTAAAATTAAAGTAAATATTAGTGAATGATCGTTAGGAGACATTCTTTGGCAGTAGCATTTAGACATGGTGTTAAGAAAAGAAGGAAGGTTGCATTACGTCACAAACTTTAAACCAATGTCCGCCCTCTTAACTAGCCCAAAACATTAGTTTCACCACGTTCATACCCCCCATAGTTCACTACGGTGACACTTGCCCGTGATGTCATTTTGACTGTGTCGTTATTACTAGAGCGAATACGCATTAAAGAAAAGAAAAACATTCGAAGTTGCCTTCATGACACTGTGTTATTCATGTAAGCTCTATAATTTTTAGTCTTTAAAATAGATGTTGCACTCATACAGCTGAAATAAAGAACAAGGAGCAATTGTAAACGGCAGTCTGGTAATGTGTTGGGCTATTTAAGGTGGCGGCAGACCACTCTGGCTTCAAAGCATCGTACGGCGCAGCCTTTAGTGCCACTTCCCCTCATTTTTTATCTCCATGCATTTAGTTCTGCGAAGTGACGAAACGTCAGAGAAGTTGTAGTGAATCAGCAACCCGAAATAATATTGACAAACAGTTCCATGCGTTCGATAAATACAAATATGGAATATTCTCCCTGACACTTAAATCTGTACTCGATGTTAACAAATGGTTCAAATGGCCCTGAGCACTATGGGACTTAACTTCTGCGGTCATCAATCCCCTAGAACTTAGAACTACTTAAACCTAACTAACCTAAGAACATCACACACATCCATGCCCTAGGTAGGATTCGAACCTGCGACCTGCGACCGTAGAGGTCGCGCGGTTCCAAGCTGTAGCGACTAGAACCGCTCGGTCATCCCGGCCGGCCGATGTTAACAAATCTCTACTTCAGAAAAGCTTTTCTTCCCATTGCCAGTCTACACTTTGCTGCCCAAATAGCAAAACTGATCTACTACTTTAAGTGTCTCATTTCCTAATCTAATTTCCTTAGTATCACTTGAACTAAATCGATTTCATTCCATTTCCTCGTTTTGATTTTGTTGATGTTCATCTTATATCCTACTTTCAAGGCACTGTCCATTCCATTCAACTGCCCTTCCAGATCCTTTGCTGTCTTTGACAGAATTGCAATGTCACTGGCAAAACTGAAAAATTTTATTCCTTCTCCCAAATTTTTGTAGGGGACAGGCTAAATCTCTGTCTCACTCTCTTGTCAATCAATGTTTCCCTTTCATGCCTCCCGACTCATATAATTGTCGTCTGGTTTCTGTCCAAGTTCATAAGCAATAAATTATGGTCAGAGTCTCTATTTGCCCCTGGAAATGACTTACAATTTAAAATCTGTTTTCGAAATCTCTGACTTACCATTATATAATCAATCTAAAACCTTCAAGTGTCTGTTGGTCTCTTCTATATACACAGCCTTCTTCCGTGATTCTTAAACCAAGCGTTAGCGACGGTTAAATTATGCTCTGTGCAAAATTCTACCAGGCGAGTTCATCTCTCATTTATTTCCTCGAAGTCCATATTCTCTTCCTTTTCCTCCTATCGAATTCCAGTCCCACATCACAATAAAATTTTCGTCGCCCTTAACTATCTCAATAATTTCATTTATCTTCTACTACATTTCTTCAATCTCTTCATCATCTGCGGAGCCAGTTGGCGTATAAAATGGCACTGCTGTGGTGGTGCGGGCTTCGTGTCTATTTTGGCCCCAATAATGCTTTCACTATGCTATTCATAGTAGCATATCCGCGTTCCTATTTTCTCATTCATTATTAAACCTACTCCTGCATTATCCCTATTTCATTTTGCATTTACAACACTAAAATCACGTTATCATAAGCCTGTTCCTGCTGTCATCGAACTTCACTAATTTCCAGTATAACAAAATTCAAACTACACATTTATTTTAAATTTTCTAACCTATCTGCCCGATTAAGGGATCTGCCGCTCCGAACCGTGGGACGCCCATTTTGTTTATCTTGATAACGATATCCTCCTGCATAGCCCCCAGTCGGAGATCCGAATAGGGAACTATTTTACCTCCAGAATATTTTACCTAAGAGGATGCCATCATTATTTAACAACACAATAGAGCTGCAAGCCTTCAGAAAAAATTGTGGTTGTAGTTTCCCCTTACTTTCAGGTCGTTCGCAGTAACAGCATAGCAAGGCCGTTTTGGTTGATGTCACAAGGCCAAATTAGTCAGTCACCCAGACTGTTGCCCCTGCAGCTACTGAAAAGACTGCTGCCCCTCTCCAGGAACCACACGTCTGTCTGGCCTCTCAACAGATACCCCTGAGTCATGGCTTCACCTACGGTACGGGTATCCGTATAGCTGAGGCAGGTGAGCCTGCCGACCGACGCGAGGTTTATGGTTCGGAGGGAGGGGGAGAGGGGGGGGTTATGTAAGACACATTGTTGTAAATTATTTTTACTAAAGGCTAAAGTTTGTCAAACAAATGAGATGAACGAATTGTGTATCCGTTCCCTATGTAGTCATAATGAGGAGTTCGTGGCCCGCGGTGTTACCAAGTGTGCTTCCAAACTGACGAAAGCCGGGAACACGGGGCTGCAAGCATTCGTTTCTGGTGTGATAGACGCACTGGCAAGTCGACTGGCCCGCGACATCTCTCGAGTAGAGTGCCAGAGAAAGTGTGTAGGACCAGGCGGCGCGCGACTGTTTCTTTTTATCGCTGCCATAAAGAGTTTGTCGCGTACTACCGATCGCTTCGCACGAACACCTGGCATTTATTAGCAATGACTTTGGTAACTTATCGCCAAAACTGCAGTTAAAACAGATCAGTAGTTTTGAAAAAAAAATCACAATTACAACAGCTGTGCAATTTATTCCCTATCGGTATCAGTTGTAATAACCTTCTTCACAGGAGAAAACTGTAAGGTAAAAAAGAGAAACGAATACAAAATAAATGAAGGCAATATAGATGATGGGGGAAATTAATAACTATTTTTAAAACCGCTGTTCTGACACCGCACACATCAGCGGCTGCAAAATACGTTTTAGTCAAATACGACACAGTCAAATGTAGAATGTACGTAACTGTTATAAGAGTCTGAATATAACACGTAAGAACGCGCTTAGATTAGCACAATTACAGTAATGTACAATTTGTGAGATCTTCGCGCTTAATAACTGGCACGTTACAATTTCCGAAGGTACAAACATTATAGATCAATTCAAACAAATACAAAGTGTGTATACATTACAGGTCACAAATGTTCTTTGGTCTAGTCAAAGTACAGTCACGAAAACATTGTAATGACTTGACGTTCAGTATCTGAAAGACAATGTAAATACATAATATAGCCCGATAGACTGAGGTATACAGGAATTAAACACTGTAAGTGAGTCAATCTATAGTCTGGTAATAGAGAAGGACTTTCGGAATGTGATAAGTTGCAGGTGAGGTTACTGTTGTATGCAGATAGACACATGCAATAAAAGTAAGATGAACGGTGAAAAGAGGCACAGAGAACAATTAATCTTTTTCTTCCTTAAAATTATGTAAAAGTGAGTAGAAACTAGTGCAGACGTAGTATTTGGCTCGTTTGTGAATCAATAGCCTACAATAAGAGACCTAAAGAAGATCTGGGTTTAGCACATGTAGACAAGTGTTCATAGAACAGATCATATATCTATCCAGCTGTTAAAGGTATTGGTTTACATATGAGACAGTGAAGGTAGCAAAGGCAATCTACACTATTGACCATTAAAGTTGCTACACTACGAAGATGACGTGCTACAGACGCGAAATTTAACCGACAGGAATAAGATGCTGTGATATGCAAATGATCAACTTTTGAGAGCATTCACACAAACTTGGCGCCGGTGGCGACACCTACAACGTGCTGACATGAGGAAAAGTTCCCAACCGATTTCTCATTCACAAACAGCAGTTGACAGGCGTTGCCTGGTGAAACGTTGTTGTGATGCCTCGTGTAAGGAGGAGAAATACGTACTATTACGTTTCCGACTTTGATAAAGGTCGGATTGTAGCCTATCGCGATTGCGGTTTATCGTATCGCGACATTGCTGCTCACGTTGGTCGAGATCCAATGACTATTAGCAGAATATGGAATTGGTGGCTACAGGAGGGTAATACGGAACGCCGTGCTGGATCTCAACGGCCTCGTATCACTAGCAGTCGAGATGACAGGCATCTTATCCGCATTGCTGTAACGGATCGTGCAGCCACGTCTCGGTCCCTGAGTCAGCAGATGGGGACGTTTAGAAGACAACAACCATCTGCACGAACAGTTCGACGACGTTTGCAGTAGCATGGACTGTCAGCTCGGAGACCATGGCTGCGGTTACCCTTGACGCTGCATCACAGACAGGAGCGCCTGCGATGGTGTACTCAACGACGAACCTGGGTGCACGAATGGCAAAACGTCATTTTTTCGGATGAATCCAGGTTCTGTTTACAGCATCATGGTGGTCGCATCCGTGTTTGGTGACATCGCGGTGAACGTACATTGGAAGCGTGTATTCGTCATCGCCATACTGGCGTATCACCTGGCGTGATGGTATGGGGTGCTATTGGTTACACGTCTCGGTCCCCTCTTGTTCGCATTGACGGCACTTTGATCAGTGGACGTTAGATTTAAGATGTGTGAGGACCCGTGGTTCTACCCTTCATTCGATGCCTGCGAAACCGTGCATTTCAGCAGGATATGCACGGCCGCATGTTGCAGGTCCTGTACGGGCCTTTCTGGATACAGAAAATGTTCGGCTGTTGCCTGGCCAGCACATTCTACAGATCTCTCACCAATTGAAAACGTCTGGCCAATGGTGGCCGAGCAACTGGTTCGTCACAATACGCCAGTCAGCACGCTTGATGAACTGTCGCATCGTGTTGAAGCTGCAAGGGCAGCTGGACCTGTACACGCCATCCAAGCTCTGTTTGACTCAATGCCCAGGCGTATCAAGGCCGTTATTACGGCCAGAGGTGGTTGTTCTGGGTACTGATTTCTCAGGATCTATGCACCAAAATTGCGTGAAAATATAGTATAATGTATTTGTCCAATGAATACCCGTTTAGCATCTGCATTTCTTCTTGGTGGTCAGTAGTGTATTTATTCGCTAGAAGAGATTGTTAAACATGGTATCGAATAAAATGCAGTGAATAAACAATGAAGATGAAAACGTTAGTGTTCGTCTTAACTAAACATTTGTCACAGTTACGTAACTCGACGAAAATTTCCATAAACTCAATATTTGATCACGGTTTCAGGCGCTAGTGAGGACTGGCGAAGAACCAGTCTCCCGAGAGCGGAGAAAGCTTCCGCCGCCCAGCTCCGCTGCTGCCTCTGTGTGCGATGACGCCGGATTTGCAACTGTTAAGCTAGAGCAGCCGCCGCACACGTACCACAAAAGGGCGGCGCACATAATGGGCAGCGGCCACGCGCTAGGAGCCCGCTAAGCTGATTAAAAGCTGCGAACCAGCAGCCGGATTCAGCAGCAGACGCGACGCAGGGTGTCGGGAATCCCCGCAGCGCCACCTGGCCTGCGTTTGCGAGGCGACGGCGGTAACCGCAGAGCTCCAGCCCCCCCCCCCCCCCCCCCCCCCGCCACACACGTGCCGACACACCTGCGCGCCGTTCTCAGACTCGCACGGTAAACTTTATCCGCCGCCTCAGCCGCGCAGCCGCCAGCACGGACTTAAAATCTCGAAAATAAAGCATGTGCCCCGCGGCATATTACTGAAGCTGCCTGGGGTTTCCACTCTGGACGCCACTTCTCTTAATATGACCAACGAGACAGGATTCGAGTTTAGGTTGAAAATAAGGAAGGAAATCTAGTCGCGAAACTGTAGCGAAAATGTTTGTTGTTAAGTTTTCAGCGTTACACGACGCACAACAGCAGTACGCAGTACAGAGGATTAACTTTATCTCGCATTAAAGATTCGTGGAATTACCCTCGAGGATTAAAAATATTAGTCTTTAAAAGGAAAAAGTTTGAGTTTTCTGCTTTATACTATGCCGACTCAAATTTTATGTGACGATACCTTTTCGCTGCGAAGGACTTTGGCTTCAGATGTCAAACAACAACTTTTAGGTCGAAAGTTATATCAATTTGTTGGTTATATTCCAGTCTCTTTCTTCCCCTACAGTTTTTACCCCTTAAACTCCCTTAGGCACCAAGGAGATTACTTAATGAGTTCTATCATTCAGTCCCCTCGTCTTCTCAGTGTTTTCCACATGTTCCTTTCTTCGGCGATTCTGTGGAGAACCTCCTCAACCCTTATCTCATCAGTGCGCGTAATTTTCAAAATTCTTCTGTAGGACCAAATCTCAAAATTTGCCTCGTTCTACAACATTACTTTTATTTAAGCTGTTTTTGTCTTACATGGCCATTTTCACTCCGGATCGTAGTTTCTTTGAAAGTCAAATTGTCGCTCTCCTAAACTTTATATAATTCTTTGTTGTTCATTACTTCCCACACTGTCTGTTCCTACATAATCCCATTTTCCTGTATTCATTAAATTCTTTTGTTTTATCGAAGTTGTCTATGTATGCAATATTGACTGTAGTTTCAATAGTTAAAGCTTTCTTTTAACTGGTACTTGTATTACTGTCCTCTTGCAGTTTTCTCATCAAATGTTGTTTATATTTTACTTTGTCCAGTTATTTAATGCAATCTGTTATATATCCACTGTTTTGAATATAGTGTTAATGTTAAAATGCAGTACCACCACACTCTCAAAGATTGCATTTACTGTATGTTCCCTCAAACACGTCCACTTTCCTGCATTTATTTATTTCTGTTTATATTATTGATATTGCGCAGGTTCCTTATGTATTCAGTACTTACATTGATAACTGTTTCTTCTTTCAATTGGTTTGTGTATTTGTCTCCATGTTTTATATCTTCTGATGTAGCCTTTTCAATTACTATTTTTATTTTATTAGTTTTCTTAATAGAAACTGTTATATAGGCATGCTGTTCCTATTTTGTGTTAAAGTTTTTCCTGCCTAATCCATTTTTATTTATGTGCTGCTCAATTTTTTACTTTTTCATTGCATTATCACGACACTGTCAAAGATGTTACTTACTGTATGTTTCCCAGTCTAGTCGTGTTACTTCTCTTCCAATGTTGTTTGCAAACATTGTAACTTCTTCTTTGGCAACGAAAGCAAACTAGTTGTTTGGTTGTTTCGGGGAAGAGACCAGACTGCGAGGTCATCGGTCTCATCGGATTAGGGGAGGATGGGGAAGGAAGTCGACCGTGCTCTTTCAAAGGAACCATCCCGGCATTTGCCTGGAGCGATTTAGGGAAATCACGGAAAATCTTAATCAGGATGGCCGGAAGCGGGATTGAACCGTCGTCCTCCCTAATGCGAGTCCTGTGTGAAAGCAAACTGGTGCTTTTCATTTATTATAATGTTGTTTACCAAGAACCGACGGAAGACTCTGTTAACATGAGATGTTTATCAACCGCTGAAAAAAGCAGGAATTTATATGATTCCATGTAGTTGTGTGGAGGTGTATGTGGGTATTACAAAACGAACTATCAAAAAACGACAACAAGAGCACAAGGCAATTGCAGGAGAGGGGAGACTGACAGATCAGCTATTGCAGAACATGCTTTGCAGCCAGATTCATTTTGATAGCCACAGCCACAGGAGGTACTGTAAAACGCTATATAGAGAGGCTGTAGAGATCGTGTAACAACCCAGGAATTTCAATAGAAAGGAGGAAGGCATAAAAAGAATGACATCTGGATTTTGATGCTGAAGAAGACGTGTATCAGTCTTCCACCATGGGGTGAAAGCAACGGCGGATGACAACGGCCAATTGCGCTCTCGTATTCAAAATATGTGACGTCACGCCACTGCATTGAAGCATGCAGAAGCTTAATTTGCTGCAGTCGGTAGCGAGGTAGTGTGTTAATCGGACATTCAAAGAAGCTACGATTGCCCTTGAAAATGTCCCCCGCAGTTGGGAACAAAACGGTGTGTTTTAATGTAAAATCCGTTCGACCACAGCGTAACAGCTCGGAACATTTTATTAAGTGCGACGTTTACGTCCGTGAAAGTTAACATATTCTGAGTCAGTCCCCCCACCGATTAGTTCTTTTTCGATTTCTATATATTTTTCCTGCTGTCATTACGCTTGGCTACCTTGCGCTGCCCGGTTAATTCACTCGTAAGTCATTTATATTGTTGTATTCCTGTCTTCCTCTGAACTTAGTCTTATCGTAGGTCAATTACATATTTCCCCTGTTATAAAAATTTTCTTCGCTGTACGTTCCTCATACCTATGTTTGCCTGTCCGCCATCAGTGGTTGCCATCTTTAGAATGTCATTTGAGTCGACAATTCCAGTTGGGTAAGCTTTACAGTTCACAAATCTTATTTTCGGTATCTCCTTCCGGCCATTATGTAATTCAGTTGGAATATTCCAGTGTCTCCGGTTCTTTTCCAAGTATACCTACAACTCCTGTTGTTCTCCAATAGAGTATTGGCTATTGTCTTCAGAAACTCATTGCGGAAGTCAGTCAGTCTTTCTCTTCTCTCGTCCCTAATGCCAAGCCCATATCTTGCCGTAACCCTTTGTTTGCGGGAATGCGTGGTGTCTATCCTTTTGGACATGTCCGAAAGAACAGACACCGCGCACTCTGATCAAAGGGTCCACCTTCTTCAGTGCGAATGCACAATTTCGTCCGACCTCCAGTGGGAATCACAGGGTAGTTTGCGTGGAGGACATAGACAGGGCTGCGCTCGGTGGGAATGTGGGTCGGCCGCGGGGCCTGGAGAGACAGTCTGCGCAGTGGCGGTAACACTGCGTGGCAGGTGGAGCAGTGGTTAATGCACCTGCCTAGTGAGCAGGAGATCCCGGGTTCGTATCCCGGTCCCACACACATTTACACTCGTCGCCGCTGATTCCGTGTAATGTTCCGCTGCAACTGACATAATCTTTCCCCATTCCTGTCTTTTCTCTCCAGCCCACGTTCAATTTACATGTAATCCTTGAAAATAATTTTCACAAATAAATTCAAAACGAAATTACCGGTTCCAAGCTTCACTGATCATCGTCACAGCTTCAGATTAGATTAGATTAGATTCAGTTTTCGTTCCATAGACCCAAAAAATGAGATGATTCTCGTGGGTGTGGAACATGTCGGAAAGTATGATATAAAAACATAAAACATTTGAATATAATCCTTACTAACCTGATCATCTGTCAGGAGATAGTCGAAAATAAGCTAATACAAAGCAGTAAACTGGGACATCTAATATTTACAGAATTAACACACTGTCAGAATGGAACACTGTTATCCACTATTAATAAATTTATCATACGCAAAATACCTAATCCTGACTGTTGTGACCAAATGTTGTCAAAACTGAACTCTAACAGATATTTTTACTTAAACTGACTAAACAGTCTGTGTTAAGATATTCATCTATGGAGTAGAATGAGTCGCCCATCAAAGTCTTTCAAACTCTGTTTAAACCGTACTTTATCTGAAACCAATTTTTTAATGGTTGATGGCAGTTTATTAAAAAAGTGTGTACCTGATAGTGGATCCCTTTTTGGATCAAGGCAAGTGATTTTAGGCCTTTATGTAGATTCTTCTTATTACTAATATTGATACTGTGTGCTGAGCTATTGGTTGGAAATAGAGATGTATTACTTCCAACAAGTTTCATTAAGGAATAAATATACTGAGAAGCAGTGGTTAGAATAGAAAGTTCCGTGAACAGGTTTCTACAAAATGTTCTTGAATTTACACCACAAATGGTTACTATCACACGCTTTTGTACCCTAAAAATCTTTGCTCGGTCTGATGAGGTGCCCCAGAATATGATCCTACACGACATAATAGAATGAAAGTAAGCAAAGTATAAACTTTTTTTATACTTAAATTTCCTACATCTGACATTATTCTCACGGCAAATACAGATTTGTTTAGGCGCTTAAGCAATTCTGTGGTATGCCATTCCCAACTGAATTTATTATTGAGTTGCAATCCCAGAAATTTAACACTGTCAACCTCTTCGATCTTCATGTCTTCATCTCTTCATGCTGGAAGGAAATTTCTTACAGGTTCTGAACTGCATATAGTGGGTCAAAGTTTAATAACAAAGAATTAGCTTTAAACTACATATTAATGTCAGTGAAAATTTGATTAGCAGCTATTTCTAAATCTGTACTTGACTTGCTACTTATTGCTATGTTTGTATCATCTGCAAACAAAACAAACTTAGCATCTGGCAATGTAACAGATGAGAGTGAGAGGTCATTAATATACACAAGAAAAAGCAATGGACCGAAATAGGAATCTTGAGGAACACCACATGTAATTAATTCCCAGTCAGATGCAAACTGACTGCTTACTGCACAGGTATTTCGCAACGACACCCTTTGTTTCCTGTTAGATAGATAAGACTCAAACCATTTCGCAGCGTTGCCGGTGACACCATAGCACTCTAATTTACGTAGGAGAAAGCTGTGGTTCACACAGTCAAAGGCTTTTCACAGGTCACAGAAAATGCCAGTAGCCTGTAATTTATTATCTAATGAATTAAGTAAATTCTCTCTGTAAGTGTAAATAGCTTTCTATATATCAGAAAGTGCATATCAAAGTTAAAAGCAAAGTTCTGCAGATTACATTAAAATTAAAATGCGGTAAAATAAATTAAATAAAAGTGACGTCGAAACATCAAATACATACTGGAGATAACACCAAACATTTGAGCAGATCTCCAGGGGCGTATTTAGGCAGTTACTACATGTGCAGGTGCACAGGGTGGCAACATTATGGCGGCTGCGAAATGTAGCAAAGGACAAAAAATTTTTAAGTATGATTTTAAGGTTCATAGCATCAACATTCAGGAATTCGCTAATTTATAAACTAAGTGTTGAAAAATATTTGTACCTCTCATTAAAGTCGTATTTCACTATTAGTCCACCTGTGTAACGTGTTCCATGTACGGACGTATTAAGGATCTGTCAAACAGGGAGCGTGCAACCCGAGCGGGCACCCGCCGACAGACTGAATGCCGCCCAAAGCAAGTATAGAAAACGTAAACAAATAAAAAATCCATAAGTTTCCGATTATAGTATTCTATGATGAAATGAATATTTTTAAGTTGAAACTCCCGCGATAGCTCCGCCATACTAAAAGGTATCAGATAGATTATATAATGGTAAGACAGAGATTTAGAAACCAGGTTTTAAATTGTAAGACATGTCCAGGGGCAGATGTGGACTCTGACCACAATCTATTGGTTGTGACCTGTAGATTAAAACTGAAGAAACTGCAAAAAGGAGGGACGTAAAGGAGATATGACCTGGATAAACTGAAAGAACCAGAGGTTGTACAGAGTTTCAGGGAGAGCGTATAGGAACAATTGACAGGAATGGGGGAAAGAAATACAGTAGAAGAAGAATGGGTAGCTTTGAGGGATGAAGTAGTGAAGGCAGCAGATAATCAAGTAGGTAAAAAGACGAGGGCTAGTAGAAATCCTTGGGTAACAGAAGAAATATTGAATTTAATTGATGAAAGGAGAAAACATAAAAATGCAGTAAATGAAGCAGGCAAAAAGGAATACAAACGTCTCAAAAATGAGATCGACAGGAAGTGCAAAATGGCTAAGCAGGGATGGCTAGAGGACAAATGTAAGGATGTAGAGGCTGATCTCACTAGGGGTAAGATAGATACTGCCTACAGGAAAATTAAAGAGACCTTTGGAGATAAGAGAACCACTTGTATGAACATCAAGAGCTCAGATGGAAACCCAGTTCTAAGCAAAGAAGGGAAAGCAGAAAGGTGGAAGGAGTATATAGAGGGTCTATACAAGGGCGATGTACTTGAGGACAATTATATGGAAATGGAAGATGATGTAGATGAAGATGAAATGGGAGATATGATACTGCGTGAAGAATTTGACAGAGCACTGAAAGACCTGAGTCGAAACAAGGCCCCTGGAGTAGACAACATTCCATTGGAACTACTGACGGCCTTGGGAGAGCCAGTCCTGACAAAACTCTACCATCTGGTGAACAAGATGTATGAAACAAGCGAAATACCCGCAGACTTTAAGAAGAATATAATAATTCCAATCCCAAAGAAGGCAGGTGTTGACAGATGTGAAAATTACCGAACAATCAGTTCAATAAGCCACAGCTGCAAAATACTAACACGAATTCTTTACAGACGAATGGAAAAACTAGTAGAAGCCGACCTCGGGGAAGATCAGTATGGATTCCGTCGAAATGTTGGAACACGTGAGGCAGTACTGACCTTACGACTTATCTTAAAAGAAAGATTAAGGAAAGGCAAACCTACGTGTCTAGCATTCGTAGACTTAGAGAAAGCTAGAAGGCAATACTGACCCCACGACTTATCTTACAAAAGAGATTAAGGAAAGGCAAACCTACGTTTCTAGCATTTGTACACCTAGAGAAAGCTTTTTACAATGTTGACTGGAATACTCTCTATCAAATTCGGGGCGGGGCGGGGGTAAAATACAGGGAGCGAAAGGCTACTTACAATTTGTACAGAAACCAGATGGCAGTTATAGGAGTCGAGTGACATGAAAGGGAAGCAGTTGTTGGGAAGGGAGTAAGACAGGGTTGTAGCCTTTCCCCGATGTTATTCAATCTGTATATTGAGCAAGCAGTAAAGGAAACAAAAGAAAAATTGGGGGTAGGTATTAAAATCCATGGACAAGAAATAAGAACTTTGAGGTTCGCCGATGACATCGTAATTCTGTCAGAGACAACATAGGACTTGGAAGAGCAGTTGAATGGAATGGATGGTGTCTTGAAAGGAGGATATAAGACGAACATCAACAAAAGCAAAACGAGGATAATGGAATGTAGTCGAATTAAGTCGGGTGCTGCTGAGGGAATTAGATTAGGAAATGAGACACTTAAAGTAGTAAAGGAGTTTTGCTATTTGGGGAGAAAATAACTGATGGTGGTCGAAGTAGAGAGGATATAAAATGTAGACTGGGAATGGCAAGGAAAACGTTTCTGAAGAAGAAAAATTTGTTAACATCGAGTATTGATTTAAGTGTCAGGAAGTCATTTCTGAAAGTATTTGTATGGAGTGTAGCCATGTATGGAAGTGAAACATGGACGATAACTAGTTTGGACAGGAAGAGAATAGAAGCTTTCGAAATGTGGTGCTACAGAAGAATGCTGAAGATTAGATGGGTAGATCACATAACTAATGAGGAAGTATTGAATAGGATTGGTGAGAAGAGAAGTTTGTGGCACAACTTAACGAGAAGATGGGATCGGTTGGTAGGACATGTTCTGAGGCATCAAGGGACCACCAATTTAGTATTGGAGGGCAGTGTGGAGGATAAAAATCGTAGAGGGAGACCAAGAGATGAATACACTAAGCAGATTGAGAAGGATGTAGGTTGCAGTAGGTACTGGGAGATGAAGAAGCTTGCACAGGATAGTGTAGTATGGAGAGCTGCATCAAACCAGTCTCAGGACTGAAGACCACAACAACAACAACCTCCGACTGTTCGACCGTTCCTCCCTCCATCTCTCTTTCTCTCTCTCTCTCTCTCTCTCTCTCTCTCTCTCTCTCTCGAGGTGGCGCAGTGGTTAGCACACTGGACTCACATTCGGGAGGACGACGGTTCAATCCCTCGTCCGGCCATCCTGATTTAGGTTTTCTGTGATTTGCCTTAATCGCTCCAGGCAAATGCCGGGATGGTTCCTTTGAAAGGGCACGGCCGACTTCCATCCCCGTCTTTGCCTAATCCTATGAGAGCGATGACCTCGCAGTTTGGTCTCTTCCCCCAAACAACGCAACCCAATCTCTCTCTCTCTCTCTCTCTCTCTCTCTCTCTCTCTCTCTCTCCTTTGTTTTCCTTTCTCTGGCGTGCATTATTGGTAGGCATATCATGTGCGTCCTCAAAACAGTAGCCTTCTCCCCGTGTGGCCCAGGTAAGCTAAAAGTTTGGCCACCCCTGGTGTAGATGACTAGCTTCGTGTTTTATGATTACTACTATTTTGGAAATATATATTTACAATAAACAGCGAAATGATGTGGGTGGTTTTCTAGCGTAAACAATGTTCTGTCATAAATAATGATCTTCAAAGCAGCGACAAAGGAATAAATTGTCGTAAATAATGTGCTTGCCTCGAACGAATTTACAAGTCATTCCCGTGAACGCATGGGCCTTTACTTGTTCGTTTCAATGTTTCAGACTTTCGGTTAAATGAGCTTGTTTAACGTTTGCATTTTCTCCCGAGATTTCGAAAATAGCTGAAGAAACGAGCATCCGAAGACCACAGTTCCTTGCGAAATGCTTAAATTCTCCGTCATCTTGTCGTTTAGCGTCAAATTTATATTTCAGTTTTGTTCGTTACCTCGCAGCAAGTGCAAATAAAGGCAACAGTTAATCATGATTAGAAGTGCATCTCCTATTTACTGGACAAGAGCGGACTCGCTCGCAACGATGTCCATTCTAACGCTGGATCGCATCGTCCCGTCCGCGCTCTGTTTGAGAGCTGCCGACCAAAGCGGTCAGAGTGATCTGAGCACACGGGCTCTGTTTGACACGGTCTTACTCTCCACCTAATCACGTAGCCAACGAGATCTTGAGTGTGGCGTGTAGTGTAATTCTTCATCCATTCGTCGTCATGTTGCCAACAAACGCACCACATTTCCCGTTGTTCTCAACTTAAAATTAAGTTACATAATCCGACTACTAACGGGTCATGAAGAAGTTGGTTCTGCCGTACTTGATATAATCAAAGTACTGTCGACTATTCGGCTTGTGACTGTCCAGCTTCCTTACTATCCGATTTTCTCGATTAACATCATAATAATATTTGTCCATAATAAAATGAGGATTAACTTATTGTACGTACCCATTCAAAGTGTTTTTTATATCTTTTGTGCTTCTAGCACTTCTGGAGTCACAATTGTAATAATGAATAAATTACGGGAAAAATCATGTTTAGAAGCGATCACAAACAACAATAAACACTCGTAGAGAGCAGCTCTTTCGGCTATCCTGTGTTGTTTGATTCTTCAGCTGCATATCAGACGGCGTAAGTGCGTGCGTTGTTAAACTGTTATTTTGAGCCTCTTCTTGTGTTTTAGTTAAAGAGTTCAAATTGGGTGATGAACGAAAAAACTTGTAGTTATTACGGAAATAGGAAAACGTTAATAAAAGTGGATTTCGGTATAAAAAAGCGCGCTGGAAGAGAGAATTAATGAAACTCCGTCGCATCTTTGGTTGTCTAACATGACTTTCCGTCAGATTAGGCCGGATACTTGGGTGTCTACTATATGTTCAGTTTCCAACACACAACATCTCAAATATTTTTCTCTAGTTCACGGTAGCGGTGCGGATGGACGATTTAAGTTAAGAGGTGCTGCTTATCGAAATAAAGCTGAAGAAAAAAGACTTTTCCAGAAAATACCGCTACTGAACCTATATTTTATTGGTAAAAGTGCAAGTGAATCGTTTAGCTATGAATATTCAGGTGCAGTATCTGTTCAGATGAGTTCTGAACAGTGAAGAGAATGCAGAAGTTCTAACTTTCGGGGATTCGGAAGCATGTCAAGAATCTACACGTTAGCAGAGGATTTTCCTGTTTGCAGTAATGGCCCATTTAATTGGGAAACAAGGAACAGACACTAGATTATTTGGTTAAAAATGGTATTAATCGAAACAAAAATTCTGATTTTTTTTATGTTTCTGCAAACATGAGGTAGCGACAGCCGCATTCATACTCCATGCCCATGAAATTCCTATCCAAATACGTGTGCACCTACACACAGCTCCTGGCGCGACCGACCAGCCACCGCCAACGAACACAGGTGAAGGTTACATTCCTCTATACAGTCACCATTATACTGTCATAACACTCCAAAACGCGCGCGGTTGGGCGCGTGTGTCAACACGCCCTGCGATGTTCTGCATTCAATGGTAAAGACTAGTATCGCGTGGAGATGACTCGAATATAAGACTGGCGTGAACGCATTTAGGCGTGCTATGACAGTATAATGGTGACTGCGTAGAGGAATGTAACTTTCACCTGTGTTCGGTGGCGGTGGCTGGTGGGTGCAGCACAGTGCGCATTTCTGGCCAGTCGCGCCAAGACCTGTGTCTAGGTGAACACATATTTGGAGACGAATTTCATGGGCATGGAGTATGAATGCGGCTGTCATCACCTCATGTCTGCGGAAGCCGAGCAGTTTGCTGTTGTGTACTGAAATGAGGAGTTGTTTGCGTTTCGGCAAACTGTGTATTGTGACACCAAGCACATTAGGGTGTATGTTTTGTGTCAGTGTAGTGGATATATTCGGTCACTAAGGAAAATGTTTGAAACTAAATAGAGTGAACTCGTTCTTTACTCCCCCCCAGCAGCCCAGATCAGGCTCAGTCGTCTTCTCTCACGATCTTGATTTACGTCACAAAACGGACGACAGCGTCGTAGACCTTGTGGGGAACGCACTGTTTACCGCCATAATGGATAACTATATTTCCATTATCAGCTGGTGTCACTGTGGCGTACTCCGATGTCGAGGAAATGTACTAAGAAAATTGGGACATGGAGCTCGTTGTAAACACACTAGGTGGCGCCATCTTAGATTACGGTAGTTGCGTCACTACAGCGTCCTCTAGGGGCATCGCTATGATCAAAGTTCAGGCTCAGAGGCGAATACACTTGCTGGTGGTGTGGCCTCTAATTGTTTAAATAAAGGCTGGTATATGATTTCGACAGTTGATGATTAGCAAGCAGTCTTTTACATGGATTATTATTTTGACAATTTAGGAGTTGTTTTGCTACATGGGCGTAAATACTGTGTGCACTGTTTATGAGTGGTTTGTATGTCTGCAGACTGTGCAATGTGTTATTTTTGGCAGTTTACGATTAGGAAGTGTGTGTAGAGTTTTATACATGAGTTATGTAGGAGTAGTTTGCTGGTCTGTATGCTGTGGGGCATGTCAGAACGTGTGTTCTGTGGTACATATACTCCATACCTAAGTAAAATAAATAACGTACACTCCTTCCTTCCTCCATCAGCCTAGTGCGCACTGAGTCCTTTTACCACCTGCCACTAGGAAGTGGGCCGGCCTTGGTGGCCGAGCAGTTCTAGGCGCTACAGTCTGGAACCGCGCGATTGTTATGGTCACAGGTTCGAATCCTGCCTCGGGCATGGATGTGTGATGTCCTTAGGTTAGTTAGGTTTAACTAGTTCTAAGTTCTAGGGGACTGATGACCACAGCAGTTAAGTCCCTTAGTGCTCAGAGCCATTTGAATCACTAGGAAGTGGTGGTGGTGAGCTTCGTTTGCAGCAATTTTCTTACGTTGGTAGCGGAAACACAAGTGAGCTTTGTTTACTGGCTGATTTCACACTGAGGTTAATACAAGTGTCCCTTTCTTCACGCACAATTTTCTTAGGTTGGTAGCGAAAAAGCAATTAAACTTTCTTTGCTGCCAGAGTTCAAACTTGGCGAGGGTTCCTAGGAGGAAGTGGTGGTTGGGTGGCTAAGGTTAGTACAAGTGTCCTTTCCTTACATGCGTATTTTTAGGTTGGTAGCGAAAGCGCTAGGGACCTTTCTTTATTGCAAGAATTCGAACTTGGCGAGGGTTCCTACGAAGAGGTGGCTGTCTGGCCCTTGAAAAGTAGTTGAAATTAGGTAGTTGAAGACATTTTCATACCTATATGAAATAGTAAATTTAATTATTTAATATGATGAAAATTGAAATGGAATTAAGTACTTAGGTAATTGATAGGTTAGATGTGTAACATGGGTGAAAGCATATTTACAGAAGACTATGTACAGCTTGTGTATGGTCGTGGCATCCGAGGGTGTGTGATGTGAGTGGCGTGACGCCTGCAGCGTGGGAGCATGGCGCATGTCTGATTGTAACGTACGCTCGCACTAGAGAGTAGATGATCTTGTGTCAGTTAACTTAACGAGAGTGTTCTTTGTCAAGCAAGCCACGTGGTGGACCGGCGGTTGTGTGAGGTTGGGGAAGATTCCACTCTCGGGCGAATAATTTTGGCACGAAGCGTTTGGGAGGCGCAAATACACTTGGTGAACGGACAACCTACCATTGTGACAGTTGAAATTTGTAGGATGTGGACTGTTTCGTACGTGTGATCGATTATGGTGCTGGAATTTGAAGTTGTGACAGATTTTTGCTATGGATGTAAGGCAAATGGCTTTCTTCCCGCCGAAATCGGACATCGTAAATAAATAATAGATGATAATGATGCGAAATAGAAGTACAGTTACGAGACATTATGATGTTGGAATTTTAATTTGGCGCAATTTTCTAGTGGAGGTAGGCCAATAATAATAAATAATAATAATAAATGATAATGAATAATAATAAAGACAAGTATGGTCTTGCAGCCATTATACTGCTGGAATTTGAATTTGGCGCCAATTTTTTTCTGGAGGGTTAGGTTAGTGGAGGTAGCCCATTTGATCTACTTTCCCGCCAAAATTCGAACTTCCCCCCAAAATCCACCATCTTGGATGACATCATACACTGTTGCCAAGTCTACATCTTGGATGACGTCATCGCCGCCACCTTGGATACATCTTGCAACAATGGAATGTGGGGCAAAACGAACCTTGTGCCGCTACTCATGGTGTCCTCGACTACCGCTACAGGTTCCATGGAGAGTTGAGTTGCCCGAAGCACGATAATTTCCCACATTGGCCTGCATCGTCGGATTGGTGCACGTTTCGAGAAGCTGTTCGCCTGGATGTCAGCATATCTGGAAACGACCACTGATCTGGTGTGGCAAGAAACGTGATAGACCCTACAAGGTCGTGCTGCACAGTCTGAGGCATCTTGTCACAGTCCACAAGTATCCACACGCTGGAGGTCCGAATTCTCCCTCCGGCATGGGTGTGTGTGTTTCCTTAACGTAAGTTAGTTTACGTTAGATTAAGTAGTGCGTAAGGATACGACCGATGACGTCAGTAGTTTGGTCCCATAACAGCTTACCACAAGTTTCCACACCCTACCAGGCGACACGATCCAGCATCGACTATCCTGTGCCCATTGCAATCGCACCTGACGACGTCAGTGGATTTACAACACTGAAACACGTAGGATTCCACTGTTGTGGAGCCCCGCACTAAGAAATGGGTGTTGAACGAAGTTCTCGGAAACAGTATTACGATCTCCCACGGATCGTCGGCTGTCCTACTTTATAGAGCGGGCCAGCCTCGGACCTCTGCGTTCTATGGTGTGGCGTCGACGACCACCACACCATAACCTACCCTGGTTCCGCCGTCTTTCAATTGTTTTCCGTATGTGCTCATGAAAGTAGCACGCAAACAGCCGACCAGTTCATCTGTTTCAGAGGTGTTGGTTTCTAGTAATTTGCCCTTTGTGAAAGACGCTTATGTTAATGTATTTTTCTGTTTTGTGGCCCATATCGTAACTAGAATGATTACCGATTCGCGTCTGCTCATCTCACATATTTTCCTACCGCTTCACGTTCAAACGATGCCAGTAGGTGGCGTTCAACCCGTGCTAAGAGACAATCTTTATAATATGTCGACTCATCATGTACATCGCAAAGTTTAGGTGGCTGGCATCCAAAATAATTAAGCATGATGGTGCAGTCATAGTCATTTCATTACGAGCTTTGCAAACGTCCTTACTTTGATTGTCAATTATTTTACAAATATATATACATTTATTTTCTTTCATCAATATTTAATTATGATGATTATTATTATTTTTTATTTCCTTTCTCAGACCTTATGTCTGGTTAAAAATGGAAAGTGATGCAGACCTTGATCAAGCTTGACTTTCTTTTAACTGTACAGTATGTGTTACATTGCATTTAGGAACTTTCGGGTAATTGAACATGTATCAATAATTACAGATTTCTGGAGTTGAATATATATATTTGGATGTAGCTGTATTGCGTTGATGTACTGGTGGATATTGTGTGGTATGACTCCTGTAGTTGGTACTATAATTGGTATAATGTCAACTTTATCCTAATGCCACATGTCCTTGACTTCCTCAGCCAGTTGGATGCATTTTTCAATTTTTTCTCCAGTCTTCTTCTGCATATTTGTTGTATATATTGTATTGGGTATGGATATCTCGATTAGTTGTGTTAATTTCTTCTTTTTATTGGTGAGTATGATGTCAGGTTTGTTACGTGGTGTTGTTTTATCTGTTATAATGGTTCTGTTCCAGTATAATTTGTATGCATCATTCTCCAGTACATTTTGTGGCGAATACTTGTATGTGGGAATGTGTTGTTTTATTAATTTATATTGTATGGCAAATTGTTGATGCATTATTTTTCCTACATTGTCATGTCTTCAGGGGTATTCTGTATTTGCTAGAATTGTACACTGCTTGTGATGTGATCCACTGATTCTATGTGTTGTTTGCAGTCTGCATTTATCTGTTGTGGTATTGGGATCTTTAATGATATGCTTGCTGTAATATCAGGTGTTTATTGTTTGATCCAGTATTGCAATCATGAATCCTTCCATCTCACTGTACATATTGTCTTTTCTTAGCCATGTGTTGGATGCATCTTGATCGATGTGTGGCTGTTTTAGGTGATACGGGTGCTTGTCATGTATTGTTTTCTTTTACCAATTTACTTTTTTCATATCTGTTGATGTGATGTGATCTAAAGGGTTGTAGAAGTGATTATAAAATTGCAGTGGTGGAGCTGATGTATTTATATGAGTGATTGCTTTGTGTATTTTGCTAGTTTCTGCTTATTCTATAAAGAATTTTCTTAAATTGTCTACCTGTCCATAATGTAGGTTTTTTATGTCGATAAATCCCCTTCCTCCTACCTTTCTGTTTAATGTGAATCTTTCTGTTGCTGAATGTATGTGATGTATTCTAGATTTGTGTCATTGTGATTGTGCAAGTGTATTGAGTGCTTCTAGGTCTGTGTTACTCCATTTCACTACTCCAAAACAGTAGGTCAATATTGGTATAGCTTAGTATTTATAGCTTTTGTCTTGTTTCTTGCTGTCAATTCTATTTCCAGTATTTTTGTTTGTCTTTGTCTATATTTTTCTTTTCGTTCTTCTTTAATATTTGTGTTAGCTATTCCTATTTTTGTCTGTATCCCAGATATATATAGGCATCTGTTTTTGTTCCATCGCTTCTATGCAGACGCTGTGGTTACCCAATATGTAATCTTCTTGTTTAGTGTATTTTCCCTTTACTATGCTATTTTTCTTACATTTGTCTGTTCCACAAGCCATATTTATATCATTGCTGAATACTTCTCTTATCTCTAGTAATTGGTCGAGTTGTTGATTTGTTGCTGCCAGTAGTTTTAGATCATCCAAGTATAGCAAATGTGTGATTTTGTGTTGGTATGTTCCAGTAATAGTGTATCCATAATTTGTATTATTTAGCATGTTGGATAGTGGGTTCAGAGCAAAGCAGAACCAGAAAGGACTTAATGAGTCTCCTTGGTATATTCCAAGCTTAATCTATGTTGGCTGCAATGTGATATTATTTGGATATTAAGTGTGGTTTTCCAGTTTTTCATTACTATGTTTAGGAACTTATCAATTTAGGATCTACTTCGTATATTTCCAATATTTGTAGTAGCCATGTGTGGGGTACACTATCAAAAGGATTTTGGTAATCAATGTATGCATAGTGTAGCGACCTTTGTTTGGTTTTAGCTTGATATGTCACCTCTGCATCTATTATCAGTTGCTTTTTACATCCTTGTGCTCCTTTGCAACAGCCTTTTTGTTCTTCATTTATAATTTTGTTCTGTGTTGTATGTGTCATTAATTCCTGTGTAATGAATGAAGTTAATATTTTGTATATTGTTAGTAGGCATGTTATGGGGCGATATTTAGCTGGGTTTTCTGTGCCTGCTTGATCTTTAGGTTTAAGATAAGTTATTCCATGTGTAAGTGTTTCAGGTAATGTGTATGGTTCTGCAATGTAACTGTTAAATAATTTAGTTAGATGTGAAGATTGTTGAGGTGAACTTCTTTAGCCAGAAATTTGCTATTTTGTCTTTTCCAGGGGCTCTGCAATTGTGAGTAGAATTAATTTGTTGGTTGACTATATGTTGCAAAATTATCACTTCAGGCATATGTGGTATCATCTTGTATGTGTCTGTTTCTGCTTGTATCCATGGGGCATGCATGTTATGTTGTACCTGGTTTGACCATATGTTGCTCCAGAAGTGTTCCATGTCTCTTATCTTTGGTGGATTGTCTGTTTCAATGTGTGTGTTATCCATTGCCTGGTAAAATTTCTTTTGGTTTGTGTTGAATGTTTGGTTTTGTTTCCTTCTATTTTCCCTTTTTTTTGTATCTTCGAAGTAGTTTGGCCAATGCTTATTATTTCTGCTTACTTTCATCTAATTGCTCTATCGCTTCTTGTTGTGAGATTTTACCTAACCTTCTTCGTTTTCTGTCTGATATTTCATGTCTTATAAATTGTGTTAACTGTCCTATGACTTTTACCAGTTTTTCTATTCTGATATGTAGCCTGTGTTGCCATACTGGTTTTGTGGGTTTCTTCTGTGTGTTGGTTGGTTCTGAACTCTGCCTAGTGTGTATATTTAGTGTAGTGAGTGCTCCTATATAAACCAGTAGTTGTAACTCTTCCATAGTTGTATTTTCATTTATTTTGTCGTGTATGATTGTGTTGATATTGTTGTTTCAACTTGTGGGTTATTTGGTGGTCTATGCAAGAATGGTGTAATGTCTGTATTTGTGTCTTTGTCTTCTGTATATGTCAGCTGAAATTTTTCTTCTATTTCTAACATGTGTGTCACATCGTGTTCTATTTGTGCTTGTTCTGGTGGCAGTCTTAAGATTTTGTTTTCCTCTGATTGTTTAAGTGATGTGTGTTGTTCTTTTTTGTTTGCTCTGGGATGTTTGAGTCCATTACTGTATTTTCTTCTTCTTCTGATTGCACATTATTTTGTTCCAATATTTGTTGTACTTGTAGTTTGACGTTCTCTAATTCTGACTGTTATTTTTGATTATTACACAGATCTGATCAGCTAGTCGTTGTTCTGTTAAAAATTTTAATTCTGGGTATCTGGTAATAAATGTTGTGTATACTTGTAATCTGTATCCAGTTGTGTTGGTTCCTAAGTTTGTTTCTTGGTAACAACACAACATGAGGTGTCGGTTAACTTCATCTGACCATCTCATCCTCTGTCGTTGTTTTCCTTCTAGGGTGGTTGCAGAAAGCATATCCTGCAAAACACCTCTATTTGGTTTTAAATCGTTTTCCATTTGGTTCGCAGTGTCGTTACCATTGTGGATGGCCATAGGATTCAAGCGTCGTCCCCGACTATGACAGCGCTTGTCCGAGGCTTCATTAGTTCTGTCCTGAATCAACTAATCACACTAAAAGGGGGATTAGCCTTATTAATGGTTTGTTCTTTTCGTCGCCTTTTACGACTGATATCCTGCAAACACCTCTATTTGGTTTTAAATCGTTTTCCATTTGGTTCGCAGTGTCGTTACCATTGTGGATGGCCATAGGATTCAAGCGTCGTCCCCGACTATGACAGCGCTTGTCCGAGGCTTCATTAGTTCTGTCCTGAATCAACTAATCACACTAAAAGGGGGATTAGCCTTATTAATGGTTTGTTCTTTTCGTCGCCTTTTACGACTGACAGAACATACCGGAGGCCTATTAATATTATTATTATTATTATTATTATTATTATTATTATTAAAGTTATTAAGCTGAGATAGAAATTAGTAATCAATGTAAACATGTAACAACTTCAACATGTAACTCTTATATAAATACAGTAGGCCTAAAGGAAGCAATAAAATGAATAATAGACCCAAAGAACTTCAGCTGAGGATGAAGGAACTAAATCAAAGAAGTATTAAAATGGGCCCAAGATTAACTACAGTAAGACGTCATAAATGTTTGGTCCGTATGCTGATAGGAAAACAGCAGAAAATTATGATGAATTCAAAGGACCAGTTGCAGAATTTGTACATTTACGATAGATAAAAACAGAAGCGGATAAATACTTAAACAAATAAACCGGAGCGCTGAAATTTAGGAAAGAAGCAAATTGCAAATCAATGCTAAACGGAAAATCAATAATCAAAGTCTTATGCCAATAATAAGCACGAAAGTGAATTATTGAGGTTAAATCCAAAGGAATTTAGTAAGCCGAGGGTTGCCCAACGATCAATGGAAAGTAGCCTGTTATCGTAAATAAAATGGACAGAAAAATTAACAACTGAATAAAAGAAAGGACAGGACTTGAAGACTTGTTAGTGACAGTTAGGAAACTGGAATGTAGATGCGCTACACACATAGCTGCACAAACTAGTTACAGGTGGAATAAGAGGTTCCGGGTTGTATTCTTCCTGATAATAAATGATTCAAATGACAGCCTAATGGAAGATAAATGGCGATGTAGTGCATTTACTTTAGCTTTTAAGTGATACTATTTGTTCTAGCCCAAATCATAATAAGCATATGACTACGGAGATCTAACGTTTACATTGCTGTGGAAATGCTCAAATTCTAATACTTTAGCTCCAATGGGACTTTGAGCTGTAGTGGCCATTCTACGTGATGTGGAATTGACCACTGGATGTTATGAGAGGCAGACGCGCCACATTTCAAGCACGCAGGAAGTGACGTGTCATCAGCAGAGAAGAGGTGAAGGCAGAGTGGGTCAACCAGGTGAGCACTGCGTCTTCGAGCGGGGACCAGCCACTCTCTGGGTGTCACCTGAGTACCACGTCAGTCAGGGACGTTTCAGACCTTCTAAATCCGTCCAGCTCGACTGTCGGTGATGTGACTGCAAAGTGGAAATGCGAAGGGAGAACCACATCTGAACCAAGACGAAGCGGACCTCGCGTGCTGACGATTTTGTAATGCCTATGCTGTTCGGAACGCTTGTGCGAAGGAACAACCAGTCTTTATGAAATACTGGAAATGTATTCGCAGTTGCGAATGTGGACGATCTTCAGCTATATAATGGAATGATGTGCGAATATGGACAACCTTCAGCTATATAACGGAATGTTGACAATGAAAATCGATGCCGGACCAGTACTCGAACCCGGATTTTCTAGTTATCGCGTGCTGTCGGCTTACCATTTCTTTTGAGTCGTTTTAAGCCAGTGGTTGCCTTAACCACCCAGGATATCTTTTTTTCAGATACACCAGAAAAACAATGAATGATAAGAAAAGCTAAGAACAGGAATCGAACAGAGATCAACAGCTTGGCAGTCCTGTGCCTTGACTGCCATTTCTTTATCAATTGGCACTTCATTTTACAGGTCCGCCTTGATCACAGTTTTTTTTTTTTTACCGGTTTTGGCCACTGCTATCTTAAGATCATAAATTATTCTGATGTAGTACCAACGTCAAACTAAACATGTAGTTCAATAGAAAGCACTTGCTAGCCCACCCGGTCGGCCGTGCGGTCTAACGAACGGCTTTCCGGGCGGGAAGGAGCCCCTGGTCCCCGGGACGAATCCGCCCGGTGGTTTTGTGTCGAGGTCAGATAAACCGGCCAATCTGTCGATGGTTTTTAGGCGGTTTCCCATCTGCATCGGCGAATGCGGGCTGGTCCCCTTATTCCACCTCAGCTACACTATGTCCGCGATTGCTGCGCAAACAAGTTCTCCACGTACGCGTACACCACCATTACTCTACCACGCAAACACATGGGTTACACTCGTCTGGAGTGAGACGTTTCCTGGCGGATCTACCGGGGGCCCAGCCACACACTAACGCTGGGTTCGCTGTGGAGCGGGCGAGGGGTAGTGGACTTAAGTGGACTGCGGTGGTCGTCGTGGGGTTGTGGACCTCTGCGGTTGCGACGGAGATGGAGCCTCTCCATCGTTTCTAGGTCCTCGGCTGACATACAATAGAATACATACAAAGCACTTAATATGTACCTACATGTTTAGTTTGATGTTGATACTACTAGATCAGTACATTTTATCAGTACATTATATGATCAAGACGAACCTGTAAAACAAAGCGACTAAGCGCATATTTTATTTTTAATATAAATCCAACAAAAGGCCACGCAAACACTCGCTCCCGTTGACCACACTATCGCTCAAATGAGATATACACGAAAGAATAGCACCAATGTTGAGAAGAGAACATATTAAAAATGAAAGGTAGATCGGCTTTGGATCCAGCGACACACCGACGACAGAGTCTCAACGCTAACCAAATACTGTATATATGTATTTCTTCCCTGTATATAACAGAACACAGCAGGCGAAATAGCTTTCCAAAGATACAACCGAGAGAATGTATGGATCCTACATCCTGGAGGGGCATCTCCACATCTCTGATGGATAAGTGCCACACCCGCTGACCGTCTTAACCAGCCGCCTGTCTGGTAAACGTGTGATTTAGCATCTTACAAGGAAACCTCCCCATCGCATCCCCTTCAGATTTAGTTATAAGTTGGCACAGTGGATAGGCCTTGAGAAACTGGACACAGATCAATCGAGAAAACTGGAAGAAATTGTGTGGAACTATGAAAAAAATTAACAAAATGTACAAACTGAGTAGTCCAGGTGCAAGACAGGCAACATCAAGGATCCTGTGAGCTCAGGTTAGCGGTGGTCCTGTGGTTAGCGTGAACAGCTGCTGAACGCGAAGTCCTTGGTTCAAAGCTTCCCTCGAGTGAAAATTTTACGTACTTTTGTTCGCAAAGTTATGTTCAGTCCGATCGTTCATTGACGTCTCTGTTCACTGTAATAAGTTTGGTGTCTGTGTTTTGCGACCGCACCGCAACACCGTGCGATTAGTAGACAAAAAAACGTGCCTCTCCAATGGGAACCGAAAACATTTTATCCTAAGGTCATAGGTCAACCGATTCCTGCACAGGAAAACACGTCTGATATATTCTATACGACACTGGTGACAGCATGTGCGTCGCATGACAGGAATATGTTGTCGACCCACCTAAAGGCGCAGTTACCTCGCATCGGACGGACAGATAATAATTGTCTGAAAATAAAAAATAAAATTAATCATTCGAGGGAAGACCTGAACCAAGTACCTTCGGTTCCGCAGCTGCTCACGCTAACCACGGGAGCACGGCGCTCCTGAGCTCACATTGTCCTTGATGTTGCCCATCTTGCGCATGGACTACTCAGTTTGTATATTTTGTATTTTTTCATTCTGTTTTCTCGACTGATCTGTGTTCAGTTTTTCAAGGCCTATCCACTGTGCCAACTTATAACTAAATCTGAGGGTGGTGCGATGGGGAGGTTCCCTTGTTAGCAATATTATCCCTAAATCGGTGCAAAGGCGCCCTAATAGGGATTACGCATGTTCTGCTGAAACGTCAAAAAGTCATTTCCCCCCCCACATTTACAGGAACAAAATGTAAAAAAAATGAGCAGATGAGCAGTTAGCCACATCACAGAATTAGTCTTCGACGTCGGACTGGAGGAGGATAATGTCGGTGATGTAAGTAGTGACAGAGTTCCGGATGAAGAAAGGATGGTGATTCCACAACCGTGACCGGTTAGCCAGGTCGTGTGACTTGGGCCTCCCGTCGGCTAGACCGTTCACCGGGTGCAAGTCATTCGGTTTGACGCCACTTCGGCGACTTGAGCGTCAATGGGGATGAAATCATGATGTTTAGGACTACACAACACCCAGTCCCTGAGCGGAGAAAATCTCCGATCCAGGCGGGAATCGAACCCGGGCCCTTGGGACTGACATTCTGTTCCGTAAGTCTCTCGCTCTTGCGGTACAAAAATGCATCAGAATTTTTTAGATTCCTGGTTTTGCGTGTTCCGATTCAGCACCAGTCAAGGCGTGAACAGACGCATCAGAAAGATGGGAAACGTTGAGAATCCACTGAGCCCGAGAGTATTTAATGGGTTATCGGGCGAGGCAACAGCACAGTAATCAGTGAGAGGCGCTGTTTTTGTTGTGTTTGGGTTGTATGGGCGCTCAACGGCATGATTTATCAGTGCCCTTACAAATGTTGTTGTCACAATCCCTCGTTCTTTCACTCATTCACCCAGTCACTGATGCATTCACTCACTCACTCCTAAGTCACTCGCGTTGACTCACCCTATCACTCCATATCACACGCCGCAAAACGAAGGAGATATACTGAAAGGTGCTACACAACGCCTTCCGCGGATCACTGTGCTGTTACTACGACTCTCAAACTCACCTGATAACCGGCGAAAAATTGTGGTACTCAGTGGATGCTCAACGTTTCCCGTCTTTCTGATGAATCCATTGATGTTACACCTAGCATGAAAAGAGAAGTAAAGCGACAGAGGAGATAAAACAACGTCACAAGGAAGTGTGACTTCAGACGACTTGCAAGACACATGGGTGAGCGAGTTACCTTGTTAACACATTAAGAACACCTACCTGAAATATTCGTAAACAAGCTGGAAAGGTCACGAAACCATAAAACTTTAACCAGATTCGTTTCAGTGTCACTTAAAATAGAGGGTCGATCTGCCGGGAAATCTGTCACTGCCTCTGGACCGAAAATGACACACAGTATAGTAAAATGTGGCGCTCAGCTACGTCCACGCCGCAAGCACTACATGTTGCAGGGATCTCTCGCCAGAGGAAGAAGTTACGAGTCAGTGGACTGCGGCCTGTGCGAGGAAGGGTGAGGAGGATCTCATCCCGTCATCGTCGCTGAAAGAAGGTACGTCACGGCCTCGTAGTGGGCTTTACCAAACACATCCTATTATCCGCCACTCGTCTTCCCATCGACGCATGACTCTGTACCCTAATAGCGAGGGAATAGCATACAGGGAGATGGTACACTGCAATAATTGAGGATCACGACATGCCTCCTTGGCTGCTACATCCGGCCTTTAATTCCCACGATTCCCACATGCCCTGCTAACCGGCAGAGAGACGTCTCCTTCCTCAGCCGTTGTAGCTGAAGGGGTGTGTGTGGATATTCTGTACTACTTTATCTGATGGGTACAAGAATTTTAGTGAGCGCACTCAGGGAATCGAAACAGACAAGGAATTTAGCACTCGAAGTATATCTCAGTTGCTCTTTTGCCCACAAGATCGCATACAATTCGGCGTCAAAGTAAAGTTACGAGTCAGACGAACCTTGAGGAAATGATAAGGAAAACAACAGACCAACCAATGGAAAAAATGGTTCAAATGGATCTGAGGATTATGGGACTTAACATGTGAGGTCATCAGTCCCCTAGAACTTAGAACTACTTAAACCTAAGTAACCTAAGGACATCACACACATCCATGCCCGAGGCAGGATTCGAACCTGCGACCGTAGCAGTCGCGCGGTTCCAGATTGAAGAGCCTAGAACCGCTCGCCCACACTGGCCGGCGCAACCAATGGAGTCCCTCAGTTTCGAGCCATCCGTAAAGACATATGTGGAGTTTTGGAGCTGAGTTAAAATGTCATAATACAATGCATTCAAATCATAAGGAGGAGTGCAATCTCTCCTCTACTAAAATTACTATTCGCTTCTGCAGCAACTATGGTATCAGGCGGTTAAAACCATGGATTTGTGGTTACATGAGTCCACACCTAGTGATCTCAGCACGCGCTGGAAAATGTGTTACAGAGGTGGACGAGCAAGTGTATAATGTGCAGGTGAAGTCGGAGCTGCGAGGAACTTAGGTGGTCTGACGCAGCCCGAAGAGCTGCCACCGGAGAGTGAGTGGTGGGTCCCCAGCATCAGCACAGAGAGTGGGTATAGGCTGGTCTGATAAGAATCTGCAGCCATCGTAATCCCCTCACGGCGTCTAGCGGCTAGCGTTGCTGCCTCTGGACGACGGGGTCCCGGGTTCGATTCCCAGCCGCGTTGGGGCGTTTCTCTACCCGGGGAATGGGTGTTTGTGTTGTCCTCATCATTTCAACATTATCATCATCATCATCATCATTCGTGATAGTGGCTAGACTGGACTGTGCAATACGCTGGACTGTCTAAAAATTGGAACTTTGCGCGGATGCTGATGACGGCGCAGTTGAGCGTCCTACAAACCAAACATCACCCTCACGGTGGATATCGTCAGTTGTCTTCAGATAGGAATATAGTCTAGCAGTGGACACGTGCACTATACAAGTGCATCAGACACGCCCTGTGTGCTCTCCAAGTCCTGTTGCTAAGGAACTTAATGATATCAGGGCCTTCTGGGTTCTGGCTTTAAGGTCTCTTAGGGTGTAGTAACCATGTCAATTAGGTGTCTCTAAAATGTGGAATGGTATCACTCACTCGCAAGCCAGATAAAATAAAAATTCGATGAGCATTAAAGTAAATGTACATACACATATCTATAAAAAAACTGTCAACCTGTGTTTGCAACCCACTCTTCTAACCTCAGCACAGTAAGTTTCAACTGACGAATCGCTGTTGCAACACTGCAAGAGGAATAAGAAACGGCAAAATCGTCCACAAATAAGGTGCATTGTACAGAACTCCATGCAGTAGACGCGAAATAGTTTACAGCTATGCCAACGAGGGTAACACTTACAACACTACCCCGAGGGATACAATTCCCCTGTTAGAAACATTCTATGTCACCAACGTGGGACCTAAAACACCGCTTAGACGGGGGAAGTGGCCCCGAAGCCCTTTTGATGAAGTTGCTCTAAATTACTGTGTCTCCAAGTAGTGTTGTGTGCCTTAGTGGTGTCAAAGAATGTACTGAGACAGTGATGTTTATGTAGAAAGTCCCGCTAAATATCCGCCTCTATCATGGTCAGGTTGTCGACAGTGGAAGTTCCCGATTTGGTCGTGACCAGGTGCAGTATCATGTCTCAGACAGTGCACACTCCATCTCCCACGCAGAGAAATGATACTTTTAAGACTAAGAATTGTAGGATCGGAAGTCCACAGTCACACAGTAGTGACGAAACGCCGGATCCTGGGTGCCATTGGCAGTACTCTGTGTAAAATGCTCTGCCATCGTGTGAACGACATCTCCAGGCGTTGTTTGGAGACAGTCCTATTCCTACACTACTGCTTTTGGTACACGACTGTCTTTTCTGGAAATCGTCCCGTACCTTTGTAGAAGGATTGGAGCAATTGATGGTATCCAGAAACACATGCCATGGCCTTTTATTGGTCTCCTTAGTTATACAGGGTAGTCCAGCTGAAGTTTCGGATGAGATTATCTCGAAAACTACACATCGGGTAAAAATAGTGGGTAAGACAAGGTCGTAAGATCAAACGGGGACATCAAGTGATACTACACGTGACCTCCACCCCCCGCCCCCTTGGGTGGGGTGGGAGGCGACTTTTAAATCTTCTATGGAAACACCCATTTTTTATTGCAGATTCGGATTCTCCATAAAAAAGTAATCGAGCTATGTCTGAAACATCTTTTTAAACCATTGACAGATCTACATCTACATTCATACTCCACAAGCCACCTGATGGTGTGTTGCGGAGGGTACCCTGAGTACCTCTATCGATTCTCCCTTCTATTCCAGTCTCGTATTGTTCGTGGAAGGAAGGATTGTCGGTATGCTTCTGTGTGGGCTCTAATATCTCTGATTTTATCCTCATGGTCGCTTCTCGAAATATACGTAGGAGGGAGCAATATACTGCTTGACTCTTCGGTGAAGGTATGTTTTCGAAACTTTAACAAAAGCCCGTACCAAGTTACTAAGCGTCTCTCCTGCAGAGTCTTCCACTGGAGTTTATCTATCATCTCCGTAACGCTTTCGCGATTACTAAATGATCCTGTAACGAAGCGAGCTGCTCTCCGTTGGATCTTCTCTATCTCTTCTATCAACCCTGTCTGGTACGGATCCCACACTTTTAAGCAGTATTCAAGCAGTGGGCGCTGAAATCGAGAAAAAAGTGAATTTGGGGAAGAACTCTGATTTATTAATAATTATTCGAGAAAGACGCATCAAATCGATAAAAAATATGCACCAATTTTTTCGTTACGCCAAATTAAGCTATGTTTGTACAAAATGTACTGTATCCTCCTTTTAGCGTTACCAAGGAACAGCGAGATGTACGTAGTAGAATGATGTTCACATTTCAGCGCCATCTGTCAATGGTTTAAAGAAATGTTTCAGAGAAAACTTGATTACTTTTTATGGAGAATGAATCTGCAATTAAAAATAGGTGTTTACATTTAAGATTTAAAAGTTGCCCCTCGCCCCACCGAAGAGGCTGATGAACAGCATCAAAATAACCCTGTTGACAATCTATTTCGGTGGATTTTGTTGAAACAATCCTCCATCCAGTAGGTGGATCAACAGTGGGAAGTGATCGCTGGACCGAAGGTCATCAGTTGCTTCCGAGAATGCCGTCTGCAGGGACTGCAGAGCAGAGAGATAGGTCGGTGCCTGCAGACGGCACAATAGCAGCCGAGAAATGAGTGGGACTGTCTACGTCGAGGATGCACATCTTCTGAGACATAATCACGTTCTGCAAGACTCGGCCCCTGGGGCAAGTATAGAGCAACCCCCATAACACATAATGACTATGGAAATCACCCAGTAGGAGAAACAGGAGGAGGAGATTTGCACTAAGGCCTGTGAGAACCTCAGAGTACTGCTTGCTTTGAAGGTAAATACAAGAAGCAGATAGAGATCTTTTGACCTACAAAAATAGTAACAGCTACTGCTTGCAGGTCAGTAACGCAAGAGAGCAAAGGAGGTGTTTGTGTTATTGACAAACATAGTGATGCTGAGGGAATTAGATTAGGAAATGTGACACTTAAAGTAGTAAAGGAGTTTTGCTATTTAGGAAGTAAAATAACTGATGATGGTCGAAGTAGAGAGGATATAAAATGTAGACTGGCAATGGCAAGGAAAGCGTTTCTGAAGAAGAGAAATTTGTTAACATCGAATATAGATTTAAGTGTCAGGAAGTCATTTCTGAAAATATTTGTTTGGAGTGTAGCCATGTATGGAAGTGAAACATGGACGATAACTAGTTTGGACAAGAAGAGAATAGAAGCTTTCGAAATGTGGTGCTACAGAAGAATACTGAAGATAAGGTGGATAGATCACGTAACTAATGAGGAGGTATTGAATAGGATTGGGGAGAAGAGAAGTTTGTGGCACAACTTGACTAGAAGAAGGGATCGGTTGGTAGGACATGTTTTGAGGCATCAAGGGATCACAAATTTAGCATTGGAGGGCAGTGTGGAGGGTAAAAATCGTAGAGGGAGACCGAGAGATGAGTACACTAAGCAGATTCAGAAGGATGTAGGTTGCAGTAGGTACTGGGAGATGAAGAAGCTTGCACAGGATAGAGTAGCATGGAGAGCTGCATCAAACCAGTCTCAGGACTGAAGACCACAACAACAACAACAACAGTAACCCTTCCCTTGGCTCTTTCTCCAGACAGGTCATTCTTTTGGAGGAAGGTATGGCCTCATATCGTGGGGCTGTTAGCGGCTTTGAAATATGTTTCCTGTAAACACAAGCACGAGGGAGCCAATAGTGAGAGGAAGCTCGGTCTTGGTGCAGGATGAGTGCCCTAGGCGAACACCAAGCTCCATCGGGTCCAAAGGCGAATCGTGAGAAACGTCAGGGAGAGCAACATGGAAATCGTCAGAATGCATATCTCTGGTCTCCGTCAGGGGCTGTGCGCTAGCCTTCGATTATTTTCCCCTGTTTAGACTTCGGAATCACAACCGCTGTCATGGTAGGAATAGTGCTGTATGGAGGACCAGACAGAACATTTGGAGGAGCAGAGAGCTCCTCAACATGGGCTTGTCTGATGTTCTGGGAGGATGTGTGTGTTTCGAGCCAACGGCCGCTCAACGCGGAGGTTATCAGTTCCCCTACACATATCGGAAGAAGCGAATGTGGATAAAACGTGTAAAATTTTTGTCACACGCTGAGGAGGAAACCTATAAAACGACATTCATTCACTCGCACCCCAGTCGCACTGACCCACACGATCACTCTATTTCTAAGGACTTAAAACAATGGAAAAGTGTGAAAGGTGCTATTCCTGGGATTAAAACTGAAATAAAATCACAGAAGAGGTAAAAGAAAAGGACAGGGAAATGTTACTGGCTGACCACTTCCAAAAAGCAAGGGTGAGCCAGTCACCCTGTTGACACATTCGTAATATCTCCCCAAAAATTATGGAGACACGTTGGACTCATCACAAAATCTTGAAACTCTAACCACATTCGTTTCAATGTCACTTAAAATAGAGGCAGCGCTCTGGCCCAAAAATATAACAGAGTCTAATAAAAGGTGGCACACCGTTATCTGTACGCCACAAGTACGACACATTGGAGAATCTCCCTCCTGGAGGAAGAAACCATGTATCAGAGGACTGTGGCCTATAGGAAGAGGAGTAAGCAGGACCCCATCCCGTCTTTGAGGCTGAAAAGAGGTACGCCATGGCCGCGTATTGGTCTTCCCTAGATGGCAGCTTATTGTCAGTCACTTCCAGCTAATCATCGTCCCATCAACGCAAGACTCTGAACCTCACAGCGAGATGAGCACATAGAAGACAATGGCTCAGTAAACTAACCGAGTATCAAGACATACCTACTCAGCCGCTAAATCTGTCCTTTCATTCCCCACAATACCCATGTGCCCACAATACATGTGCCCATGTGCCCAGGAGAAGGACACATCATTCCCAGACATTGTAGCTGGAGGTGGGCATCCATGTTCTAAACCATTTTAACAGTTGGATACAAATGTTGCAGTGACTGAAGGGGACTTGGGATTTGGAACAGACGAGGAATTTAGGAGCCGTGACATAATCTCATCTGCTCCAGCTCCATGCATGTATATCAGCATCAAATACAGTGAGCTCTGGAGGCAAATGAATCTTGAGGACACAATCTTGGAAAACAGAGCAACCAATAGAGTCATCCTGTTTAGACCAGTCTGTGAAGACAGCTACATAGTTGGGCGCTCATTTAAAATGTCGAAAAATATCGCATTAAAAACATAAATAGGAGTGCAGTCTCTCCTGTACCGCACTGAATCAGAAATTACTCTGAACCTCCGCAGTAAACTAGGCGGCAGTCGGTTAAAACCCCGGATTTGAGATTGTGCATGGCCAACACCAAGGGCACATCTCAAATGGCCTCACTGCCTGTGGATAGTTCGTAAAGAGGCATTCCATAGCTGGAGAGCAACAGTACAGTATGCTCGGGAAGCGGGAGTAGCAACGACCTGACATGCCTGAAGCATAATGAGGAGTTGCTATTGGATTTTAAGTGGCAGTTCCGCAGCCTCTGCACAGAGACTGGATATGGAGCTGGTTCTGCAATTGTCCATGGACAGCGTCATTCCCTCATGTAGACAGTGTCAATGATTTTCAGGTACGAAGGCCTCGCTTTCCAATACACTGTGCATCCAAGGGAGTAGCAACGACCTGACATGCCTGAAGCATAATGAGGAGTTGCTATTGGATTTTAAGTGGCAGTTCCGCAGCCTCTGCACAGACACTGGATATGGAGCTGGTTCTGTAATTGTCCATGGACAGCCTCATTCCCTCATGTAGACAGTGTCAATGATTTTCAGGTACGAAGGCCTCGCTTTCCAATACACTGTGCATTCAAGGTCCAGCCATTATCGAACGACAGCCCTGGACGAAACATGCCCCGTCCACTCCCCAAGACCCTGTCGAAAACACTTCAAAATTCAATGACTTCTGAGCCGTTACCTTCAGGTCCATCAGATGTGGGAATCATGACAACTTGGAGTAGAAAATTAGATCCAAAAATCGCACAGCATCTTTAAAGGGGAGGACGGTGTTCCACATACGCAATTCACGCAAATTCAAAATACGGCGAGTACAATTAAAATGAACACTCACACACACACTTCGCCGCAGGAAACGTAAAACCTGTCTCTGCAACCCACTCTTCCACACTCTTCAGTGTAAGTTGCAACTGACCAGTTGCTGTTGCAGTACTGGAGAAGGAACAGAAAACTGCAAAATCGTCCACAATAGAGGTGCATTGTACAGAATTACTCACCATACACATGATATTGTTGTAGGCTGTGGCAAAGAGCGTAACACTTAAAAATGCTGCCCTGAGAAACACCATTCCCTTATTCGTCACCAACTTGCTATTGAAAAAAAACAACTTTGATAAAAAGGACGAAATAAATATGGCTAGATGGCAATGGAAGCCCTATTGGTGGAACTGCTCTAGAACGAGATCACACCAAACTGTATCGTATGCCTTACTGATGTCAAAAAATATACCTACAAAAAGTTCTGCCGGCCGCAGTGGCCGAGCGGTTCTAGGCTCTTTAGTCTGGAATCGCGCGACCGCTACCGTCGCAGGTTTGAATCCTGCCTCGGACGTGGATGTGTATGATGTCCTTAGGTTAGTTAGGTTTAAGCAGTTCTAAGTTTTAGGGGACTGATGACCTCAGATGTTAAGTCCCATAGTGCTCAGAGCTATTTTGAACATAAAGCTGTTTAAGCAGTAAAGTCTGCTGAATAGCTACATCTAGCAAGATCAGATTGTCAACAATGGATCAAAATCTCGTGAACCCACAGTGAGAGTGGCTAAGCGGTTTCATGGTGTCTAACGTCCATAACAGACGATGGTTAACGGTTCACTCCAAGATCTTTGCTACACAGCTTGTAAAGGCGACGCTCCAGTAACTATTGGGGCACCTTTGGTCCTTTCCTGGTTTGGAAGAGATCAAAATTGCGTCCCTCCACGAGTTGGGAAAGTTGCCTAACGCACCGAATTAAAATATTTTCAAACGATTTCCTTGGTTTCAAGTTCGCGGCATGCAGTATTGTATTTGGTCATAGGCTGCACATAGCGCCGAATCCAGCTTCCACACAGGGAATGGGCAGTTATAGGACTCAGGCTGCGTTGTTAGAACTGACCTCTTTCGATGGTGGCCCGATAATGAAGGAATGCTGAATCCTGGCTGGTAGTGGCAAAATTTTCTGTACATTGTCTTCAGGTTTTGCTATAGATAAGCAACAGCATTTACCGAGGGGGCTCTCAAATCGTCACAGAGCTGCACATCTGACCCAAATGACTGAACAGCACTCATAATTCCAAATGGGAGGTGGTCTCCTACGATGGCCTGAAGACTTTGGGATAGAGAGGTCAGTGGCATAGTGGATTGCTCGATGTAGTTCATCCACTACTCATGCTGTCGTGGTATTCAGTCACAGCCAGCTGGCCAAACAGTGTGCTGTTGTCCCAGCTGATCATCCATTATGGTGCGACCTTTCAGAGAGGCACCACCCAGTAGGTGAATACAGTATGAGACGTGGTAGCTAGAATGAAGGTCCTCAGTGACTTTCCAATAAACAGAGTCCACAAGGGCTGCACAGCATGAAGAGAGGTCGAAGGCTGAGAATGTCCCAGTAGCAGCATAGAAGTGAGTGAGAGGATTATGATGAGACGTGTATTGAGGATGGATGAGATATCATAAGGCTCTCCAAAACCTGGCTGTGAGGACAAATGGAGGTTGAACCCAACAGCATATTACGGGTTTTCAAGTCTCCCAGTAGGAGAAAGAGTCAGGTAGTTGTTGTGTAAGATCAGTACGAGCCTCACAGTGAATCGCATCGTGTAGTGGCCAATAAAGCTAGCAGTGATACTGTGACATACATGAACATCAGCTGCAGTTCCATAGCCATGGGAAGAGCAGACGAGGGGTACACATTATGTTGACAAATAAAGTTATCCCTTCCTTAGCCGTATTTCTAGTCAGGTTGCCGCTGCGATAGAGTGTATAGCCGCTAAGGTCAGTGGAATTGCGTACCTTAAAATGCATTTTCTGCAACCACAAGCATAGGGGGCGTTCCTGTGCTATCAGTTTCAGTTACTCCACATGTTACCTGAACCCATTAATGTTCCACTGCAGTATGGAAGCCGTTTTAACGGTGAGGTTTTGCTCTGTCTTTCCCCTTCTTGCCGAGGCGGCGGCGTGGGGTGGGCCACTTGATGGATTTGCAGGGACCTTTAGGCAAACGTCTGCCTATATACCAGATATAGTACTTTCATTGTCAGACCCTTCATACGGCAACAAGGTCGCATGGTCCAACAGATTCAGAGTGGATCGCTTGGGCCGTTTGGCTTTCGTCCCCAGCTCATATTTTGGGGACAGTATCAAGGCTGTCGTCATGGAAACACTCTGCTGGATCCCATGTGATATCTTCTGTAAGAGATTGCTAACTACACTGACATTACATTCAGTAACTTTCAGTTCTTCAACGATAGGATTACTGGACTACAGGACCAGAAGTGCAGACTGCCAGCTGCGTTTACAAGTGCAGGAGGTGTGTTCTGCTCAACTGTCATAGTCTCAGTGACAACGCTGACTTTCTGGACAGGCTGTTTCAACACAGAGGCAAATGACTGGGCAAAGCTTAATGGCTGAGTGGCTTCAAGTCCCTTCCTCATGTCTGAATCTTCCTTTCTTCACTAAAGACAGGACAGTTCCTGCTCCAAATCAGATTCGGCTGGGAGCAATTAACACACCAGGATCAGGCAGTGCATTGAAAAACTTGTTCGTGTTCCATACTGCCACATTGTCCACATGTAGCCTACCCATTACAATCCCTAGCGGTGTCCAAAGCATTGGCAGTTGACTAACCCTAAGGCAGAGAAATCCTGCTGCAGTATACTCCGGCAACTTCAGCAGAATCAATATCTGCACGAATGATGATGACTTTTGGAACTTATAGTCAATCCCTTTCATAACATTTTGGACGTCAGTCAGCCTTCCTTTTTGCCACTCTTGTTGCAGTTTTTTTTTATCCATATCCATAAAGTCCTGGCATCTTACAACACCCTTAGCGCTAGTTAAACCAGTGTGCAGCTCACTGTTGATGGGATGCTCTCCTAGTGGCTTGGCATTAAACAGCTACTGTACTTGGGAGCCCTCATAGTCTCCAGCACAAGAGCGCTACGCTGCATCCTCTTGATCGATTTTAGCTGCCCTGCAAGTGCCTCGAGCACTTTATGGATACAAAACGTGGGATTTACATTTCATGGTGCTCCCAGGGGCAGCGAGGGAAGAAAGTGTATCCAGACAGAGCCCCGCTTGTCTGGGTAAGCCTTGTAGAATTGAGGTGCTTCAGGTTTGCCAGAGGTTGCCCTCTAGCGTCTGTTACTCCTCAACAGCCATGCATCTCATCAGCACACAGAACACCTTGAGATAGGATTCTTTTTGTAGACGTTTTATCATCCTCGCGATCTGGGCAATAAGCGAAGATCACTATTCCCCGTGATACGCAACGTTCCACGGCTCCGACACACAATGGTCGCAGTAGAATGTCCAGAACATACGATAACAGAAGACTGGCGGCGTTCAGCAGTCTCCAACTCAGGAACCCCGGGTCTGCCAAACTTGTACCAAACAAATGAATGCCTAGCGACTGAGGACCAGTAAAAGGTCCAGGAATTACGTCGACTGCAAGATTCTGATAACACAAAACATTGCACAAATAAAGTCTGTCAAGTTACTACTAGACAACACAGTAAAAAACATTAACTTCACCAATGGTGGAAATGAGTGTTCCCAATAGTCCCTCCAGCGCATTGTACGAAACAATTCATGGAGATTATGACTAAAATTAAAATGAGGGTACTGGTCAACGGGATGTGGCTCAAGTGGCTCTGAGCACTAATGCAACTTAACTTCTGAGGTCATCAGTCGCCTAAAAACGTAGATCTAATTACACATAATTAACCTAAGGACATCACACACATCCATGCCGGAGGCAGGATTCGAACCTGCGACCGTAGCGGTCGCTCGGCTCCACACTGTAACGCCTAGAACCGCACGGGCACTCCGACCGACCAACGGGATGTAACATAAGAGTTGAAGTCTCCATCCAGAGGAAGGTCGCGAGGATTGTTACACAGAATGTAAGGTAGCCCTCTCAGTACACTTTCGAGGGCGCCACTGTTTGACTCATGCTAGACTGTGCATAAAGCACAATGAGGGTAAATTCAAAAATACGACAACTAATCCCGTGGCCTGAATTGAGAACTTCAGTGTCAGTCACGGGCACGCCTTCACGATAAAAAAAAGTGTAGTACCTGTCGAATTAGAATAGGTCTGAAAACCGGGAAGAGAATAAACGGTAAACCATACTTCCTACAACAATGTCTGCACTTGAATCAGTGAACTGACAGAAAGCAGCGAGACGTAACTCAGACTCAATGCCATTGACATTCGAAGCAACAAAGGTGTATGTCTGAGTCATCTGCCGAAGTGCGACAAAAATGAAGTCCATAATGGAACGACCACAATGATAATTTGTGCGGGATGGGACTCGAACCAGGACCACCCGCTTATCGCGAGTGATGCCACGACTTATAGGCTATCCGAACTTCATATGTCGTCAGTGTCTACAACCTGGACTCTTACATCCATCATGTGTGTTCTCCTATAGGGGAGACTTTGTAACTGAAAGTCCCTTGCGGACTGCCGGTGGACAAATACGATACTGCAGTGAACATTCTACCGTACTCCTGAACAAGACAAAAACTGCAACATCGTCTTCATACGCTGTCATATGGCAAGTGACTTGAAAATAAAATAACTCCCCTGTGTGGGAATAGTGAATGTACCAGTGCAGGTAGTAGACAACATGGTTGACATCGTATGGAAATTTGCGTCTGGCCCTGAAACGTCTTCAGATAAAATAATGGTAACGGGACCATTCGCGATAATCGGGAAACCTCGGCTCGAGTCTCAGTTTGGCCCAATTTTCACTGCCGTCAATTCATTATACAGTTGATGATTGTCCGTGTTCGCTACTGTGAATGCGTTTCACGTACGTTATTTGGTGGAGGAAAGGAACCGTCGAGTACTGCGCAGAGCTGTTGTGAAAAGCCACATACAGTCAGTGGAACAGTTCACTCGTGGGTTCCAAAGAGCGAACGCTGAGGTTCGGAGGAGGTTTTATTTTTAAAATGTGAGGTTATTTTTCATAGTTAGGATGTGGTTCCATTACTGCGCTTCATACAGCGCTAAATGCATTTCACTGCATTCGGTACCTCATACCTCATCATTCGGAAATGATGAATGATTTCACCAACGCTGTCACAAAGCAGCATCCGTGATGGAATGGTTTGTGGACCATAACATTCCAGAAATGGACTCGCCTGCCCGGGACCCCGACGGGAATGTACCGGAGCGCCTCCGGCAACAGCTGTAGCGTTGGAATCGCTCCAGATGCCCGCGTTCAGCATCTCTACCCTCTCTGTTTTCGGCTCGTGGGTAGGAATGCACCGCCTATTCACATACTGATTGTGTCCTCAGCAGACCTCAGGTCATCATTAAGGCGAAGAGTGGACAAACACCCTGTTAACCTTCACTTTTAGCTGTTAGGGTACTTTTCACAGGATAGCGTAAAGGTCTGTCCCCATTCACGAATGGAGAATGAAAAGAATTTCTGTATGCTGTTAACTACCTGATTTCGCCAGCCAGTTGCCTAGAAGACAGTTAGCACGAGGGATGAAGATTATTAGTACTTTTTGCCATGTAAGAATAACCTTAAAATTTTCCAAGAAGGTTCTGTCGCTATGGACGGCCCTCAGTTGTAGAGACTGCCATTTAAGATTTTTCAATGCTTCTGTTACACTCTCCATCGCTGACTGTTACGTCTTTCAGTGGCATCGATTTTCGCATGATGTACCACCGATGAGAAATGTTTGGTACAACGTCAAGGGGAGAATCTCTCGCAGAGAAAGACTGTGCTTTTGGACAAAAATGTGCTTACTTGCTGACGCACTTCCCTTTTACATCACTGCAAGTTTTCCAAAGTTTTTCGAGTGTGGAAATGCTGCTATGGATGTTGTACAAAATATGCTTCTGTGGCTAGCATAACCTTGTCATTGGTCGAAAAACGTTCACCACTACAGTTGTATCTGTGTTTACGAATAGGTGCATGTCAAGGGACGACATATCTGCCACTAGCAGTGGATGTTCCAACGATCTGTACCTCGGCTTTCTCGTTGACTATGGACGTCTGTACGCGAATAAAATCTGATGATGAGAAGCGGATTCTTTTGTTTATATTCCAGGCCAGTTCGAGGGTGCTCTTTTCTTTTCCTTTCCTTTCTTTATTTTTTTGTCTCGTTAGTCTCGAGGAGTACTGTTTGCCACCTATTGCTTTCCTCGTGAACGTGGAATTCCTGATCGACGATCAAGATGGATCCAATAACTTAGCGACTGCTACGACGTGGGAGGCGGTCTTTAATGTGAACGAATTGAACTAAGGGCCGGTAGACGCGCGGCTACATCGGCTCTAGGCTTCAGACTCCTGCACGATGAAAGCCGATTTCGAATATACTATTTCTTTTAAGATACATTGGCTGATGCCAGAAGGAGTATAGTTAAAGCCTGCATAATGACGTTAATATTCAATGGCATATTTTCAACGCTTGTTTTATAATACAGCTCGTCAAGCTCAATGTCATGAGAAATGCAAATGAAGGCGTTGTGTAGTTTCTTCCACTAACTAAGAATATGGAAAAATAAAAGCAGTACAAACAAGATGTCCGATTGTACAGTTACTACTAGCGATTCGCCACTGCTTCACTCTGGTAGCACTAAGCATCTACGGCCGCAGAACTTACGATTTAAAGAAAAAGTCAGTAGTAAGCTGGTAAGCAACTGAGCAAACATTTGAGCTACGTATACAGAATGTATCAACTATAACTATTACAAGAGCTAAATTACAAGTAACAATACACAATGGTGGCAAAAGTCATGAGGTACCTCCTAATGTCGTGTCCGATCTCATTTTGCCCGGTACAGTGCAGCGACTCGAGGTGGCAAGAACTCAGCAAGTCATTGGAAGCCCCCTGCAGAAACAATGAACCATGCTGCCTCCACAGCTGTCCATAACTGTGAAAGTGTAGCCGGTGCAGGATTTTGTGCACGGACTGACCTCTCGATGACGTCCCATCAATGATGGATGGGATCAATGTCGGGCGATCTGGGTGGCCAAATCATTTTCTCAAAATCTCCAGAATGTTCTTGAAACCAATCGCGAACAACTGTGGCCCGCTTACAACACACATGGTCAACCATAATAGTTCCATCATTGTTCGGGAACATTATGTCCATGAATGGCTGCAGATGGTCTCCAGACAGCCGAACACAACCATTTCCAGTCAATGATAGGATCTGTTGGACCAGAGGACCCAGCCCATTTCACGCAATTACAGCCCACACCATTATTAAACCGCCACCAGCTTGCACAGTGCATTATTAACAACCTGGGAGCTTGGCTTCATGAGGTCTGAGGCAAACTCGAACCCTACCTTCAGTTCTTACCAACTGAAACCGGAACTCATCAGACCAGGCCACGGTTTTACAGTCCTAAAGAGTCCAGCCGATATGGTCCCGAGCCCAGGAGAGATGCTGCAGGCGATGTCTTCCTGTTAACAAAGGCACTTGCATTGGTCGTCTGCTGCCATATCTCGTTAACACCAAATTTCGCCGCACTGTCGTAATGGAAGTGTTCGTCGTGCGTCCCACATCCATTTCTGGAGTTATTTCACGCATCGTTGTTTGTGTGTTAGCACTGACAACGCTACGAAAACGCCATTTCTCGTGGTCGTTAAGTGAAGGCCGTCGGCCACTGCTTTGACCGTGTGAGAGGAAATGCCTGAAATTTGGTATTCTCGGTACACTGTTGACACTGTGGATATTAAAATACTGAAATTCCTAAATATTTCCGAAATAGAAAGTTCCATGCGTCTAGCTCCAACTACCGTTCCGTGTTCAAAGTCCATTAATTCATGTTGTGCGGGCATAATCACCCCGGAAATCGTGTCACATGAACCGCCTGAATACAAATGACAACTCCGCCCATGCACTGCCACTTTTATACGTTGTGTACGCGATACTACCGCTATCTGTACATGTGCGTATCGATATCCCACGGCTTTTGTCAACTCAGTGTAAGTTGCAATATACGTATGAACTGAAATATGCAATAACCCATAATCAAGCAACGAAACTAATTCGTTGAAAGACGCTTATCGCACGATACTTGAAGTATGGTATGTACGTCCTTCCAGTCTATATTTCAAACAATACATGGATATCGTGTCCCACCAGTTATAGGCCAATAGGGTGGACCACGTGCCACGAAGTGAGGATTGATACTCCACGTGAAATGTCATATTTTTGGATTCGGTTTCAACAAACTAAGCTTCAACAAAAACTTTTATTATCTATATTTATTAAATCAAGATTCTTATTTTTATACCCAAATTACTCACTTCAACTGATGTTTTACTTCGTGTACCTTGCAAGCTATTCAATTTGTTATTGCGACTTTGGCTTAATAGATGGACGTACAGTGTCAAAAACTTTTCGTCAGGCTTGTTTGACAGAAACAGTTCCTTCATACTAATTTTATATACGGCGACTTAGTAGGAATGGTCAGTATTCATAGATATGACAGGAATGATCATTCGAAGCAAAAGGGTGTAGTAGACTCTAAAATGCATACCTTAAGATCTATCAGCGCTTCTTCATCTTCGCTTTTAATATTTTGAGAGGTGATAGCATGGATGAAAACAAGGAAATGAAGTGCAATGAACATTGTCTATGAAGTGCATACCTTAACAGCTCGGAGCATTGTTTATCTTGGATATTGTGAAACAAATCCATTCTATTGAGTAAGTGCTCATAGCTCTTAAGGTATTCATTTTAGAGTCCATGTTTATTAGACTCAGATCCTGAAATCGGCGTTCAGATACTGGCAGAAAATGCGGCAGAGGAGATTAATTTAGAATATGTACGCACTTGCACACGTGTTGGGTGTTTCATTAGCGTCTGTTGTTTGTTTCACTTTCCCACAAGGCCGCTTTCCCAGCACACTTTCAACGTTTGCAAAAGGTAAGTAAACAGACCAATATTAGGAAGCAAAAAGTTTGAATACTCTGTCGTTTACGTCCTACTCAAAACTACTTTCAAATCGTTTAAAATTCCCCGCTCAGTAGTTCAGGAGAGGTTTAATTCCATTTCACTGCGTTAAAGACGTTGCGTTTATGGTACACTATACGAGTAGACAGAGTGCTGAATGCTGCAGCGGACTGTCAGTTTGTGCACACGGTGACTGAAATAGAGGTCTGTGTCCTGCAGAATACACGGAACACGGCCAAATGTGGGAAGGCGACTAGCAGGCAACTGACTGCGAGATAAAAGATAGTCCCCAAAAGTGGGCGCAAAAGGCAAGGCTTACGCGTTACCCATCCGCGAAACGTCGCCCAACCAGATCCCAAATGGACACCCACCTACCAGATTTGGACTTTAGCCGAGACACGGCTCCACTTAAGATTGTAGTGTCAACGCAGTATCGCATAGCATCAACGGTACCTCAGGACAGCATCACGACCGTGCCTTCAGTGGACGCCAAGCCAAGCCCAGCTGTTCATTCTAGAAGTGATCGTTAGCTGTCATTGACTGTTCCAGAACTAGGCCAAAGACAGATCAGTGAAAGTCAACACTGAACTATTGCCACGTAACGTCTACATAGTAGTGTATTTGTAAGCTTTCTGTGATAGATTGTAGTAAACTGTTGTTAACCTGCAGTGTCACCATTTTGTCATTGATGTTGCCCAACGCTGTTTGGCCCTGTGACAAGGCTGTGTAAGAGAACTTACCACCTGCAACCACACCATCTCATAACAGCAACTGCCTTCGGCGGTGGCGTTCCCCTTCTTGTCACGTTTATATGATGGATACCAAGATTCGTCGCGACTGCACAAATATCTCATCGCCGTTCCCCCCCTCGGTAGCACAACTGATCTGTTATATATTGTCCCGGCTAGTTAAGAACAATTCCCTCGTGTGGGTCGGGTATAAAACATCTCTGAATCAAGTTGTGAATCTAGTCGTGTGAATCAGCAGTTGAAAATTGATAGCGTTTTTGCACAGAGATTTCATACACTTTCAACCACGACGGATCCAAAGACAGTTTTTTTTATTACTCTGGAGTAAGATATTAATTGAGTTCCAGTCTATTTTTACTAATTTGTTTCCCTGAATAATTTGAATTAGTTACTTTAACAGTCTTTATGCATTCGTTGAATCCTATTAAATATGTCTGTAAAAGATTTGTCAGCTTCGTTCAATAACCCTTTAATGTTCACAGATATTATTGTCTATGTACTAGCTGATTATGCAATTCAGTAAACACTCTTATATTTCTGTTTATTGACAAATTAAGTTCTTAAATAAATGAGAGATGGCACTAGGTGGTCAATGAAAGGCGAGTTGATCCTAGTGTGTTTTGTTTCTGTATGATAACAGTCAATCAGTACTACATTATTTCATGTATCTATCACGAAAGACATGATTTCCCATGAAACTGTCCTTTGTCATTAATGACCGATGAATTTTAAATATGTCTCTGGGCCTTACAGTGTCTAAGCTTCTCATTTCTCACGGAGGTTCGAAACCTTTCAGTGTCTGTTGAGCACAAGTTTAGCCTTTTAACGGGCACTATTTTTCACTTCTCGTTTATTAGCGGAATCACGTTGATAAGAGCGGCATAGATACTTGCGTGATACTGTCCAAACTATGGTCGTTCTCAATACTCTTTAACAATTCGTATACAACGAATAAAGTCCTAATTCAACATAAAAGTTACCGTATTGTCAATAAATCTCTTCACAATCGTAAGTATACGATCGTAGCGTTTCGTTTAACACGTACAATCACCATTCACTTGAATATCAATGTTCGTACACCCAATCACCTCTAATTGACTCCGTCTCTGAATTTATCCCAAAATAATGTATTCTCCACCACTCCAATGTCTGATCCAGTTCTAAGAATGCAATTTAATTAGGATTCTAATCCCATATTTCCGGCCACCACGGAATAACTGCGAACACACTAGCCACCGCTGAAAACAAAAAACTCAAGACATCTAACAATGCTGGGCATTGGTTTATATATTACATTTAAGACAAAACGCAGCTCTGTTATATCTTTCTTGGATGCCCTTTGTAGCATATTGCGTTACTCTATTTAGAATATCTACTCTTTGTAAAATTTTAACTATTATTTCGAAATACTACTACCGTTTTTTGGCTCTTAGGTCATTTCGTATTACAGAATGTAGTCTAATACCCGTTTCTGTATAACCACTGTCTAAAGAGCGGTTACAAACAGACAAGTGTGCATTTGATTCAGTGTCCTTCCTCCAGACTTATGCAGTGTTCATTCGTAATTTGAGGGTGGTCGCTTGATCGAAAATGCCTGCCCGTGAATGGATACCAATTCCAGCAGCTATTAGTAATTGATGCTCTCCTTTAAGAACATAGAATCTGTGCAGCACATTTTACAGAAAATATCTTCATACGAATAAGATTTTGAGAAATACGAAGAGACAAATATTTGGAATTTCTTTCATAACCACAATAATTTTTATAATTGTCAGGTTTCGATCGTCTAAATCGGACGCCTTTAGATATACGTGCTTGCCACGCAGGACCACTATGTATGGTCGCCATATGCAAAACTTTAGACAGGGTTTGCTTCACAGGAGGACTATGAATTATCGCCATACGTAAAATTTTAGCCAGAGATGAAGGGAACAAGGAAGTGCCTTGGCATACATCTCCCAACTAGGCTGACAACCCCAGTGGTCACCGATCTACGCAGGTCTATGTTCACAGCCTTAGGGTTTTGTTGCAAATCCTATGGTAACTCGGAGGGACTTCAGAAGGTAGGTTACATATATCATCACACACTAAAACCATGGAACATTGTCGTAAGTGCCGCGCAGGACTAGCCGAGCGGTTTAGGGCGCTGCAGTCATGGACTATGCGGCTGGTCCCGACGGAGGTTTTGAGTCCTCCCTCGGGCATGGGTGTGTGTGTTCGTCCTTAGGATGATTTAGGTTAAGAAGTGTGTAAGCTTATCGACTAATGACCTTAGCAGTTAAGTCCCATAAGATTTCACACACATATTTTTGGTGCAAGTGTGTTTACGATTCCTGCATAGATACGGGTTACAGGTGCGTCACAGTGCGCAGCTGAAATGGCGCCACAACAGGAAACGTTTTCTAAAGTTGGAGTACGTGGGTCAGTACGATTCTTGTGGGTAAAGCGCCAAAATTACACACAGATTCAGCTCAAATTCTGGTGCAAGACGGACCATAGGCAGTGTCGCATCCAGCCGTAGTAGAATGGTGCCAACAACGTGATCAATATTTGTGGTTGATGCTGATTATAAAGTCCCGATGTCACACCATGAAATCCCCATCTTTTCGGCAAACTGAGAGAACATCTGAGGGAAAGAGATTTTCCTACAGTGAGGACTTAAGACAGCTGTTCTCGAATGGATCTGTGATTTCTATCGTTGAGGAACTAAAGGATTGGTAGATTGTCCCGGCAGTTCTTTGCAGAGAATTGATGACTAGTGCAGCATTAAGTAAAAGTTCCTCGGTCTGCCATAGTAACGTGTAGCTTAATTTCTGGAGATCATCATATATATATATAAACTTATTGAATCTGAAATGGCAAAGAGTCTGTTACGTATACTTAGAATGATAGATCTGTTCAGTGCAGATATTCTGAAGGGATTTAAAACGTTTCAGAATTTAGCACAAAAAAAAAACGTATCAGGAGGGACTGTTGTGTATGTTGTCACATACCTGCTGTCGTGCTGGAGGTGAACAGTTTCAAGTTTTCGACTGTAGACTTCGAATAGCTGTTTTCAGACTATAGTGAAATGCTCATCAACAGCCTAATGTCTCAGAAGAGAACTTCGAAATTAGGAAAACGCCCTCTTTCGGAAAAAATTTCACCAGTGTATTGTGGCAGAACCAGATTTTTGTATGTGTTTCTTTTTTTTTGAATAACGTAAATAAATATGATGCATGAACTCAGTAACTATTAACTTGCAACATCAGCTGAAAAAAGAAGAGTAAACAGCACTCGTAAAGTAAGTAGTCTTAAATAACAACGATATTAACGATCAAAAGCATTGATACAGACAAAGACGACACCGAAATAGGCTATAAAACTAAACAGATTTCTCTTGTCCACACTCACAGTCAAATATTAATACAAAGTGGTTGGTATTCTTGTGCTAAGCCTAAGACGTCAGCTATTTCGTGCACCTGTAATCACAAAGGCTGGATGGATATTATGCACTCTTCAAGAAACGTGTTGAAGAGTATCTGTTTATTCACTGAGAGGACGTCGGAGAAAGTGTGTTAATCTCAACGAGACTACGTCGAAGGATATACGCATAAGTCATCTACATCTACGTCATTACTCTACAATTCACATTTAAGTGCTTGGCAGAGGGTTCATCGAACCACAATGATACTATCTCTCCATAACAGCGCGCGGCAAAAACGAAGACCTAAACCTCTCTGTGCGAGCTCTGATTTCTCTTATTTTATTTTGATGATCATTCCTACCTATGTAGGTTGGGGTCAACAAAATATTTTCTTATTCGGAAGAGAAAGTTGGTGACTGAAATTTCGTAAATAGATCCCGCCGCGACGAAAAAGTCTTTGCTTTAATGACCACCATCCCAACTCGCGTATCATATCCGCCACACTCTCTCCCCTATTACGTGTTAATTCAAAACGAGCTGCCCTTTTTTTCACCCTTTCGATGTCCCTCGTTAATCACACCTGGTAAGGATCCCACAAGTGGACTTGTTGCGTTTTCTAAGTGTCCTGCCAATGAAACGCAACCTTTGGCTCGCCTTTCCCACAATATTATCTATGTGGTCTTTCCAACTGCAGTTGTTCGTAATTTTAACACCCAGGTACTTAGTTGAATTGACAGCCTTGAGAATTGTACTATTTATCAAGTATCGAATTCCAACGGATTTCTTTAAGAACTCATGTGGATCACGTCACACTTTTCGTTATTTAGCGTCAACTGCCACCTGCCACAGCATATAGCAATCTTTTCTAATCGCTTTGCAACTGATACTGGTCTTCGGATGACCTTACTAGACGGTAAATTACAGCATCATCTGCGAACAACCTAAGAGAACTGCTCAGATTGTCACCCAGGTCATTGATATAGATCAGGAACAGCAAAGGTCCCAGGGCGCTTCCCTGGGGAACACCTGATATCACTTCAGTTTTACCCGATGACTTGCCGTCTATTACTACGAACTGCGAAGTCATGAATCCAGTCGCACAACTGAGACGATACCCCGTAGGCCCGCAGCTCGATTAGAAGTCGCTTGTGAGGAACGCTGTCAAAAGCTTTCCGGAAATCCAGAAATACGGAATCAACCTGAGATTCCATGTCGATAGCGGCCATTACTTCGTGAGAATAAAGAGCTAGCTGCGTTGCACAAGCACGATGTTTTCTGAAACCATGCTGATTGCTTATCAATAGATCGTTCCCTTCGAGGTGGCTCATAATGTTTGAATACAGTATATGATCCAAAACCCTACTGCAAACCGACGTCAATGATATAGGTCTGTAGTTCGATGGATTACTCCTATTACCCTTCGTAAATACTGGTGCGACCTGCGCAATTTTCCAGCCTGCAGGTACAGATCTATCGGTGAGCGAGCGGTTGTATATGATTGCTAAGTAGGGAGCTATTGTATCAGCGTAATCTGAAAGATAAAAACAAAAAATAAAAAACTGAAAATAACAATAAGAGCTGAATGTCCCGCACCGGCAGCCGGCGTGTTCCGGGCAGCACGTACCTTGTAGGGCCCCAGGTTGTCGACGACGCAGGAGAGCGACGCGTCGCGCCCCAGCGCGACCGTCACGTTGGGAATGGGCTGCAGGAAGCGCGGGCCGTCCGTCACCGCTGCAACACACAGCCACCCCGCCACACTCAGCCGCCTGCTGGCTGCACGACTGACACACAACAGAAACAGGTAGCTACAGTGTGTTAACTGTAACACGGCAGAGTTGTGAGAGGAGTGCTGTGAGAGGAGGAACCAAGCACTGGCTGGCAGGGGGGTACAAGGCACGCCTATCAGTTGCAGAGCTGGCACTACAAATTGCGCGTCATGCTTACACGAAAGCAAACGAAAGGCTTGTAAGTAAAAGTCGCTTTAAATGTTGTTCGTAAACGAAACTGAAATCGCCAATTATATAGGGTGAGTCACCTAACATTACCGCTGGATATATTTCGTAAGCCACATCAAATGACGAACCGATTCCACAGACCGAACGTGAGGAGAAGGGCTAGTGTAATTGGTTAATACAAACCATAAAAAATGCACGGAAGGGTGTTTTTTAACACAAGCCTACGTTTTTTTAAATGGAACCCCGTTAGTTTTGTTAGCACATCTGAACATATAAAGAAATACGTAATCAGTGCCGTTTGTTGCATTGTAAAATGTTAATTACATCCGGAGATATTGTAACCTAAAGTGGACGCTTGAGTACCACTCCTCCGCTGTTCGATCGTGTGTATTGGAGAGCACCGAATTATGTCGGGGATCCAAAGGGAACGGTGATGGACCTTAGGTACAGAAGAGACTGGAACAGCACATTACGTCCACATGCTAACACCTTTTTATTGGTCTTTTTCACTGACGCACATGTACATTACCGTGAGAGGTGAGGTACACGTACACACGTGGTTTCCGTTTTCAATTACAGAGTGGAATAGAGTGTGTCCCGACATGTCAGGCCAATAGATGTTCAATGTGGTGGCAACCATTTGCTGCACACAATTGCAATCTCTGGCGTAATGAATGTCGAACACGCCGCAGTACATCTGGTGTAATGTCGCCGCAGGCTGCCACAATACGTTGTTTCATATCCTCTGGGGTGTTAGGCACATCACGGTACACATTCTCCTTTAACGTACCCCACAGAAAGAAGTCCAGAGGTGTAAGATCAGGAGAACGGGCTGGCCAATTTATGCGTCCTCCACGTCCTATGAAACGCCCGTCGAACATCCTGTCAAGGGTCAGCCTAGTGTTAATTGCGGAATGTGTAGGTGCACCATCATGCTGATACCACATACGTCGACGCGTTTCCAGTGGGGCATTTTCGAGCAACGTTGGCAGATCATTCTGTAGAAACGCGATGTATGTTGCAGCTGTTTGGGCCCCTGCAATGAAGTGAGGACCAATGAGGTGGTCGCCAATGATTCCGCACCCTACATTTACAGTCCACGGTCGCTGTCGCTCTACCTGTCTGAGCCAGCGAGGATTGTCCACGTACCAGTAATGCATGTTCCGTAGATTCACTGCCCCCTGGTTTATGAAACCCGCTTCATCGGAGAACAAGTAGAACTCCAACGCATTCTCTGTTAAAGCCCATTGACAGAATTGCACTCGATGATTAAAGTCATCACCATGTAATGGCTGATGCAGCGACACATGAAACGGGTGAAAGCGGCGACGATGCAGTATGCGCATGACACTACTTTGACTCAGTCCACCGGCTCTCGCAATGTCCCGTGTATTCATATGTGGGTTCATGGCAACAGCAGCTAACACACCAACTGCACCCGCTTCTCCTGTGACGGGCCTGTTACGGACCCGTTTGCGTGCTAATACCATACCTGTTGCATACAGTTGGCGGTAGATGTTTTGCAATGTGCGGCACGTAGGATGCTCTCTGTCCGGGTACCGTTCTGCATATACCCTGCAGGCTTCAGCTGCATTTCGTCGACACTCGCCATAGATGAGTATCATCTCCGCATTTTCAGAGTTCGAATACACCATGGTCACAGTTCCTACAACACTGCGCTATCACAGACGTCAGGTAACACGGTGTACTACAGTTGGTCTGCGTGCGGAGACGATTGCAGAATAACAATAGCAGCACGCGCTGCATGCGGACACTGCGACAGCTAGACCAAGCCACAACAGTGCACTATAGCTGCAGATGCTGCTCGCCGATATATATATATATATATATATATATATATATATATATATATATATATATATATATGTGTGTGTGTGTGTGTGTGTGTGTGTGTGTGGTTGTGTGTGTGTGTGTGTGTGTGTGTGTGTGTGTGTGTGTGTGTGTGTGTGTGTATGCATGTTTGTCTACTATGCGCTCACAAACAATTCATCCGATTGCAATCTACTGTAATATGAAACTGTTTCGAAATAATACAGTAACCAGAGGTGTTTCCATACAAAGCAATAGGGTAGCAAGGAAAAAAAATATAAAGTAATTCGGACGAAGTAGTGACCGCGAACAAAATATTTGAAATGGAAACTCATTTTTTCTTGTCAGACGTTTGTGGTGATACGCCAGGATGATTCTTGGAAAACTGTCTGAATCTTCCAAGCCACGCATGCTTTGTCCTGTGTGTGTAGCAGCTCTCACTGATGATTTGTAAATGGTGTAAGAGGTCCATGATTAAGGAATTTTTTGTTAGCGCACTTGAGCAGATGTAATTTCGATGGATTGCTCACGCGCTGCCTGCGATATGTAAGTTATGAGACAATCTAAGACCAAAGAGCAGTGTTGACTGCAGTAGGAACTGTGTGGTAGTTGGAGTAAGTAGTTGCTAGCGAGCGAGTCTGGTGTATCGTGTTGGCTGGGCCGGTCGTGTGGAGCGATGGCGGAGCCTGGGCGTTGTAGTATAAGGTAAAAGCAGCATCGCGCAGATGTAGTATTGTTATATCAAGTCCCATGTAAATATTTTAAAAAAATCTGTTAATAATAATCTTTCTCATAAAGAGTAACTTTTGACATTCGTCTCAATTTCATGAATTCACTAATTTCTCCAATCCATGGTCATCCCGATTATTGTGAAAAAAAATCAGTTGTTTCTTTTTATACATGACAAATATACCGTCCAGCACTGCACTGGGCTGTGCCAGAAAAGTTTAGTGTCATATAGGAGCAGATATATATGCGTTATTCGGCGACTAGACTGAGGTAAGGATTTTCAGTTTATTCAGAATGATCTTTCAGGGCCATGACGCAGCACTGATGACGTCCAAAATTTACCAGCTTAAATTGTCAGTCAATTATTGAAAGGTTATAAGTGATTCACATTTTTTATTATTGAGAGATTTGTCACATTTTATTATTGATAAGTTACGCAATTTTCCTGTTGGTAGGTTACACTGAATGTGAACGACATAATTATATTTTTTACTGTTGAGAGGTTTAGGAATTTTTCTGTTTTGAGGTTACACTAAATGTGAATATTATTTATATTATTTTTTATTGTAGGAATGGGATGAAGCAATTTTTTCTGCTCCCTTTCCCTTTCACAGCATTCAGTCACACGCAACATAATTTTGCGAGCATCGCTACGTAATACTGGTTTCCTTCTGACCGTAGGCCTACAGGTAGGGGTTGTTGGCGACTCCAGAGATGGGCCAGCAACTGCCTCTGCACTCATTTTGACAATGTTAAGCACAACTGCACAATAAAAACACTCAGAACAGTACACCGCAAAACAATAACGAAGCAGACGACAATGGCTACCTTGTACAACACAGTCAGCTACGTAATGTTGGCAGCAGTTGAAACTGCGTGCCTACCTAAGCCTCCCGACGTTTATCGACTTCTACCGATTCAAGACTAGGGAGAGGTCTCACTGAACACGAATGTGACTGTGCCATTACCCCTTAGCGGCGTGTAAATTCTGATTAAAAGAGAAAATCTTCTGCCGTCGGACGCATTTCATGCCGCACACCCCTTCGCGCTTCGGTATGTCGGTAGGCACTTGTCCGTCTCTCAGACCCTCTGGTCGTTTCTCCGTCTCATATTTCAGCTTATGTTTGTGTGAAGACTGTGAGTTTATGTCCCAATGAGTCGCCTGTGCCCTCATCATATTTTTATCGATGTGTTAGATTTCGGGCTGCGGTATCGGCCGCTATCCGGCCGGCCGCACTTCCAAATACGCGCGCCGCCGGTTACGCCACCACGTTACCTACAGCCACCACCGGTGCACGGGGCACTGCTGCGAACAATTATGACACAACCTGACGTTAAAGTTTGGGGTACACGCATTTACACTGTAGGCCATTTCCCATGATAGATGCACCCCAACTCTTAAAGACACTTCCTATTGTAGATTTATCCTGCTACCCAGAAGCACAAAAATTTGTGCCTGTTTGTTCTTAAGCCCCTCACCATTCACTTAACAGGAGGTGGGTCTAACAATAAAAGAGCTCGCGGTTTTGGGAAGTAGAGTAAAAATGCGCGAATGTGTCAAGATGATTTGATTTAAATGTCTTTGAAGATGCCAGATCAATCGAAAAAACTAATTTCCTTATTTTTCCATCTCCAGGACGCCGTGGCATTACTTTGTACTACAATAGGGGCATTTTTCATTCTGGTTACCAGCTTTTACCCTACCGTAGAATCATGGTAGACCGCCACAGATTGGCAACCGCAGTAGATTTTTGTTGACTCGGACGACCACTGAACCGATATAGGTTTTTTTCATTATCTTTCGAACCATCTCGCTTATATCAGGACAACAGGAAGACCACTAATTACATGTACTGGCCTACCTTCTTACGAAATTTAAACCGATACGTACACGTTTTGAAACATAGAAGTGGCGCGCATAAAAAAACTCACATATAACGTGTTCATTTATGTAAAATCCGAATAATGCTAGATTTTTGAAACAGCGTTTTCAATTTTATGATAAGAATGCATTTTTTTAAATTTATTTGATTCACTTTAAGCCGTTTCCGCGAGTTCAGTTGAATCAAGAACGAATTTTACGTGTTACGATACCTCGACTTTAACCAGTCATATCTTGACAACGGATACAGATTGCTGGATAAAAAAAAATCATTTTGGCTTTATCCATTTACCTACCTTGGTGCAAAGTGTGAACCGATCCGTACAAGGTTGAAGTATAGAAGCGGCGCCCTTGAAAAACCTCCCGGAAAAAAGTAATTTTTGCACGTAAAATAAAAATAAGCAATTTTTTTCCAAACGGCAAACACATGTCTTACACCAAGTTCAGATACACCATCGAGACCATATCTGAATAATAAGTCACGCTCCACCCTGCAGTTATTTAAAGGTGACTCTTTTTCCACGTAAAATCTGAAAGTCCACATGCAAACAGTGTCATTAGCTAAGCATCAATTTCAGTCCATTTTCTTTTGCAAAAGGAATTAACCAATTCGCACGATTTGCCTGGTCGGCAGCTACTATTCGTCGTTCAAGCCTTGCTCGATATGCTGTAACACGTCTACAGTGAGACACACGTTCGAATGGCAGTACAAATGGCCGCTGGTCCGCGCTAAGCCGGAAACTATTTACTCTCTGTTCGTAGCTCACATAGAAACCCAGCACCAGGGCACCCCGAAACCTTGGTTCTCCGTGTGGCCTTTCCAGATATACTTCTTACAGCGTTTCCGTGCTGTAAACGATAAGGGGATTTTCTTTGTCTGTTGGATATGGGCGGTCATGTAGAGGCATATGGTTCACTGAAGCATGATATTTGGCTTCAATTTCTGAAACAACAATTAAACGTTCATATTATTAGGATTCTTGCGAAGTTATTTTTCACTCTTCTGATCTTAATCCACATCTTTACTGCATTCACTTAAGAACTACGCTATCGAACTTACTACGTTCGCTTTAACTACGTCTGGAGCTGAAATGTGATACATCGTTTCGGCAGACATGAGATTTTTACCTGAGTAAAATTATAACTATCCAGGTAACTTCCTGTCGAATTTCGTGACACGTGCTTATGAAGACCAATACTCCGAGATAAATTTCTGCTATTACATTAACTCAGACCCTTTCTGTTAAGTAGGAGCTTCAAGTTACAGAGCGCACACAAATGGCCGTCATATGAATTACATCTGTATGTATAATACATAAAGACATAAATAAGAGGCTGCATGTGATCTTTTGTAAGTTGTATCTAGATGTTACTCCCGTTAAATGGTTCATACTGCTCTGAGCTCTATGGGACTTCTGAGATCATCAGTCCTCTAGAACTTAGAACTACTTAAACCTAACTAACCTAAGGACATCACACACATCCATGCCCGAGGCAGGATTCGAGCCTGCGACCGTAGCGGTTACAGACTGAAGCGCCTAGAACCGCACGGCCACACCGGCCGCCCCGTTAAATCCCCCTTTAATTATTCCGTTGCGGTAGCCAGTGCGAAGTGCGTTTATTCACATATCGGTTAGACTTCATATAAAGGGACAATGTTTTAGGGCAGTGAAAGAATGGGCTATAGTTTCTTATGAACAGGTGACGGATTTAAACAGTTTTGACACGTCAGATTTGTTTACCTTCCGCACCCGAACCCTATCACGTCGCTAACAATTGAGTTGGTCTTAGAACCCTTAGGAACCGACCGAGCCGAGTTTTCGGCCGGAGGCGCGTTCTGTCGAGTACACGTCTCGCCCACCAGGTGGGGGCCGCGGCAGCAGAACGCCGCCGGTAGCCGTGAGAGTGTGAAGGGGGTGTAGGAGGGGGGAGGGATTGCTGTGGTTTCTGCGCCCCCCCCCCCCCCCCCCCCCCCCGCGCCGTGTGTCGCCCAACCGTCGGGAAGCGGCGAGGTGAGCTGCGTTGCGTAATGAGGTGGCAGAAAGGCGCGCAGCAAGTGCGAGATGCGTCCGCGGTGAAGGGTAATGCCTGAAATTTGGTATTCTCGGAACACTCTTGACACTATGGATCTGGGAATACTGAATTCCCCAACGACTTCCGAAATGGAATGTCCCATGCATCTACCTGCTAGTACCATTCTGCGTGAAATTCTCATCGTGCGCTCATAATCACTTCGGAAACATTTTTCATACGAATCACATGAGTATAAATGACAGCTGCGCCAACGCACTGCCCCGTGTATGCCATACTACCACCATCTGTGTATATATACACTCCTGGAAATTGAAATAAGAACACCGTGAATTCATTGTCCCAGGAAGGGGAAACTTTATTGACACATTCCTGGAGTCAGATACATCACATGATCACACTGACAGAACCACAGGCACATAGACTCAGGCAACAGAGCATGCACAATGTCGGCACTAGTACAGTGTATATCCACCTTTCGCAGCAATGCACGCTGCTATTCTCCCATGGAGACGACCGTAGAGACGCTTCATCCAGTCCCAAACATGCTCAATGGGGGACAGATCCGGAGATCTTGCTGGCCAGGGTAGTTGACTTACACCTTCTAGAGCACGTTGGGTGGCACGGGATACATGCGGACGTGCATTGTCCTGTTGGAACAGCAAGTTCCCTTGCCAGTCTACGAATGGTAGAACGATGGGTTCGATGACGGTTTGGATGTACCGTGCACTATTCAGTGTCCCCTCGACGATCACCAGAGGTGTACGGCCAGTGTAGGAGATCGCTCCCCACACCATGATGCCAGGTGTAGGCCCTGTGTGCCTCGGTCGTATGCTGAAGACGACACGTCTCCATTCGTCCCTCCATTCACGCCTGTCGCGACAGCACTGGAGGCGGGCTGCACGATGTTGGGGCGTGAGCGGAAGACGACCTAACGGTGTGCGGGAACGTAGCCCAGCTTCATGGAGACGGTTGCGAATGGTCCTCGCCGATACCCCAGGAGCAACAGTGTCCCTAATTTGCTGGGAAGTGGCGGTGCGGTCCCCTACGGCACTGTGTAGGATCCTACTGTCTTGGCGTGCATCCGTGCGTCGCTGCGGTCCGGTCCCAGGTCGACGGGCACGTGCACCTTCCGCCGACCACTGGCGACAACATCGATGTACTGTGGAGACCTCACGCCCCACGTGTTGAGCAATTCAGCGGTACGTCCACCCGGTCTCCCGCACGCCCACAGTACGCCCTCGCTCAAAGTCCGTCAACTGCACATACGGTTCACGTCCACGCTGTCGCGGCATGCTACCAGTGTTAAAGACTGCAATGGAGCTCCGTATGCCACGGCAAACTGGCTGACACTGACGGCGGCGGTGCACAAATGCTGCGCAGCTAGCGCCATTCGACGGCCAACACCGTGGTTCCTGGTGTGTCCGCTGTGCCGTGCGTGTGATCATTGCTTGTACAGCCCTCTCGCAGTGTCCGGAGCAAGTATGGTGCGTCTGACACACCGGTGTCAATGTGTTCTTTTTTCCATTTCCAGGAGTGTATTTCCGTATCCCATGATTTTTGACACCTCATTGTTGAAAAAAAAAATTGTGTGAAATCTTATGGGACTTCATTGCTAAGATCATCAGTCCCTAAGCTTACACACTACTTAACCTAAATTATGAGACAAACAGACACACACACACACACACCCATGCCCGAGGGAGGACTCGCACTTCCGCCGGGACCAGCCGCAAAGTCCATAACTGCAGCGCCCCAGATCGCTCGGCTAAACCTCATTGTATATAGGACACTCGAAGCACTGCATCTTCGTATTTTGTACTGAATATTTTAGTGACATAAGACTCCACCAAGGGGAAATTCAGCACTGAATGAGCACAGCGTAACGTACAAGCACAGTTCCAGTTTCGTAAAGACGTTTGTCCAGCAAGCGGTTTCTGGTTCAGTATTGTACAGAAACCAGATGGCAGTTATAAGAGTCGAGGGGCATGAAAGGGAAACAGTGGTTGGGAAGGGAGTGAGACAGGGTTGTAGCCTATCCCCGACGTTATTCAATTTGTATATTGAGCAAGTAGTGAAAGAAACAAAAGAAAAATTCGGAGTAGGTATTAAAATCCATGGAGAAGAAATAAAAACTTTGAGGTTCGCCGATGACATTGTAATTCTGTCAGAGACAGCAAAGGACTTGGAAGAGCAGCTGAACGGAATGGACAATGTCTTGAAAGGAGGATATAAGATGAACATCAACAAAAGGAAAACGAGTATAATGGAATGTAGTCGAATTAAGTCGGGTGCTGTTGAGGGAATTAGATCAGGAAATGAGACACTTAAAGTAATAAAGGAGTTTTGCTATTTGGGGAGCAAAATAACTGATGATGGTCGAAGTAGAGAGGATATAAAATGTAGACTGGCAATGGCAAGGAAAGCGTTTCTGCAGAAGAAAAATTTGTTAACATCGAGTTTAGATTTAAGTGTCAGGAAGCCATTTCTGAAAGTATTTGTATGGAGTGTAGCCATTGGTGGAAGTGAAACATGGACGATAAATAGTTTGGACAAGAAGAGAATAGAAGATTTAGATATGTAGTGCTACAGAAGAATGCTAAATATTAGATGGGTAGATCATATAACTAATGAGGAGGTACTGAATAGGATTGGGGAGGAGAGAAGTATGTGGCACAACTTGATTAGAAGAAAGGCTCGCTTGGTAGGACATCTTCTGAGGCATCAAGGGATCAACACTTTAGTACTGGAGGGCAGCGTGGAGGGTAAAAATCGTAGAGGGAGACCAGGAGATGAATACACTAAACAGATTCAGAAGGATGTAGAATGCAGTAGGTACTGGGAGATGAAGAAGTTTGCACAGGATACAGTAGAATGGAGAGGTGCATCAGGCCAGTCTCAGGATTGAAGACCACAACAACAACAATTACCACGGATGCAACGGAAGTTACACAGATTCTCCTTGATCGCAATAGCGGTACCGCTCGCAGCGGTGCTCGGCAATCTTCACTGCAAGCTGTAAGACTGCAGCGACGGCAACCCGCGTTTCTTGAGGCAGCTGCGCGCGGCTAGTCCCAGGTGGCAATCCCGTAAAAACAGGCGGCTGGTCACGTGCCTGCGAACTGCGAAAAGCAGACAGGTTGCGAGATCCAGACACTGCGCCACAAGATGGGACGAAACGTGCCTCCCGAAACGTCGCGGACTGACGCGGCAACGAACCCGACGAGATCCCATTGTCCTCACGTCCCACTGCTCTACTTTTTTGTTAAGAGTACTAAGCTATTGATGTACTACTATACTCTTTAAAATATCGTATTTTGTGTGCTCTTTGGCTTGTTTGTCATTGATAACTGTGTTATACACCGTGAGATGCATTTCAGAAATACTTGTCAGAACGATTTCAATGTGCGCGCTTACATCTAATGACGTGTCCGTCAACATCCGTATGGTAAGTAAAATAATGTGGATTTCTGTGGAACTGAGCTTCACATAGTCAGACGCTGGACGGCCATACTTTCCGGTCGTATCGGACACTTTTGTATGTTACAGTCACGTCTCACATGTACGGTATCCGTCACTGATAACGGGCTGTACGCCCGAATACAGAACTGGCAAAAAAAAAAGTGCCGCTCATGTTTTGCAGCAAGAGTCGTTTAACAACTTTTAGGTTTTGTCCGATTTGGCTATTTATTGGCTTTTTTTACGAAAATCATGCAAAATATGGAAATATAGTTACTTTCTCTTCTGTGTCCCAGCGGATCCTCACTTCCCAAGGGGTGGTTTTGGCCTATAACTTCTTATGGCTCACAGTGCTTCTGAAAGACTACGTTATTTTAGGTCTTTTTTTGTTGGAAAGTTCTGCATATCGTTACTTGGTTTGGCTGCAATACTGTTTTAAACTATTCGTCTTCTAGCTAACTAGATTCGCTACAACGATCTGGCTCGAGAAAATTTCATAAAAAGCCAAACGTGTTTTCGTGATTATTTCCGCTAATTTTTATCTAACAGTATATCTCCTTATTTCGTGACTCTCTCTAATCCCCTGACTGATTGAATCCAAGGACTTCCCAAGTATTTTCTTCCCGATGGATTTTGATCAGTTAGTTCTTTTTCGTACAGGGTTAAACAGCCAGATATGGATTGTTTTTTTATATATTTATTTTATTTTTTTATGCTGGTATTCTTACCAAACACGTCTGTTCAGCATCAGACAAGTTGTTAATCTCTCGTTTTGTAAAAGAACTCGTTGTCGACAATGTGCTAGGTAACAGAACAAGAAAGTTTTATAATTTTGGGTTGCTGCAGGTTGTGGCACAACACTACTACAGGACGCATCACGGTGGTTGCGGGCGTCAGGTGTGTGACAATAGACCTCTGGAACCAAATGAGAGCAGCAGTCAGTGTTCATCACAATGAGTGTCCCACTCTCCTGCGCATTCCCTTCTCTGTATCACTACAAATTTCGTGCACCTGTTGGAATTTTTATTTTGAATGTAGAGTATGTGAGAGAACATAGCTGTGCTCTGCCACATTAAGACAAAACACTGAACCTGTTGTCTTCTACAGGTGCCCCGGCACAAAAGTAGTTCGTAGGTCATATGTTCATCTGTCTTGATGTGAGGCTTAAATAAACTTACTAGCGACTGTGGTCACAATACTTACTGAAAAGGCAGATTTAGTTCAGGGATGCCAGTGGCTTTAATTAAACGGAAGGAAGCAGCAGACAAAGCTGCAAGCCGTTCGCTACCGATAAAATAATAGTTCAACACCGTCTCACTAGAAGGGTTCACACAGCTAACAGTGTTAATACTTGTTCGCAAGACTTCACATAAATCACTTAAAATTACTCCCTATTACTGTGTCCAGACTAAGCGCCTTCAACTCTCGCTTCCCGCGAAGCAGACCGGTACAGCGGGCTCCGTACCGAGCAGGGGTCCGCCTGGCCGGTCGTCCCAGTAACACAGACGCTTCCCAGAGACCACCAGGAGGCGTCCGCTACAACCGCGGACCTCTTTCGTTCCGCTCGATACGTGACTGCAAATAGAGCCAGCCATATCCATGCGCCGAGCAGTATTCAGGTTGGCGCAGGAGCCTAGAGAGGCGGTTCACGCCGAGCGAGCCCACTGGTGTCATCGTGGCCGCCGCGTCATCGTCCACCGCCGCCAGCGTACCGGAATCATCCTCGCAGGGCCTCTATTCGCCCTCGGACTCAGGTGACAGCAACGTGGACTCCGCGCCGCTCTTCACGAGACGACCGGGACGTGGTTTGGTGGAGTTGTATGGTTACTACGGACAGTTTATCTTTGGAAGAATCTCTCATTTAGTTATTGGTTGGCATGGAGGATCAGTCCTACCTCACGAATATTGTTTTGAAAATTTTGAATAAAGACTTTAGTTTAAATAACTCACACTCTGAGATTTTCCTATCCGCGGACGGCGGATATATTACCTACATACACATTTTGCACTGCATTGCACGCGGAATCGGTGTAAATTAATATTTACTTCATCCGTGAGAAAGTAAGATGTTAGACGCGCTGCCCTGCCTGCACAGAACCGTGCTGTTCTACTGCGTTCAGTCAGCCCCGGAAGACTTACGACTGCTTTCGTTGTTGGCGCTTCTTCAGCGTTATCTAAAACTACAGTTACTATAACAATATCGGTAGTGGAGAATGTAAATACTATGTATGGTAGCTTGCTATTAAGGGTTGCTGCTACAACTGTCAAACAAATCTGAATATAGGTATAAAGGAAACATTGGCAAGCAAAAATATGTCTGTACGTCACTTGATTCCTTAAATCACACGACAGTTAACATTATCCTTCCTAATTACTAAGTGAGGTTTGAGAGTGGATGCTCTGACTCCCAGGGAAAGAAATGCTACTTTGATTTGTGTCGGTACAACGCCAGGTTCCTATAAGGTCGTGATTTAAATTTTTTCTTTAATTTTGATTATTTTGTTTTACAAGAGGACCTTACATTGCTGTTTCCTTGGTGGACGAACGGTTGTGATTTCGCAATCATAACTTGCGAAATCTACCAGTCAATAGTAAGTGCAGGGCCCTGTAATTCGTGACACCTCCTTCATTAAAATGATGCTTACGCTGAATTTGTGATATTTTTCTATTGTGTGGTACATGAAACTCCCACTTGTACGGAAATTCTTCAGTAGCAATTTTGTGCAGAAATATTTCTACTTTGTACACATTTTGTTGATCCTGTATTCAGAAGTACGTGACATATCACAATCAGAGAATATGTTACTTGTAACTAATTTCATTCTGGTACAGAACAGAGCCACTGCAACGAGATCTACATTGAAGTAATATGTAGAACCTCGACACCACTTCTATAGGTTGTTACCTGTTCAAGATATTGTCATTAGTACGTTTTTATTTCTATTGCAATTGCTGTGAACAACTGGACCATCTGAAGACCGTGTTTCGGAGGAACGGTTACAAGGAAGGCCAAATTCGGAAGGCTCTACATCCCATACCTGCAGCACCGGCAGAACTGAGGATGAACCACAGGAGGAGGCAGCCTTGGCTCGTTTTGTGGGGCCTTATCCAGAAACATTGGACGCATTTTACGTAAAAATCAGGTGAAAACCATATTCCATCCTGCAAGCAAAGTATCAAGGACAACCTTGGTCTAAGTAAATCAGAGGTTTATCAGATACCTTGCCAATGCGGTAGTGTATACACAGGGCAGACCATTCGTACCATTGAGAACTGATGCGGCACACTACACTGCAACAGCCCAGTAAGTCGGCAGTCGCTGAGCATTGCCTGTCGGAACTCCACAGCATGGATTATTACCAAACCAACGTCCTGACACAGACTTTCAATTACTGGGACTGTGTCATCAAAGAAACCATAGCGATCAGAGTAACGGAGCCACAACTAAACCATGACAGCGGTTATATTCTTAGCAAGGCGTGGGAACCTGCGATCACCCGGATTAAAAAGAAAAAAGATATTTACCAGAGTGTACCGACTTCGGGGGAGGAGGGAAGAATAACGAGAGAGGTGCCGGCAGACCCTCCTGAACGAGAAGACCTAGGACGCAGCGACCAGACGAAGGGAGAACGGACACTGTACCTGGACCGCGCGCGGGGCGCGGACCGCACCGACTCATAGGAAGCGCCTGAGGGAGGAGCGGGAGGGGGATTGTTCTATTTATACCTGGCGCCGACCCTCCGCCGGTCAGTACATCAGCACAACCTGATGATGGCAACGTGGTCGATTGGCGAAATATTATGTCCTATGCACACTCATACCAGGCCGTTCACCCGAGATTTATTTCGTCAGTTCTGTATGAAATTACGAAAATATTCAAGTGGTTAATAGCACATGTTGGGAAATTCACATGCCAAAAAAACTGAATGTTTAGAGTTTAGCTTTATATTACATGTTTCCTTGAAACTAATAAAAATTATTACTTCTAGATATACAGCGAAATGTTTGAAATTTAGCGACTAACAAATCTGTCCTTTTCGTCAAGTTGCCTCTCTCCAGTACTCCACGGCCAATAGCAAGGGTGTACTTATCCTCGTTGAAGCAACAAGCAACCCATTCTAGAAGCGACAGTATTTAACACCGTAAGCTGGTGCTGAATTTAGTCTTCAATGAGTGACCGGATTCGGCTAAAGACCACCCTCCTGCACAGTTTTGGTTAACAGAAAGAGTTATGTCTGCACAAAAACACGTTATAAATACAATATGTATATGTGATATTTTCTCATGCAGAGGTCAATGTATGAAGCTATTATCTAATACAGTTTGGGTTAGCAGAAAGAGTTAGGGATGTATGCCAAAAAATAATATAATGTCGTAAATATAATATTTATGAATAATATTTTTTCATACCGAAGTAGGCACACAAAGTACCAGTTGTGGGTCCCAGTGCCAAACTACAAAGCCTCCTATTTCTCTTCACCATCCCAAATAACGGTGTTACAAAAATGTACGGCCAAACTTTCAGGAAACATTCCTCACACACAAAGAGAGAAAATATGTTACGTGGACATGTGTCCGGAAACGCTTAATTTCCATGTTAGAGCTCATTTTAGTTTAGTCAGTATGTACTGTACTTCCTCGATTCACCGCCAGTTGGCCCAATTGAAGGAAGGTAATGTTGACTTCGGTGCTTGTGTTGACATGCGACTCATTGCTCTACAGTACTAGCATCAAGCACATCAGTACGTAGCATCAACAGGTTAGTCTTCATCACGAACGTGGTTTTGCAGTCAGTGCGATGTTTACAAATGCGGAGTTGACAGATGCCCATTTGATGTATGAATTAGCACGGGCAATAGCAGTGGCGCGGTACGTTTGTATCAAAACAGATTTCCAGAACAAATGTGTCCCGACTGGAAGACGTTCGAAGCAATTGATCGGCGTCTTAGGGAGCACGGAACATTCCAGCCTATGACTCGCGACTGGGGAAGACCTAGAACGACGAGGACACCTGCAATGGACTAGGCAATTCTTCGTGCAGTTGACGATAACCCTAATGTCAGCGTCAGAGAAGTTGCTGCTGTACAAGGTAACGTTGACCACGTCACTGTACGGAGAGTGCTACGGGAGAACCAGTTGTGTCCGTACCATGTACAGCGTGTACAGCTATCAGCAGCTGATTGGCCTCCAATCCGCGAACGGTTCATCCAACAATGTGTCAATCCTCATTTCCCTGCAAATGTTCTATTTACGGATGAGGCTTCATTACAACGTGACCAAATTGTAAATTTTCACAATCAACATGTTTGGGCTGACGAGAATCCGCACGCAATTGTACAATCACGTCATAAACACAGATTTTCTGTGAACGTTTGGGCAGGCATTGTTGATGATGTCTTCATTGGGCCCCACATTCTTCCACCTACGCTCAATGGAGCACGTTACCATGATTTAATACGGCATACTCTACTTGTGCTGCTAGAACATGTGCCTTTACAAGTACGATACAATATGTGGTTCATGCATGATGGAGCTCCTTCAAATTTCAGTCGAAGTGTTCGTGCGCTTCTCAACAACAGATTCGGTGACCGATGGATTGGTACAGGCGGACCAATTCCATGGCCTCCACGCTCTCCTAACCTCAACCCTCTTGGCTTTCATTTATGGGGGCATTTGAAAGCTCTTGTCTACGCAACCCCGGTACCAAATATAGAGACTCTTCGAGCTTGTATTGTGGACGGCTGTGACACAATACGCCATTCTCTACGGCTGCATCAGCGCATCAGGGATTCCATGCGACGGAGAGTGGATGCATGTATTCTCGCTAATGGAGGACATTTTGAACATTTCCTGTAACAAATTGTTTGAAGTCACGCTGGTACGTTCTGTTGCTGTGTGTTTCCATTCCATTATTAATGTTATTTGAAGGGAAGTAATAAAATGAGCTCTAACATGGAAAGCAAACGTTTCTGGACACGTGTCCACATAACACATTTTCTTTCTTTGTGTGTGAGGAACGTTTCCTGAACGTTTGGCCGTACTTTCTTGTAACACCCTGTATGTAGCAAATATTCTGGTGGGACATTAACCAGGATGATTGCCTTTCTTGTAACTCAAGTCGTTATGAAGATTTGAACACATTCATAAACATAACCCTATATTTTTTATTCGATAATCCACTTCCTGTCCTCAAGACCTATTCGGTAATTTATCATAGTGAGCCATTCACTTAAGCGTCACTGGATACGTAACCCAAAAATGACTGACTCTCATGTACTAGCACACAATTCTGGATAACGTGTCCACTGGAGTTGGCAGATAACAACTGAAAACATAACGTGAGTACACACCGGACATTCCGTCAAACGTTTTCATTTGTAGTTAGCAGAACAGTAATGACTGGTGTGCCTCCTCTTTATGTTTTGGGTTGTTTACGGCCAACTGCAGCGGCCAAGTTAACCCGGATTGTGTGCTGTTACATGAGAGAAAATTAAAGTCAAAGTAGTTCTGTGTGACGTTTGTACTAACGTCATGTTTACGAGAATGGTACACTATGATACGTTGTAGAATATGTCTTGAGGATAGGTAAAAGAGAACCTAATAAGAAATATAGGATACTGCTAAAAAGGACGTAATGCTACTCGTATCTTCATAAGGAACAAAATTACAAGAAAAGCAAGGGTGATGGTTGATGTCCCTCCGTAGCTACACAACGTTTGCTTGATATAAGCAGTGTTCGGTAAGTCATGCTATAGACTTTTTCCTTGGCCAATTTCGTTTACAATAATTATAATTTTGTTTACGACAGTTTCGAACATTTCCATGACTCCTGGCAGACAGCAGAGCTATAACCTGTCATCTAACTGGCATCTGCAACTGAGGATCGTTCCGAACAAAGAACAGCTACTGTTATCCTTTTAGCGGAAAACCAGACTATCATAAATATTCATAGACATTTAGAGGATTTCTACGGACACGGGATAGCGGATAAATCACATTATGGTGGGGCGAAGCGTCTGTCGACAACAGAAAAACGAAGAAAACCTGCCTGATTTCTCATGTACAGGCTGGGCGCACACAAGTGTGACGCCTGCAATGTTGCAACGTGCGGACGCTCTTTTTGGGGATTCTGTACGAGTAACAACACGGTAACTGAATCGTGACCTTGACGTTGCTGTTAGTACTGCTAACTTACTTGTTCATCAGTTAGCATATTCAACGGTTTGTGCCCGCTAGTTTCCGCGAATTCTGGCTAAAGAACGTAAAAAGGAAAGGAGGAATATTTGTGTGGAACTGTTTTTCGTTATGAGGTTGATAGTGACAGTTTTTTTTCGTAAGTTATTGTCAAAGGCCACGTAACACGGATTCATCACTTTGAACCGGAGAGAAATTGGCGCCGCACGACCCCTCTTTCGAAGAAGCTCACAACAGCACCCTCAGCTCGTAAAGCATTGGTCACAGTCTTCTGAGACTGTGAATGTGTAATTCAGATAGATATCCTGTCCAATAGCGAAACGATCATCTCAGATGTCTGCGAGACTGTTAGTAAATTGAACACACAACTACATCCTGTTCGTAGCCACAAAAATTCAGACGCAGTTCGTCCTCTTCACGATAATGCTAAGTGTCCGCACTCCAGTGGTCAAGAAACTTCAGTGGGCTGTTCTTCCTCATCCGCCGCACACCCCTCTCTGAAGGACGCATTCCGCAGGAATCACTACAACAATTATAGGATAATTACTGGAGCGCTAAGATACTGGCTGAAATCCACGCCAGTATACTGATACCATGACGGCATAGACTTCAGGATTTCGCATTAAGCTGGCGTAGGTCATAGAACTGAGGGGAAGATTACGATAAAAAATATGGTTTGTAAAACTGTGAACATATCTGGTAAGGTTCAGTGACCGAGTCCGAATTATATAGGAACAAATAAGCACTCTGTCACAAATATTAAGTCAAAATTGACCTGGTTTCGACGCTACTATGAGCGAAGTCTTCAGAATTAGACTAACTGTACTAAAGCGTATAGCACACTAATAAAATTAAAGTTTGTACTGACTCGAAAAGATGCAGTACTTACAAGTCACATATTAAAAAAGATCTAAGCTGGAAAGGCGACGTCAGGAATAGTTTGAGATGGCGAGCCGCTAAGGGCTGCTCGTACTGTGAACTAATGTACTACATACCTAATTTGTTTTAGTACAGTTAGTCTAATTCTGAAGACGACGCTCATAGTAGCGTCGAAACCAGGTCAATTTTGACTTAATATATGTGGCCGAGGGCTTATTTGTTCCAATATAAATATGGTTTGCATCCAAAGTATTGGGGTACGATGGAATGCATTAAAATCACCTGCTTCAAAAATATACGAGGGTCAGTCAAAAAGTAATGCCTCCTATTTTTTTTTTCTACGTTTAATTGTCAGGAAATTTAAATGCAATTACATAGGTTGAAAACCACAACATTGAGGATCATTTTGTAATTTTTCAATGTAATCTCCGCCCATCTCTACAGTTTTGGTCCATCTTTGAACAAGGGCATGTATCCCAGCACGGTAAAAATCACAGCTCTGCTTCCTAAGCCATTGACGCACGGATGTTTTGACGGCCTCCTCATCTTCAAAATGAGTCCCACGATGAGCTTCTTTTAGTGGCCCGAACAGATGGAAGTCTGATGGTGCCAGGTCAGGGCTGTATGGGGGATGAGGCAAAACTTCCCATCCAATTTTGACAATCTCGTCAGAGGTGTGACGACTGGTGTGTGGTCTTGCATTGTCATGCAAAAGAAGAACATCTGCCATTGATTTTGTTGGGCGAACTCGCTGAAGACGTGCTTTAAGTTTTTTGAGGGTTGTGACGTATTGAACAGAATTTATTGTGCATCCCTGCTCCAAAAAATCAACCAGAATCACACCCTCTGTATCCCAGAAAACTGTTGCCATAACTTTCCCTGCCGATCGCACAGTTTTGAATTTTTCCTTCCTCGGCGAGCTTGTGTGACGCCACTCCATTGACTGCCTCTTTGATTCGGGTTCAAAAAAATGCACCCATGTTTCGTCCCCGGTCACAATTTTTTTCAGAAACTCATCTCCCTCCAAACGGAAGCGCTGCAAGTGTTGGGAGGCTATTGTTTTCCTTGCCTCTTTATTCTGATCGGTTAACATTCTTGGAACCCACCGTGCACAAACTTTTGAATACCCCAATTGTTTAATAATCGTGATCACACTGCCTTTACTAAGAGAAATAATGCGACACGCTTCATCTGCAGTCACCCGACGGTCACCACGAATGATGTCATCAACTTGCTGAATGTTGTGTGGAGTCACTGCACTCACCGGCCTGCCGCTCCGCTTTTCGTCAGTCAACGGTGTTTGCCCTTCAGCTTCCTTACAACGACGAACCCATCGTCTAACAGTGCTGACATCCACTGTCACAACACCATACACCTTCTTCAGTCTTTCATGAATGCATATGGGCGTTTCACCTTCTGCATTCAAGAATTCAATCACACAACGCTGTCTCAAACGAACATCGATATCGGCCATCTTACAAACTTCTGCTGTGCTGCCACCTGTTGACACAGAAAGTTACTACTGCAGTGGATTGCAGAAGAAGGTTTGAGGAATGGCGCCAAATTCAAATTTTTCACTTAACCTAATTTTTTTAAGTTGAAAAAAAATGGGAGGCATTACTTTTTGACCGACCCTCGTATGTTGCGTTACTTATTCGACAGTCGAATATTCTTTATTTTGTTTCAGAACAAAACGTCATTTGGTGCTGCAGAGGTAAGTGGATTCACATAAAATCATCGAAATACTTCCGGAATTTTGTCAGAGGAGTTCGGGTTCACCATGCGAATGAGCTGCAGTTGCATTACTCATATGAAGGCCCGTTGCGATAGAGGCAGAAATCTAGGTCCACCACCTCTCAGATCGACGCCGTCTCGATCGCAGAAGAGCCCGGAAAGAGGATCCAGTGCGAATGCTTACGAAGGAGAAATCGGAGGTGCACTGGTGAGCGACGTCGGAGGACGTTTCAGAGGTGCGATGAAGGAAACCGTTGCACCGGAGGACGGCGGGGAGGAGGCGGCGACGTCGCCGGCAGGTGGTCTGTGGCCCAGGAAGACGGCGCCTCGCTCAAAGGAAGGCGCCCCGGGTCTGGCTGGCGTCGGGACGCCCGGGACTCCAATTTCCTGCCGCTGATTGCGGTCGTCGGGGCGCTCGAGATAACGGCGCAATTTCCCTCATCCCGGCCTCGAGACGCTGTTGTGATGGCCGACCGCGGCAGCCCAATAAACACACTCGGGCCGCGGCGACGACGCGCTTTGCGATCCACTGCAAGAGGAGCTGTTCTTAGGCATGCAGGCGAACGTGTGGCGACACTCCGCTGGTCGGAATGAACGTGCAGCTAACTTCCATCATTGCTGTTTGCTCTTTCGTGACAAACTAGGTGCCCTAAGAAATAAATAGCGTTCAACATGTCTACACACCATGGGAAAATTTCCATGGTTTCCACAAAATGGAATACAGGCCCATTCTTTCCACCGTGTAGAAACATATGCTGATTTACCAAAATCCTTATTAGCCAATTCAGAAATATGGTAGGTGCGAAAAGCAATAATGTCTCTGTCAACAAAACTTTCAAATCCTGGAACATTTTGTACTCCTGTACCACCACGAACAATCGCTACGGTAAACCATCCGTTACCATGACCAAATGAATCGTTTATATCTAAACAAAAATTGAGTCTACAACTGACGAAAACAGCAGGACCATCCAGCAGAGCTTGTGCAGCGACGGACTTAACTGGAATACGATTCTTCTTGTCTCCAGCTGTTGTAGCAAATTCGATGTTCTCGATGGTCTTGTAGACTGTTTGTTTAGAACGGCGGCGATATCTCGATGAAAGGATATGGAACAAAAAAGGTCTAATGAAGTTACGGCCTTATGTGCATGGTTTCTGTTGTGTTGGTAGAAGAACCAACACCGTGTTACTAGAGGAGGGCGAAATGCACGCGTTTTAGCTCGCGCAGGCTGGCGTGAAGAGGGAAGAACTATACTGACGTAAGGTCTGGAACATGACAAGGAATTTGAGTTGAGAAAGCAGACGTAATTAGTTCGATACTTAACTTTAATCCATTAATGATGAACGTTGCTCTTGACTGTACATGATTCACAATATTATCTGTTCAGACAAGTAACTCAATATGACGCCTTGCTAGGTCGTAGCAAATGACGTAGCTGAAGGCTATGCTAAACTGTCGTCTCGACAAATGAGAGCGTATGTACACAGGGAACCATCGCTAGCAAAGTCGGCTGTACAACTGGGGCGAGTGCTTGGGAGTCTCTCTAGACTAGACCTGGCGTATGGAGGCGCTCAGTCTGCAATCTTTGATAGTGGTGACACGCGGTTTCGTCATATACTAACGGACCGCGGCCGTTTTAAAGACTACTACCTAGCAATGGGCGGAGGGCAGAAACTTTGTATCAGGAGACGTGTCCCTGCCGACAACCACCACAGCATTCAATTTTCGTTTGTCTGAGACAGGGTCGATTCACGAAGCAGGAGATCATAAAGGACGTACCCAAAATGTTCGGGTACCCTACTTGGAGGAAAATGTGACGTCCACTGTCGAAGGCGACCGCCGTGTAAGTACCAGGCAGTTGTGCCGGCCGTACAGGGTAAGCCAGACAACCGCGTCCACCATTCTCCATGACAATTGTTAGAACCTCTAAACATTCATGGTGGTGTCTGTTTGTTCTATATCGTGTCTCCCTACCACTTTCGCGCAACGACGCTCTGAGCGTGTTTTTCAGAGAATTAATTAGTTTGAACCTGGGACCTGTTGCAGGTAAGGAGACGCCAGACCACACATGACATGTACAATTCAGAAGAGTTCAGTGAGACTAGCGATGATATAACCAAATACTTAATGATCTCAGCGTCAGCTCCACTGCACTCCCTGTAAAAGAATCTTAATACTAACTAAATTTAGTGGAAGGGGTTCAAGGCTTTCCTATTTTTAGTTAGCTGGTAAAATAACGTCGAAAAAGCAGTTAAGTTTACCATTGGAAATTTATTCTAATCACAAAACATCGTTTATAAATTGCAGTATTGTTAAAAGGAAATGTTTTAATACAGGATGGTAAAAATAAACTGCGTTCAACAAAAATGTGAACGAATATTCCCTGAATGGGTTTCCAAGTTCTACAATGGATCGAAGGATGACCTATGCCAATCACATCTATAATCTAGGTTTAAATTAAGTTTCACAAAAGAGAAAACTATCAAAATGGTCTACAGTGACCCTCAATTATCTTTAATTACTTATCTAACTTACCGTAAATTACAGTGGCTGATGCGAGTTCTCAATAACTATATAACAGAAGAATCATCACGTTTCAGATCTTTACTTCAAGTGGCAAATGTGAACACCATGAGTTTTAATTAACGATCGACACTAGTATTACGCAAAAAGAGGGTGTAACAGATGAGACTTCTGCAGTTCTGAGTGAAGCCTTGTGCGCTCAAAAATGTGGCATCGCGTCCGTTCATTACCTCGTCGGTGTTTAGGCAGCGTCAGGGCAGCGGCGGACAGCAGAGCTCCGCTCACCTCGCCATCTCGGAAGCAACTCTTTCCTAACTTCTCCTTACTACAATTTACCGCAGTTGGTCTTAAAAAAAACTATCTGGCTGTGTTTTCATCTGCCCAATCAGGGTCTCAATGTTAACATTAAGCTCCGCCTACAAAAATTCTGTCTATCCAATGAGAAACGTTATACTTTTCATGGTGGGGCAATGTTTTTAAAGTTTGCAACGTAACAGAGACGCGGAAAAGTCTCACGCTAAAACCTGCAGCTGGTGTGGTCCTTTTAGCGTTATCGTTAGATCTATACTGTTCTTCTGGAGGGTTCTATTTTTTAATATGGGCTGGGGGGTGGTCCTAATGTAACATACATGTGAAAAAGTCTCACGCTAAAACTTGCGGGTGGTAGTGGCTCTTTTTGTGTTATCGTAAGATCTATACTGTTTTTCTGGAGGGCTCTAGCTTTTAACATGGGCTGGGGGGTGGTCCTTGACGTAACAGAGACACGAAAAAGTCTCACGCTAAAACGTGCGGGTGGTAGTCTTAGAGGTAGGCTGGCGACGTGGGTGTCTAGTCCGTCCCTTATCGTAGGGCCTTCTAGCTTAACACGATTCTGCTCTCGGCTTGTGTTCTCGTTTCTCCCCTCGGAACTGCGTCGGTCTCACGATGGGAAGGTACGACCTGCATTAAGGCATTCTTGTGTGAGTCTGTGGTATTCCATTTGCTCACTTGTTACTCGTATTACTTTGGTTAATTTAATGCCACGATTTATTCGGAGCTATGTGACATACTACTAGATTTGCCTATTATGTCAGGGTTTTCATGGAAGGTGTTGGATTTGCCTGACACCTTACAAACCCTTATCAAAAAATGGTTCAAATGGCTGTAAGCACTATGGACTTAACATCTTAGGTCATCAGTCCCCTAGAACTTAGAACTACTTAAACCTAACTAACCTAAGGATATCACACAACACCCAGCCATCACGAGGCAGAGAAAATCCTTGACCCTGCCGGGAATCGGACCCGAGAACCCGGGCGTGGGAAGCGAGAACCCTTATCACTTACAGCGTGTGCAGGGCTTACTAGCGACAGACCTTCCACACTGGGAACAGTTTGGTCACTGATTTCTTCACTAGGCAACCACGATTCCGGGATTACTGTCATACATCTTATTCACGGATGAGACCACCTTTACACGGAGTCGAATCTTGAGCTTTCATAACAGTCGTCTGTGGTATAGTATGCAGAACCCCCACGGTATGGTGTCAGAGAATGATCAGCATCGGTGCAACTGGAATGTATAGGCCGGAATAGTTGGCGACCATGTTTTAGGACCAGTATTTCTTCCACGTCACTTACCAGGCCGGAACTACTGGCGTTTCTTGTGAGTGACCTTGCTCCCCTTCCCCTCCCCCTCCCCATCGGAAAATGTCCTACTGATGACTCGAAGGGTTACTTGGCTGCTACATGATTGCGCTCCAGCCCACTTCGCCGTTAACGCCTGGGCACATCTCAGTCGTGTGTTCCCTGGTCGATGGTTGGACGAGGGCGTCCATTTGCATGTCCTGCCTGTTTACTGAATAACAACCAGTACCATTTCTGGTTATGGGGCCATCTCAAAAGTATCGTGTACGCAGAGCACACTCCAGACGTGGAGTCACAGGACCAGTGCGGTCACGCTGCCTTTGATTCAGTACGGATGCAGCCTGGCCGATATGAACATACTACAGTGTGTACACGCATGCGTTGAGACACATGGAAACCATTTTCAACACGTACTGTAACTTGGCTGCACGGTAGAGGGTTTATTAGACCGCAGTCTGTGTAACAAAATATGGCCGAATAACTGGCCTCTAGCATAGAAACCATGCATACATTTTCGAACATAGCTTCATTACACCTTTTTTATTCTATATCCTCTCATCGATCAATCCCTAGAATTTGACCCCGGTGCAAAAAATTACCCAGTATCCACCGGTTTAGGAACATGAAGAATAACTTTCACATCTTGCATCAGTGCTAACTGAGATATCTTCAGAAAATTTGGATCATACAGAGAATGAATTGCTACAACATAGCTCAGAAGATAACTGTAAGAAATACGCAATGAGATGAACAGAAATGACACTTTTATTCGAAGTCATTAATTACACTGCAGTCATCGCCACTCTTGATGGTCCCGTGGACATTACAAAAGACAGGATCAACATTAGTTGACCTGTGTTCAAAGATTTCGGAGTCAGTACGTCCATGCAACATTGTGCCACCGCACACAGTAACATCTGGATCACCAAAAGGATCGCGTTCAACAGTGTTCCTGGGTGACTTACGTATTACGCGTTCTGATCTCCCGCCATATAAGTCCGGAACACTACTCAGCCTCATCGTCCTATTATCAGAGAACGGCACGTGTCCCCAGTCCTCGGTGGTCCAGTCCCAGGCTCTTGGCACCACTGCAGATCTCTGAACACAGTAGTCCCACCGGCCAACATTAGTGTCACGCTCTACTACGTATCCACGTGAGCATTTTCCGGGCTGAATTCGGCCCTGACCTCAGTTTTGTCGATGATAATGGATGCAGGTGGAGCTCACGAAACGAAAGGACATTGGGCGAGTCGAGTGTCCTGACCCTTTTCCCGCCATAAATACCACCAAGCGCCTCTGAGATGCATTGGGGACAGGTACCGCAGCACGTCCACGTGCATCAATGACCATTCAGCAGTTGCCGGCATGGTATAATATGGGGTACCCAAAAAAACTGGTATTGTTTTTTAAAAGCTATATATTTTTATATTGTTTACAAAACAAGCTTATCCCTATCAAAATACTCTCCGCTACAACTAACACATTTGTCCCACCAGTACTTCCACTTTTCGAAACATTTTTGTAGCCAACTTTAGAAATGGCAGACAGCTCCTCCCTCGTTCTCAGGAGAGCTTCTGTAAAGTTTGGAATGTAGGAGACGAGATACTGACAGAAGTAAGGGTGTGAGGACGGAGAGCGAGTCGTGCTTGGGTAGCTCAGACGATGCCGGCACGCTAGCTCAGCGTGTTCGGTCAGAGGACAGTGTGCTCTCTGTAATGAAAAAACTGAGTCAAAGCTTCTGTAAAGTTTGGAAGGTAGGAGACGAGGTACTGGCAGAAGTAAGGCTGTGAGGACGTAGCGCGAGTCGTGCTTGGGTAGCTCAGACGATGCCGGCACGGTAGTTCAGCGTGATCGGTGAGAAGACAGTGTACTCTCTGTAATAAAAAAAAACTGAGTCAACGATCAACTTGAAGGGATGTCTTGTGACGTTCGCCCAGACCAAAAGCAACGAACAATATCGAACAAAATGAAAAAAAAGTTGGTAGAGCACTTGCCCGCGAAAGGTAAAGGTCCCGAGTTCGAGTCTCGGCCTGGCCCACAGTTTTAATCTGCCAGGAAGTTTCATATCAGCGCACACTCCGTTGCAGAGTGGAAATTCTCGTTCTGGAAGCTCCTCCCTCGTTTTTTTTTTCCTTGACTTCTTCAATGTTCAAATCGACGTCTTTTCGAGCCGCTTTTCATGCGTGTAAAAAGTGCATTGAACCAGGTCTGGCGAGTAATGTACGTGGAGCGGTAGAACCATGCCATTTTTAGCCAATAACTGTCTTAACAGGGATGGCTGTGTGTGCGTGCGTGTTGTTGTGGTGGAAGAACCAGTCTCCTGTCTGTCCCAAGTCGAGTCTTTTTCGACGAACACTGTTGGGTAATAGTCTTAAAACTTGCAAAGAAAAGGTTCGATTGATGGTCTGGCCTGGGGGAACAAACTCTGGATGAACTACGCCCTTGGCCTTAAAAGAGCAGATCAGCAATTTTTTGATGTTTGATTTGACTTACAAATGTTTTTCGACAGGGTGGCGATGACGTCTCCCATTGGCTTGACTGTTGCTTTATTTCTGGGCAGTAACCATAGCACCATGACTCATCACCACTAATCACCTATGACAGAAAATCCGGATCAGTTTTAAGCTCTTCTTTCAAAGCATGACATGCTTAAACTCGACGTTCCTTTTGATTTTACGAGTAACAGACTTCGCGGCAACCTTTTTCATTTCCAAATCTTCCTTTAAAATTCACTGACCCGAGCTCCACGCTGACCCTCTAACCTCCGAAAGTTGATCAGTTGTCAGTCGACGGTCTGTGGACACAAGCTCTCGAATTGTTTCAATATTTTCGTCGCTTCGGGCAGTTGATGGACGTCCATAACGAGGTATCTCATCAATGTCATTTTTAGATGAAGCAAACCAATCGTACGCTTAAGATTTTCACATTGCATCTTCTTGGTAAGCTGTTTCCAACATCAGAACAGTTTCAGCAGCATTTTCACCGAGTAGAAAACAATCGCAGCTGACAGTTGTTTACTTAAACTTGCCTTCATAAAAAGCGAAAGAAGAACAAACCAGCGCTAGCAAAAAAATATTGTAAATGGACAGAACAAGCCAGGTCGACAACATCTGAGGCCCTGAACTGGCAGTATATTACGCTATATACACCAAGAGGCAGTAATGCGAACTGGACAAGCTCCGCCCACGGCAATATTATTCCGTTTTTTTTCTTTTTTTTTTAACCCCCCCTCGTATGTTGCCGAGGTTGCATTGCTCTTTGTGGTGATCACACGCCATGTTAGGAAGCATGTCCCTCCTTTTGTAATGTCCATGGTATCCTTATTAACCACTGTGACTTCACTGCAATTATTGTTTTGAAAGAAGTAATACACATTGGCTTTAGAAACCCTTAATTAAAAGTCACGACTAGTTTCGCGCCACTTGATGACGCATCCTCAGGTGATAAATATTCATTTTTAAGAGGGCATTGTAGGACAATCAGTAATGGCCTGAAATTGCCAGGAAGTTCCATATCAGCACACAATCCGCTGCAGAGTGGAAATCTCTTTCTGGAAATATCCCTCAGGCTGTGGCTAAGCCACGTCTCTGCAATATCCTTTCTTACAGGAGTTCTGCAAGTTTTGCAGAAGAGCTTCTGTGAAGTTCGGAAGGTAGGAGGCGAGGTACTGGCGGAAGTGAAGCTGTCAGGACGGGTAGTGGGTTGTGCTTTCGCGCATGTGTAGCTCAGTCGGTAGAGCACTTGCCCGCCAAAGGCAAAGTTCCCGAGTTCTACTCGCAGTCTGGCACACAGTTTTAATCTGCCAGCAAGTTTCATATGAGCACATACTCCGTTGCAGAGTCAAAAATTTGACTCTGCAGTACTGCCTTGCATGCTGTCGCTCAACTACCTTCATGACTTGCCATTCTATATTCACGAAGATGCAAAGCTGGTACTTTTTGCCGATGATACAAGTATAACTATCTCACCCAACAAACAAGAATTAACTTGTGAAAGTGTAAACAATATTTTTCAGAAAATCATTAAGTGGTTCTCTGCAAATGGGCTCTCATTAAAACTTGACAAAACACAGTTTATACTGTTCCACACAGTAAATGGAATGACACCATTAATAAATATAGACTTAGATCAGAAATCGGTAGCTAAAGTAGAATATTCAAAATTTCTAGGTATAAGGATTGATGAGGGGTTGAACTGGAAAAAACACACTCAGGATCTGCTGAAACGTTTGAATTCAGCTACTTATGCTATTAGGGTCATTGCAAATTTTGGCGATATACATCTGAGTAAATTAGCTTACCACGCCTATTTTCATTCTCTGATGTGGCATCATATTCTAGGGTAACTCATCATTGAGTAAAAGAATGTTCATTTCACAAAAGCGTGTAAGCAGAATAATTGCTGGAGCTCATCCAAGATCATCCTGCAGACATTCAAAACTAATAGCAGTGTACATGGTTACAACACTAGGAGAAAGGATGATCTTCACTATTCAGGGTTAAATCTGTCTTGGGCTCAGAAGGGGGTAAATTATGCTGCCACAAAAGTCTTTGGTCACTTACCTAATAGCATCAAATGTCTGACTGTTGGCCATATAGCACTTAAAAGGAAATTAAAAGAATTTCTTAATGGCAACTCCTTCTACTCATTAGATGAATTTTTGGATTTAGTAAGTGGGTAATTTCCCAACTCCCACAAAAAATTAAAATATTGAGTGTCATGTAATATTTTGTGTAATGTAATATCTTGTAAAGACACCTTTTATTAACCTGACACGTTCCACATCACTACGAAGTGTCATATTCATGATCTATGGAACAAGTACTAATCTAATCTAATCTAATCTAATCTAGTCTGCTTGTGGAGCGGTTCTGCTACCTCCAACGTTTTAAATAAGGGCAACCGCTTTTAGCGCGCTAGTTAATTTCAATATGACGTGAATGATGGGAAGTGGTTTCAAGGCAAGTTACATTCTGGGGGTGACCTATCAAAAAGAATCAATATCACCTGAGGACGCATCTTTTAGTGGCGTGAAACTAGTTGTGACTTTTAATAAAAATTATTCTACAGCGAATGTGAATTGTTTCTATTAAAATGTGGAACCCTGGATGCGGTTGCCCATCAGGTTGTCCTTGAATAAAAGTGCCATTGTTTTACTGGATATTTCTTTCAGTTACATACTGTCTTTACTGTAGCACTTCTTTCTATGTAATGTCCACGTTTCATCGAGCTAGTGGCTTAAACTCAAAAGTAACTTTCGTCCATAGATTTTTCACACCTGTGTGTCTCACTCTCATACTGACGCAGCTCAAAAGATTCCCAGAACGGAAACATCAATTGTTCTGCGACTCCATAACACCTTTGCAACCATGCTTCAGCAGAAAGAAAGAGCAGTTCATGATCAACAACAGACAATAGGCAGCTGAAGTGCTGATACAGAACAATAATATCTGAATTCGCCAGTGAGTTGTGAGTTTAAGTTGTGAGTGTGTGTGTGTGTGTGTGTGTGTGTGTGTGTGTGTGTGTGCATTGCTCTGTCAGTGGGTGCTACAGACACAACAGTCTGAGGTGTGCAATGGATCAACGACTTTCTTCGACCCTTCTCCTAACTGGGGTAGTTCGGCTGAAGCCGATACACCACCTTCCAATGTCCGCGGAACGGTCGGCAACCAGCCAGGCAAATGGAACCCGTCCCCTGTCACTGGTTTCCGAGCAACGCCAGACACGACACTTGTATAATACATGACTGACGAAGCACTACACACACACACACACACACACACACACACACACACACACACACAAACACCCGCACACACAACCGATGTCTCGTCTGCCCACCACAAAGCTAAGTCCCGCTTGCGGGCATAGGATGCGGTGGGGGAGGTATGTAAGCGGAGTAGAGACGAGTGGGGAATCATAGTAGCACCATACGGATTACAAATGGGGAAATTCACTCATATAAGCAACCATGAAAGAGAGCAGGTGGTTATGGCCAATTTTTCGAGGCCAGCTTCCCCTGAAACTGTCGCACAACAAATTTCAGAATACTTCTATGCTTATTTTCATTAATGAGGAGTCGATCACTGACGCTGCATAATACTAGAAATCAACGTTCAATACCTCCAGTGGCAGTTTTTTTATTGATTTCTTTTTAGTTCTTTTTTAGTACGGTGAAGAGCATTACAGTTGAGAGCTAAGAAATGGCTAGCAAATGATAAGGGTCTTTAAACGAGTTGGGCACCACAAAAATGTCCAGCGTCAGAGGCCTAATTTGAACCTCAGGCAGACCAGCATTTACGCCAATCCATCCGACACTTTCTGAGTGGGACATGGAACACCTTTTATGTCGAAAAAACACAGCTTTGTAGGTAGAAACCTTTTAAGAAGATAAGGAATATCTAGTCATGTTTCGTCTCCCAGTGGCTGGAATGTGAATCGCCACTATCTCAGAAGCCACAGAACAGCGTTCGGTTTCAATTTCAGTCGAGCGTCTGGTTATTCGTTATTGTTATTTTTCTTAGAGCAGATGCTTTCTCGTCTGTGCCTACGTGTGCGTCGTCGCGAAGGACCGCTTAGAAATTATACCAGGGAGAGGGAAAGATTTTCCGCCTTTCACTACACTCTAAGAGACTATTGATCAAACAGCATAGATCCGCAAGAGTATAAAATTATTCAATATCTTTACTCGAGTTTTACTGGATGCAACTCGCAAAATCTTCCACCACTGCCGCTCTGGCGAAAAACAGTCAGTTAAGATTTTCAGCCTTTCACTACACTCTAAGAGACTATTGATGAAACAGCATAGATCCGCAAGAGTATAAAATTATTCAATATCTTTACTCGAGTTTTACTGGATGGAACTCGCAAAATCTGCCACCACTGCCGCTCTGGCGAAAAACAGTCAAGTTACACAGCACCATGAAGAAAAACGCTTCTCACTAGGAGCCTGAAGAATAATGAACCCAAGCTAGTCTCTTGAAGGGTAATGACCTGCGGATCAACGACAGACGATGTCTCCACTTGAGCACTGACCACAGAAAGGGGCTGAACTCAGAATATCCAGTCACTATTTCTGCTGCCTTCGGCACTTACGTAGCGAGTTTGGTAAGATGGGCTATCATTACAGTCGGCGATTTCATAGTGACACAACACTGATTCACCTATGAGTACATGGACAGTGTGCAAATCACATTTAAATCCTTGGCAGAGGGTTCATCGAACCACGTTCACAATTCTCTATAATTCCAATCCAGTACAGTGCATGGAAAGAACGAAGACGCATATATTTCCGTACGAACTCTGATTTCCCTTATCTTATAATGGCGATCGTTTTTCCCTATACTGGTCGGTGTAAACAACATATATTCACATTCGGAGGAGAAAGTTAGTGATTGGAATTTCGTGAGAAGATTCCGCTGCAACGAAAAACGCGCTTGTTTTAATGGTGTCCACCCCTAATCAAGTATTATTTCAGTGACACTCTCTCCCATATTTCGCAATAATACAAAACGAGCTGACCTTCTTTGAACTTTTTCGATGTTCTCCGTCAATGCTAGCTGGTAAGGATCCCACACTGCACTGCAACATTCTAAAAGGGGACGGAAAAGCATAGTGTAGGCAGTCTCTTTAATATATCTGTTACATTTTCTAAGTGTCCTGCCAATTTAAGTCGTACGTAATTGTAATTTCGAGGTATTTAGTTGAACTTACGGCCTTTAGATGTGACTGATTTATTGTGTAACCGAAGTTTAATGGATTTCTTTTACCACTCATGTGGATAACCTCGCACTTTTCGTTATTTAGGGTCAATTTCCAATTTTCACACCATTCGGATATCTTTTCTAAGTAGTTTTCCAATTTGTTTTGATCTTCTGTTGACTTTATTAGTCGATTAACGACAGCATCATCTGCAAGCAACCTAAGACGGCTGCTCAGATTGTCCCCCAAATCGTTTATACAGATAAGGAGCAGCAAAGGGCCGCCTATAACACTACCTTGGGGAACTCCAGAGATCCTTCTGTTTTACTCGATGACTTTCCGTCGAGTACTACGAACGGATACCTCTCTGACAGGAAATCACAAATCCAGTCACATAACTGAGACGATATTCCATAAGCAAACAATTTCACTACAAGCCTCTTGTGTGGTAGTCTCAAAAGCCTTCCGGGAATCCAGAAATACGGAATCAATCTGAAATCCATTGTCAGTACCACTCAACATACCATGCGAGTAAAGAGCTAGTTGTGTTTCACAAGAACGATGTTTCCTAAATACATGTTGACTGTGTGTCAATAGACCATTTTCTTGAAGATAATTCATAAAGATCGAACAACACAATATATGTTCTAAAATCGTGTTGCATATCGACGTTAATGATACTGTCCTGTAATTTAGGGGGTTACTTCTACTACCTTTCTTGAATATTCGTGTGACCTGTGCAACTTTCCAGTCTTTGGGTACGGATCTTTCGTCGAGTGAACGGTTGTACATGATTGTTAAGTATGGAGCTACTTCATCAGCATACTCTCAAAGGAACATAATTGTTATACAGTCTGGACCAGGAGCCTTGCTTTTATTAAGTGATTTAAGTTGCTTCACTACTCCGAGGATATTTTCTTTTACCTTACTTATGTTGGCAGTTGTTCTTGATTCGAATTCTGGAATATTTACTTCGTCTTCTTTTGTGAATGCATTTCGGAAGGCTGTATTTAGTAAGCGTACTTTCGGAAGTTTCTCCATTGCTATCGCACAGAGAAAACATTGCTGTGTCTTTCCATTCCCTCAGAAGCCATTCATTTCATTTTAATGCCTCAAAGCCAACTCATCAGCATTCAATATGCTCTTTGGCCGTCTGACTGGTGTTCGAACCTATTTTTCACTCTTCTTCCCGTAACTTACTAACAATGCGTACAGCCACTGGTCGCATTCCTGTGTTATTCGCATTAATTCACATTTATCATGCCCAACCACCTGTGACAAGGTTGTCCAGATATTAAATGTTCAATTCTTTATCTCAGTGGGTAGCTCATATATTTTCCTTTCCGAAGATAAACGTGATTGTTATGGCGACCATGCGTTGCTGTTATAGACTGCATGATTCCTCCTCTTGTTATGGTGTCTACGTGCTTGGTGCGGTATCCATAATGTCATGCCTAATTGTCTCATTCCAATTAATTGTCATTCAGTAAGGCGATTTCATTGCGTACTATTATCATTTCTTTTAATTAATTTGGATCATCATATTAGATTGTAACATCATAGGACATGTAAACCAGCACAACTGACAACACACATAAGATTCTGGTGACTGCTGACCAAGATTAATTTCCGTAATACTGCGATCTTCTGATTTCCGTACTCAAATATTCTTTTAACTGATTGAAATGTTGATAAGAAAAATGAGGACCATCTCTTAATCATAAAGAAGGTCAAGAATTTTAAGATACAAGAGCGATTTCTAATCTGTACTTTTTCCTAGGAATGACTGGTGAGTAAAAGTTCCGTCGTTGTCCTAACTTCATGTTGATGAAATTTTTGGTGCAAATATTTTGTATGTTCGTGTTGTTAGAAGTTTATTCTGCTCGTTATATTTATGCTAGGAATTTGGAGGAAGAGTGTGCAACTTTAGTAACAGTATTGGGTTATGTCAAGATTAGCCTGTGCTCGAGCACATAACTGAGAGGTTGTGAGTACGGTAGATAGGGAAGAACTCAGTCAATCTGTAAATTGCGAATTTAACACGGAATTCAACCAAGGTAGTTCACACTCTTCTGAAATGAGGGATAATAATATGGGCGAGTCATTAACGAAAGATGGAGAATCAAGTAACATGCAGGATCATGAGATCTGCAGAAGCACACAAAGAGAACGTGTCAGTGTCACAGGCATCGGAAGATTCCGCAACTGCTGGCCACGAAAAAGTGGCAGAAAGTGCTGCCGATCGCGCTCCATGTTCTTCACCACTAATAACTCATCATACGTTGGAAATCATATTTAAAAATTTCAATACATTGGCAAATTCTTCAAAGAGGTGGACAGAAGGACAGAAGAAAATTCAAAAAGACAAGTGAAAATTTCAAGAAGCAAGACAAGAAAAACGCATTTTACAAGCATTGACGGGCAGTTCAGGGACATAATGATCACTTTTCATCTACCTCTACATGGATACTCGACCAGTCACACTTATGTGCGTAGCAGAGGGTTTATCGAAGCACCTTCACAGTAATTCTCTATTATTCGAATTTCGAAAATTTGTGATAAGTTCGTATGGGACCAAACTGCTGAGGCCGTCGGTCCCTAACCTTACACACTACTTAATCTAACTTAAACTAACTTACGCTAAGGACAACACACGCACCCGTGCCCGAGGGAAGACTCGAACCTCCGACGGGGGGAACCGAGCGAACCGTGGCGAGGCGGGCGAACCGTGGCAAGGCGCCATAGGCCGCGAGGCTACCTCTCGCGGCAAACGGAAGAAACGAATCCTTAAGTATTTCCGTGCTAGCTCTGATTTCTCTTATTTTATTAAGATGATAGTTTTTTCTAATTCAAATCGGCATCAACAACGGAGAAAGGATGAAAGATGCTATACCCGGAATGAAATCGGAAGTAAAGCAACAGAAGATTAAATGAAAGGCACAGGGAAAAATGACTGGCTGACCGCATACAAAACACTTGGGTGAGCCTCTCACCCTGTTTACACGCTATAACGATTTCCTTCAAAATTTCGGGAACAAGTTGTAGAAATCACAAAACCGTAAAACTGCGACCACATTCGTTTGAACTTTACTCAAAACTGGGGGCAGATCTGACAGCAAATTTGTCGCTGCCAACTGGTAGATACATAAAGCACAATCTAACAAAATGTGGCTCACAGTGATCTGTACTCGACAAGCACCATACAAATGGAGGTTCCTCTCGCCAGAACAAAAAAATGCATGAGAGGGTTGTGGTTCAAATGGCTCTGAGCACTATGGGACTTAGCTGCTGAGGTCATCAGTCCCCTAGAACTTAGAACTACTTAAACCCAACTAACCTAAGGGCATCACACGCATCCATGCCCGAGACAGGTTTCGAACCTGCGACCGCAGCGTCGCGCGGTTCCACACTGTAGCGGCTAGAACCACTCGGCCACTCCGGCCGGCAGAGGGTTGTCGCTTATGGGAAGGCACGTGGAAAGGAACTTATCCCGTCTACGTGGTTAAAATGAGGTACGCCATGGCCATATAGTGGGCTTTGCGAGACAGCATATTATCAGTCACTTCCATGCGAAAATAACTGAGAGTCGTGACATGCCTCCTTGGCTGTAACATCGGCCTTTTCATCTACCGCAATACCCATGTACTCTGGTATCCAGCAGTTGTAGTTTGAGGAGAGAGTCCTGGATATTCTGCACTACTTTTTCTGAATGGTGCAAGCGTTTCAGACAGTGAGGAAACGTAGCACTCGAAAAACATCTCATCTGCTCTAGTGCCAGCAAGATCGCATATAATTCCGTCTCAAACACGGTAAAGTCTCGATGTAGTCGGTCTTTCACGACACGATCAGAGAAAACAACAGAGCAACCAATGGAATCCCATGTTTCAAGGCATCCATAACGACAACTGCGGAGTTGTGGTGCTGATTTGCAAAGTCATAAAATAACGTATTAAAAACATAGACAGCAATGCAATCTCTTCTTTACTGCACCAAACGTAACATTACATCGTGCCTCAGCAGTAACCACGGTGGTATACTTACTCCACACCAAGTGACTTCAGTACGTACCTTATATGGATCCCAAACGGCTTTGTTACTGGTGGACGAATGGGGAAAGGCGTTGCGAAAGTGGAAGAGCAACAGTATGGTATGCAGGTGAAATCGGAGCTGCGAGGAACTTACATGCCTATCGCAAATCTAGGGGCTACCACCCATAGGTGTGTGGCAGTTGTCCAGCCTCAGCACGCTGATTAGTACGGGGGTGGACCTGTAAGCACCTGTGGCCAGCCTATCTGCTTATGGCGAATAGCGTCAGTTATCTTCAAGTAAGAAGGCCTCGCTAACCCTTACACTGTGCATCCATTGCCTAGCCGTGAACACACAATACCGCTGTAAAACTGGAGCAGAAGCGCCCTGTCTGCTCCCCGAGACCTGTGGCTAAGGCATTTTATGATATTCAGTGCCTTCTGGGTTCTGGCTTTCAGGTCTCTCGGATGTTGGGGTCAAACATGATGTCCAGAAACCTCACGGAGTCTTCAAAATATAGAAAGGTATCACTCACAAGCAACTCAGGTAAATTAAAAAAAAGTGACGAATTTGGTAATAACACACACATTTCTCTGCGATTTGCAACTGACGGCTCGCCGTAGCACCTCTGAAGGAGGAACAGTTAGTAAAGTCGCCAACAATTAAAGAGCACTGTGCGGGACTCCTTACCGTAGATGTGACATATCAAATTAAGGAATTCCAGGAGAATTTTCTTTGGCACTGGTGGCAAATGTCGAAGCATGCAGCACCGGATTTGGTTGTGGCTGGATGCAGAATCACGAGTCTCAGACAACGCCTATTACAGCTCCCACATGATGAGAAAAGGATGTTTTTAAGACTCAGAACTGTTGGTTCTGTAGTCCTACTCGCCGCTGCCTACTGTCACACGTCAATGATGAGACGCCGGATCCTGGCTTGCATTGGCAGTAGTTTTTACAAAACGCTCTGCCAGGATCTGAGCGATGTCTCCAGGCACTGTTTGGAGACACACCTGTTTCGGCACTGCTGCTATTGGTAAACGACTGTGCTTACTGGAAATACTCTGGATGGCTTCTCACACTTTCGCAGAATAAGTGGAATGGTTGATGGAGACGAGGACCCATACTTTATTTTATTTTATTTTACAAGACTAGTTCCATAGGACCAAACTGAAGAGCATATCTCCAAGTTCATGGAACGTACGAGTACACGAAATTACAAGATTAAAGTAATAACTGTGAAACGCCCGCTATATCTGCTGGGAAGAACAGGTAATAAGGATTGTGGAAAGGGCCAAATAACGTTGGGGTCAGCTTCGCCTTCTAATCGTATTTATTGTAATTTAATAACACATTTGCAACCAGAGTGGCACTTAGCCGAAACTTTACCAAATGCAACTCTTTCACGGCTGAAGGCCTCCAAACAAGAAATCTTAATAATCAACAAGATAAAAATGCATTTAAAATAGCAAATAAAATTATAAGGTGTCAGGCAAATCCAACACCTTACATGAAAACCCTGACATGATAAGCAAATCTACTAGTATGTCACATAGCTCCGAATAAATCGTGACATTAAATTAACCAAAGTAATACGAGTAACGAGTGAGCAAATGGAATACCACAGACTAACACAAGACTGCCTAAATGCATGTCGTACCTTCCCACCGTGAGGCAGACGCAGTTCCGAGGGGAGAAACGAGGACAGAAGCCGAGAGAAGAACCGTGTTAAGCTAGATGAGGGAGGGGCTGGGCACCCACGGCACGAGCCTACCTGTACGACTATACAACCCGCACGTTTTAGCGTGAGGCTGTTTCGCGTCTCAGGTACGTCAAGGATCACCCCCAGCCCATGTTAAAAGCTAGAGCCCTCCAGAAAAGCAGTATAGATCTTACGATAACACAAAAAGGGCCACTACCACCCGCAAGTTTTAGCGTGAGACTTTTTCGCGTGTCTGTTACATTAGGATCACTCCCCAGCCCATGTTAAAAGATAGAGCCCTCCAGAAGAGCAGTATAGATCTTACGATAACGCTAAAAGGACCACACTAGCTCCAGGTTTTAGCGTGAGACTTTTTAGCGTCTCTGTTACTTTGCAAACTTTAAAAGCATTGCCCCACCACGAAAAGTATAACGTTTCTCATTGGATAGACAGAATTTTTGTAGGCGGAGCTTAAGGTTAACATTGAGACCCTGATTGGTCAGATGAAAACATAGCCAGATAGTTTTTTTAAACTAACTTCGGTAAGTTGTAGTAAGGAGAAGTTAGAGAAGAGTTGGTTCCGAGACGGCGAGCTGCATGGCTGCTGCGCCGGCCGCTGCCGCCCTGACGCTGCTTAAACACCTACAAGGTAATGAACGCACGCGATGCCGCATTTTTGAGCGCATAAGGCTTCACTCAGAAATGCAGAAGACTCATTTGTTACACCCCCTTGTTGCGTAATACTAGTGTCGATCGTTAATTAAAACTCATGGTGTTCACATTTGTCACTTGAAGTAAAGATCTGAAACGCGACGGTGTTTCTATTTTATAGTTATTGAGAAGCCACATCAGCCACTGCAATTTACGACAGGTTAGATAAGTAATTAAAGATAATTGAGGGTCACTGTAGACCATTTTGATAGTTTTCTCTTTTGTGAAACTTAATTTAAACCTAGATTATAGATGTGATATGGCATAGGTCATCCTTCGATCGATTGTAGAACTTGGAAACCCATTTAGGGAATATTCGTTTACATTTTTGTTGAACGCAGTTGGTTTTTACCATCCTGTATTAAAACATTTCCTTTTATCAATAGTGCAATTTATAAACGATGTTTTGTGAGTAGAATAAAATTTCGAATGGTAAACTTAACTGCTTTTTCGACGTTATTTTACCAGCTAACTAAAAATAGGAAAACCTTGAACCCTTTCCACTAAATTTAGTTAGTATTAAGATTCTTTTACAGGGAGTGGAGTGGAGCTGACGGTGAGATAATTTAGTATTTGGTTATATCATCGCTAGTCTCACTGAACTCTTCTGAATTGTACATGTCATGTGTGGTCTGGCGTCTCCTTACCAGCAACAGGTCCCAGGTTCAAACTAGTTAATTCCCTAAAAAACACGCTCAGAGCGTCGTTGCTCGAAAGTGGTAGGGAGACACGATGTAGTACAAACAGACACCACCATGAATGTTTAGAAAATGGCGACCCTGCCAGGATGGTAAAATACCATAATTGAAGGTCGACCACATGCCTAATTAGGTCAAAAAAAATCCTGCAACAAAATTTTCGTTGAAAAAAAAATTTTCTTAAAGTTTTACATAGTAGAAAACAGTAGCTGGCGCGATAGATAGTAGAATTATTAAATAGAAATGAGTCTGGCAGTGACAATAGCATAATTAAGTTATGAATTTTGAAAATTGTTAGAATTAAGTTTTCTCTCCAATGCAAGCGCGCAGGTGGCGGATACATCGTTGACAAGTTGGTTCTGTCCCAACAAATAAGTGAATGGACTGTCAGTCTTGGTAGTGTCAAGTCGTGTGAACAAAAAGTTTATGAAACGTGTGAGATCGTATGAGTGCATGTTGTCGCGAAGTAGGGCCTGTGAATTGCTTTTAAAACAGAAAATAAGGGATTCAGAAAGATTAGCAATGGCAAATCGAGACCTTGACCGAATTGAGGTAGAGTCCCAGCATCAAATTGGACAGAGAATAGAGGACAGTACAACAGACGATGCAGTATCGCGGGAAGTAGGACAGATAACGAACCATAACGAGCATAATGTACGCCAAGGCACAGAAAACCTAGGTCAGCATACGACAGAGGAGCAGGAAAGTATAGAGACAGTCGATGAGGATTCTAACTTGCGTCTTGAATACGTAGAACCCATGGTACATGTAATCAGAGCTCCCTCACCACAGAGTACAAGGAATGCGAGCAGAAACGTGTCACAGCACAGGTCAATGCATTCGGTTGCGAACCAACATTTGGGCGAAAACACAGAGCGTAGGATGTCGGAAGAAAAGGCAATAGGACCCACCAATCTGGCAGAATTATTACAACAAATTACGGAAACCATGACAAGGCAAAATAAAGAAATTGCGAACCAAATTATAATTCAGATTGCGGAAACCACTAGACAAATGCGTGAGATTAAAGAACAAAACAAAAAAATTCAGTTACACCTAAGTCATATTGAAGACGAGGCAAAAGAATCTCAAGAAGTGATAGGAAAGTTAATAATAGGTCACAATCAATTGAGAACCGACATTGACAAGGTACAAGCGGACGTACAAACATTGCGTAATGACATTCAGGACGAGATCAAAACATTACGTAACAACACCCACGGAGAATTCAAGAAAGTAGAGAAACAGATAAACGTAATTACTAGACAAGCAGCAGGTACAGCGCGTGAAATTGTCGAAAACAGTGTGTTACACAAACGTATCACAAAAGCAGCGCTGAAAAGATATGATAACCGCATAGTCAAAATGGAAGCCCAAACGAAGCGACAATTTCAGAAATTGCGAACAGAGTCGTAGCAAACCATTGAAGAGCGTAGTGAACAGGATCAAACAAGCACAGAGTCTGCAAACATATCCGTATCTGTAACAGCACCGGAAAAACAAGCAATTAACGAAGATATTACGCATATGCAATTCCAATCACAGGCGGAAAGTAACATACGAGAAATCAGACAGACTGCACCGCGGATACGCGAAAGCTACAGTGGACAATATCCAATGGATCTACCACAACCGGAAAGAACGACGGGGGAAGCGATCAGAAACAAAAGCGGCGAAGAATCGCGGATTTCATATGGAACTATGACGACGTACGACAACGATCATTTCCTCACCGTCAGAAAATTTCAACACTTTCGAGAAGGAAACTCATTACATCCACGAACTTTTATTGATCAATTCCGAGTAGGATTACCAGAACACTGGACGCTAGCACACAAATTAGACTTTATATGTGCACACATGTCAGGAACAGTCGCAGAAACCATGCAGAATGTTGCAGCGACATGCCGATCGTACGAAGATTTCAGAGAGAAGTTTCACGATATTGGTCCAGCGAAGCACAGAACAGAGTGAAGTACGGATTATTACAGAACCCATATTTTGAAAATTCAGGAGAGAAGAGTCCCGTGAAATTTTTCGAAGTAATGGCAAACAAAAATCAATGCTTAGATGTACCATACAGTGACGGAGAGTTAATTAAATTATGTGCGATGAAGCTACCATTGAAATACCAGCAATCATTAGTAGGTCGCGGAGGCAATGACGTCGAAGCATTTAAAAGTATTCTAAGGGAACTAGAGTTCATATTTTCGGAAGATGACGCAAGAAAAAGAAGAAGCGCACGTGAAAACGAAAGCAAAAGCAGTGGAATCTACAAGACACAGTACGAAGAAACAATAATTACGAACCACGTGATAAATTCGCACCAAGAAACGACAATAGATTTCAACAAAGAACCGGTTATGGATTTAGAAGAGAATAACTATAATTCACCCAGGAACGGCAACAACTATTACAGAGGGAATAACGACAACCGGAACGGGTACTGGAGAACCAATAGACCGACAAATTATCAACCAAGAATCCACTATCAACAAGCTGAACAAGAAAAGCGAATGCAGATAGAAGAGGTGGAGGTAAAACCACCAAACCCCAATAAACGTTCGAGTTGACAGCGAAGCGCCCATGCCATAGAGAATGACGCACCGACCCAGGACAATTGCAGCACCTTGAACAGAGAAGTAAAAATCTTATCACGAGAAGAGAAGAAGGATGAAACTTATCCGCAGGGACCAGATGAGAACGAAGACAGGAAAATAAGAATATCGTGTTGGGACGAAATTAATTGGGAGAATACTGACGAGGAAGATGAATTACCAGAGGCATGCACAACGAAAGGACGAAGTAATGAGTATTGCAGAGCTATTTGAGATGGAAACCATGGAAAGCGAATTCAATGAGGATAATGTGCAGTCGACAGAAGTTGAAAATAAGTTACAAGTGGGCACACAACCCAACGTATATAATGAAGGAAGTTATGAAGCGATAATTAGAGCATTTAGATGCGATTATGTGGAAGGAGCGACGAAAAAGGAGAAGATAGACGAGGATGAGGAAAAAGTAGAAGATGTTGAAGAAAGCGTAAATAATGGAAGAAATAGAGAAGTGGAAATAAAAGAGACAGAAGTAGCAGTCGAAGCTTATCCTACAGAAAGTTCGAATTCACAAGGGAAATCCTAAAAAGACTCATGTATGATTCAGTGGAGGATTCGTTGATGCAAGAGGAAGAAGAACAGAACCAACCCTTTCAAATTCAACCAATTGTGAAGGCCATGGTAAAGCATATCCCAGTCAATATTGTAACTGATAGCGGAAGTGAACTGACTGCGATCTCAGAAAATTTATTCATGCAGTGTAATGCCAATGGGGAATTACCAGTTCTGAAAACACGTAAGATTAAAGTAAGAGGTCCTATTAGAAACAATGCTGCGGAAGTTACGAGACAAACAAGGTTAACTCTTTCGTGCCAAGGTCAAAAGATCGAAGCCAACTTCGTGATTATACCTAAACTAACTGTAGATTTGATTATAGGTGCAGATTTTTTAAATGAGAGACGAGCGATAATAGATATGGGGAAAGGTAGCGTAACATTCGCGAATGTCTCACTTCTCTTTGAGCAAAAGCTAAAATTAGAAGAAATACCAGTTATAAACAAACAATTAAGAATGATGCGAAATACAGAGGATGAAGAATTAGAATGGTATGCACAAAAGGGGGAATCGCCTCAACTCATGTTAGAAGTCCATAAAGAAATCGACGAAAAATTACAAGAAGTTCAAGGTATTTCGGAACACAGTAAAAGAGAATTAGAGGATATTTTACGAGATAAAGCAGAGGTATTTTTACCTAAGGCTGGCAGTATTAAACACTTTCAGTACAAGTTTGAAGATTAATTTTATTACCGGTAAATAATCAGCACAATATTTCAAGATTATGTTGCAGATAAGATCGTCAGGTGAAAGAAGAATGAAGAGAGAGGAAGGTGGGAAAAAGAAAGTAGTTTCAATAATAACACCAATAGTACCATAGATTAAGGTGAAGGGATAAATCGTAGATAGTCTAACAGCATTAAATACTAAAATGCTATACACCATGACACTACACAAAAATAAAAAACGAATTTGAGGATTCTTGAGTAGACGTTAAGACTCAAAATATCTTAGAACTGTAACATGGAAAAGGGCGCCGAAATTTTGTAAAGCTTTTTAAGAAGGCGTATTACAAGTAGATACTAGACATGTTAAATGATTATAAGTAAAACTTTTTGTAAGAACCATTGTGAAAACTGCAGCAAGGAAGAGATGCAACGACCCACAAGTTGCAACACGAGATGTATCAAGAAAGAAAAGGACGTAATTAGCAAGACACGATTCCTACATAGCACGAGCGACGAGAGAAGGGAAAGGACAGGCCCTTGTATAGAAAGTGGGCAATAAATGTGCCCGTGAGTAGAATGAAGTTACCAATGGTAAACTTAACTGATTTTTCGACGATATTTTACCAGCTAACTAAAAATAGGAAAGCCTTGAACCCTTTCCACTAAATTTAGTTAGTATTAAGATTCTTTTACAGGGAGTGCAGTGGAGCTGACGCTGAGATCATTAAGCATTTGATTATATCATCGCTAGTCTCACTGAACTCTTCTGAATTCTACATGTCATGTGTGGTCAGGCGTCTGCTTACCAGGAACAGGTCCCAGGTTCAAACTAGTTAATTCCCTAAAAAACACGCTCAGAGCGTCGTTGCGCGAAAGTGGTAGGGAGACACGATATAGTACAAACAGACACCACCATGAATGTTTAGAAAATAATAAAAAAACATATATCACAGGTAGGTGGAAAGCCTGAAGGCAATATAGATAGAACAAACACATGTAAGGTGCAATACAAATGGCTGAAAGTCACGCTTGAGTTTCAAAATTTTAAAATATATTACCATAATCTTTTAAAGGCAAAAGGCGTCAATGTTTAAGCTTGAAAGATAATTTTAAAAATAAAGCTGCAAGGCTGAAAGGCCACAAATAATTTTCCAAAAATTTTTAAACATATAACCATAAGCCTTAAATTTTAAGTAGCTGAAAACAGATAATTAACACCAGTGGGAAAAACAAAAATAACAACAGCACTCAGAAGCCTCCAGGGAGGTCGGTCTGTCCTCGTTCATTTTGGTGAGACAGGTGGTGAGCCCAACTACACTAGATCCATCGGAACCCAACCAGCGGACAGCAACGGACCGACCGACACAACGACTTGCTTACCACCAATCAGTACATGAGAACTCAAACACAAAATGTTACGAACGTCATAATGAAGTATATATTAGCTGTCAAAACTACACAGCGACAACAGGTGAGGAAAGGACGCTGCCTGAAATTACGTTAGTGGTGAGGGCAGGTGACCGGAACACTGACGGCCACAAGGCAGAAAATTCCGCTGCTACATTTGAATTTGAAATATGGTAATATAGTTAACTTCACCCAAAAAGAACACTGCCTGAATTTACGTCAGTGGCCAGGGCAGGTAACCAGAACACTAACGACCACAAGGCAGAAAATTCCACTGGTGCACTCGAATTGTAGTCGACCAATATAGTTAACTGCAGCGCATGGCTGCTAAATTTTAGCAATAGAAACACTCGGTGTTGCTCGCAGGAAAACCTTCCCAACAGCGAACCACCGAAATGAACCACCACAACATGACTGGACGTGGCTTGGGTAGCTGAACCCACTACTCAGCTTTGACGTCCTGGGTCAGTGAACCACGAATCTCGTAGCGATCGGACAGCTCCACGCACGCTCCGACACTGCATAGGGTCCGCCAGCGGCCCCAGCCGACTGCACCACTAGGAGATAACTTCCTTGGTCCTCAGCAACCGACCGACACCATCAGAATGCCGACAACATCTAAAATAGTCGTCAGTGGAAATAACACAAACTACACATACAACCTGACAAACACTTGTACGGAGACCTGAACGATACCCAACAGTAACTAAGGACGCACGAAGACAAGTCGGGAGTCGATGCACACAAACACAGACGACTCATGAACGATGGGCGATCCAAAACGCGTCGTCCGGTAGGACGACCGACCGAGGATCCACCAAGACCGTGGCCCGGTTCAAGTGATGCATGGCGGGAATGGTCGGCGAGCCATGTCGACGCAAACCTCAGTGCTCCGGCCCGACTGCACCAGTGCTGCATTGCAGCTCCAGACTGGCAGATCATGGGTGCGCTCCCGACGCGTTCCAACTGACTGACAGACCCGAACTCCAATCCGAACCGGCTTACGGCAGACAACGGCCGGGAAGTAATACCAGTCGAGCAAAGTTACTACGAGAGGGGATATATCAACACGCGCTGCTAGCGCCGCTCACGGTCACGGTTGGTTCTTTTATGTTAGGTGAGGTCTAGATTGAAACTATCGTGTCTCATAAAGGCACCATATGTGTTCGCGGGCGGTTCCTGGGTACGAAAACTACCAATTGCAGGGCTGGCTACTTCTACAATTTATCTTCATGGCAGATCATCGAAATTCTCGCTATATATACTGATGAAGATATTTTCTGCAAACATTGAAACGTTTTTCGATGTCATTATCAGTTACCGACAATCACGGGTTAAAATTTATCGTACTTACGCACTAAAATGCGGTCTGAGGCACACAGAAACCCCTAAAGCCCCTCGACGATTGTCGCTATCATTTTGTAACGGCTTGTATAATGGCATGGGAAACATCTCCAGAGTCATGTACGCGGAACGCAAGCTGCTCGCTCGGAGTATTAGTTAAAAGGTCACTACAACACTACTGTCCATAACTGAAGTTTCTGTAAAAACGCTGATTATCTGTCTGTTCTAGTTTCAAACGTCTGTTATTACATTTGTATTTATAGGTTAAAGAATCTTCCTTGTCTACGACACAATTTACAACGATTCGTGTAAACTCTAAAATGCTCTCTGACTACATTCCGACAAGTGAAGAAGTGGTACGAATACAGGACGCACCGCAAAGCTGGTAAAGGGCCATGAATGGCACGGCGTGCGGTGACCCACCGGTGAAGGCATGCAGACTGTCAACAACCGATATGGTTCACTCGAAGCGCACTGTGGAGTCCGCAACAGCTCTCCATACTGTAGGGGAAGACATCCAGGACGTCTCGTCTTAGACTTCGTTGTTGCTGGACAAGGTCTCTCGAGGTCCACAACAGCTCTTGTTGACATTGACCGAGAGTCTATCGCGTACCTACGTTGATAAGAGTTGGGGAAACTCAGTTATAATCGGACAGGAAGATTCAAAAGAGCACTTACTCCGCTACAGGGTGATTGATCCATTACGGAACGTGTCCCGCAGTCCTATCCTTGTGCTCTTGGTCGTACTGCTCTGACCCCAGTAGTTGAATGTCGTGATGATGGCACACCGGTGGCCGTCCTTACTTCAGTTCCTGGTGCTCTCGCATTCTTTTATTTTGACAAATTCTTCGACTGGATCAGCCGTGGCTTCCAGTTTCTGGTAATGGAAGCGGATGGGTTCACAGCTTACACGTGCAGGATATTGTACAATTTGTTTATGAGTATCAAAGCTTCGTTGGCTGTCAGTGGGCAAATGATTACCATCCGTAGGGTTTTCCTTTAGGGAAGTCCGCTTACAGTGTTGTTAGATATATCACCTGAGCCCCTTCTTCAAAGGACCGTCGCTAAGTTACAAGGATGGGCACCATTGGATGAGACGAACTCCGTGCAAGCATACGCGGATGATGGGATGGTGTTACTCTGTTCCCCCGCTGATATTCCATTGGACAAAGCTTCGTCGGATGCCTTTTGCCATATGTTTGGTGCCCACACCAAAGAAAGCGAACGTTGGTTGTTGAAATTGAGGTGTGTCGATAATGCTTCCATTTCGTGGGCGACAGTGGGCGATAGGCACAAATCTTTCGGAGTAATAATTGATCGTTCTTGACTGCAAATGGTTACACTTAATTCGAAGTCGGTTACGAGGGTGACACTAGGAACAATCTTGTAACGTGATTGGCGTTGCCCTAAGCTGCTTCGGAGAGTTCGGGTCCTGGATACCTACGCCTTGTTCAAAGCTATTACATTGCTCAGATCTTTCTCTTTCCCGTGATAATAGCTGGGAAACTAAAACAGCTGTCTACTCGTTTTCTGCGGAACCATCACGTTTTTCGATTACGATGTGAGGTGATTCCACGTGCGCCATCTCTCGGAGGTTTGGCGCTTGCTGATACTCAACGGAAAGCGTCTATTATTTTTCTGTCGCACAGCGTTGGCTGCCTCTCACGCAATCCACACTCACGTCTCGGTTATTTCACTGTCTGCAGCCGGGCAGTGTTGACCCGCCTGTCGATGTTGGTGGAGTGAATTTCCAGTTAAAACACAGTCGTGAATTTTATATCGCTGTCAGTCGTTTGAGGGCTGATATTCTACAGAGGCGGCATCTCACTTGCAGTGCAGTCACAGTCGCACTATAAATACGCTGCAACAGAGATTTATCTGTCATGGTCAGGAAGTGTACCGGCACGGCTTAAAATAGCAATCAGTGTTCCTAACTTGACCTGTTGAGACTGCCTTTCGGCTTGTGCCCTATTGCGACCAGACTTCTCCTATTTTCCGAGGGCAAATTCATATACAATTGCATTGCTGTTGGGACACTATTTTCATTGCAACATATGGCCATTGCATACTGGAAGCGCTTGCGCCTGCCACGTTATCGCGACTTATTCGCCAATATGTTGAACCTTGTATTTCGTCGTCAAGGTATCTGTTTAGTTAGGAGGTCCTTGCGATACTCTCGCCCCCTTTTTCAGGTATACGGTTTCACAGTTTACTTCATTTTGTGACCCTCATGGTATTGGTTTTTTTAATTAAATGGAAATGGATTTTTCTTTTCGTGAGATTAGTAACTGTCAAAGTGCCACGTAGGATTAACTCTGATGGTTTTTTTCTTTTTTTAGCAGTACCTTGTGATGTTTGTAGCTTTGAAAAGAAGAAAAAAGTGGTACAACGATTGACAGGGTCCGAAAAGGACAAAAAAGGGAAAGAAAATGAAAGCTGTAACGAGCTATCGAAAAAAGTGCCTTTTAACCTCGCAGAAACAAGTGGTCATCGCGTCAGACCCTGATGCGTGACACCCGGTTGGATTCTCGGTACTGCTAGAGACTTTTTCTTGGTTGAGGACTGTATTTAGATTCCCTCGGCCTCGTGGTGCCTATTGAGGAGCTACACGACTGAGAGGTAGCGGCTCCGTGGTGTAGAAAGTGGACATGGTCTGGAAGAGACATGTGCTGACTCAATGCAGCTGCATGCTGCCTCTGACGATGAATGCTGAGGATGACACGGCGGTCGATCGACTGTCGGGTAGTATTCAAGGTCTGATGGCGGGGTTTCCCTCCTATAAATGCATAAGATTGTTTTTCCGCTGTTGGTTGTACCTTGCCTGTGTAGTTCATTCGTAGTGAGGCAAAGGCAGTGTGCCGTTTTTTTAGTGAATAATTTAACCTGTTATTTAATATCTCTTGGTGGTTGATTACACTGTCCCTGCGGACCTGTTCTGTGCGCTTGTTAAATGTTGCAGCTGGCTGGCTGGTGTTTTGGAGTAAGCGCTACCTTTCCACCTATGGGTAATGGAGGCTGTGAAATCCTGGGTAGCGGGAGGTGACCCCGGGTCGAAGCTCGAGAAGTGGGTCTGTACGATCTGCCGGCTTTCGCCTTCCGCCTTGGCTTCTCAAAGTTAAGTTTTCGTTCTGGCTTCGAGCGACCTGGCGTCACTCCTCGCTACTTAATTCTGGCAGTAATTATGTTTACTCGGGTATTTATTATAGTTTCTCTGAAGAACAACATATAATTGTGAATTAATTTAAACCGTTAGGCGCATAATTGTTATTGGTTTTATAATTTTCTTATATATGAGATAGACTGTTTCATAAAAAGACATTGGTAGCAGATTAAGATATTATTGTTTTAAAGTAATTTGTTTACATGATTGTTAATTAAAACAAGTGATAACAAAACAGATCCAGTCCTTCCTATTTGTTTCCCTATTCCCTAGTAGGAAAACGTCTCAACAGTTTTATAATCAGAATATAATATTCCAATCTCTCAACATTGCGTTTAAAAGCAATGTAAAAGCAGTACCCAAGAAAAGCCAAAAGCGCAGGTAAACCGCCTTTGGCATACCACCCAACCCCGACAACTTACGTGAAGGTGATATGACCTAGTCACACTGAAAATCATCTACAGATGCAGCATTATGGGCAAGTGTAAGTCTACGTTCCAGAACCCGAACAAACATAACAGATGACATATCGACAGGAACGGATACCTGATACAGTCGAGACAGAATTTATGCAGAGCATGCAATATGTCCTTTTGCGCCGTCACAAAACTGTCGTCTGACAACGAATCTGATGTCGAATCTAATGATAACGGGAGGTCACTTCATCCGCTACCTCGGAACACGGTTTAGATCACATCCTTCCTTCCATTTGATGCCACTTCAATCACAACTGCGCCCTCACGTGCCTGACATCTGCATTCCGTAAGGGAGTCTTATGACCCTTACATAAGGGTCACCTAAGACAGGCTAGTAAAATTCTTGCAGTCTCTCAACTACATGTACTCTAATTGGTGCAGTATCGTATTAGCGTTTGTCGGAGCCTCGGCATGCCATTTAAACCCACCATTCCAAAATGGCGCAGTATCGCATAACTGAAAAGAGACTACTGTCCCACACCTCCGGGATCACTTCATATGGAGAGATATCCTCCAACTGAGCCACAGTCAACGTCTAAGGCAATCGAAAGAATTTCAGCGACTGTCGCGTGTGTTTTAAAGTAACAATCACTACACAGCAGTCCGTGAAGCTGGAGCTGACGACATCGACGGCCAAAATCTTACAACGCATCCAATCAGATGAACAAAATCAGTCAAGCCTACTGTAACATGTAACTGTAAAACAGGTAAATTTCACTAGGATCGGATATATACAGACACAAAGATTTTGCAGTTTCAAGGAACGAATTAATTTTTGCTACTCCCGACATAAATTATAACTGGGAGACTGATATGCAGGACACGAAGCGCCTATCAAAGTGCTCTGCGGACTTTTCCGTAAGAAATAAGCCATCAATTCCTTACCAAAATCGGTAACGGCCCACGTTCGCTCGGTACAGGATGGTGAATAAAAGAGAATCAAGGGCAGATGAAGAGAGGTGCATATGATTCCTCTAACATTATCAAGAACTTCGACGTATTCAGTAGGAATTCCCTCTCTAAAAAAACAAACACTTGGGAGCCACACTAAACACAGCGTGAGAAACAAGAGAGAGAAACGAGTAAATTGTATTTCTTGTAGGAGTGCGACATCCGCACTGGGATAAAAGATAAAATGACGCAACAAAGGTTAGATTCCACCCTATTAACACTCAAAGAAGGAAACGTTGAAGCCCACATACTTTAACTACAAGAAACGAAATTCGATATGCTGACCATCTGATTTTTACGTCTTTATTGTGTGTCCAGAGCCATTTCTGAGTCCATTGACGAGTCACAGCGTAGGGGGCTTGCATCTCCGCCTCTGAAATCTTTACATTTCTTCTTTTTCCGAGTCACCGCGCGCTCAGGTTGGACGCTTTGTTTTCAACGACTACGAGGCAATACAACATCGACAGTCCCGGATAAATACGGTTCTTGATCTGAAGCCAAAGCAGGTGACAAACAGGGAGCCGCAAAGAAGCATTCCACAGGGCGGGATTCTTGCATTTCAGACCTACGAACAAGAGAGGGGTGAGGCATCACAACGTCTGGGTCATCAGGGAAGACTTTCTAGCCACCAGTCGCCTCCACTGGAGTAAACACAGGTGGTTGTTCGCACGCCACCTGAATGGGTGACATAAATAGAAAACATGATTTCAGGGGCGCTTCAATTTTCTGCAGGTGAATCACTGGAACATCACAAACACTCAACGACTTCCCCATCCTGGAGACCTCAGAGCTGTTTTCGCACCATCTGTTCCATCAGGACTGCAGGACTCAGCAGTGCGGGATACATCAACGGCCAAAGGTATCTTAGGGAGAAGTAGACAAATCCAGCTCCGTATCATCCTGCAAATGATGTCTCTTACGTTGCACTGCAGACGCCGCCGGCTTTCCAAGAACGATTTCAGAACCGTGCTGCGAGGATAAAGGCGGAAAGTCAGGGGCAGTAAGATGCGCCTCTTTCTGTTGTTCCATTCCAACCGAGGAAGACGTAACACCAACCTCGTGAGTAACCAGTAGTATCCCGAGCAGTTAATGTCAATTTTCGACCCAATTCAAACGAGGACTTCAGTACAAATACCTACTGCGGGCAATTAAATCTAAGGTATCCACCTTCATAACAGAGAAATCATATCCCTACTTGCCCACTGTATGTTATGTAAATCGGGTAACCAAAGTTCTGTAGATGGGAGGAACGTTACGCTAGACTATCATCTCCATTGTGCGGATTCCGCTGTAGCATCACAACCGTTGTTGAGTGGATCTGCGTTTGCGTCGTTTACCCCTCAACTCACTACAAGGGAATAACACCTCCTTAAGTTAACAACTGTCAGTTTATGGTGGGAGACTGGACACTGGAATATTGACATAATCTAGTTCCAGTTTAGCGAGAATCACCATGTTTACGGAAACATCATAATGCTTAATGGGAACGTGAGAAGCGTGAAGCAAAGGAAGGTAATCTACTTGTTATGGATCCAATAACTTAACGAAAAAAACATAGTTATCAGAATCAGTATACGCAATATGAACCAGATCAGATGTTAGAAGCATAGTATCAAACAAGTCATGAATCTCCAAAGATACGGACTGCACGGAACTCGTGGATTTGTGGAAACTAAAGGTGAGTGTACCTTTTCTTGGAACACACATGGAACTCATGACGGACGTTATGGGAGAAATACGCTGCTGCCAACGGACATATACAAGTGACGGTACGAAGCAGCGACGTATTGACATAGACGAAGACGCAAACAAGAATGAGGAAAGGTGGGGCAGTGAAGCGGTAAACTGGCAACCCCCCGTCTGGAGCTCGAAGCGGAAACACTCGGTCCGGAGGCGGACTTCATAGAGTAAAATCGAAGCTTATTTCTCAGGCATGTCTCCGGAATTGAAAGAGCAATACATTCATATTCATATATATCACAAAATTTGATGTATGTGTGTATGAGGGTGAATCATTTAAAACTTGGAAGGACTAAATACGTGTGGGTTTCACAGAATAGACTGATAGCCAGGGGCTCGTACTACTATTACGCAATAAAAACTGGGTGTGGGTTTTGAGCTTACGGGTGATCAACGCCAAGGTTATTAGCACTCTTACACATGTGAAACGAAACGAATGTGGATGAAATGTCTAAAATTGTTGTTAGACAGTGAGGTGAAAATCTGTACAATGACACTCATTCACTCACTCCTACCCACACGCTTGACCCAAACAGTCACTCTATCTCACAGGCCTTAATACAACGGAGAAGAGTGAAAGGTGCTATTCCTCGGATTAGAACAGACGTAAAACCACAGAAGAGCTAAAGAAAAGCAGAAGGAAATGTCACGAGCTGATGACTTACAAAAAACGTGGATGAGCCAATCACTGTCTTAAGACATTAAGAACATTTGCCTAATTTTTTTGGAAAAAAGTTGAACACATCACAATATCTTTAAACAGTAACCACATTTGTTTCAATGTCACTTAAAATAGTGGGAAAATTTGACCTCATCCCGTCTGCATGACTGGAAGGAGGCACGCTACGGCGGCGCAGCTTATTATGACTCAGTTCCAGGCACTTGTCTTCCTATCAACGCATATGTCTCTACCTGAGCAGCAAGGTCACAGCATGCAGGGGTATGGAACACTGAAATAACTGAGGACCGCACGCCTCGTTGGCTGCTACATCCGTCTTTTCATTCCCCTAAAACCTACGTGTCCGGAGACGCTGGATGGAGACGCCTCCTTAAACAGTCGTTGCAGTCGAAGGTGGACGTTATGAATATTCTGAATTGCTCTATCTTTTGGGAACAGGCGTTGTAGAGACTGAAGGACACTCAGAGAATCGAAAAAAAACAGAGAATTTAGCACTTGAAGCGGGCCTTGTCTGCTCCAGTGGTTGCAAGATCGCCTACAGTTCCGTGTCGAACACAGTGTAGTCAGACCTTAAGGACAGGAGGATCAGGGAAAACAACAGAGCAGCCAACGGAGTCCCCCTGTTTCGATCCATCCATAAAGACAGGTGTAGAGTTGTGGTACGCAGTTAAATTGGCAGAACTCATAGAAGTAATAACATATGCACGAGTTGAATCTCTCGTGTACTGCACTAAATCGGAAATAAAACTAGGTATATATAGCAACCTGTGTGGCATGCGGTTACAACCGTGCATCTGGGGTCGTAAGTTTTTCAGACCAAGTGACTCCATAGAAGCGGATCCCTGGCTGCTCCCCAAGACCTTTGGCTACCGCATATTTAGCGAATTGTGGGTTCTGGCTTTCATATCTCTCATGTGTGGAACCACAACAGTTTGTGGTCAAAAATGAGGCCCAGAAACCTCACTGAATCTTTAACATGAAGAACGGTATCCTTCATATGTTCCGCGGGTAAATTAAAAATATAGAGAATCATCAAAATGAACACAGACACACTCTTCTATAGAAAACTGAAAACCCATCTTTGCAGCTCATTCCTCTAACAATATATCGCTGTTTCAAGACTGGACGAGGAACACAAAACAGCAAAATGGTCCACAAATATGGAGCGCCGTACAGGACTTCTTACCGCATACTGTTTATGGCTACGGCAAAGAAACGCTTAAAACACTGCCCTGAGGAACACCATTCTCCTGCTCAAAACGATCCTACAGCGTGTCACCAACTCAGTACCTAAAAAAGCGTTTGGACCGGAAGGATTACATGAAGATGTGGAGGTGTCGACGATAGCTCCATTGATGCAGCTACACGATAATAATGTGTCTCCAAGTAGTATCGTATGACTTACTGATGTCATCTACATCTACGTGATTACACTGCAATAAAGGGCCTGACAGAGGTTTCAATGAACCACCTTCAACCTCACGAACGGCGCGTGGGCAAAATGAGCACTTAAATTTTTCTGTGCGAGCCCTGATTTCTCTTATTACATCGTGATGATCATTTCTCCTTATGTAGATGCGTGCCAAGAGAATGTTTTCACAATCGGAGGAGAAAATCGTTGACTGAAACTTCGTGAGAAGATCCCGTCCCAACGAAAAACGCTTTTGTTTTAATGATTGCCACTCCAGTTTACGTATCATGTCTGTGGTACTATCACCCTTGCTTCGCGATAATACAAAACGAGGTGTCCTTCTTTGAACTTTTTCGATCTCATTCGTCAGTCCCACCTGATGCGGATCCCACACTTCACAGCAATACTCCAGAATAGGGCACACAATCGTGCTGTAAGCAGTCTCTTTGGTAGACCAGTTGCACTGTCCAAGTGTTCTTCCAATGTAAATGTAAATGGTGTGTGATTAGGGCCCCTGGTTGGGTAGTCCGCTCGTCGGGTGCACGTCTTTTGATTTGACGCCACTTCGGCGACCTGCGCGCCGATGGGGAGGAAATGATGATGATTAGGACAACACAACAACCAGTCCCTGAGCGGAGAAAATCTCCGACACAACTGGGAATCTAACCCGGGCCCTTAGGATTGACATTCTGTGGCGCTGAATACTCAGCTACCGGAGGCGGGCGTTCTGCCAATGAATCGCAGCTTTGGTTTGGTCTGCCCACACCGTGATCTATGTGATCGTTCTAATTTAAGTTATTTGTAATTGTAATTCCTAAGCATTTAGAGTTTTCAGATTTGTGTGAATTATCACGTAATCGAAGTTTAGCGGATTACTTTTAGTACTCATTGGTACAGCTTAACACTTTTATTTGTTTAGAGACAATTGTCACCTTTCGCACCATACATATATCTTATATAATCATTTTACATTCGCTTTAGTCATCTGATGAATTTACAAGACGGTAAATGACAGTATCACCTGAAAACAATCTAAGAGGGCTTTCACATTGTCTCCTATGTCATTAACATAGATCAGGAACAATAGACTGAGTATAACACTTCCTTGGGAATGCCGGTTATTACTTCTGTTTTACTCGATGACTTTCCGTCTATTAGTACGGACTGTGACATTTCTGATAGGAAATCACGAATCCAGTCGCACAAATGAGGCGATATTCCATACGCACGCAGTTTGGTTAGAAGACGATTGTGAGGAATGGTGTCGAAAGCCTTCTGAAAATCTAAAAATATGGAATCATTTTGCCATCACTGTCGATACCACTCATTACTTCATGAGTAAAAAGAGCTAGTTGTGTTTCACAGGAACGATATGTTCTGAATCCGTGCTGACTATGTGTCAGTAAATCGTTTTCCTTACAGGTTATTCATAATGTATATGTTCTACATCTACATCTACATTCATACTCCGCAAGCCACCCAACGGTGTGTGGCGGAGGGCACTTTACATGCCACTGTCATTACCTCCCTTTTCTGTTCCAGTCGCGTATGGTTCGCGGTAAGAACGACTGTCTGAAAGCCTCGAATCTCTCTCATTTTACATTCGTGATCTCCACGGGAGGTATAAGTAGGGGGAAGCAGTATATTCGATACCTCATCCAGAAATGTACCCTCTCGAAACCTGGCGCGCAAGCTACACCGCGATGCAGAGCGCCTCTCTTGCAGAGTCTGCCACTTGAGTTTGCTAAACATCTCCGTAACGCTATCACGGTTACCAAATAACCCTGTGACGAAACGCGCCGCTCTTCTTTGGATCTTCTCTATCTCCTCCGTCAACCCGATCTTGTACGGATCCCACACTGATGAGCAATACTCAAGTATAGGTCGAACGAGTGTTTTGTAAGCCACCTCCTTTGTTGATGGACTACATTTTCTAAGGACTCTCCCAATGAATCTCAACCTGGTACCCACCTTACCAACAATTAATTTTATATGATCATTCCACTTCAAATCGTTCCGCACGCATACTCCCAAATATTTAACAGAAGTAACAGCTACCAGTGTTTGTTCCGCTATCATATAATCATACAATAAAGGATCCTTCTTTCTATGTATTCGCAATACATTACATTTGTCTATGTTAAGGGTCAGTTGCCACTCACTGCACCAAGTGCCTATCCGCTGCAGATCTTCCTGCATTTCGCTACAATTTTCTAATGCTGCAACTTCTCTGTATACTACAGCATCATCCGCGAAAAGCCGCATCGAACTTCAGACACTCTACTATATATTGTGAAAAGCGATGGTCCCATAACACTCCCCTGTGGCACGCCAGAGGTTACTTTAACGTCTGTAGACGTCTCTCCATTGATAACAACATGCTGTGTTCTGTTTACTAAAAACTCTTCAATCCAGCCACACAGCTGGTCTGATATTCAGTAGGCTCTTACTTTGTTTATCAGGTGACAGTGCGGAACTGTATCGAACCCCTTCCGGAAGTCTAGGAAAATAGCATCTACCTGGGAGCCTGTACCTAATAATTTCTGGGTCTCATGAAAAAATAAAGCGAGTTGGGTCTCACACGATCGCTGTCTCCGGAATCAGCAAATAGACGTTAGTGATATGGGCCTGTAATTCAGCGGATTACTCCTATTTCCCTTTTTGGTTATTGGTGCGACTTCAGCCATTTTCCAGTCTTTCGGTATGGATCTTTCTGTGAAAAAGTGGTTATACTGTGAAAGGAAGCTGACTGGTATACAGTCTGGATAGCAGGCCTTGCCTTGCCTATTTAAGCTGCTTTGCTACACCGAGCACATCTACTTCTGTGTTTCTCAAGTTGGCAGTTGGAATTCAGGAATACTTACTTCGTCTTCTTTGGTGATGGAGTTTCAGGAAACCATGTTTAATAACTCTGATTCAGTGGAACTGTCATCAGTGATTTCACCGTTGTTATCGCTCAGCAAAGGTAATGATTGCGTCTTGACACTGGTGTGCTTCATGTATGACCAGAATCTCAGATTCCGACACAGAGTTTCGCTGTGGAAATTATATCAAAGAATACATCGCGATAGTGATGTTTACGTAGCAAAGCTTGATGAATAGCCACCTCTTTTAGGGCCAAATTGTCGACAATGGACCGAAATTTCCGGGATCCACATTGAGAGCAGCTAAGAAGTTGCCTGGTGTCTACCAACCAAACCAGACGATGGTCAACCAATCACTCCAGGGTCTTTCCTACACAGCTTGTTAAGGCAGTACTCCAGAAACTAGTAGGACATGTTCGGGGCTTTCCTTGTTTGAGAGGACGTATCGGAATTGCTTCCCTCAATGAATTGGGAAAGTCGCCTGTATGCCATACCAGATTAAAACATTCGAGTAGGATTTCCTTTGTGCTGCTGGCAAATGTTGAAGCATGCAATGCTGGATTTGCTGCGTGCAGTATCACGAGCCTCAGACAGTGCCGATTTCATCTCCTAAGTGGAAAAATAGTAGTAAGTTTCCGAATTGTGAGGTCTGAAGTCCAACATTGCCCCTCTGCAGTCCCACGGTAGTGGTGAACGCTACATACTGGCTGGTGCTGGCTGTAGTTGCCGTCGTCTGAGCGATTCTTTGGGCTTTGTTTGGGGACACCACAGCACTGCTGCTGTGAGTAAACGAGTGTGTTTACCCGAAATCCTCTGACTGGCTTCCCATACTTCTAGGGAACAAGCGGAACGGGTGTCGATTGTCAGGAGCGCCTGCCATGACCTTTTCTTGCTCTTCTTAATTGCGTTTCGAGCCTTGGTTCTCACAACTCGAAAGCCTGTTAGGTTGTTTGCTGTTGGGCGGCATTTATACCATCGGAAAACCGCACACTCGTCCTAGATAGCTGAATGGCACTCATCAGTCCAATGGAGTGCACGTTTCCTTTTAAGATTACGTGAAGACTATTGGATGAATGAGTCAGAGGCATGATGAATCATTCAATGTGGAACACCTATTCCTGGATGCTGTCGTGGTATTCAAACACAGCCAGCTCTCTGAAGACGTCCAGTTAGCCACATGGAACATCCATTTTCTTGCTTCTTTTCAAGCAGTCCTCCATCCAGTAGATGGATTCAAAGTGGGACGTGGTCTCTGGAATGTAGGTCACCAGTTGCTTCCTACTGTGCTGAGTGTGCAAGACTGGAGAGCAGAAAGAGAGGTCGATTACTGAGGATGACCCAGTAGCACGAGAACTGAGTAGGATTGCCCTTGTTGAGGATCCACAGTTCTTGAGACAGAATGTGATTCTCCAAATCTCTACTCTTGGGGTAAGTATAATACCAACCACATAATACATTATGTCTGTTGAAGTCGCACACTTGGAGATACAAGCGGGGGTGTTTTGCAATGAGGCCTGCGAGAGTCTCAGAGTCTGTTTCATCCTGTGGAGGTAAACACGAGGAGCAGATAGTGGTCTTCTTATTCATAGAAACAGCAGCAGATTGTGCTTCTACGTCAGTAAGTGTTGTGTGTTACTGACAAACACAGGTACCGCTTCCTTGGCCCTTTCCTCAGTCAAATCACCTTTTCGGAGGAGCATATAACCCTGTGGGGTAGGGCGCCAGCGGATTGAAATGTGTTTCTTGTAGACACAAGCACAGTGGCTTTGCCTTTACCACGAGTTTCCGTTCCTCCACATGAGTTCTGAACCCACTTACGTTCTATTGTAGTATGGGAGACATTTATTGCGCGGTTGGACTTTCACTCTGTCTTTCTGATATAATGGAAATTTGCAATAGGTGGAGGTTCAGCCTTGGGGCAAGAACTTTGCCTGGGACAGACTTTGCACTCTGTTGTCGCTGAAGCAGAAAAACAGTCAAGGTGAATGACGTCGACATTGTCTGATGGTTTACTGTCTGTTTCAGGGCAGAAGTGGAAGCTTCTCATTTTAGTTTTTTGGTCTGCGACTGCTTGAAGGAGCTACAGCAGCAGCAGAGCAGGCAGTGCTGGATTTCTTACCAGTCTCTCCCTTTGAAGGTACTGGGAGCTCCGCAGTGGTGGCAACTGTTGCTTTATCTGATGTCTTTGGATGGTTATGGGCGCTGAAACAACAATAACTTGACAGGTTCTGACGATAGCAACCTCTGTTTGTATAGAAGCGTCGGCTGTCGAAATAGGCTTTTTAAAAGTCAAAGCAAAAGATGTAATGAAACAGGGAGGCTGCTTAGCCTTATAAATCTTCTTGGTCTCGCCATACATGATGCATTTCTATGTTTTAATTTTCTGTAGTATCAAATCTTCTAGGAACACGCTGCAGTCTCTATTCCAAAGAGATTAATCCCCAGAGCAATTTACACACTTCAGAGGAGAGGAGCAACCAACTCCGTCATGGGCAGCCTTACCACATTTGTCACAGGTGAATTCAGCCTTACATCCTAAAGTAGGGTCCCCAAAGCACAGGCATTTAAAACAATGCACTGGGTTTGGAACATGGGGCCGTACACTTAGCCGAAGGAAACCTGCCTTGATATGTCCTGTGAGTTTTGTGCTGTTGAAGATGATAAAGGAGTCAGATTATACAAGGTCCTCATCCAAACTTTCCAGTATAGTTTACACATCAACGATCCCTTCTTGAGCCTTTTCATCTTTCAGTTCCTCCGTGGAAATGTCGACCAAATCTCTACACAACACAAGACCTTTGCCGTAATTCAAGGTATTGTGGAGCTCCCTTGCTATGGCATATTCCCCAAGACATTTAGCTTTCGAAGGGTTTTTCGCTCGTTGGGAACTAGTTGACTCAACAAACAGAGTTCTAATATGCAATAGCTTGGCTGATTTTAGAGGCTCTGCGATGCCCTCGTCTTTTAATATAAAAGACGAAACCTTATCAAGCGTGCCCCCTTTACTGTTCACAAAAAAAGTTCTGAGCAGCAGAATGCAGTTTGTTCTTATTGACAGAAGTCTTGAGTCAGGAGGACTGGCTAGACAAATCTTCTTGTTAGACAGGGTGTTGAAACCCTCCAGCAGCCCACCTTTCCGCAGAGAGGAGGTACGGAAAATTTTGAAGGATCTATCCCAGTCCCACGAGCAGATAGAGAAATGAATGTACAACTAGACAGAGCACTACATGCCTAGCTAAGCAGGAGGGGAAAGAGCGGCAGGTCCCCCAGAGGTTGCCTGCTAACGACAGTTCCACGTCAGCAGTCACGCATCTCATTAGCGCGCAGTACACCTTGAGACTGAAGTTCTTTTTTTCAACCCTTTCAGACACTCTGGCTACAAGTGCGTCTTAGTTGCAGCAAAAGTATTTTTTCCCAACGGAACCCTCAGGTACACGTTGTTAAATATCCAACGTCTTTCACCGTGCGCAAGTGCTGACAGTTGTTGGCCATCACTACCAAAATATCAGCAAACCACTGTAGCAGTGCGCAGTAGCTCGTGACCACCAGAATGTGGATGGTTCACCATATTCCACCCTATAACTGACTAATGTTATTGTTATTTTGCATATTAACTATTGAATTATCACTTTAATACTGATTACAATCAAGAATATTTCGTAATTAATTATTTTAGTCCGTAAAATGAAGTCAAGTGTACACAGTAAATGGGTAAGACTTTTTTGTATAAATCTTGCTTCTAAAATCATTAAAAAATCACCCAAGAGCATTATCACATAAAGAAAAACATGTTGCTCCCTCCAGAAAAAATGCAGATGTGAAAGGGTTAAAGAGATTTTTACCATCCTCGCGATCTGGGCAGTGAAGTCAAGCTCCCCGTTATCCAAGACACACAACGTTCCACCACCGCGCCGCATGGTGGTCGCTGAAGAACGCGCAGAGCATACGGTGACGGAGGATCTGCGGTGCTTACCAATCTCCAGCATGCACCTAGCCAACGAATGGTGAGATCCTGAGGGCACCAGTAAAAAGATCGTATTTTTCGACAAACACATACTTTTTCAAATGGTACAGTTCGTATTGACATTAAAAAACTAAAGGTAGGGTAAATTAGAATGTCAGTGCTTTTTGATGCAGAATTATAGAGTGACTCGTTTGCGAGATATAGTATTTTCAATAGTTTCCACAGTGACATCTGTTTGTGACGTTCAGGTCTCGTAGTTGCTAGGTACGACGTTGTCATATTTGCTTACTGTGTGCTTGTGTGTTCCTTGAGTGGACTGTGAATTGCTATTCAGTTCAAAAATGGCTCTGAGCACAATGGGACTTAACAGCTGAGGTCATCAATCCCCTAGAACGTAGAACTACTTAAACCTAACTAACCTAAGGTCATCACACACAACCATGCCTGAGGCAGGATTCGAACCTGCGACCGTGGCAGTCGCTCGGTTCCGGAGTGAAGCGCCTAGAACCTGGACGCGAGTTGACATATAAAACTGATTTGAGAATTTCGTTATGAGGTTTCAATTTTTGTAATTATTTGTCAAGCTCTGGACTCCCTTCCCGAGCCCATAACAAGTTTTGTTACCAAGGGTCTTTCGAAAGTTCCACTTCCTTTACGCAAATCTAGATGTCAACTGAGTGTTTGGAGTGAAAAAGTAACATCCCTCACGGGTGCTTTAAAGAATTGAGATCCCGAGCATAAAATAGATACAAACACCTGGTTACTTTATAAATGAATTGTTATCTTAAATATCTGATGTTCAATACGTGTACGTACAAGAAACAAAATGTTAGTTATGTTGGTTTCACTAGTTTCGGATTATTCATCCATAGTCTAGTGAAAATGCAAATCCACACCTGACAGCCGTTCAGAAACGTAGAATAATGACGCTTGTTCCGTAGCACTGTCCAGTTCTTCACTTTGCTTCCAATTCCGTGAAAATAGCCCCAGTAAACGTCCTGTAAATTAACTTGTTCTTTGGTCGCCCTTAGCCGGCCCATGTGGCCGAGCGGTTCCAGGCGCTTCAGTCCTGAACCACGCGACTGCTACGGCCGCAGGTTTGAATCGTGCCTCGGGCATGGATGTGTGTGATGTCCTTAGATTAGTTAGGTTTAAGTAGTTGTAAATTCTAGCGGACTGATGACCTCAGAAGTTAAGTCCCATGGTGCTCACAAGGAAACCTCCCCATCTCACACAGCTCAGATTTACTTATAATTTGGGACAGTGGATAGGCCCTGAAAAACTGAACACAGATCAATCGAGAAAACAGGAAGAAGTTGTGTGGAACTATGAAAAAAATAAGCAAAATATACAATGTGAGTAGTCCAAGTGCAGCATCAAGGATAATGTGAAGTCAGGAGCGCCGTGGTACCGTGGTTAGCGTGAGTCGCTACGGAATGAGAGCTCCTTGGTCCAAGTCTTCCCTCGAGTGAAACGTTTAATTTTGTGTTTTCAGACAGTTATTATTTGTACGTCCGTCCGTCCGATGCGATCACTTTTTTTGAGAGTGATTATAACATCCACAAGAAAACGTAAATCGGGCAAGGTAGAAGAATCTTTTTATCCATTCGCCAAGTGTACAAGTTAGGTGGGTCGACAACATATTCCTGTCATGTGTTCGCACATGGCGTCACTAGTGTCGTATAGAATGTATCAGACATGTTTGCCTGTGGAGGAATCGGTTGACCTATGACCTTGCGATCAAATGTTTTAGGTTTCCATTGGAGAGGGACGTCCTTTCTTCTACTAATCGCACCGTTTTGCAGTGCGGCCGCAAAACACAGACACTAGACTCATTACAGTGAACAAAGACGTTAATGAACGAACGTACAGATCATAAACTTGCGAAAATAAAGAAACTTTTCACTCGAGAGAAGACTTGAATCAAGGACCTCTCGTTCCGCAGCTGCTCATGCTAACGACGGGACCACGGCGCACCTGAGCTCAGCTTATGCATGAAGTTGCTTATATTCCGCATGGACTACTCAGTTTGTATATTCTGCTTATTTTTCTCATAGCTCCACACAACTTCCTCCTGTTTTCTCGATTGATGTGTGTCCAGTGTTTCAAGGCCTATCCACTGTGCCAACTTATAACTAAATCTGAGGGGGGTGCGATGGGGAGGTTCCCTTGTCAGAGCCATTTGTCGTCCCCTCAATTTCTCCAGAGGTTTCATCCTACTGCTGTTCGAGAGCTTGAGGTCTGTCGGCATCCAGAGATGCTGAATATTTTATTTTTCTAGTCATTATCATGTAACTTCCGCAACAAAACAGCTGATGCTGCGATGAAATATTGAAAAACAAATTTTTGCTGCCTTGGAAGGCACTAGACGTGTACTCTGCGACAAGGGCCTGGTGACCGTTTTCCGCCGTTTAGTACTACGGATTTAGTTATACGGATTAGGGCCAGTGGGGCACCGTGTGATGTGTGAGCGCATCGAGGCTGCGCCTGATTACGCGGGGGAGTCTGTAATAAGGCCATGAGGTCGACATGGGTCAAATACGTGGACGACTCTTCCTCGACTGCCGTATAATGTCCCACATCCTTCCTGAAACAGCACACCACAGGTATTGGTAAACGATCAGTTGCCGCGCGGGCAAATAACTTGAGCGACTTCGATGCCGACAATGCTTATGTTACTGCGGCAGTCGAGTCGAGGGGAAGCCATCAACCTCGTTTCCGTATGGCGCACTCATTAATAAGCAACAAGCCATTTGACTTCTCTTTATGCGACGGCCAGCAGTAACCGCCACAGGCAGCGGACTCGGGGCTGGGAGTGGCTGGAGGGGTGTGGGCGGTGGCTTGGAGGGTGGGGGAGGGGCAGACAGAGGCGCGCAGCAGCGAGCGCTGCTGAAACTTTGATGCGGCGGCGATCGCGAGAAGTCGCCAAGGTGCGCCGTCCACCTGCGGGCCCTCTCCGTCCTACGCCCTCCGCCCTCTGCCCTCAGCCCTTCGTCCTGCGCCAGCCGGCCGCAGCCTCCGGCGCGGTCGTATTGAATTTCTCATAAGCGCTCCTCCGGAAAGAGCAGCACACGCGCTGTCAACCGAGCCGTTTTGTTTGCGACGGCGAAAGCCTGCCGGCGCGGGGTGGCCGCCCCGTGAAAAATGCACGCCCGCTTTCGTCGGCCTCCACTGCGTCAAGTGGCCGCTACGATGCGCGATTTCTCGACGGGCCGATCTGCCGAATGCTAGCCTGTCATCCGACACGAAAGTGTGTAGTGAACGCTAGAAACATGCGCCATTCTTCGCTAGGACGGAGGATTTGTTTACTTTCTACTTCATTTGACGAACGATTGCGCCGTGTTCGAAGATTTGGTCTGTACGCCGATGTAACACTATACTTTCCCACCATAACACGTGGACCTCCAAAATGATCGTATTCGACAATACTGGACGTACCGTCATACGGCGAGAGGCGCTACCACGTATCGCACCCAGAAGTACTGTCGAACATGATCTTTTTGGTTGTCCACGTGCTACGGTGTGGGGGGGCAGAATGTTGCACTGTCCTGTATATCTCTGAACGCGGCACCGATCAACGCTACTGCGACACTGCGTTCATTCCCCATGTGCGCCTTTTGGTTCAAATGGCTCTGAGCACTATGGAACTTAACTTCTGAGGTCATCAGTCCGCTAGAACTTAGAACTACTTACACCTAGCTAACGGAAGTACATCACACACATCCATGCCCGAGGCAGGATTCGAAACTGCGACCGTAGCGGTCGCGCGGTCCCACACTGTAGCGCCTAGAACTGCTCGGCCACTCCGGGCGGCTGCGCGCCTTTTGCACGGGTGCATTACGCCATAGTTTCATTTTCATGGGTGACAGACAACCTGCGAGTGCATCGCACAGTGCACGTCGATGATCTATTGAAACGAGAGGACATTCGGCGATAGGACTGTCCTGCCCGTACCCCGACTTAAATCGCATCGAGCACGTACGGGATACGTTCAGAAGACGAATTGCAGAATGTCCACATCCAGCAGTGACCGGCTAACAGCTGTCAACCACAGTTAAGGAGGAATGGAACGTCTACCACTAACCAGAACATTCCGACAGCGTCACCGTCATCGCCAATCGGGAGTGTGTGTATGTTTAGACCAGGGGTCTCCAAACTGCGGCCCGCGGGCCGAAACCGGCCCGCGAGGGCCGACAAACAGGCCCACGTTAGCTGGCCGGACATCCCGGTATCCGGCCCGCCAAATATTTGACGTGATACCTATACTGCCGACGGTTGAGTTTCGAGGCCTATCGCGACCAATTCACCGCGACATTGGCTCTGATACTCGCTACAAGACTACATAACTAAATATATTGTTGCGCCGCTTGAAATAATAATGCGTTGACATACTCTACCTCTGTTGCTAACAATGATTTTGAGATTTCGTTAACTTTGCAGGCCGCTTTCGTGAAGAATGTGCAGTGACATACTTTGTCGATGAAATTCGCCCGAATAAAATACGCCAGAATTTCGGCCAAGTACGTCCACCAATCAGAATTATGTAATTAAATAAAAATCGTAGTTCGTTTCAGTGCTAGGTATTCCCACAACCTTAGATTTTTGCGATTTCATGTTTCCTTTAGCCTTACATTACGGTAGATCTTGGCCCTTATGACTTCGGGAAGGAGTCAATGTGGTCCGCGGACTAAAAAGTTTGGAGTCCCCTGGTTTAGACGGTACAGGAACTCAACAGTGAGGTTATTAGAGCCCTGACAGATTTTAAAAGTAACGAATGTGGGTAAAATCGCTAAAATTGTTGCACACAGTGAAGATGAAACCTATCCCCACGCACTCAGTCCCACCTCACTCGCTTTCAATCACACACTCAATCTCACGTGCCTTAAGACAAAGTAGAAACGGTGAAAGGTGCTATACCATGGTTTAAAACACAAGTAAAACGACGGAGGAGCGCAAACAACGGCGCTGGAAAACGTGAGCATTTGATCATTTACTAAAGCATGGGTGGGTGAGTCACCCTCCCAATATATTAAGACCATATCTGCCCAGAAACGTGGGAGAAATGTCGGTCAATTGAAAAAACATTAAAATTCTAACCACATTAGTTGTATAGTTGCTTAAAATAGAGGACAGGTCTGTCGCCAAATCTGCCGCTATCCTCCGATCTGAAGATAAAATACAGTCTTATTGATTGGCGACTCCATGAAGTGTTCTGTGCACCACGACCAGATAATGGATATAATTGGAAGGAGAAACAGAATTGGTCGTATTTTTTTTTTTTTTTTTTGCTTTATTATCCGCAAAATCGATTTTCGGTCACTTAGTGACCATCTTCAGTGCTGTAATATACAATTAAAATTGGTAAGCACTGGTATCAACAAGCTTAGAGTGATCACATAAACTAAAAAAAAAAAAAATAATAATACGACCAATGCTGTTTCTCCTTCTAAAATACAGTCTAATAAAATGCGCCACACACCGTCAGGTGCCCAGCATTCGTTTTCTTGGTACGGGATTGGAGACCATCTGGTTCCTGAGCTGGGGAGTGGTAAGCGCCACAGTCTTCTGTCACCATAAGATCTGGGCCTGTTTCTGTGGACATCATGCAGTGCACCAATGGAAAGTTTTGTATGCCGCAAAGAATGGGGACCTTGGCTTGACCGCTTGGATCACGAGTACTGCAAAAACCCGTTTAAAAATCTGTCAATATCAAGGTGTACTGTGCCCTGCAAAGATGCAAGGCTGTTGAGGTGTAGCAGTCGTTAGCAGGCAACCTGTGGGGTATCTCCTGTACTTCAGTTCTATATGGCTTACCTAGGCATGTGGGGCTCTAAATATATGTGGACTGCTACTTCCCTAGGTGCTCGTGGGACCCTCTCCCTCCTCCCAGCTGTCCGCAGCTCGTGGTCGTGCGGTAGCGTTCTCGCTTCCCACGCCTAGGTTCGATTCCCGGCGGGGTCGGGATTTTCTCTGCCTCGTGATGACTGGGTGTTGTGTGATGTCCTTAGGTTAGTTAGATTTAAGTAGTTCGAAGTTCTAGGGGACTGATAACCATAGGTGTTAAGTCCCATAGTGCTCAGAGCCATTTTTTGAACTTCCTCTCAGCCGGCATGGTGGCCTGCCGGAAGGTACCAACAGTCAGTCAAAGAAAGGAGCTCTGGTGGCCAGTCCTCCAGTTAACAGTAACTCAATGCGTGCTTACAATCACAATGACTTTATTGTAGACTGAAAGATCTTTGAGAAAGTTTCACCAGTCTATATACGATAGGTTTAGGGAGCACTGCGGGAATCTTAAAATCTGTCAAGCGCTTCTGAAATGGGAGCTCTGTTGGCCTAAATGTCTGGTTCCCAAAAAGCTAAGTACCTTCAGAAAGCTCAATGGCTCAGGCAATATGCAATTCGAAATGCACAGCACCTTGAACTACAGCAAAGGTGGTGTAACTTGCAGGGATCTAGTTCACATTCCTATAGAAGGACTGAAAGCTGAGTGATCCCAGGAAGGCACTGTGGTTGTGTAAAACCTTATGGGCAGAGTCGATAGAGGTCTTCTGAACTCTTTTATTCTTACATTTAACAGCTCCAAGTCACCTAAGCGTATGGCTCAATGTGGTGTTCTTCAGGCACACTACTCTTGGTTGTAAGGGGAAAGCCACTTGTTGAAAACGTGGTAAAGCTGCCCATGACGATGGTGGTTGTTCCTCTTCTCTGAAGTTTGTCAACTGCTCTGGAGATCACCCCGTCTGGAGGAGTGACTGCATTGTTTTTCTTGAAGAAAAGAGATCCAAGAGATGAAGACGACAAAGCACATACCATAGGATCAATTCCGAAATGTATACGAATAGAAGGACATGCAGCTGCCCCTGCCTCCTTTGCTTCTGTTCTCAAACAGCAAGTACAGCAAACGGCTGCAGGAAAGCAACGTCTCCTGTATTGTACTAAATCTAAATTTACTCTATACCTCTGCAATACCCGGGGTATCAGATGGTTAAAAACCGAGATTTGTGGTTTTACTTACTCCACACCAAATGACTCCAGCACATGCCGCACACAGATTCCAAATGGCTTTCTTGCTCTTGGAAGATTGGAGAAGAGTCAGACAACGAACATTACATGTCTGACACACCATGCAGAATTGCCGTCAGATTATAAGCAGTGACTCACCAGTCTCGCACAGTAACTGGATATTGGGCTGGTCCTATAAGCACCCATGGTCAGCCTAATCCCCTCATGGCGGATGAAGTCAATGATCTTCAAATAAGGCCTCAGAATTCATACACTGTGCAACATAGTCTAGCAGCAAATGCCCGAAAGCCCTATAAACCTGGAGGAGACATGCCCTGTCCACTCCTCAAGACCTGTGGCTAAGCCATTGCCCTCAGGGATCTGACCTTAAGATCCCTCAGGTGTGGCAACCATGAAAATTTGTAGTCGAAAATGAGGCCACGCCGCACTGTGGCCACTGAAGCATGCCCAGACCTTACGGCGCTTACCAGTCGTAGCTCAGGAACCATGGGATTGCCAAACCGACCAAATGAATTGTCAGTCTAAGACCGCCAGAGGTTCCGCGCCATAGACTGGATGCTGAGAGGACCAACTGGGACATCAGTTTCACAAACGCAGAATGGACTGCCACATCGCCATGTGGGGGCTGAATTCTGCATTGTATGCTGCTCGTGACACACCGTCTGGTGACGAAAGGACCCATTGCAACATATCACTATAGCGAAACACAAGCCTCTAAAAAACGAGAATGACAGAAACTGCAAAACGGCGAAGCATCAATGGTAGAGGAAGAATGCAAAGCTTCATGACTAAAGAAACACATTTTTTGAAAGAAGAGAAATGCCCATCTATTAAGAACTCAGTTGACAAACCATTACGAAGCAAAGAAGGGAATTTAAAAAGGTACAAACCACCAAAAGAATCACCCCGGTTCCCAGAACTCCTGAAGATAAACGTTGACTAGACTCTTCAGAAATGTCACTAAACCCGCCCAAAGATGTAAACAACAATGCAGGAGCAGCGCCTATTAGATGGTGGGGATTCGATAGCTGATCAGTTCCAGTCATTCCACCAGGATGGAGGTACATTGCTCGTGTTGTCTGTAGTTCAACCATGCCTAGACGATTAATACCGCGATTCCATCGCGTCCGCACTGTTACTTTGAGCTAGGAAGGGCTCTCAATAAGTGAAGTGTCCAGGCGTTTCAGAGTGAACCGAAGCGATGTTGTACGGACATGGAGGAGATACAGAGAACGAGGAACTGTCTATGACATGCCTCGCTCAGGCCGCCCAAGGGATACTGTTGTAATGGATGACCGCTACCTACGGATTACGGCTCGGAGGAACACTGACAGCAACGTCACCGTGTTTTCCGTGCAGCCACAGAACGACGTATTACGACTCAAATTGTGTGAAATAGGCTGCATGATGTGCAGCTTCACTCCCAACGTCCATGGTGAAGTCTACCATTCAAACCACACCATGCAGCGCAGTACAGGTGGGCCCAACAACATGCTGAACGGGCCGCTCAGGATTGGCATCACGTTCTCTTCACTGATGAGTGTCGCATATGCATTCAACCAGACAATCGTCGGAGACGTGTTTGGAGGCAATTCGGTCAGACTGAACGCCTTAGGCCCACTGTCCAGCAGCAACGTGAAGTTTCCCTCATGTGTTGGGAAGGCATTATGTGGACCCAACGTAAGCCGCTGGTGGTCATGGAAGGCTTCCAAACAGCTGTACGATACGTGAATACAATCCTCCGACCGATAGTGCAACCATTTTGGCAGCATATAGGAGGGGCATTCGTCTTCATGGACTACAATTCACGCCCCCATCGTGCACATCTTGTGAATGACTTTCTTCACGATAACGAGATCGCTCAACTAGAGTGGCCAGCATGTTCTCCAGACATGAACCCTATCGAACGTGCGTGGGTTAGATTGAAAAGGGCTGTTTATGGACGGCGTGACCCACGAACCACTCTAGGGATCTAAGCCAAATCGCCGTTGAGGAATAGGACGATATGGACCAACAGTGCCTTTGATGAACTTGTGGATAGTATGCCACGACGAATACAGGCATGCATCCAAGGAAGAGGACGTGCTACTCGGTATTAGAGGTGCCCGTGTGTACACCAGTCTGGACCACCAACTCTGAAGGTCTCGTTGTACGGTGGTACAAGAGGCAATGTGTGGTTTTCATGAGCAATAAAAAGGGCGGAAATGATGTTTGTCCGCTATGGTGGTCCCAAGCTCAGGGCCTCACAGTGCAAGTGGGTAAAAACCTCATAATAGAAACCAGAGATCACCTGGCCGAGGTGATAACACCCTGTGAGAAACCCACGCTAGTAGTGAAGACTTCAACGGCAGTGAAGGTGGAATGAATGGATCTTGGAACGACGGAAATAGCGGAAGAAGCAATTCAAGGAAAAAATCCAAGTGGCAAAGTGGTCGTGGTGGGCGTCTGTTTACCAGTGGTGCAGCTGGAAATATATTCCTCAGAGCTAACTACCCTTAGTAGCATCGGTAGGGGATCTATTATCCTAACTCAACAAATAATCAATAATGAAGAAGCACTTTGTAATAGATTTTAGATTTTACCCCAGGAAGAACCCAATAGTGAACTAAGATTATTTCTTTCACCTACCGGGATTGCAGGGCAGAGCAGCAGATTTTATGATGTGTTTTACAGGTGGACGCAGGCAGCAGATGATATATTATTAACAGTGCAAAAAGATAATTTACCTTCATGATACAAAAGAAATCCTGCTGTCCGTAGTTCTGGTCTGGCAAACATTATAGTAAAAACATCTTTTTCTCTTATAATAGTCTCATGTTCTCGTGTAAGTCGTGTTAATTATTGGTGTTTACTGTTAACAAAATTCCACTGCAAAATTTTGATGTTGAATAAACATTGTGTACTGTAACATCAGTATTGATAACGAATTAATTTCCATAAATTTTATCCATAGTGGATGCTCTCGAACCACGTGACTGTTTCTTTATGAGGTGTAGAAAATTATCTGCTACCAGTCACAATAAAAGGTTATTTATTTTCACACGACCGGTTTCGGGCTTGCACCCATCTTCAGGTGTTTATACATTGTCCTTTTGAAGATCAATAAAGATGAAGCACCATTATTAAAGTTATGCAGTGGTGGTAGTTTGGCACTTAGTTACATATTTACGGTCATTTTCACGTCCATATTAATTTTCAGTAACCTTTTCAATAACTGTAAAGTAAGGAAGATATGTTGAACTTTATACCGAGCTACAGTAACGAAACAAGGTTCCTTTAATAGAAAGCCAGATCCAGAATAATAAGAACATAATATATTTTGTTTTGTTGAAAATTAATAATCCAAAGGAAGTCACAGCACAGCATCGCTAAAAAGTATTTCAGGGCTCTTTGCGTAGCAACATATTAATCTCATACATTTATCAATATATTAGTTGTTACGCGAGCAATAACAAGCGAAGACAGCGAAACTGTCGCCCAAAAGCGTGTGGCAGAATTTGAGGTGGCCACGAAAATAATAAATGTTTTATGTGTTTTCTTTCATTGTGTATTGTTATATATCTATATATATGTATTTATTGATAAATGTATGTATGTGTTCATGATTAATGCCATCCATTAATGAATGTACAAAAATTCTTTCATGAAAAAACGCACCACTGCAAACGCGTCAGAGGAAAAGATCCTGATAGTACTGAGAAACTGTAACGGCTACATAATCCGGGGGTAACCGAACCCCGAAATCAGATAAAGATAAGACTACAGTGTAGTTGTCCTGTTCGTAGAAGCTTAACTCCAGCGAAGTTATCTCATATCGCTAGTGATGTGCGTAGTTTGACGTTAGTATTTATGACAGGGCAAAATTGAGTGTAGGTAGCAATTTTTAGTGTGCTGTGTATTGTAGGTAAATTACCATATTTTGTGTGCAAGTGGCAAACCTGACAGATCCTGTGTTCGAGTAGGTAATTTATGAATATGGTAAAATTGCGTAGTCAACGCCCGAGCAATATGAATGCTGAGGGACAGCCATTAGTTAGTGCAGGAAATGTAGAAACGGGTGCATTAAGCAGTACAGGTACTCTCTTGGAGGATATACCACGTGAAAATTTGGGGGCAGGGGCACAGGAAGTGGTGCCACCGCCCACCAGTGCACAAGGAGATGTAGATAAAGAAATTGTACCATCCCCAAAAAGCAGGAACCAGAGAGTGGTAATCTGCCTGGTGGGTATTTACTTCAGCCAATATTAGAGCGCGTGCTGGATTACCAATCAAAATTTGCGCAACAACAAGCTGAAAAGCCAGCTAGAGGAAAAGTTTCTTGCCCAGCAGGCTGAGTGGGATCGCAGCAAAGTTAAGCGTGACCAGTAACTTGTGCAATCGTTAGGATTTGTGAAAAGAGAGATTACCTGTTTGAAACAGAATTATGAGTCGATACCTAAGGCCGTGCAGGAGTTGACTGTACAGGTCAACAACCTGAAAGTAGCAAACACTAACATTGTAGACGAGATGGGTGTTTTGGCCAACCGATTAGAAAATCTAGAAATAGATTCTGTTGTGGTTGGCAGGAGAGCCAACCGTATGGTTAAAGGAGGCCGAAATGCACGCGTTTTAGCTCACGCAGGCTGGCGTGAGGTCTGGAACATGACAAGGGAATTAGAATTGAGAAAAACGGACGTAGCTGGTGGAATACTTAACTTTAATCCATTCATGGAGAACGTTGCTCTTTATGATACATGATTCACAATATCAATAGTACGGATACTGGCGCCTTGCTAGGTCGTAGCAAATAACGTAGATGAAGGCTATGCTAACTATCGTGTCGGCAAATGAGAGCTTAGAAGTCAGTGAACCATCGCTAACAAAGTTGGCTGTACAACTGGGGCGAGTGCTAGGAAGTCTCTCTAGACCTACCCTGTGGCGGCGCTCGGTCTGCAATCACTGATAGTGGCGACACGCGGGTCTTGCTTCTCCAAGATATCCACAGTACTGTAGACATCAGCGCTCAGTTTGTGTTCAGGAAGTCGCTTGTCACTGTCCCGCACTGCCGTTTAGTGAAAAAAATACGAGCTTAGAGAGCATCGGAATTTGCGACTGGATTCAAGTCTTCCACGCGCAGAGAACTCAACACATCGCTCTTAACTCGAAAAAGTCGACAAATCTGATAGTAACTTCAGGAGTACCCCAAGGAAGTATGACAGGACTGTCATTCTTTATAATATACGTTGTCACCCCGCGTCAGGATTTTTAGTGGGGTTGGAGACTCAGCATGTGCGGTGGTGACGGTACTGGCGTAGGAGGCCGAGTTTGGGAGCTGGCGTCGGCTGTCATTCGCTGTACGGCGTCAGTGGAACACCGGTGAGTCGGCAGTACAGAGTGTCTTTTCCAGCGCGGCGGAAGGGGCACTGATTCTCACAACTGGCTTGCAACGAGGTATGCGAACGTAGCGGCGCGTCGCCTGCGTCTGTCAGTTGTGGGTGTGGGAGCCCAGTAGCTACGTCGTGCAGGCGGCCCCGACAGGAGTCTGCAGGAGCGAGCCTACCGCGGCTTTCTGGCCGCTAGCGCTGCCAAAGAGGAGCGTGCACTTAGGCCGGTTCCCACTATAGCCGCTGAGGGCGTTTCCATGGCAACCACGCCGCTGCCGCGTGGTTTTGACGGGCGGCAGCCCTAGTTGGAACTGGCCTTTAGGCGGCAGCCTCGCAGGGTAGCCGCATTGTCACGGAACGCGCGGCTCCCCAGTCGGAGGTTCGAGTCCTCCCTCGGCTACAGGTGTGTGTCTTGTCCTTAGCGTAAGTTAGTTTAAGTTAGATTGAGTAGTGCATAAGCTTAGGGACCTCAACAGTCTGGTTCCATAAGACCTTACCACAAATTTCCAATTTACTTAAGCGGTTCTTTCTAACGGGAGGTGCACTGAAGCGGCAAACCCAGGTCCCAGATCGTACTACACACATCCAGGGAGCTCGGTACTCAGGTGCGACGCCCGACTGGTTACAGGCGAAATTTTGCAGTCACCCAAGGGAAGGCACAGGCTGGGGCACATCTTCAGTCGTGGCGGAGACCAAGAGGCAGAGGCAACTTGCAGCGGCCAAGCTGGCTGGCTGTGGTCTCGGAGGCGAAGTCTTTCCTTGGCTGTAGGCAACACGTCACTGGTCGCCGGTCAGATTTTTCTGTAACTAAAGAGACTGCTATTTCGTCAGAACCGGAGATACAGTCGGGATTACCAGACACTGAGACCGAGGCTTAGTAAACGTTTGTATTTAATCTGAACGCAACGTCATCGCGGCCGGCGATTCGGTTACGTGCCCTCATTGTCCGGATGTGTCGGCAGACTTTTCCCCACGGTAGTATCTCACTTATTGCCCGTTCCCTTCGCCTTCGTGCATTCCGTCCGTTCTAGGACCGTTACATGTTACGGCTCCACGGTGCAAGGGTCGTGAGATGGCTGCAGCGTTGACGCTTCTTGGTTACGACTTGGCTCGATGTGGCGTTATATTATGAGCGGCGCTCTGCCTTCTGCAGTACAGTTGTGATACACGGCACGGGCAGCAGCTGATTCTCTGACTCCGCCTCAAATAAACACTTTTAACACTCATTTGAAATCCTGGGGATTGAGTTTGCTGTGCAATAATACAAATGATCGAGTAGAAAATGTCGATAGCTCCTTAAGGTTGTTCGAAAATGATGCAGTTGTCTGCAAGAAGGTAGCAACGCCGGATGATTTGGAGGAGAACCTGCAGAGGATCGGTGAATGGGATAAGGACTGCCAGTTGACCCCGAACGTAAATAAATGCAACATGTTGCATACAAATGGGAGAAAGAATTCGATACTGTACAACTATGGTATTGCTGAAGTGTTGGAAACAATATCTGCCGTAATATGTCTTGGAATAATGTCCTGGAACGAAGTTAAATGGAATGATCGTGTACAATGAATTGTAAGAAAACCACCTGTTACACTAATATTCATAGAAATAATCTTAAGGACCTGAGATGACTTACGAAATAACGGATTACAAAAAACTTGTTCACCCGGTTCTTGAGTATTGATCACCACTTTTGGACACTAACAGACTAATAGAAGACTAACAGAAGAGACAGAGAACATCCAACGGAAAGCAGAATCTGAGAACACTACAGAGATACTACAGTATCAGGTGCTACAAGAGAGCCGTTGCGAATCACGCAGTGGTTTGCTATTCAAATTTTCGAGAGATTACGTTCCAAGGAGAATCAGGCAACATGCAGATTCCTCTCACACACGTCTCGTGAAATGACCACAGTGGGACATTAGAGAAATAAGAGGTAATACATAGGTTTACCGACAATCATTCTTCGAGGTGGGAGTGTGCGGACAGACATTGGATCCAAAAGAGCTCTCCGCCACACACCTCAAGCAGCTTACGCATTGTTGATGTAGAAGCATAATCAGTACGTTCGATGTATAGCTTTACAAAATGACTGCAAAAAAATTTCTGTAGCCTTTCTGATATATAAGCGGATTTAGAGACGAAATTCAGAACATTCGCAAACATAACAATAAGCAAGACGTTTATGTCACACTAAAACAATAAGTATATCAACAACTACCCGTAAATCTTACTCAGCACATTTCACAGTGTTATCGGGTAATGTCTATAAAAATTGGTTTAACGTAGAAATTTATCGCATTTAATGACAATCTATATCTATTAACAAATTAAAGCCTCCAACGCATTTTTGTGTCTGTAACTATGGTTTGAAGCCGTTGATACGGTTTCCACTAACAAGAGGGCCTTATTATGGCAGGCCAACTAGCTATTACTGAGTGCGTTGAAAGTGAAAGCTCATTCAGCAAATCTCTGTAAACAACGGCCAGAACGTTTTACCAATCGCTCGATTCCGTGACGACAAAGCTGGCTCCACGGTCGCGGAGATGTTCGAGAAACTCTGTCTGAACGTACTCACCGTTGACAAATGCCACATGTTTTCTGCTACCGCCAAAATGAAAGTCACATGGTGCGAGATATGAACTTCACTTTCACCCACGCCTTTGCGACCTTAGTGAGACTGGTGGCATCATTTCATCACGGCTAAACATGACGCTGATATAAGCCAATCTCGGGGAAGATCAATTTGGATTCCGTAGAAATGTTGGAAACACAAACCTACGTTTCTAGCATTTCTAGACTTAGAGAAAGCTTTCGACAATGTTGATTGGAATACTATCTTTCAAATTCTGAAGGTGGCAGGGGTAAAATACAGGAAGCGAAAGGTTATTTACAATTTGTACAAAAACCAGATGGCAGTAATAAGAGTCGAGGGGCATGAAAGGGAAGCAGTGGTTGGGAAGGGAGTGAGACAGGGTTGTAGACTATCCCCGATGTTATTCAATCTGTATATCGAGCAAGCAGTAAAGGAAATGAAAAACTCGGAGTAGGAATTAAAATCCATGGAGAAGAAATAAAAACTTTGAGGTTCGCCGATGACATTGTAATTCTGTCACAGACAGCAAAGGACCTGGAAGAGCAGCTAAACGGAATGGACAGTGTCTTGAAACGAGGATAGAAGATGAACATCAACAAAAGCAAAACGAGGATAATGGAATGTAGTCGAATTACGTCAGGTGATGATGAGGGAATTAGATTAGGAAATGAGACACTTAAAGTAGTAAAGGAGTTTTGCGATTTGAGGAGCAAAATGGTCGAAGTAGAGAGGATATAAAATGTAGACTGGCAATGGCAAGGAAAGCGTTTCTGTAGAAGAGAAATTTGTTAACATCGAGCATAGGTTTAAATGTCAGGGAGTCGTTTCTGAAAGTATTTGTTTGGAGTGTAGCCATGTATGGAAGTGAAACATGGACGATAAATAGTTTGGACAGGAAGAGAATAGAAGCTTTCGAAATGTGGTGCTACAGAAGAATGCTGAAGATTAGATGGGTAGATCACATAAATAATGAGGAAGTATTGAATAGGATTGGGGACAAGAGAAGTTTGTGGCACAACTTGACCAGAAGAAGGGATCGGTTGGTAGGACATGTTCTGAGGCATCAAGGGACCACCAATTTAGTATTGGAGGGCAGTGTGGAGGGTAAAAATCGTAGAGGGAGACCAAGAGATGAATACACTAAGCAGATTCAGAAAGATGTAGGCTGCAGTAGGTACTGGGAGATGACGAAGCTTGCACAGGATAGAGTAGCATGGAGAGGTGCATCAAACCAGTCTCAGGACTCAAGAGCACAACAACAACAACAACAACAGACGTGACACTGAATTTGGTCCGTATACCGCCAGAGTTTCACCGTAATCTTATTGAAATGTACACATGTTGCTCTTAACAAGAATCGTACTGCCCCACAAACTTAACTTTGCCACGATGATGCACCTGTTATGTGTGCCGCAGCAGAAACATATATGTAGAAAGTAGTCTGTCACTGGGGTTTGTGGGCATTCTCATCATCAAGGCCTTTCCAAGAACTCTGCCATCACCGTGAGTGTTCGTGCGTGTTCGTGTGTGTGTGTGTGTGTGTGTGTGTGTGTGTGTGTGTGTGTGTGTGTGTGTGTGTGTGTGCATGCGTGTGTGAGTGAGTGCGTGCATGTACGCATGTTCTGTACTTCGACTTTACTGGCACTCAGCGGCGATGATACCATCGCCCTGAGAGATTATAAAAGTAACGTTTTGTGTTAGCAGAAGGGCCAACACCGGGTTCTGAGTGGAGGCCGAAATGCACGCGTTTTAGCTCACGCAGGCTGGCGTGAGGAGGGAAGAACTATACTGACGTGAGGTCTGGAACATGGCAAGGAATGAGAATTCAGAAACCGGACGCAATTAGTTTCATACTTACCTCTAATCAATTAATGATGAACGTCGCTCTTGTCGGTACATGATTCATAATATTATCTGTTTATAACATATTCTTGAAGCAATTATAGTAACTGAATATGGCGCCTTGCTAGGTCGTAGCAAATCACTTAGCTGAAGGCTATACTAAACTGTCGTCTCTGCAAATGAGAGCGTATGTAGACAGTGAACCATCGCTAGCAAAGTCGGCTGTACAACTGGGGCGAGTGCTAGGGAGTCTCTAGACTAGACCTGCCGTGTGGCGGCGCTCCGTCTGCAATCACTGATAGTGGCGACACGCGTGTCCGACGTATACTAACGGACCGCGGCCCATTTAAAGGCTACCACCTAGCAAGTGTGGTGTCTGGCGGTGACACCACATAACGAATGTGGATAAAATCGCTAAAACTGTTGCACACAGTGAGGACGACACCTACAAAACGACACTCATATACTCATTCCCTCCTCATTCGCATTCACTCACGCTTTCACTCTGGTTCACACGCCTTGAGATAACGAAAAAATGTGATGGGTGCTGTAACAAGAATTTAAACACAAGTAAAACGACAGAGGATATAGAACAACGGTACAGGCAAAGGTGACCGGCTGACCTCTTACAAAAAACATGCATTACCCAGTCACCCTGTCAACACATTAAGACCATATGACTAACGTCTTGGGAAAAGTAGTGGACATTTCAGAAAACTGTACACCTCTAACCACATTTGTTATAAGGTCACTTAAAATAGATGCCAGGTCTGTCGTCAAATCTGAAGCTACCTTCTGGTCTGAAAATAAAACACTATCTAATAAAATGTGGCGCGGAGTGATTCGTACGCCACAAGCACACGTATGTTAGAACTGCAGAGCAAGAAGCCATGTTCCGTAGGGCTGTGGCCTAAGCGAAAACGAGTAAGGAGGACCTCACACGTCGACGTTGCTGAAAGGATGTACGTCACGGCGCGTCGGGAGCTTTACTAGACGCAGCTTACTGTATGTCAAAGCCAGCCATTCATCCCTCCATCGACGCAATACTGTATCTCAACAACGAGGAGATAGCATGCAGGGAGAAGGCACAGAGCACTAACTTGGCTGTTACATCTGCTCATTCATTTTCCGCAATACCCATGTGCCCTGGCACTCAGCACAAAGTTAAAGCAGGGCGTCGTAGATCGTTTGGACTACTTCATCTGCGGAGAGTAATAGTTGTAGAGAGTAAAGGGTACCCAGAGTGTCGGAACAAACAATAACTTTGTTACTCAAATCACGTCCCTTCCAGTGCCCACAAGATCGCATATAATTCCAGCAAAGCCTTGAGGCAGTCCGACCGTGATGACATGTTTAAGGAAAACAACAGAGTAGCTAACAGAGTCCTCCTGTTGCGATCCATCCGTGAAGGCTGCTGTAATGTTGTGGTGCTCAGTCAAAATGTCCACAAGTAATGTATTAAAAATTTATGCAGCAGTGCAATCTCTTCTGTACTGCACTAAATCTAAAATTTACTCTCCGTCTCTGCAGTAACCAGGGTGGAAGTTGACTGGAGAGAATGCATTCCAGAGGTGAATGACAAACTGTACGCTATGCCGGTGAATGCAGACTAGCGACGAACTTACATGCCTGAGGCACCATGAGGAGTAGCCTTCGGATTGCAAGTGTAGCCCCATCACAGAGATGGATTATTTGTTTTCTTGGTGAAGTCACCAGCCGTTTTGCTTTGGAGTCGTCCCACCATTCTTCTCCGTTTGCCCACCCGCGGGAAGGTGGTTGTTTGTAAATTGGGTGGTCCGTTTTTCCCTTGTGGAGCAGGGGTGGGTTAGAGCAACCTGCGGTTCGGGTTGTTCGGTAATCTCCCTATCAATCTACCGTACGTTAGAAGCAGCCTCTGTCATGTTTGTCGGATTTAATGTGTTAACGAATTTATTGCTTGGAGTGTAACGGCCTAATACCTGAAAAATGTTTTGATCTTTGGAAACTTTGATATTATTGCCTATGGTCTTGAGAGGCGGTATCTGTGTACTGTAGAGCATCTTAACTATTGTTTGGCCAACCTTGTAGAATTTTATATAAGATTGAATTTCATGGGCTTTTATTTAAATGATCACTTTGGTATATAAAGATGCCACCCTTTGACCGTACGACTTTTCTTAGGAGTTAAAACCAAGTTGCACCTTTGGTGGCAAGGTTCATATTTTAATTGTTAGTGTCTTGTACCATTTCCATCCCTCCTATGGGGGTGCATAATTGTGTGCTTGTGTAAACTGTTAAAACTCTTAGTTTAAAGTTATCGGGTGTGTTGCAGATTTGCACCAGTGTAATCTTTCAGAGGCTGTTGTGAGCGGTCGTAACTACGGCCGTGTCAAAAGGGAGCGGCAAGGTTCTCTGCCCTAAATCTCATACAATCAAAATTTGTTTCTTTCTGCCTGTGAATAAATTGTAACTTTGATTTTTAGAGGGCGCTTTCTGATTATAATTTTAAATCTGTTTCTTAGTATTTGGATGTTTATAGGATGACAAAACCCACGTTGCATCTACAAATATTTCATAGAAGTGAATATTTCATGGAAATGATTGGTCTTAAAGACGATGTTAAAGAGAGAGAGAAAGAATGACGCAAAAACAGTTTTTTCCTATAAAAAATAAAACCATTTTCTTTAATATGTTTCAATTATTTCACACATAAATTGATCATCATCATCGCTCTTCCCTCACTGGCTGATAAATACCGTCATTTGTGGTGGTGGCGACGGTGATTCGGGGCTATCAACTACTGGATCTGTAAAATAATACAACTAAATTAATTCTATGGAGACCACACACACACACACACACACACACACACACACATCCATACACGAATGCATGCGCGGTATCGGCTTTGTATGGAATTCCACAAAAAATTTTACTCTGGATATTAGTAAACACCACAGTCTCTTGTTCATAACGAATCAGACAATATCACATTTACTATAAATCTCAATAGCAGTGATGGTTCTCGTAACAGCAAAGAGCACTAGCAAACATCGTATGAACGCGCTATAAAGCAACGGGTACACGAATCAGTAGACATCACTTGAGTGTAACACAGCACAATGTTTAATGAGCAGAGAGAGTTGTAAACATCTGAAAGGCATTAGGTACAGCACTAAATCAGCAACATGATACAGGACACTGAAAGTAAGAATAACACAGTTACTAATGTTATGATATCCTTAAAAAGATCTATAAAAAAGATACAGTGAGGATTTTTTTTTCGTTGACTGTTGATCTCAATCATAATGTATTGCCTCCAGGCACAAGTGAACTAATATGGCCGCTAGACTGCTTTAGGAATCAAGCTCCGTCGACATAAATTGATACGGCACCGATGTATAGCATAAGTGAAATTTCTTGACAGTAAACTGTGTAGGTCTCTTTATGTAGCAAAAGGAATTATCTTATCTGAACTATCCAAACATATTTAATGGATCGATTCAAAGCTGTGTAAACCATTAGCTGGAGCTCCCTGTGACCTGTAATATGTGAAACTCAGTGTTCCATCTCTAAAAATTCATTGGACCTTTCTTCTTCGTCAGCTGTAAATCAGATCAATAGGGAGCTGACTGCAGAAGAGGAACTACGAGCAGTGTGTATGGTGGAAATGAACCATGAACCATTGACCTTGCCGTTGGTGGGGAGACTTGCGTGCCTCAGCGATATAGATAGCCGTACCGTAGGTGCAACCACAACGGAGAGGTGTCTGTTGAGAGGCCAGACAAACGTATGGTTCCTGAAGAGGGCCAGCAGCCTTTTCAGTAGTTGCAGGGGCAACAGTCTGGATGATTGACTGATCTGGCCTTGTAACACTAACTAAAACGGCCTTGCTGTGTTGGTACTGCGAACGGCTGAAAGTAAGGGAAACTACGGCCTTAACTTTTCCCGAGGGCATGCAGCTTTACTGTATGGATAAATGATGATGACGTCCTCTTGGGGAAAATATTCCGGAGGTAAAATAGTCCCCCATTCGGATCTCCGGGCGGGGAGTACTCAGGAGGACATATCAGGAGAAAGAAAACTGGCGTTATACGGATCGGAGAGTGAAATGTCAGATCCCTTAATCGGGCAGGTAGGTTAGAAAATTTAAAAAGGGAAATGGAGAGTTTAAATATAGATATAGTGGGAATTAATGAATTTGTGTGGCAGGAGGAACAAGACTTGGTCAGGTGAATACAGGGTTACAAATACAAAATCAAATAGGGGTAATGCAGAATGAATAAAAAAATAAGAGTCCGGGTAAGATACTACAAACAGCATATTAAACGTATTATTGTAGCCAAGACAGAATGGCTCTGAGCACTATGGGACTCAACTGCTGTGGTCATCAGTCCCCTAGAACTTAGAACTACTTAAACCTAACCAACCTAAGGACATCACACACATCCATGCCCGAGGCAGGATTCGAACCTGCGACCGTAGCAGGCCACGATAAACACGAAGCCCACGCGTACTACAGTAGTACAAGTTTATATGGCAACTAGCTCTGCAGATGATGAAGAAATTGATGAAATGTATGATGAGATAAAAGAAATTATTCAGGTAGTGAAAGGAGACGAAAATTTAATGGTCATGGGTGACTGGAATTCGAGAGTAGAAAAAGGGAGAGAAGGAAACATAGTAGGCGAATATGGATCGGGGGTAAGAAATGAAAGAGGAAGCCGCCTGGTGGAATTTTGTACAGAGCACAACTTAATCATAGCCAACACTTTATTCAAGAATCTTAAAAGAAGATTGTATACATGGAAGAAGCCTGGAGATACTGACACGTTTCAGATAGATTATATAATGGGAAGACAGAGATTTAAGAGCCAGGCTTTAAATTGTAAGACATTTGCAGGGGCAGATGTGGACTCCGACCACAATATATTGATACTGAACTATAGATTAAAACTAAAGAAACTTCAAAAACGTGGGAATTTAAGGAGATGGGACCTGGATAAACTGAGTAAACCAGAGGTTGTACAGCGTTTCAAGGAGAGCATAAGGGAAAAATTGACAAGAATGGGGGAAAGAATACAGTAGAAGAAGAATGGGTAGCTTTGAGGGATGAAGTAGTGAAGGCAGTAGAGGATCAAGTAGGTTAACAGACGAGGGCTAGTAGAAATTCTTGGGTGATAGAAGAAATATTGAATTTAATTGATGAAAGGACAAAATATAAAAATGCAGTGAAAGAAGCAGGCAAAAAGCAATACAAACGTCTCAAAAATGAGATCGACAGGAAGTGCAAAATGGCTAAGCAGGCACGGCTAGAGGACAAATGTAAGGATGTAGAGGCTTATCTCACTAGGGGTAAGATAGATACTGCCTACAGGAAAATTAAAGAGACCTTTGGAGAAAAGAGAACCACTTTTATGAATATCAAGAGCTCAGATGGGAACCCAGTTATAAGCAAAGAAGGGAAAGCAGAAAGGTGGAAGGAGTATATAGACGGTCTATACAAGGGCGATGTACTTGAGGGCAATTTTATAGAAATGAAAAAGGATGTAGATGAAGATGAAATGGGAGATATGATTCTGCGTGAAGAGTTGGACAGAGCACTGAAAGACCTAAGTCGAAACAAGGCCGGGAGTAGAAAACATTCCATTAGGACTAAGGACAGCCTTGCCAGAGCCAGTCCTGACTAAACTCTACCATCTGTTGAGCAAAATGTATGAGATAGACTAAATACCCTCAGACTTCAAGAAGAATATAATAATTCCAATCTCATAGAAAGCAAGTGTTGACAGATGTAAAAATTACAGAAATATCAGTTTAATACGTCACAGCTGCAATACACTAATGCGGATTCTTTACAGACGTATGGAAAAACTGGGAGAAGCCGACCTCGAGGAAGATCAGTTTGGGTTCCGTAGAAACTTTGGAACACGTGAGGTAATACTGACCCTACGACTGACCTTAGAAGAAAGATTAAGGAAAGGCAAACCTACTATTCTAGCATATGTAGACTTAGAGAAAGATTTGCAAAATGTTGACTGGAATACTCTCTTTCAAATTCTGAAGGTGGCAGGGGTAAAACACAGAGAGCGAAAGGCTATTTACAATTTGTATGAAAAGTAGATGGCAGTTATAAGAATCGATGGACATGAATGGGAAGCAGCAGTTGGGAAGGGAAAGAGACAGGGTTGTAGCCTGTCCGCTATGTTATTCAATCTGTATATTGAGCAAGCAGTAAAGGAAACGAAAGAAAAATTTGAAGTAGGTATTAAAATCCATGGAGAAGAACTTTCAGGTTCGCCGATGACATTGTAATTCTGTCAGAGACAGCAAAGGACTTGGAAGACCAGTTGAACGGAAGGGACAGTGTATTGAAAGGAGGATATAAGATGAACATCAACAAAAGCAAAACGAGGATAATGGAATGTAGACGAATGAAATCAGGTGATGCTGAAGGAATTAGATTAGGAAATGAGACACTTAAAGTAGAAGAGGAGGGAGTAAAATAAATGATGATGGTCGAAGTAGAGAGGATATAAAATGTAGACCGGCAATGGCAAGGAAATCGTTTCTGAAGAAGAGGAATTTGTTAACATCGAGTATAGATTTAAGTGTCAGGAAGTCGTTTCTCAAAGTATTTGTATGGAGTGTATCAATGTATGGAAGTGAAACGATGTGGACGATAACTAGTTTAGACTAGAAGAGAATAGAAGCTTTTGAAAAGTGGTGTTAAAGAAGAATGCTGAAGATTAGATTGGTAGACCACATAACTAATGAGTAGGTATTGAATAGCAGAGAAGGGAAATTTGTGGTGCAACTTGACTAGAAGAAGGGATCGTTTGGTAGGGCATATTATGAGGCATCAAGGGATTACCAATTTAGTATTGGAGGGCAACGTGGAGGGCAAAAATTGTAGAGGGAGATCAAGAGATGAATACACTAAGCAGATTCAGAAGGATGTAGGCTGGGTGATGAAGCAGCTTCCACACGATAGAGTAGCATGCAGAGCTGCATCAATCCAGTCGCACGACTGAAGACCACAACAACAACAACACCGTCGCTGTTCCATCAGATGAATAATATTGTCATTGTGGATGCGCGCAGGTCTTTATACTAGGAGTTGTTGCTTTTTTTGGGCTCAGTCATTATATTCTTTTTCCTCTATGTCCGCTTAAAGACAGTGTTTCTCGTAACTAGTAAAGAACTCGTTTTTAGTGGGTATTCAGTGGTGCACCTGCTCGCTTTGTGAATGTTGCTTAGAGCACACACTAACGATAAACGGATTTTTGAACCCCCCATTGCATTCAAATGTTGCACAATCATGAAATGATCACAGTTCACCACAAGTGTTAGTTCTCGAGTACTCTGATGTGGATGAATATAGGTTAATGCATTCAATGATCATCATCTCCACTGATTTTCTTCATGTCAAACGAGGAAGCCATTTTATTACTGTGCTCTGTTCAATGGCGTTATCACCATAAGCATCACTAAATGTTTCTAGTTGCCTCCGATGCTGTCAGCTCCCTATAGATCGAAGTTACAGCTGACGGAGGTGACAGCTCCACAGAATCGACAGAGATGGAGCTCTGAGTTTCACATATTACAGGTGGTAGGGAGAGCCATTTAAATGATTTACTAAACTTTGAATCGATCTATTAAATTGTTTGGATAGTTCAATTGATACACTCTTTTTCCTAAATAATAGGACCTGTGTCGATCCTCTACACAGCTTCCAGTCAAGAAACGTCGCTTAAATTATACTCAATACCGTTTCCACTTACGCGGTCGCTCGTTGTCAGCAAATTACGCACTTGAGGTACGAGTTCGGCGTGTGTGACCGGTGAGCGGACTGTGTTCAAAGATTTGGAAGTCAGTACTCCCACGCAACATTATGCCTCGCTGGACCACCAAATCATGTTCGATAATGTTCCTCCCTGTATTACGTGTTCCTATCTCTCGCAACACAGCAAGGAACTACTTCAGATACCCTTAACATACTGGTAAAATCATTTACACGGATTATCTGGCAGTACACTTGTGAAACAGCAGATGGTGTTAGTTAGTATTTATCGATATCCAACTTCAGTTGATATGCAGAAGGGATTGCGAGAGTAACTGGAATCATTTTCGTGCTCAAATTGCACCTATGTGTGTGTTATCATCGTTTATCCTCGCGCAGCAACACGATACTGTACGAGGGCGTGTTGAAAAGTAGTGCCTCCAATTTTTTTTTTTTTTATTTCGTTCTCAATATTGTCTGAGGTACGCATATTAATCGGTAGACTTTCTCGCTTCACTGAAGCAAGTTGCAACCCTCGACCCAGAAATTTATCGTAGAATATGGCGGCGTGTAACAGCGCTGCGACGATGCGTGACAAACACCGTGCTGTAATCGAATTTAGAATTAGAAGAGTTCGTCCACACACGGAGCGCCCTCTCTTTCACGATGACTTTCTCGCTTCACTGAAGCAAGTTGCAACCCTCGGCCCAGAAATTTATCGTGGAATATGGCGGCGTGTAACAGCGCTGTGACGATGCGTGACAAACACCGTGCTGTAATCGAATTTAGAATTAGAAGAGTTCGTCCACACACGGAGCGCCCTCTCTTTCACGATGACAATGCCAAACTACACACGAGCGCTGCGACGTATCCAATAATCCAGCGCCTCGGGCCGCTGTCATCGATCATGCTCCATACTGCCCCGACCTGCCCCATCCGATTTTCATTTCTTTCCCAAAACTTAAAGTACACGTTCGTGGACTTCATTTCGATACTGACGACGCGGTGCACGCAGAAGCGAGGCCGTGGCTACACCAACAAGACAAAACTTCCTGCAGTGACGATATGAACAAAGTGGTCTCTCTTTAGCAGCAATGTGTTCCTCGTCAGGGTGACTATGTTGAGAAAAAAATATGTTGACATGAAGAATAAAGATATACCATGTTAAAAACGTTTGCTTCATTCGAAAATCTTTTAATAGTTTTCACATTACAAATTCGGAGGCTTTACTTTTTACTACGTCCTACTTTCTACTTCAGTCGCATATGTGTTAGACACATGGCTACGGTTTAACTTTTTTAAATTGAACATTCCGCCATATAGTTATTTTAAAAATATTACTTATTTGGTTAAGCTTAAATCTTGTTGATAGTCTTGAAATCTTTTCCTATCGATCCCATTAACGTATTTGGAAATTGTTGAAAGTCAGTGCTCAGATTCGATACATCTTCCATTAACGACGTTTTACAGCATGCTGTGGTTGTTTGCAAAGAATTAGTTACAGCACCTTGTATTTGAAACAGCTGAGACAAATTTGACTGTCGTGGCTCCATGAGCCCTTCATTAAACTTTCACAGAGACCTCCACCTAGGACCTGCTTATACTGAGTTCTTACCAATGTCCGCCACTTCACAGACATACTGTACCACTGACAATGCCGGAATAAAAAAAAAAGTAAAGTGGGAACAAAGATAGTGACCTGACGTATTATTAGTTGTGGTGATTTTCAGTCTTTAAATTATTCGTGTTTTTTTATTTGAAACCATTAATTTTCTATTTAGTGTTGTATAACAAATAGATATGGTTATATTTTCATGTATTATAATTTGAAAAACCCGTAGCTCTAAACGGCATATGTATTACTCCACATTTCAGGACAGTAATTTCAAAAGTCCTAATTAAATACATGGCGCTGCTAGATAGATTAGTCCATTCATCTTGAGTAGCAAATAACAAAAACCATAACATTACTCATTGTCGTTTCTTTTCAGAGAGTTAATTTCTTTACAAAAACAGTCTGTTTCAAGTATGTGAATAGGGCATGTGTTAGAGTATGGTTGAAATACAGTGGATGACCTGAATCTTATAACAACTTCCCACATTATAAAACGCTGTGCCGTCTCATCAGCGATACCTCTGAGTGAGTTATACAGACTCCGCATCACTATACCTTTCAGTATAGTACTCGCTACTCTTAATTATGTTACACAATATTCCAGCTCCTGGTAAATAGACATAACTTGTGGATCATACACTTCCAGTTAGCTCGCAGCAAGGACTTCCACCTGAATTACCAAGGAGAGTAACGAAAGGTGACTAATCTGAAGGCCAGATTTTGGAATATTGAGATTTTTTAAAGTAATCTGATCCCTGGGGATTAGCTACTCATATGTAACCACTCTTCAACAACTCAGTTTTGAATTCAATAAGATTTAAGAATTGTATTCTAATGTGTTTATAGGACACAGTACATGGCATTCAAACCAAATGTTCGGCACGATTTCCATTGTAATAAACAAAGTAGACACCAACAGTCGCAGAAACTTCAAAACTCGAATCCATGCCCAAGGCGACTAGTACCGATGACCTTCGCTTTAGGAGGGTGGCATGATGTCCTGAGATGACTGCTATTTGGCACGTTTTAATCTTGCTTTGGTAAGCAAAATTTAGACGAACAACTTCGACAGAGGTCAGTGAAACAAACTGGGAAAAGTTCTTCCTAGACGACTAAAAGGAATTGAAGACATCATCAGCTAATGTCACACGTCTTAGAATTGTTACAAATAAAAAGATACTAGTAGGATAATGTAGACAGGAAGAATTTTGAGAAACATCGTGACTAAATTAATCATTTTTGGCATGAAAAGATATTAACAAATAACGCCAGGTAAGAATACACATTTTAAGACGCACACCTCACAAAATAATGATTAGGAAATAGGAGATATAGTCAAAGAATATACAGTACTGGCCATTAAAATTGCTACACCACGAAGAAGACGAGCTACAGACGCGAAATTTAACCGACAGGAAGAAGATGCTGTGATATGCAAATGATTAGCTTTTCAGAGCATTCACACAAGGTTGGCGCCGGTGGTGACACCTACAACGTGCTGATATGAGGAAAGTTTCCAACCGATTTCTCATACACAAACAACAGTTGACCGGCGTTGCCTGGTGAAAAGTTGTGATGTCTCCTATAAGGAGAAGAAATGCGTACCATCACGTTTCCGACTTTGATAAAGATAGGATTGTAGCCTATCACGATTGCGGTTTATCGTATCGCGACATTGCTGTTCGCGTTGTTCGACATCTACTGACTGTTCGCAGAATATGTAATCGGTGAGTTCAGGAGGGTAATACGGAACGCCGTGCTGGATCCCAACGGCCTCGTATCACTAGCAGCCCAGATGACAGGCATCTTATCCGCATGGCTGTAACGGACCGTGCAGCCACGTCTCGATCCCTGAGGCAACAATGGGGACATTTCCAAGACAACAACCATCTGCAGCGAACAGTTCGACGACGTTTGCAGCAGCATGGATTATCAGCTCGGAGACAATGGCTGCGGTTACCCTTGACGCTACATCACAGACATGAGCGCGTGCGATGGTGTACTCAACGACGAACCTCGAAGCACGAATGGCAAAACGTCATTTTTTCGGATGAATGCAGGTTCTGTTTACAGCATCATATTGGTCGCATCCGTGTTTGGAGACATCGCTGTGAACGCACATTGGAAGCGTGTATTCGTCATCGCCATACTGGCGAATCACTCGGCGTGATGGTATGGGGTGCCATTGGTTTCGGTCACCTCTTGTTCGCATTGACGGCACTTTGAACAGTGGACGTTACATTTCAGATGTGTTACGACCCGTGGCTCTCCCTTTCATTCGATCCCTGCAAAACCATACATTTCAGCAAGATAATGCACGACCGAGTGTTGCAGGTCCTATACGGGCCGGTGCGACTGCTGAACTGACCAGCACATTCTCCAGATCTCTCACCAATTGAAAACGTCTGGTCAATGGTGGGTGAGCAACTTGCTCGTACAATACGCCAGTCACTACTCTTAATGAACTGCGGTATCGTGTTGAAGCTGTATGAGCAGCTGTACCTGTACAGGCCATCCAAGCTCTGTTTGACTCAATGCCCAGCCGCATCAAGTCCGTTGTTACGGCCAGAGTTGGTTGTTCTGGGTATTGATTTCTCAGGATCTGTGCGCCCAAATTGTTTGAAAATGTTATCACTTGTCAGTTCTAGTATAATATATTTGTCCAATGAATACCCGCTCATCGTCCGCATTTCTTCTTGGTGTAGCAAATTTAATGGCCAGTAGTGTATGTGAGGAAGACTGTAAATTTGACGGCCCAGTTAAGAGCACAGCTTTATCACGTCAGTATGAAACGACAAGACGTACTTCGGGTAGCATCTAAATCATAAGAGGAGGATAAAGGAATACTTGCAAAAGGAATCATTAAATGGTGTAGGAACTACTAAACACGCATTTAGGTTCAAAGTACTACAAATTGTTTGTCCAAAAATTTCTGAGGCTAATTTCACTCATGGCATACAAGCGACGCGAGCGCAGCAACTATGGCGGCAACTTAAACTAACAACTGTGCACTTCTGTGTACCTCTTAGAAGAGAGCTGCCTAGAAACTTGAATCGCACTCGCGCCCTGCCAAGACGGGCACACACGGTTGCAGGCCAAACAACAATCCCGACTCGTCCCGCATGTTGCTAAGTGAACCGGACATCAACACCTGTGGTATCGTACGGAGATCGCGGTGCAACACCAGAGTCGACAACGCATATCGACACGACGGACGTTATCGGGGTCTCGCTGCAATGCGATGCGCAACAGTGTGTGGGGGGCAGGCGCTCATGAAGAGTTCGCCTCTCCCCTTGCCCCCGCCACACCACTGCAGCCCCCACGCTCTGAGGTCGAAACGGCTCCGAACATGCAAATAGCTCGGCGGCTGGCGATCTCACAAGGGGAAGGCCTCAGAGACGGCCAATCCACTAGACTCAGATTTGGCGGGTCGCTTGTGTACAACCTAAAACGAAGTAATCTAAGATATTTTGGGTCAACACCCCCACGTTTTTGAGAAAATCACCCAGAAAGGTTATGACGAGCGATCGGCTCCAAATTGGCGGAGTCGATAGATGTAAATAGAGCATTTTTCGTAATGGGGCATAGGGTCCGAAAACGCATACTTTTCCAGAAATCGAGGTGAGAAACTTTTACAACTGCCGCGTCTGTACCCACATGGTTAACGGCTGCCGCCGACAGCACCGATAGCGCAACGGCCAAGGTAACTGCCGGCCCGGTAGCTCAGCGTGTTCCGTTAGAAGGATAGCTGCCCTCTGTAATAAAAAGACTGAGTTAATGGATCAACGAACTTAAAAGGGTGCCCTGCGACGTCCGCCCCGATCAGATGCAAAGAGCGAAAAGGAACAAAATCAAATTTTAAAAAAAGGTAAGGTAACCGGCTGGGGATCGGAAAACCCGGGTTCAAATCTCGAAAAAACCGAGCGGATATTATTCTTTTTCCTTCGTATTTTTCCCTATCTCAAATGGTACAAATGGCTCTGAGCACTATGGGACTAAACATCTATGGTCATCAGTCCCCTAGAACTTAGAACTACTTAAACCTAACTAACCGAAGGGCAGTACACAACACCCAGCCATCAGGAGGCGGAGAAAATCCCTGATCCCACAGGGAATCGAACTCGGGAACCCGGGCGTCGGAAGCGAGAACGCTACCGCACGACCACGAGATGCGGGCTTCCCTATCTCAATTGATAGGGATATGAGGGTTAACAAGGTAGGTAAATCAATAAGGAATGATAATAATAAGGTAGGCAAACTAATTTCCCAATCGCCGTGAGTTAGTAAAGTATTAAACTCTTAAGCCGTGTCACATGAAAACAGCTCCGAGTGAAAGTGCTGCGACTTCCTGACGAGGGATCACAGATAGCCAACCGTGCGACGCTTGTTTACAGCGAGGCAGGGGATAGAATGCACGCGGGGAGAGTTATGTTGTCCCGGTTGCCTCTTCGTCATATCATTGGCAAGGAACAGTGTATTCATTAGATGCTCTTGGTGCCGTGAGTATATTTGGTTCGAAAGTTTATATGAGAAGTACCATCCATCTGGTTGTTCGAAGAAAAGTGAGAACTAGTAACAGTGACTGGAAGAGCCATTGTAAAGCGACCTGGAGTAACATTTTAGTTGTTTACTATTCCAAGACGCTACGGTCGCAGCTTCGAATTCTGCCTCGGGCATGGATGTGTGTGATGTCCTTAGGTTAGTCAGGTTTAAGGAGTTCTAGGGGACTGATGACCACAGCAGTTAAGTCCCATAGTTCTCAGAGCCATTTGAACCATTTGCACTATTCCAAGAGGTTTGAGAAGTTTATTTGCCTACCTTATTATCATCCCTTGTTGATTTACTTACCTTATTAACCCTCCTATCCCTATCAATTGAGGTATGGAAAAATACAAACCAAAAGAATAACATCCACTACGTTTCTTCGAGATTCGCAGCCAGGTACCTTGGCCGTTGCGCTATCGGTGCTGTCGGCGAAAAGCGTTGACCATGTGGGTACAGAAGCGGCAGTTGTAAAAGTTTCTTACCTCGATTCTTGGAAAAGTATGTGTCTTCGGACCCCATACCTGGTGATGAAAAATGCTCTGTTTATAATTATCTATAGATCCCGCCAATTTTGAGTCGATCGCTCGTCATAACCTTTACGGTTGATTTTCTCAAAAACGCGGGGGTGTTGACCCAAAATATCTTAGATTCCTTCGTTCTAGGTTGTACACAAGCGACCTACCAAAGCTGAGCCGAATCGGTCGGCCGTGTCTCAGGCCTTCCCCTTGTCAGCCACATGAGCCGAAGTCATCACGTACCACAGTGACACCTGTCACTCTGACGAGCGCTGTACCTCAAGAGAACAGTTTGTTAGATAATGTGATCGAGCGATACTTTCACAGTCAGTGAGGCTTGTAAGTCATCAAGCAATCCTGTGACAAAGATGCGTGTCAAATTTAAGTAAATCTTGTATTCGTTTATTCAATAAAGTGAACCAATATTTTACGTGTGCTACAGCCCACGTGACTTAGGATGGTGCTTCTGCGCGTAGAGGCGGAGCGGTAAGAAAGCGTGGAGGCATGAGAACTGAGCGTGCGTGGCAGCAGAAAGAGGGCAAATAAAGTCCACGTTGCCGAACTGTGTAGCTACGGACAGCAGCTCTGCTCATTTGCCTACTGTAATTGTATTATATGTTCAGATCTATGAGCGGAAAAATAAATTTTAAAATCGATATCGGTCAATCGTCATGAGAGAAATATGAATTCACATCTTGACTACGTTGTGTCCACAGCTCCACAGATTTAGTCTGCGTGATGTCGGGAGACGAGAGTAGCTGACAGTTTTGTGAAGAAGTCAAGCGTAATTTTTCTGAAAATAACTACTCTCTGACGACAGCATCACTAAAACTGATTGCGATAATTATTATTTATTGCGATTTTAATTGTATTATAAGTAAAAATTTAATATATAACGAAATCAACTTCCAGCACGAACTAAAATCATTATATTTTCTTGACAACTTCAGAAACTGAATAGAATTTTAAAAAATGCGTGTAAGATTATGTGTGGATGTTTTTGACTGTAGTTAAGAGCAATCATTGTGTGTAAAAAAGAATTACTGGTAGAAGAGACTTACGTCAAACACTATCGTGAAAATGATCAGTAGGCTGTCATATTTCCCCTGTCAATTGGCATTACGAGTGTAAAATAAATAACTCGTTCGATGTTACACTGAGAGACTGCATTTGTAATCCATTGGACAAGCAAACAATTAACCATCATCTGCGAATAGTCTCGTACAGATTTCCATATGGACGACATAGTGATAGACATCCCTGGGGTTGTGAAGCAGCTGAATGGGTTGCAATAAATAAATCTCCGGGTACTGATGGGATTCCATTTCGGTTTTACAGAGAGTACTCTACTGCATTGGCTCCTTAGTTAGCTTGCATTTATCGCGAATCTCTTGCCCAGCGTAAAGTCCCGAGCGACTGGAAAAAAGCGCAGGTGACGCCTGTATATAAGAAGGGTAGGAGGACGGATCATCAAAATTACAGACTAATATCGTTAAAATCGGTTTGTTGCAGGATTCTCGAACATATTATCAGTTCGAATATAATGAATTTCCTTGAGACAGAGAAGTTGCTGTCCATGCATCAACACGGCTTTAGAAACCATCGCTCCTGCGAAACGCAACTCGCCCTTTTTTCACGTGATATCTTGCGAACCATGGATGAAGGGTATCAGACGGACGCCATATTTCTTGACTGCCGGAAAGCATTTGACTCGGTGCCCCACTGCAGACTCCTAACTAAGGTACGAGCATATAGGATTGATTCCCAATTATGTGAGTGGCTCGAAGACTTCTTAAGTAACAGAACCCAGTACGTTGTCCTCGATGGTGAGTGTTCATCGGAGGTGAGGTTATCATCTGGAGTGCCCGAGGGAAGTGTGGTAGGACCACTTTTGTTTTCTATCTACATAAATGATCTTTTGGATAGGGTGGATAGCAATGTGTGGCTGTTTGCTGATGATGCTATGGTGTACGGGAAGGTGTCGTCATTGAGTGACTGTAGCTGGATATAAGATGACTTGGATAGGATTTGTGATTGCTGTAAAGAATGGCAACTAACTCTAAATATAGAATGTAATTTAATGCAGATGAATAGGAAAAAGAATCCTGTAACGTTTGAATACGCCATTAGTAGTGTAGCGCTTGACACAGTCACGTCGATTAAATATTGGGGCGTAACATTGCAGAGCAATATGAAGTGGGACAAGCATGTAATGGCAGTTGTGGGGAAGGCGGATAGTCGTCTTCAGTTCATTGGTAGAATTTTGGGAAGATGAGGTTCATCTGTGAAGGAGACTGCTTATAAGACACTAATACGACCTATTCTTGACTACGGCTCGAGCGTTTTGGATCCCTATCAGGTCGGATTGAGGGAGGAAGTAGAAGCAATTCAGAGGCGGACTGCTAGATTTGTTAGGTTTGATCATCACGCGAGTGTTACGGAAATGCTTCAGGAACTCGGGTGGGAGCCTTTAGAGGAAAGGAGGCGTTCTTTTCCTGAATCGCTTCTGAGGTAATGTAGCATTTGAGGCTGACTGCAGTACAGTTTTACTCCCACCAACTTACATTTCAAGAAAAACAGAGATAAGATAAGAGAGATTAGGGCTCGTACAGAGGCGTATAGGCAGTCATTTTTCCCTCGTTTTGTTTGGGAGTGGAATAGGGAGAGAAGATGCTAGTTGTGGTACGAAGTACCCTCCGCTACGCACCGTTTGATGGATTGCTGAGTATGTATGTAGATGTAGATGTAGAATAACTCTAGGAAATGTTGACTGATAACCACGGATATCTCGACAATTAACACTTGCTGTCATTTTAAGGCATTTTCCATTTTGTACCTTCAAAATGATAGGGGTTTACCTGTGGAAATAACGGACTTTTGACCAATTTATCCGGCTGCATTCTCGCGTATTACTAGACCATGCAGCATGCTGCGAGAAGATTAACTTTTCCTTAGGCAATGTGTTGAACATTATAGACTGAATAGTTCATAGGATACAAAGTCGTAATCAGTAAAGGGTAGGTAGTTCTCATTACTATGAATGCATCTGATATGCTGAGAAACACATTTCTTAAACCACGAGTCCTTAGCGCTCAGAAATTTTGTCACTTTGTTCCAAAGTCTACATCGTAATATCATCGTCACTGCTATTTGACTCTCTTTCCGAATCATCTCACTGCAAATTTACGACGATATGTCCAAGGCTTATATCCATCATCGCTTCTTGTCAAATTCTTCTTTCTGAAGCTTTAAAAAATGGTTAAAATGGCTCTGAGCACTATGGGACTTAACATCTGAGGTCATCACTCCTCTAGAACTAAGAACTACTTAAACCTAACCAACCTAAAGAGATCACACACATCCATGCTCGAGTCAGGATTCAAACCTGCGACCGGAGCGGTGGCGCGGTTGCAGACTGAAGCGCCTAGAACCGCTCGGCCACATCGGCCGGCGAAACTTTTCGGCATGCCGCACAGACTGTGTCCACGCTAAAGGGGGGGATGTTGTCTATTGCCTCATACACAAGCGATCAGAGAACCTGTTCCTATGAGAACTTTAAAACCGCCAGTACCATCACCCATTTTCGAGCAAGTGTTCTGGAAAGAGTCTGGCTGACCCCTGTGTCATCAAGGTGGTACACTGTTGAGTTATTTCTTTTTCTTGTATCGTGAATCTTTATATGGGGTGTATTTCGTGCTGCAGTTATGTCACTTCTTAACAATCTCTTCTTAACAATCTGTAACCGATGTCTTTTAAAATTATTTACACTGACGAAACGCTTACCTTTGAAGCCAATTTTCTCCTGCATACCTGTAATAAGTTTTTGTGATCTCGAGCGTTCACCATTCACATGGTGCACTTTAAAACATCGTTGTTAAAACCATCGGCTTGTGTTACAAGCTTTCTAGGCGACACGAAACTAACTTTTTCTACTGCTCCTACAGCTCTGACACTTTCGTTTCCAATTCTCTTTACAGATTTCTTTTTGTTAATCACGCTAAACATTTAAATATACACATTCGCAACTATATCGCTACGAGAAGAAAAAAGAAAAACTGACAGTTGAATCAATAATTCGTTTGTCGCGAAGTACAGGAACATATCAGCATGCAGGAGCGAGATTCTGGCGGTCTATTTGTAACTCGCTGCTATCCGCTCGGAAAGAGAATGAATTTAATCGGCCGCCGGCGGCTAATGGAGAGGGATGCACAGACTGGCTGAAGATTGGGCTCCCTTCCTTCATGACACGGACACGACTATGATGAGCCATATCTCAGAGAAATCATAGAACCCACAGTTATGGCCAGATGAAAGCAGTTCCGTCCTATCATAACAAATTTCGACGATATCAGTGTATCACGGGCTCGTATTTCACGCCATTGTCTGTCTGCTCACGATTACCGCACGTTTTCCTTGCTGCTCCTGTTGTGTTCCCTTGTGTTTGTGTCTTTACTATATTACACCGTATCAGAGCCGCCACGGGAAATGTCTGTACCTGAAACAGCGCAGCTGTCTGTTAGTCAGCTGACGTCACTACTCACAGAGCACACAGCGCCGCCGCTGACAGCAGACGAAGAATGGGCGGACTACATCGCGTAATTGGAGGCGCACTTCGCCGCCTACAAAATAATGAGTATGGAGCGTAATGGTTACCTTTTATCCATCATTGGTCCTATGGTATATCAACTGTGCGCCAGAACTCTTCCAGAGAAGGTCACATACGACGATTTTGTGAAAATGCTGGATGAATATCACGACAGCAAATACATGTGACAGCTGCATGGTTAAAAGTTTTCGTCCGAGGTGGCAGCCTGCTCAGACAGCGAAACAGTGCATAGCGGAACTCAGAGGTCCCACCACACACTGCAAGTTTAAATATTCGTGTGGAATAATCTCTAGTGTCAGCATGTCGCATGGTGCCATCACGTAGAACGTGTCTGATGCACACATTCGCACTGCATTTCTAAGACTTCCTGACCCCGAGTTATAACGGTTCTATGTATAGTGGAATTTCAGATCACTGTGGCGTCCATAGTGACTGATTTTGAGGCTCCTTGTATTTCAGTTGTTCAGAGTGCGCCAGACACTCAGCTGCGTTAATAGAGTTCAGGCAGTCCAGAATAGAGCTCAGACAAACAGTAACAACAGAAGATGTAAAAACTTTCAGTCTCATAGCGCACGGCACGTACTACAAAACTGCGAGAAAATCGTTTCCTGAGTACATTGGCTCTGAGTACTATGGGACATAACATCTGAGGTCATCAGTCCGGTACCGCGCGACGCAGAATTTGAATCCGCGCCAAACGTCATGGACGTCGAAGATCCATAGAGTTCTAAGCTGTGGCAGCGCACGCCTCCTGGCCCGCTTTTAGTGCGAGGGCGACACAGTTGAACACATGGTCCCAGCAGCCAATAGCGGCGCTCCCGATAGCGTACTTAAACGCCGGCCTCTCGCTCAGCCAGAGCCTCACCATTGACCGTCACCTCACCTGGATCCCTCATCATCTGCTCCATCCAAAGCCTCCGACTCCTCAAACTCCTCTCTGGCCGGACATGGAGGTTGCACCCCTGTACCATCCTCCACACCTACAAATCCTTAATCCGTCCCATTCTCTGTTATGCCATCCCTGCCTGGATATATGGACCCTCCAAAATTCTATAAGTCCCTTCAGATCCTCGAGCGTCGTGCACTATGCACTCCCCCTTAGCTTCTGGTTATGCCTCCTGTCCCCCACACGGATCCTCTATGACCTCATTACTTTCCCCCATCTGCTCCTATTCCTCGAGCATATCCGCATACTCTACACGTCCCGCCGTCTTGATCGCCCTCACCCCCAGGTTGCTCCACTCCTCTCCTGGCCCTGCCACGCATTCACTGTTGTGTCCCCCTTACCCTCCATCTCTACACCCTTCATCTCCTTTCCCAATGTTGCTTCAATCAACTCTCCCTCCCAGATGATGCCCTCTCTCCCTCCATACATCCCTCCTATCAACTCTGATCTTCACCCCTCCCCCACCTTTCCTCCGTCCTTTCCCTGGGCTCCCTCTTCCCCCCTTCCATCCTGTGATTTCTCCCCACCTAACCTCTCCCTACTTCCATCCACCCCCCTCCGAGTCCTTCTGTATTCCCTTCCTCTGCCTTCCCCACTCCCTGTCGTGTCTCCTCAGCACCCCCACCCACTTCTCGAATGGGTCCTCATCCTCCATTGGCTCCTTTCCCCCTCCCCCCTTCACTTTTTCTCTCCTTTCCCCTTCTTTATTTTCCCATCATCTGTCTAGTTTTCCCCCACCTGTTCTCGGCTGTGGTATGTCGTATTTACCAACCTTTTAGAGCAGTGTTCCAGTGAATGTTCAATGTTGTTTCGTCTTTCCAAGTGTTGCGAACAGAAACCATGCTGTCGCTGGGTGTGAATTTTATGTATTTTGCGAATAGAAAGCAGACTGTCGCCGTGTTTTTAAATTGCTGTCTATTATTTTACCTGACTGCTTCATATGTATTTTATTAGTATCATCAGCCCTTTGTTCTATGTTTTAAGTTCCACGATGTTTTCGCCATGTTTCCATTTAAGTCTCATATTTTATCGCCTGTTTTTATTATATATTATCTTCACCTTCTTCAAACAAAGTCTGTAGGTTGAAGAGCGGCATACTACGCTGCTTACGTCCTGGCTCATGTACGAGTGGACATGTTTGTTTCTTTGTGACTCTGTTGTTCGGTATTGTTGTATTCGTTCTGTTCTCCGTTGGTCGTGTCCGTCCTCCTTAGTTGTGTTGTTCGCGGGCCTGTCCGCGGGTCCCGACGCGCTTTGCGTCATTGCTACCCCGCGACCGTCCTGGTTTACAACAATCAGTCCCCTAGAACTTAGAACTACTTAAACTTAAATTACCTAACGACATCACACACATCCGTGCCCGAGGCAGGGTTCCAACCTGTGACCGTAGCGGTCGCACGGTTGCAGACTGAAGCGCCTAGAACCGCTCGGCCACAACGTCCGGCCCTGAGTACTTCGGGAGGCACGTTCGGAAATACTGTCCGTGGCGTAATGCTTTTGCAGTTAATGTGGACCTGACGGCCACGTTGAAAGCTTATGTTGCCGTGGCAGGCACGGAAGGGCGACGGCCGCCGTCGTGGTAGCGCGTGTCGGCCACAGCTTCGTCTCGACAAGTGTGTTCGCCGTACCACTCACTCACTCAACCAAACTTTTTGTTCATTTAAGACTGAAAAAAAGACATAAGTTACAGTTGGAGACTGGTACTTCTGTTTTCCTGATAGACAAAGACACTTATCCCAAAATCAGTAGCTCACAGCTACAGCAGCCTACTTTTATTTTGTCTAGAAACTCCAGTCTTTGGCGTTGTAGTTTGCCAGGATCTTTTCAGGGAGTGACAAAGTGTATTCCTTTTATGTACTCAGTTGTAAAAACAGTGCAAACATATCTGGGGTAGATTCACTTGATTTGTTCATTTTATCCATTCAGACCAGATATTAGCCAGGCACAGGAAGGGCAAAGGAATTTGAAGTGCACATTACCGTGAAAGGCAATGCACAGCAGAGAGTTTTTCGTGCTCGACCAGCCCCTCATGCAAAAGGTGAGTAAGTAACCCGTTAACTGCAAAAATGGAAGGCAATGGGGTTATGAAACCTGTTTCTGCAATCCGCTGGGTATTAATCTTGGTCAGTTTGCAATAGCCTTCAGGTCGCTTACGTTTGTGCGCTGACGAAAAAACTGTCGTGGATTTTTTCCCTCTTCCACATCTGAAGGAACTGATGGACTGACTGTGACAAAACAGATACTTTTCAAAGGCAGACTTGCATGAGGCATATATAAACATGCACACTCACAGCTTCACTAACAATCGAAGGAATGCTTTGTAATAAACACTCACTTAGGTTTGTTTCAGTTTCACGCTCTATGCATCTCTAAACAAGCATTGCATCATTGTGACAGGTACAGAAGCGAGCGAGTGTGTCGAAATTCACCACTGGTTACTGCTACTAGCACCACGTCATCATAACGCCGTCCGCCTGCTTAGCTGACCGTTAAAAGAAGAAGAAAAAAAGAAAAACCTTGAAACGGGCTTGCCTCCCATGCAGTGGACTGGGGTTACATTCCCGGCCGGTTTAGAGATTTTCTCCGCTCGTGGACTGGGTATTGTGTTGTCCTCCGGGATGGGGAATGCCAGCCAGCAGTGCCATTCTATTGTTTCGTTTTATCATAACGTCCCGTCCGCCTGCTTAGCTGACCGTTAAAAGAAAAAAAAAAACGAAAAACCTTGAAACGGGCTTGCCTCCCATGCAGTGGACCGGGGTTACATTCCCGTCCGGTTTAGAGATTTTCTCCGCTCGTGGACTGGGTATTGTGTTGTCCTCCGGGATGGGGAATGCCAGCCAGCAATGCCATTCTGTTGTTTCATTTTATCATAACGCCCCTGCGAGCAGCATTCGATGTATTGCTTAAAAAAATGTTCAAATGTGTGTGAATTCCTAAAGGACCAAACTGCTGAGGTCAATGGTCCCTCGACTTACAGAACACTGTAACTTATGCTGAGAACAACAAACACACACACCAATGCCCGGGGGAGGACTCAAAACTCCGGTGCGAGGGGCAGCGCAATACGTGATATGGTTCCTTTAACTGCGCGGCCACTCCCCACGGCTACAAATAATTACGCCATAAACTAAGGATGAAATTTAAAAACTGAAACAGCTTTTCCAAAAGCTGACAGCGTATGCTTCAGTATTTTAATGTTAACGTTGTGAAATCTCAGAATGATCACATAAATAAGTTTTGCAAAATACATTACTTTAAGAAAAAGACTAAGTGGCGCTAAATAATGAAGCCAGAAAGCTAAATATTGTCCATAATGTGTAAACGTATGTCAGAAACACAAGTTACTAGTTTGAACTCGATCGGTGCAGTATTTTCGTCAAAATCGGCGTTTTCACGGAAAATCGAAAACGCTAAATATCAGACTCAGAAGGTTGAAAATACGTATGCGGCCTCAGTTCGATATAAAAACATTAACTACGTGACTCCATTAAGCTACCTATAATAGCTTTGAAGTAAGTTACTAAAAACTGAATTGGGAATAGAAACGTCCATATTTATAATAGATTAAGTATCATTTGTAATTGTTATAGAGAGTTGCAGTTGCAGAACTTGATTACATTCATTAAATAATAAATTTGTTTCAAGATTTTACTGTAAATAACAAGCGACATAAGGACTCTTAAAGAGGCAGTTCTGAGGTCATGTTCTACTGTCAGTTCCGTTCTAGAAACTCTAGCCGACAAACTTCAAATGCAGTCGAGCTAAAGCTATTTCAGTAGTTAAAGCCAGCATAGCTTCGGACTAATAAATATTATGAAGGTTGTAAATTATTACTCATCGGAGATGATAATTAACACGTTTCGGACAAAGGGGCCGTTTAGATGCTGCTACTTGTGCCTTGGGCTGTTGACAGCATATTTTCCGTTCGGCAGTCCGCGGCGCCCGTATATGCCAGAGAGTCAGTAAGGGAAACACTTAGCACCGAGCTATCAAAATGTAGGCGTGAGTCAAACGCCGACATACGCTCTTCCACGGATGACGTCAGAGCTAGGGACCTACCAAACACGTTTTCGGTAAAAATGGGAAGTGAACTCGCGAGGACGGTACAACGTGCTGCATCGCTTAGTTTTCACGGAAGGAACCTTTTTGTGTTCCGAAAAAGACCTGAAAAGACCGCGTGGCGAGCAGTAAACTCTAGTGATTAGAAATAAGGGCAATAGACCATTTCCTTAAAACTTACAGTGCAGGTAGTCTCTTAACTGCTGATAGTGCTATTACTGATAGGGACATTACTATTATTGTTCCTTTCCTTTCTCAGACGTTATGTCTGGTTAAAAATGGAAAGTGACGCTGACATTGATCAAGCGTGACTTCCTTTTAACTCTACGGTATATGTTACATTGCATTTAGGAACTTTCGGGTAATTGAACATGTATCAATAATTACAGATTTCTGTAGTTGCTTGGTGTAATATGTGGTGTTTATTGTTTGATCCTGTATTGCAATCATGAATCCTTCCGTCTCACTGTATATATTGCCTTTTCTTAGTCATGTGTTGGATGCGTCTTGATCGATGTGTGGCTGTGTTAGATGATACGGGTGCTTGCCATGTAGTACTTCCTTTTTCCAATTTACTTTCTTCATATCTGTTTATGTTATGTGATCTAAAGGGTTGTAGAAGTGATTATGAAATTGCAGTGGTGTAGCCGATGTATTTATATGAGTGATTGCTTTGTGTATTTTGCTAATTTCTGCTCGTTCTATAAAGAATTTTCTTAAATTGTCTACCTGTCCATAATGTAGGTTTTTTATGTCGATAAATCCCCTTTCTCCTTCCTTTCTGCTTAATGTGAATCTTTCTGTTGCTGAATGTATGTAATGTATTCTGTATTTGTGGCATTGTGATCGTGTAAGTGTATTGAGTGCTTCTAGGTCTGTGTCACTCCATTTCACTTCTCCAAATGAGTAGGTCAATATTGGTAAATAATAAGTATTTATAGCTTTTGTCTTGTTTCTTGCTCTCAATTCTGTTTTCAGTATTTTTGTTAGTCTTTGTCTATATTTTTCATTTAGTTCTTCTTTAATATTTGTATTATCTATTCCTATTTTTTGTCTGTATCCTAGATATTTATAGGCATCTGTTTCTTTCCATCCCTTCTATGGAGCCGCTGTGGTTATCCAATATGTAATCTTCTTATTTAGTGTATTTTACCTTGACAATGCTATTTTTCTTACATTTGTCTCTTCCAAAAGCCATAAATATATCTTTGCTGAATACTTCTGTTATCTTTAGTAATTGGTTGAGTTGTTGATTTGTTGCTGCCAGTAGTTTTAGATCATCCATGCATAGCAAATGTGTGATTTTGTGTTGGTATGTTCCAGTAATATTGTATCCATAATTTGTATTATTTAGCATGTTGGATAGTGGTTTCAGAGCCAGGCAGATCCAGAAAGGACTCAATGAGTCTCCTTGGTATATTCCAGGCTTAATCTGTATTGGCTGTGATGTGATATTATTTGAATTTGTTCGGAAATAAAGTGTGGTTTTCCAATTTTTCATTACTATGTTTAGGAACTGTATCAATTTAGAATCTACTTTGTATATTTCCAATATTTGTAGTACCCATGAGTAGGGTAAACTATCAAAAGTGACCTTTGTTTAGTTTTTGCTTGATATGTCACCTCTGCATCTATTATCAGTTGCTCTTTACATACTCGTGCTCCTTTGCAACAGCTTTCTTGTTCTTCATTTATAATTTTGTTCTGTGCTGTATGTTTCATTAATTTCTGTGTAATGACTGAAGTTAATATTTTGTATATTGTTGATAGGCATGTTATGGGGCGATTTTTAGCTGGGTTTGCTGTGTCTGCTTGATCTTTAGGTTTCAGATAAGTTATTCCATGTGTAAGTGTATCAGGGAATGTGTATGGGTCTGCAATGTAACTGTTAAATAATTTGGTTAGATGTGAATGTGTTGAGGTGAACTTCTTTAGTGAGAAATTTGCTATTTTATCTTTTTAGGGGCTTTCCTATTGTGAGTAGAATTAATTGCTCGGGTGACTTCATGTTGCAAAATTATCACTTCAGCCATTTGTGGTATCATCCTGTATGTGTCTGTTTCTCCTTGTATCCACCATGCAGGCCGGTTATGATGTACCGGGTTTGACCATATGTTGCTCTAGAAGTGTTCCATGTCTGTTATGTTTGGTGGATTGTCTGTTTTAATGTGTGTGTTATCTATTGTCTGATAAATTTTTTTTTGGTTTGTGTTGAATGTTTGGTTTTGTTTCCTTCTATTTTCACTTTTTGTGTATCTTCTAACTCGTTTGGCCAATGCTTGTCATTTTTGCTTCTTGTCACCTAATTGCTCTATTGCTTCTTGTTGTGAGATTTTACCTAACCTTTTTCATTTTTTGTCTGGTATTTCATTTCTTATAATTGTGTTAGCTGTCCGATGTCTTTTCTCAGTTTTTCTATTCTGATCTGTAGTCTGTGTTGCCATGCTGGTTTTGTGGGTTTCTTCTGTGTGTTGGTTGGTTCTGATCTCTGCCTAGTGTGCATATTTAGTGTAGTGAGTGCTCCTATATAATCCAGTAGTTGTAACTCTTCCATAAATGTATTTTCATTTATTTTGTTGTGTATGATTGTGTTGATAGTTGTTATTGTTGTTTCGAATTGTGGTTTATTTGGGGGTCTATGCAAGAATGGTCTAATGTCTGTATTTGTGTCTTTGTATTCTCTATATGTCAGATGAAATTTTTCATCTATATCTAACATGTGTGTCACTTCGTGTTCTATTTGTGCTTGTTCTGGTGGCTGTCTTAAGATTTCGTTTTCCTCTGATTGATTAACTGTTGAATGTTGTTCTTTGTTGGTTTGCTCCGGAATGTTTCAGTCCATTACTCTATTTTCTTCTTCTGATTGCACATTATTTTGTTTCAGTATTTGTTGTACTTGTTGTTTGATGTTTTCTAATGCTGACTGGGGCATCCTGTTATTTTTGATTATTACACGGATCTGATCAGCTAGTCGTTGTTCTGTTAAAAATTTTAAGTCTAGGTATCTGGTAATAAATGTTGTGTATACTTGTGATCTGTATCCAGTTGTGTTGGTTCCTACGTTTGTTGCTTGGTAATAACAGAACATGAGGTGTCTGTTAACTTCATCTGACCATCTCATCCTCTGTCTTTGTTTTCCTTCTAGAGTGGTTGCAGGAAGCATATCCTGCAAAACACCTCTATATGGATTTAAATAATTTTCCTTGTGGCTAGCAGTGTCGTTACCATTGTGGACGGGCATAGGGTTCAAGCGTCGTCCCCGACCATGACAGCGCTTGTCCGAGGCTTCATTAGGTCTGTCCTGAACCAACTAATCACACTAATAGGGGGGTTTGCCCTATTAGTGGTTTGTTCTTCTCGTCGCCTTTTACGACTGGCAGAACATACCGGAGGCCTATTCTTTTCCCGGGCCTCCATGGGGTTTATTATTATTATTAATATTATTATCATTATAAGGAATATTATTAAGTTTATGCGTGTGAGTTTTTACTGAGTATATTAATCAGCTACAACTCAAAACTTTTATTTGTTGTCATAGTTCCTGATCCCACTGAGAAAATATCAAATAGGAACATTTCGTTTCAGTGAGTACAAGTGAATTTGCAGACTGAAATTTATGGTCAGTACGTTCTCCATCGTTTTTTGGGTGACCGCAAAAATAGCTTTCAGGCCCTTGTATAAACGGCGACGACACCCGCCACCCCACATGCTCTTTGGAACTATTTCGGCTCTCGCAATTTTTCATCGGTTAATGGAACGGCTAACTGCGAACGTCCTTTCTGGTACTAACTATCCGACAATATCGTCATCGCGGTTCATACGGCTATGGAACATTTAGACAGTGTGTTTCAAGTTCTTTCTGCAATTGGCTTAAAGTGTAAAAAGGAAAAAGGCCTTTTCTTCCAGGAAGAATTGAACTATTTAGATTCATTAATAAATGCACAAGATATGCATCCAACTACATCGCACTTGGATGCTATTAGAGTTCTTCTTCCAATCCATATGTGGCATACAGCAAACCAATACTATTAGAGATCTGCCGGTGCCTTGTAACATTAAGGAGATCCTTTCAGTCATGAGGAAGCTCACCCTTTATATAAAATTGATTTCTATCGCTGCACTAATAGCTATGCCACTTAACTGACTCCGCCGAAAAAAGCTCCTTCTGTGTGGTCCAAAGAACGCCAGAGCGCATTTCAGCAACTGAAAGATGTATTGTTAAGTTGTAGATGTTTGATTCACTTTGACCGCTAAGCCTGTCGTGTTAGCTATGGATCCATCTTCTTATAGGGCTAGAGCGGTGCTCTCCCATAAGACCGCCTCTTCTGAAAGGTCCCTCTGGTAACATGCAGGTTAATTCCTGATGTTATAATGCGTGTGCTGTCATCCTCTCCGTTCACCTTGCCACAGTTTTCCGTTTATTCCTTCCTTTACCGATTCTGCGGATAACATCCTCGAGCATTACATTGTGAGTCCCTCCAGTTTATAACAACCCTCTACAGCAGTGTATCTCAAATATTTCCATTTTCTTGTGTTCCCGTTTTCCCACTGTCTATGATTCGCTACTATAGCCTGTAATACTGTGTCTCTAAACGCATATTCATAGAAATTTCTTCCTCAGATTGAGGCCTGTGTTTGATACCACTATACGCTTCTTGGTCAGGGAAGTCCTCTTTGCTGTATTCATCTACTTTTTTATGTCCTCCATGTTTCGTCCGTCACGGGTTATTTTGCTTCCAAGTTATCAGAGTTCCTTAACTTCGACTACTTAGTGATCACCTACTTTGATGCTAAGCTTATCACTGATCTCGCATCAAACCAGTCAGTAGACTGATGACCCCAAAGAAAAAGAAAGACTTAGACAAAGCTTTGACAATGTTGACTGGAATACTCTCTTTCAAATTCTGCAGGTGGCAGGGGTAAAATACAGGGAGCGAAAGGCTATTTAAAATTTGTACAGAAACCAAATGGCAGGTATAAGTATCGAGGGGCATGAAAGGGAAGCAGTGGTTGGGAAGGGAGTGAGACAGGGTTGCAGCCTCTTCCCGATGTTATTCAATCTGTATATTGAGCAAACAGTAAAGGAAACAAAAGGAAAATTCGGAGTAGATATTAAAATCCATGGAGATGAAATAAAAACTTCAAGGTTCGCCGATGACATTGTAATTCTATCAGCTTATCACTGATCTCATTTCTGCTGCTCCTCATTTCTTTCACCTTTTGTTCGGTTATCTGTCAGTCGACATTCTGCACTCATTACGCGGTTCAATATGCCCCGTAATTCTTCTTCACTTGGATAGCAGTGCCATCAGCAAGTCTTATGACCGATATCCTTCCATGCTGAATCTTACTCCCACTCGTGAACCTTCCATTTATTTTCGGCATTGCTTCTTCGATGTATAGATTGAACAGTAAGAGTGTAGACTAGTTCCCTGTCCTACACCTTTTTTAAGCCGAGCACTTTAATTTTTATTGTTCCCTGCTTGTTCTTGGGCCGGCCGGTGTGGCCGAGCGGTTCTAGGCGCTTCAGTCTGGAACCACGCGACCGCAATGGTCGCAGGTTCGAATCCTGCCTCTGGCATGGATGTGTGTGTTGTCCTTAGGTTAGCTAGGTTTAAGTAGTTCTAAGTTCTAGGGGAATGGCGACCTCAGGTGTTAAGTCCCATAGCGCTCAGAGACATTTGAACCTTGTTCTTGGACATATTGCATATTATCCGTCTTTCTCAGAATTTAGAACAGCTTAAATCATCTTCCATTGCCGAATGCTTTTCCAAAGTCGACAAATTCTATAATTTTGCTTACGCCTTCCGTCCAGTTATCAACCACCATGTCAGAACAGCTTCTATGACTGGACTATCTTTCTGAAAGCCAAACTTATCTTAATCTAACATGTCCTCATTTTCTTTCGACTCTTCATTCATTAACGTAGATGCGTATGCCGTTAAGCTGATTGTGCAACACTTCTTACACTCATCTGGTGAAATTCTGGAATGTAAGGAATGTGTGGGGAAGCCAACTACATTGAGTGGTTTCTACTGAATCTAAATGGAAATATGTAGACAGAAAATGAAAATGAACGAGGCAGATTTTTAAAAAAAATATGATGAGAAGACAAAGTGACGTTACAGTCACAAAAACAAATGTGTCAGCTTAATGAGCGTAAACGCGTAACTTCGGTTAAGTGCGTAGCGAATGGCAGGCTGATGGATAGAGTACGTCGAACTCTCTACTTGGAGGATTCGCTGTGTGACAGTGTGATAGAAGGGGAAGACTGGCTGATGGGGAAATAAAAAGTGGATGTACCACTGGGGTATCTCCAGAGTTATGGAATCAGTTGAATAGAAAATAATTGTAAAATTATTTGATGTTGTGTCCAAAATCTTTTGAAAAGGGGCCCTGAAAATAATGTTCCACAGTAATATGAAATTTTGGATATTCGTTCAAATGGCTCTGAGCACTATGGGACTCAACTGCTGTGGTCATTAGTCTGGAAATTCGTGGTAAGCTTCTATGGGACCAAACTGCTGAGGTCATCGTCCCCTAGACTATTTAATCTAACTTAAACTAACTTACGCTAAGGACTCGAAACCGTGAAAAGACACCTCAGACCACGCGGCCCTCACTAATATGACTATCATACTACTGAACAGTACAGAGTCAGTTTGACTGTAAATAGGCTGTTCAGGTTTTCTCATTGGTAACGCCACGTAGCGCTCTGTATGGAAATCACTGCCTGTGCTGTGTGCAGTCTGTGGCTGGTTGGCATTGTTGTAATACTCGCCATTGTAGCGTTGGGCAGCTGGATGTGAACAGCGCGTAGCGTTGCGCAGTTGGAGGTGAGCCGCCAGCAGTGGTGGATGTGGGGAGAGAGATGGCGGAGTTTTGAAATTTGTAAGACTGGATGTCATGAACTACTATACATATTATGACTATTAAGGTAAATACATTGTTTGTTCTGTATTAAAATCTTTCATTTGCTAACTATACCTCTCAGTAGTTAGTGCCTTCCGTAGTTTGAATCTTTTATTTAGCTGGCAGTAGTGGTGCTCTCTGTATTGCAGTAGTTCGAGCAACCAAGATTTTTTTGAGGTAAGTGATATGTGAAACGTATAGGTTAATGTTAGTCAGGGCCATTCTTCTGTAGCGATTTTTGAATGTCAGATTGCGTTGCGCTAAAAATATTGTGTGTCAGTTTAAGCACAGTCTTGTATAATTGTTTGAAGGGGACGTTTCATGACACTTTACGCTTTTTAACTGCGGCATAAAGATATGTATGCAACGTTACGTGGATGAGATTTCTCGATTCTTTCGAAGAAAAACATAAAGTATAGCCTTACAAATGAGGTAATTGTGACCTTCATGGAAAATCAAGACAAACATTTGCAGAAAATGTGTTCGCTGATTTTAATATAAATTTCCAGGAGCAGTAGCTTCTACGTAATCTTTAATTAATGAGAAAGTAGCGTCTAATACCCTCTGTTTGTGTTAAAAGGAGATAAAAATAAAACTTGAGTATACTCGATCGCAACTGGAAGTTAGCGGAAAGATTTCTGCATCATCTAGTGCGAGAAACAAGCGTAGCCCCGGGACAGGTAAGAGAGTAAATGATCTCTACCGCTGCATTAAGTATAAAATAAGGTTCAGCTAGTACACTGCAACAAAAGTGAAGCACTTAAAAGGCATCGACATATTTCAATGTAAATTCGTACACGTACACACTATCAGCGGGCATGTAAATGATTACAATAAAAATTCTCTGTGACAGGTACAGGGGCCAGCAAACTGCATTAGTGTTGTTCCTGCGTATTTGTGCAATACAGCGATATTAGCACCTGACGAAGTTTGAAAGTAACTTCTTTGTGTGACTCCATCTGACTACCTGACGGAATCGTACACACCCAGAATTGCTGGGCATTCTCATACGAGGACAGCCCGATGTTGGACTCTGTGGGAAACTCAGGCTAGTACTCGTCGACAAGTTTCCAGCTGACCGGATCTGACCATCAAACGGTGGGTCGTGGGTCGTCAAACTATGCACCACGCACACCGTAACGCCTTCACATCCGCGCCGGTCATCCGAGAACAACGATTGTAGTTAACGGGGAAGACGTAAATCCTAAAGCCGTCTTGTACTTATCGTATTGTGGCAAACTACAAATAATTCCTTTATGTATGAAATATGAATTTTTTCTGATAGTGTTACATTGGTAACGTTAAAATCGTATTTTTTAGTGCCTGCAGTTACAGTTCGTGGTTATTATGTTACTAACAGACAAGCAAAAAATTTCAAATTTATAATCTTACTAGTAAACAGATCGTTAAAATCATTTTTTCGAGTACTGCGTAACACTCTGAAGCTCGTGGATATTGCCCAGTTGGAGAGTAATATTTTATCAAACCACTTAAAGGACTTGTACGAATGGGCATAATAGAAAAGAATTTTAATTTGTGACTTATTTATTTTCACGTAGGTTGCTTTCTGCGGCCATCAACGATACATCCATGGAACACAGAAATGCTACAAAAACTTTATTTTATTGATTCGAAATGTAAGTACACACACACACACACTACTTCTGGAGTACCGTATTACAACAAAAAGTTATTAGAAGTTCAACGACTCCTTCAAAATACATTGCACGGAGACGGGGAAGATTTTCACAGAATATGCCAGCAGGAAAAACTGAAACTGCTTCAGTCACTTTGTAATAATTTTCCTCTTTATTTCTCTTTATTTCCGGAAGTAAAGATCTTTCCTGATTCGTCGAACATATATACTGCTTACCAGCGGACTCTTTCGTGCACTGCCTGCCATATTTAGCTACATAACATTATGGAACGGTGACTGCTGTAATCGAGGCGCTTGGAGCGTCTGCTGTATGAACAGCCTACTGAAAGCTCTCGAAATTACCGCTGTACACAGTGGGACCAAGCTGGCTGGTGGTCTCCAGTTGCTTGTACCAGACTAGGCCAGGAAGTGTTCTTTCACGTAAACTGCGTTCGATGTTAATACTAGATTTTATATACAGGTTGTTATGTAAGGAATTTGATGTGGTGGTTAGTCGTCCCGTCGACAACGAGGTCATTAGAGACGGAGCGCAAGCTCGGGTTAGGGAAGGATTGGGAAGGAAATCGGCCGTGCCCTTCCAAAGGAACCACCCCGGCATTTGCCTGAAACGATTTAGGGAAATCACGGAAAACCTAAATCAGGATGGTCGAAGACGGTATTGAACCGTCGTCCTCCCGAATGCGAGTCCAGTGTGCTAACCCCTGAGCCACCTCGCTTGGTAAGAAATTTGAGGTATACTTCAAGTACCAACTACCGTCTGCTCTCTAAATCTACGGATAGGCTATCCCGCGTAAGAACATCGGAAGAAACAGTATTTGATGTGGAGTTATTAAGACCAAATTTGCTCCAATCAACTTGTGTGTATATCTGACTGATTACGAAGCCGGGGAACGTGTGCAATGGTTCATAACCAGATACGGCTTCATCAGGTGTAGCAAGCGATGTCTCGATTAGGAAAGCAAGAAGCGAAGCTGCAAGCATTGATGACCGTGATGAGAAAATTGCGATCACTCAGGTAAATTAAAGAGACCTTTGGAGAGAAGAGAACTACTTGTATGAATATCAAGAGCTCGGGTAGAAACCCAGTTCCAAGCAAAGAAGGGAAAGCAGAAAGTTGGAAGGAGTACATAGAGGTTCTATACAAGGGCGATGTACTTGAGGACAATATTGTGGAAATGGAAGTCGATGTAGATGAAGATGAAATGGGAGATATGATACTGCGTGAAGAGTTTGTCAGAGCCCTGAAAGACCTGAGTCGAAACAAGGCCCCCAGGAGTAGACAACATTCCATTAGAACTACTGACAGCCTTGGGAGAGCCAGTCCTGCAAAACTCTACCATCTGGTGACAAGAATGTATGAGACAGGCGAAATACCCTCAGACTTCCAGAAGAATATAATAATTCCAATCCCAAATAAAGCAGGCGTTGACAGATGTGAAAATTACCGAAATATCAGTTTAATAAGACAGGGCTGCAAAACACTAACGCGAATTCTTTACAGACGAATGGAAAAAGTGGCAGAAGCCGACCACGGGGAAGATCAGTTTGGATTCCGTACAAATATTGGAATACGTGAGGCAATAATTACGCTACGACTTATCTTAGAAGCTAGATTAAGAAAAGGCAAACCTACGTTTCTAGCATTTGTAGACTTAGACAAGGCTTTGACAATGTTGACTGAATTATTCTCTTTCAAATTCTGAAGGTGGCAGGGGTAAAATACAGGGAGCGAAGTGCTATTTAAAATTTGTACAGAAACCAAATGGCAGATATAGGAATCCAGGGGCATGAAAGGGAAGCAGTGGTTGGGAAGGGAGTGAGACAGGGTTGCAGCCTCTCCCCGATGTTATTCAATCTGTATATTGAGCAAATAGTAAAGGAAACAAAAGAAAAATTCGGAGTAGATATTAAAATCCATGGAGATGAATAAAAACTTCAAGGTTCGCCGATGACATTGTAATTCTTTCAGAGACGGCAAAGGACTTGGAAAATCACTTGAACGAAATGGACAGTTTCAACAAAAGCAAAACGAGTATAATGGAATGTAGTCGAATTAAGTCGGGTGATGCTGAGGGAATTAGATTAGGAAGTAAGACACTTAAAGTAGCATAGGAGTTTTGCTAATTGGGAAGAAAAATAACTGATGATGGTCGAAACAGAGAGGATATAAAATGTAGACTGGAAATGGCAAGGAAAGCGTTTCTGACGAAGAGAAATTTGTTAACATCGAGTATTGATTTAAGTGTCAGGGATCCTTATCTGAAAGTATTTGTATGGAGTGTATCAATGTATGGAAGTGAAACATGGACGATAAACAGTTTAGACAAGAAGAGAATAGAAGCTTTCGAAATGTGGTGCTAGATAAGAATGCTGAAGATTAGATATATAGATCACATAACTAATAAGGAGGTAGTGAATAGGATTGGGGAGAAGAGGAGTTTGTGGCACAACTTGTCTAGAAGATAGGATCGGTTGGGAGGACATGTTCTGAGGCATCAAGGAATCACCAATTTAGTATTGGAGGGCATCGTGGAGCGTAAACATCGTAGAGGGAGACCAGGAGAGCAATACGCTAAGCAGATTCAGTAGGATGTAGGCTCCAGTACGTACTGGGAGATGAAGCAGCTTGCACAGGATAGAGTAGCATGGAGAGCTGCATCAGACCAGTCTCAGAACTGAAGACCACAGCAACAACAACTCATCGGATGTGAAACAGTTAGATTTTGAAACAAGTGTGCTGCAGTTGACAGTGAGATCCAAGGAAGTAAAAAGCCGAACTGAACTAATGAAAATGGCAGTAGTGAATTTATGGTGTCTGACACAAGCATTTGAAAACGTAACCTAAAGTATAGAATCTATATTAAACCGAATGAGTTGAGAAAGAGGTATTAGCGATATCGTTGAAGAGATGTATGTAAATGCAGGGAATATTGTAAAGGAGCTGCGTATTTTATACCATTGCGACGTCCTCTACAGTACGGGGCTGGTGTTACGAATTTTTGTGGTATCAGGACGATGGAAGAGGTCAAAGGAATTCGGAGGAGAAAATGTAACTAGGGTGCTGAGAAAAACATCTGAATTACTTCGAAGTCTTCATTGAATCTATACATTTAGGGATCCCAAACACTGAAACAGTACTCACGAATGGGTCGCACACGTGTTCTGTACGCGGTCACCTATAAACGTGACCTACACTGTTCTAGAATTCTCACAATAAACCTAACTCTGCCGTTCGACTTCCCTACTACCGCCATTAACTGGACCACACCGTGGTCAACATATTTCGATAGATTAAGGTTTTATTTAAGTACTCTGAAAAGGATTTTGCCGAAAGAAAGTTTTTTCAAGCATTTAAAGAGCATTTTCATATCAGGTATGTTTACTTGCCACGCCCAATTTTCTGCATATATTTCAGATCTTTATATCCACTACATTGTACATTAGGGATTTTTTTTTACTCCCGTTTGTGTCAGCTATCCTTAAAATGCAACGGTCGGTATTCTTTTGTTTCTGCGGTTTGTAAACAATACGCTTTCGAACACGTGGTTAGTCTTGTTCAAGTGTGATTGCGAGTAGTTGTTATACTTACGTTTGCAGTGCTTGTTTACGTGTCTTTTGTTGTGTTTATTGAAGATGACGAAACGTAAAGGCATTTTCAAGAAACGACAAATTAGAGGAAACAAGTTTAGAAAGCTTTATGCACAAGAGGTTATGTCGCCTTGCAACGATGTTTCTAATTGTAATTCTTCAACAAGTGCATCATCGAAGAAGCTCTCACCATTTCAAGAGAGTTACAACAAATTTACTACAAGTGCAAGGGGTGCAGTAACATTACTATAGCGGGATTATCTGAGCGGTCTGAGGCGCTGCAGTCATGGATTGTGCTCCTGATCCCGGCGGAGGTACGAGTCCTTTCTTCGGGCATGGGAGTGTGTGTGTTTGTCCTTAGGATAATTTAGGTTAAGTAGAGTGTAAGCTTAGGGATTGATGACCTTAGCGGTTAAGACCCATAAGATTTCACACACATTTGAACATTTTGAACATTATTATAAATTTGAGAATATTATATTTCTAAGTTGGTACAATGCAGACAGTGTGGTGAGTCACAGAGCGTGAAAATTTGCGAGAGTGCCAGTGTGAGAAAAGGCGTAGCAATTGCTTTGGATTTAATTTGCACTAAATGCTCAGCTGTGATTTCACTTATGAGTTCTTGAAAACCAGATGCAAGTGGCCCTTATGAAATCAATACTAGTTTAGTTCATGCCTTACGAGCCATTGGCGCGGGCATGGCTGCAGGGAGAATTTTTTGTTCAGTGATGAACTTACATCAACCACCAAATAAATTTGAAAAACAGACTGCAATATTAGAGATAGCTATATGTGAGGTCAGTGAGCAAAGCATGAAACTAGCTGCTAGGGAAGCAGTGGAAGAAAATGATGGATGTTCGGATATTTCAGTGGCACTTGATGGATGTTGGCAGAAAAGAGGACATACTTCTCTGACTGGAGTAGTGACTGCCACGAGTGTAGACACCGGTAAAGTGTTAAATGTGGAGAGGATGTCTAAATATTGCAAATGTTGTAAAGTCAATTAACATAAAGAACACAACTGTGTGGCTGATTTTAGAGGAACAAGTGGTGGTACGGAAGGTCATGGAGTACAACAAATATATCGTCGCTTCGAACGGTACACCAAATATTTGGGCGATGGTGACAGTAAGGCATACAACAATGTGGTGAACTCTAAGCCATATGGAGATGCCATTATTAGCAAAATAGAATGTTTGGGAACAAGGCTGAGCAAACTAACTGTTGATATGAGAGGAAAAAAATTAGAAGATGGAAAATTGTTGACCGAACAGGGTCAGTTAACTGAAACTGAAATAGAAAACTTGCAGGTATACTATGGGCAGGCAATTAGGAGAAATAAAGAAAATCTGGAGGCAATGAAGAGAGATGTTTGAGCCATATTCTTCCATAAGTCCTCTACTGATGAGAAACCATGTTATGGATTGGGTCCATCAGGAACATAAAGAACACAACTGTGTGGCTGATTTTAGAGGTGGTACAAATACACTAGGGTTCAGACAACTGGAGAATCTTATTCGCTACAGCGCTCTCTTCCTGTTGCTGTTATTACAGCAATTAAACCTATTTTCAGAGACTTGGCTCATCAGGACCTTCCAAGGAAATGTCTGCATGGGCAGACACAGAACCCAAATGAATGTTTCAGCAGCATAATTTGGAACCGCCTTCCAAAAACTGTATTTGTAGGAATGCATACAATGAAACTAGAAGTTCATGATGCTGTTATTACATTCAGTTGTGGTAATATTGGAAAGTGTTGGGTACTGAAAAAGCTGGGAATTAATCCTGGTAAAATATGATCACTGGGCTGCAACATTGTGAACAAATGAGGATAGCCGATGAAGACAGGTCTGCATCTAATATGGCCAAGAAAGGAAAAACATTCAGGAAGGTGAAAAAGAAGCTGGAAGACATGCTAGAGGCCAAAGAAGGGCCATCATATGCAGCAGAACAGTTTTAATTAACTGTAAGTAACAAATTTTAAAAGTTTTTCTATGAAGTCAATTTCCCTCAAACTAAAATTTTGAGTATATGTGCTCCATTATATCAGAAAGTACCATAGATAAATGAATGATATTTTCAGAGACTCTGCGTAACATAAGAAGCGACCTCTCGTACTACATTCATTAATATACCCTCATTAGAAAGTTTACAAAAACATATTTTCTGCAGAAAAAAGTTAATTTTTTTTGTTAGTAAATTTAAAAAAGTATTTCTTAAAAACTATAAAATGGATAAAGTGGATTTTAGTATAGTTGGCTCTATTAGCATCATGTAACATACAATAAAAATATTAAGGTCCTGCATCAAATAGTGTTTTCAGAAATGGGTCAAATAAATTCCTAAATTAACATAGGTTACATAGGCAAGGTGACGTCCCCTTAAGTGCTCCTTCTATTGTACATCACTTTGTATCGTTACGTGTAGTTGTTTGATAAACACGATTGTGCCAAGAAGCACACAGCTAATACTTTATTCGTAAATTACAGGATTGGTTTTCCTACTCACCTGCAATAATTTTCTTTTTTTCACATTCAGAACACGCTGCTTTCCATCGAACCACATATAAATTCTGCCCAAAAATGTGGTATCCCTCAAGAGCCACTTAAGGGAAACATTCATCCGTAGACAATGTAATATTTAGGTACAATAAGCTCTTCTTAGAGCAATTGAGAAGGCAGCAGTGTCAAGATAACGTAAGCTGGTGCGAGGTACCGATGGCGGATGGTTTCCTCGATACGCGTAACTTGAGAAAGACCACCTGAAGTCAGATCTTCTCCGCGATTGGCTGCTAAGTTCGGAAGTTGCGAGCGAAAATGATAATTTTCTGTTAGTTTATATTAGACGAACTAAACAGCGTATTTACTTGCATTTAAAATCTCTCAATAACATGCTATCATTCCATTACATCAGAAGTATTAATAACCAGCAGAATAATAAACATCTACTAAACGAAAAGGCAGACGAAGCGCTTCGGTTATTTTCGGATCGCACCTAATTTGAAGGGCAGGGGAAGTGGTTCGGCTGTTAGATCAGAGCTGATATGGCAGTGTCGGAGGACAGAAATGTAGTCTGCCGCCGATGGTGTCAGTTAAGACTTCACCCCCCGCAGGTCTGCTTGTTTGCCCATGTAATTGACAACAGTGTGATAGTAATTACGGAAATACGCAGCTCATTATTCTGTTGAATAATGGAAATTATTTGCTACTCTGACGTGGAATGTAATTGTGCACTTTCTTTTGTTCTGCTAATAAAAAGCGATTGGCATCCCGTATCAACTAAAATAATTGAAAATTTAGTTATTCACATAATATCAGTTAGTCGCTAAGAGTTTCTTACAGCCTCAAGATAACGAATTCATGACCTACGTGGTGTTTTCTGCGCAGGAGCCGGCCGAAGTGGTCGTGCAATTCTAAGCGCTACAGTTTGGAACTGCGGGACCGCTACGGTCGCAGTTTCGAATCCTGCCTCGGGCATGGATGTGTGTGATGTCCTTAGGTTAGTTAGGTTTAAGTAGTTCTAAGTTCTAGTGGACTGATGACCACAGAAGTTAAGTCCCGTAGTGCTCAGAGCCATTTGAACCATTTGAATCTGCGCAGGAGACAACAACAGAAGACTGAATGTTGGTAAACATTAACTATAACTTATGCATTCCACTCAGGCCGGTGGAGTGAAATAGACACTTCGCGTGTACTGCAGTCCCAGTACAAATGAGATTAGCGACACCTCATCTGTGGTAACACAGAGGAGGTACGAAGGAGAGAAACTGTCGAGGGAAGGGGTTTATCATATGCAGATATGTATCACCGTCTCTCTCTCTACCTCCCTTCTTCAACTTTCCGTACATGGCATTCCTGGTGGAGAGGATCGTCGAAGTCGAATGCTTTGTAATTATGAGGCTAGAATTTATTCGCGGGAACAGTGAATCGTAACCGGCCGACGAACTGTTTAAGGAATGAGATTCGTGTGAACTGTGAATGGCCGGAGAACTGCAAGAGAACTGTGATATGTACGCTTTGAATTCTGTTTGAATACATATAACTGATAACTTATTTTATTTATTTATTTTTTGCCTTGGAAGTAGTATCGGGTAAATATCAGGAATAGAAGGCGCTAAACTGCTACGATAATCAAAGTTAACGCTGTGTGCGCGGTCCGTGGGATTACGTCATAAATCGTCACTTCAAGATTTTTCACGCAACGAGACGGCGCAGAGTGCGGAGCAGCGTAAGGCAGCTGCCGACAACAGGAGGTCAGCAGCAAACAGCGGCAGTACTGGCGTTTGAAGCACACCGCGAGAGCGGAGATGCAGCCAGCGGCAGTACGTCGAGGAAGGAAAGTAGTGTAGGTGTTGCGCTTGCATATAGCAGTCTATGATTTGTAATTGGAACAGTGGTACTAGTAAAATTTCTCGGTTAAAGGTAGTAAGTCGTGGTAAAGCAGCATCTGTGACCTTGCCTACTCACGATGATGATCAGGACATAATGTCTATGCAAAAATTATTTTTGCAAGAACAAAATTTTCTACAAGTGGTTAAAAGAAGTCAATGTAGGAATGTCTCAGATTAACGGTAAATCCACAGCTTTGGAACAAAGGGTTACAAACCGCGAAGCTAAAGCTGAAGGATGTTGCAAGAAAATAGATTGTGAGACAAAAGAATGGAGTAAAACATTAGAAGCTCGTAAGCCAGAAACAAATCAAAAGGTTGACCATGAAATACATAATTGTAACATATCACATGTAGAACCCACTTGTAAAGGCAACACAAGTGCGATTCAGGACAAATTGAGAGTAACAGAGCAAAGACTACTTCCTGAGATGCAAGACAAAATAGAAAATGAAGTTAAACAAATAGTCGAAATTGGCTGTGAACGTAAAAGGAAGGAAGATATCATTCATCTTAGTGACACACAAAATCACACTAATATATATATATTAGACAGATTGAGGGCATCATCATTCCGGAAAACATGACTGAACAACAACAAAATTTAATACGTGCTAGTAGGTTAGAAAGAGAAGCGAAAAATCAAGGAGAACAGGGGTCAGTACACATGTAAAACATAAATAATTTGTCCAAACATTACTGAATCAGTTCTTGCAGCACATAAAACAGAACGACAGGTGAAGTATTTGTGGACAGCTTTCACGATGGAAAAGTAATTATACAACAAATGGAAAGGAGTAAGATACTAAAAGGTCCAAAACCGTAGTTCAGTGGCGGCAAGATATCAGTAAACACAAACTTGATAGCCAGTTTCGTGTATGGGAGACAAAGTTATAAGTTCAGCCCTAAGACGTAACATATAGGGGTAGATTACGTGGTTGATACTGAGAAAGGTGTAAATGAGATACATCATTCTAGCCACAACAATTATTAGACGAAATCTCAATCAGTGATATGACAAAATATTATTAATACTAGCCTCAATAGCAGTAACTGACGGCTACCAGGTGCCGGGGGGAACTGAAACCACACATCATTTCTTATCCCGCTATTAGTTCTTCACCTTCTTTCATTCATTACTATCATCTGTTTTCTAGTAATGAATGTCTTCTCCCCCCCCCCCACCCACCCCCGACCCCCATGAACCATGGACCTTGTCGTTGGTGGGGAGGCTTGCGTGCCTCAGCGATACAGATGGCCGTACCGTAGGTGCAACGACAACGGAGGGGTATCTGTTCAGAGGCCAGACAAACGTGTGGTTCCTGGAGAGGGGCAGCAGCCTTTTCAGTAGTTGCAAGGGCAACAGTCTGGATGATTGAATGATCTGGCCTTGTAACACTAACCAAAACGGCATTGCTGTGTTGGTACTGCGAACGGCAGAAAGCAAGGGGAAACTATGGCCGTAATTTTGCCCGAGAGCATGCAGCTTTATGGTTAAATGATGATGGCGTCCTCTTTTTATAAAATATTCCGGAGGTAAAATAGTCCCCCATTCGGATCTCCGGGCGCGGGTGGAGACTACTCAAGAGGATGTCGTTATCAGGACAAAGAAAACTAGCGTTCTACGGATTGGAGCGTGGAATGTGAGATCCCTTAATGGGGCAGGTATGTTAGAAAATTTAAAAAGTGAAATGGATAGGTTAAAGTTAGATATAGTGCGAATTAGTGAAGTTCGGTGGCAGAAGGAACAAGACTTCTGGTCAGATGACTACAGGGTTATAAACACAAAATCAAATAGGGGTAATGCAGGAGTAGGTTTAATAACGAATAGGAAAATATGAATGGGCGTAAGCCACTACAAACAGCATAGTGAACCCATTATTGTGGCCAAGATAGATACGAAGCCCACGCCTTCAACCGTAGCACAAGTTGATATGCCAACTAGCACTGCAGATGACGATGAGATTGAATAAATGTATGATGAAATAAAAGAAATTATTCAGATAGTGAAGGGTGACGAAAGTTTAATAGTCATGGGTGCCTGGAATTCGGTGGTAGGAAAAGGGAGAGAAGGAAACGTAGTAGGTGAATATGGATTGGGGCTAAGAAATGAAAGAGGAAGCCTCCTGATAGAATTTTGCACAGATCACAACTTAATCGTAGCTAACACTTGGTTCAAGAATCATAAAAGAAGGCTGTATGCATGGAAGAAGCCTGGAGATGCTGACAGGTTTCAGATAGATTATCTAATTGTAAGACAGAGATTTAGGAACCAGGTTTTAAATTGTAAGACGTTTCCAGGGGCGGATGTGGACTCTGACCACAATCTATTGGTTATGACCTGTAGATTAAAACTGAAGAAACTGACAAAGGCGGGAACTTAAGGAGATGGGACCTGGATAAACTGAAAGAACTAAAGGTTGTACAGAGTTTCAGGGAGAGCCTAAGGGAACAATTGACAGGAATGGGGGAAATAAATACAGTAGAAGAAGAATGGGTAGCTTTGAGGGATGAAGTAGTAAAGGCAGCAGAGGATCAAGTAGGTAAAAAGTCGAGGGCTAGTAGAAATCCTTGGGTAACATAAGATATATTGAATTTAATTGATGAAAGGAGAAAATATATAAATGCAGTAAATGATGCAGGCAAAAAGAAAAACAAACGTCTCAGAAATGAGATCGACAGGAAGTGCAAAATGGCTAGACGACAAATGTAAGGTTGTAGAGGCTTATCTCAGTAGGGGTAAGATAGATACTGCCTACAGGAAAATTAAAGAGACCTGTGGAGATAAGAGAACCACTTGTATGAACATCAAGAGCTCAGATGGGAACCCAGTTCAAGCAGAGAAGGGAAAGCAGAAAGGTGGACGGAGTATATAGAAGATCTATACAAGGGCGATGTACTTGAGGACAATATTATGGAAATGGAATAGAATGTAGATGAAGATGAAATGGGAGATACGATACTGCATGAAGAGATTGACAGAGCACTGAAAGACCTGAGTCGAAACACGGCCCCCGGAGTAGAAAACATTCCATTGGAACTACTGACGGCCTTGGGAGAGCCAGTCCTGAAATAACTCTACCATCTGGTGAGCAAGATGTATGAAACAGACGAAATACCCTCAGACTTCAAGAAGAATATAATAATTTCAATCCCAAAGAAAGCAGGTGTTGACAGATGTAAAAATTACCGAACTATCAGTTTAATAAGTCATAGCTGCAAAATACTGAAGCGAATTATTTACAGACGAGTGGAAAAACTAGTAGAAGCCGACCTCGGGGAAGATCAGTTTGGATTCCGTAGAAATATTGGAACACGTGAGGCAATACTGTCCCTACGACTCATCTTTGAAGCTGTATTAAGGAAGGGCAAACCTACGTTTGTAGCATTTGTAGACTTAAAGACAACATTTGACAATGTTGATTGGAATACTCTCTTTCAAATTCTGAAGGTGAAAGTTGTAAAATACAGTGAGTGAAAGGCTATTTACAATTTGTACAGAAACCAGATGGCAGTTATAAGAATCGAGGGGCATGAAAGGGAAGCAGTGGTTGGGAAGGGAGTGAGACAAGGTTGTAGCCTATCCTCGATGTTATTCAATCTGTATATTGAGCGAGTAGTGAAGAAAACAAAAAACAAAAAATCGGAGTGGGTATTAAAATCCACGGAAAGAAAATCTTTGAGGTTCGCCGATGACATTGTAATTCTGTCAGAGACGGCAAAGGACTTGGAAGAGTTGTGGAACGGAATGGATAGTGTCTTGAAAGGGGAATATAAGATGAACATCAACAAAAGCAAAACGAGTATAATGGAATGTTGTCGAAGTAAATCGGGTGATGCTGAGAGTGTTAGATTAGGAAATGAGACACTTAAAGTAGTAAAGGAGTTTTGCTATTTGAGGAGCAAAATAACTGATGTTGGTCGAAGTAGAGAGGATATGAAATATAGACTGGCAATGGCAAGGAAAGCGTTTCTAAAGAAGAGAAATTTGATAACATCGAGTATAGATTTAAGTGTCAGGAAGTCATTTCTGAAAGTAATTGCATCTGGTGTAGCCATGTATGGAAGTGAAACATGGACGATAAATAGTATAGACAAGAAGAGAATAAAAGCTTTTGAAATGTGATGCTACACAAGAATGCTGAAGATTAGATGGGTAGATCACATAACTAATGAGAAGGTATTGAACAGAATTGGAAAGAAGAGAAATTTGTGGCACAACTTGACTAGAAGAACGGATCAGTTTGTAGGACATGTTCTATGGCATCAAGGGATCACAAATTTAGTATTGGAGGGCAGCGTGGAGGGTAAAAATCGTAGAGGGAGACCAAGAGATGAATACAGTAAGCAGATTCAGAAGGATGTAGGTTGCGGTTGGTACTGGGAGATGAAGAGGTTTGCACAGGATTGAGTAACATGGAGAGCTGTATCAAACCAGTCTCAGGACAGAAGACCACAAGAGCAACATCTGTCTTCTTTAACATTCTTCACTATCAAGGATAAGGTCAGCAAATTTTCTTGCACTGAATGTGAAAAAAGTAGGTTATTTGTGAGACCAAACATCTGAGGTTATCAGTCCCTAGGCTTATACACTACTTAGCCTAATTTAAACTAATTTACACTAAGGTCAACACACACACACCTATGCCCAAGGAGGACTCGAAAGAAAAGACGCCCTATAACGTGGAGCTACCCCCGTGGCACTAAATGTGACATCAAAGAAACAAGCTATGACTAAAACAGAGTAGCCCCGCAGAATACACATCTGCATAGCACGGTTGAAAAACAGACATTTGACGGAATGTAACAGGTCAGGATCTACGAGAGAGAGGATTATAGATACACCAACAAGAGGATACAGTTTACACAGTTACAACAAGACACAAGCACCTGATTAATGCCCGTAACAAAAACGGTATCTCATAAAGTATGTGGTGGGAAATTTTTTAATATTTATAGCAACGGTACACAAACCTCTATGTTCGAGAATATTTTAAGAGTAGTAAAAGAAGACGAGGGCTATTATATAGAACACACATGAAATGACGCATACTAATAAGCTGTATGCTGCAGAAGAAGAGGACGACTCTAAAACAGGTAAGTGAATATGACAATGTACAATAGCCGAAATTCTGGTGCCAAAAATAATGGAAGTAACTAAATTTTGTCTTGAGAAAATTTACAGATGGTGTTAAAATAGCCGTAACACTATCCTTTGTTGTAAACTAAAACAGCGAACTGGTTTTCGATGTAATGGACTATTGTACACTAATAGCCTAGGAATAGTCCTAAGAGATATGTTTATGGTAAACGGTGAGTTATGGTTATTAGGAGACAGAAAAGTCAGCCAAGTGTGTACTTAGAGAGAAAAAACGGAGAACTTTGGTTATTAGGCACCAGAAAAGTCACCCAATGACTTACGAAGAGTGAGGGAGGAAAGGCGAAAGGCGACGTGTACGTCGGCCGTTGAGCAGTATTCATAGGCAAAGTGACTTCTGCCAACTATTTTATGAAGTACAAGGGGAGTAGACGTATTGTCGACATAGGGTCCAACACTTATACGGAAATATCAAAAAAGACACAAACGTAGTAAATAAGGTTTAAATAGAACACCACGTAATATGAAGTACATAGAATAAAAAAACACCGGTTTTAAATACGAAAGGAAGGTAGAATAAAGGTCTAGCCAAGACTGAGAAAATTAGCCTCTACTGTTAGAAAGTTATATAGTGCTCCTATATGAAAGCAGTAGAAAACTGACGGTGATACCATGTATACACTCTCACTATTACGATTTGTAGCAACAATAACAAATATAGAAGGAATGATACCTCATACTGTGGAATGAAGCAATGATTTGATAAATGAATGTTTCTACATTATGTTCACAGAGTGCTTACACAGCAGTCAGACACATACAGCCACAATAAGAGTTCAATATTTTTGACGTCCCACTTATTAAAAATATGTAATGACAAAATTCTGCTGCTACAAGTTTAACTGTATATTATTGCTGATTGATACGGTTAAATAAGATTTCTTTTATTCTATAGGATAAATGCTAGGCCATTGCGTCTTTCCTGCTCTGAGCAGAGCCACCCACGGGCATTTGCGGTCATTCACTTTGCCAGATGGCCCAAACAACCATTGGCGTATACTGACGACATTCCAGGGTACGGTAACCATGAAATTATGTACTGTGCACCTTACTGGGTAGAGCCATCAACCTATCGTATTACCTTTAAAGATCAGCATCAAATGAGAGTTCGTACCAGGACCAACAGAACCTAAGTATAAACGGCGAATGCCACGATGTTATTGTTCGAAGCGGGTGCTGCAGCCCATCACGATAATTGACTTTGTTAATAGAAAGATAAGATACATATTGTCAGAACTCTCCCATCCAACTGTTCGCTACTGCTGATATGATTCAAAAATGGTTCAAATGGCTATGAGCACTATGGGACTTAACATCTGAGGTCATCAGTCCCCTAGAACTTAGAACTACTTAAACCTAACTAACATAAGGACATCACAAACACCCATGCCCGAGGCAGGATTCGAACCTGCGAACCGGAGCGGTCGCGCGGTTCCAGACTGAAGCGCCTAGAACCGATCGGCCACAATGGCCGGCTGCTGATATGAATTTATGAAATTGATCAAACGGTGTGGTGCCGAACTAGCACCCCAGTCGTCTAGCGGGAATCCAGCGGGGGTAGGGGGGGGGGGGGGTTATGTAAGGGGCTGGGGTAGTGACACTGGGGACAGGGGTGGGGGCAGGGAGGCAGGGGGTCAGGGAGCAGGGACTGTAGGATGGGGGTCATCTTCATAGGGCAGTGACGTGCTGATAGCGTTCCTGGTATCGGCTTTGATCGCGGTTGTCAGGTATGACGATATAAAAGTGCTGACCGACGCTAAGCCAGGGAACTCCACCAGAATGCCCAATTACTTCTGCTCACACCATACTCCTCCTACGACATAGATGAATCCATACATGTACTCGATAAATGCATTTTAATATATATTAACGTAAAAACAAATCGGTAAAGCTGTCAATAAGTAGTCATGTTTTCACTGATACACACGTATCACACTGAGGTGACAGAAGTCATGGGCTTCCTCCGAATGTCGTATCGGACCTCCTTTAGTCTGTCGTCGTGCAATAACTCTACATAGCATGGACTCAGCTACTCGTTGGAAGTCCCCTAAAATATTGAGTTATGTTGTCTCTATAGCCGTCCAACGCAAACGTTTTGGCACTGCAGGTTTTTGAGCACAAACTAACGTCTCGATTGGGTCCCCTAAATGTTCGATGGGTTTAATGTCGGGGTTGTGTGGGTGGTCTAATCATTCACTCGAGAATGATCGTCAAACAAGTCGTGAACAACTGTGGCACTGTCATCCACAAAATTTCCGTCGTTGCTTGGGAATATGAGTCTAAGAATGAGTGCAAATGAAGTAGCCGAAACATAACAATTTCTGTCAATGATCGGTTCTGTTTGGCCGGAAGACCCAATCAATTGCATACAATCACAGCCCACACCATCATGGAGCCACTATCAGCTTGCACAGTGCCATGCTGACAGTTAGCGTCCATGGCTCCGTGCGGTCTGCGCCACACTCGAACTTTACCATCATCTCTTACCAGCTGAAATCTGGACTCACCTGACTTGACCACGGTTTTCCATTCGTCTGGGGTCTAACTGACAAGGTCACGAGCCGAGGATAGGCGCTGCAGGCGATGTCGTGCTGCAAAGGCACTCGCGTTGGTCGCCGCTCTGCCCTAACAGATAAGTTCGTCGTACGTTCGGCATTTATTTTTGTCGTTATACCGGGCACTGTCAGCTCTATGCAAACGTCGCAGCTCTCGGTCTTTAAGTGAAGAGCGTCACTCACAGATCTGTCCGTGGTGAGAGGTAGTGCCTGAAACTTGGTATTCCCGGCACTGTTGACACTGTGGATTTGGACATGACAAATTCCATTACGATACCTGAAATGGAGTGTTCCATCCGTGTAGCTCCAACTACCATCCCGCGTTCGATTCCCATTGTGCGACCATAATCACGTCGAAGACTTTCTCACGTGAACCACCTGAGTACAAACGACAGCTCCGTCACTGTACTGCCCTTTTATACCTTGTGTACACAATACTACCACAACCACCTATAGATGTGTATATCGCTATCCCATGACTTTTATAACCTCAGCCTGTAATTGTGAAGCTCTTGACATGTTATGCAAAACAGCGACTGTCGCGAATATAATGGAAGAAACACGTATATGTTGTTCCTATTGTCCACTTCTTCTTTCGAGGAATAGGAAATTCTCCTGCTGCACACGTAGAGAAAACTTTTGCCCATGTTCCCTTGGTCTCGCAGTGTCTCTTTACCACAGTGTATATGATTAAAATTATTTTGGTTCTCTTCCTTCTTGCATTCTGTTCAGCTACGACAGCCACCTTTTTTTATTTTAGTTAACTCTGTCTTTTCTTTTAAAAATATTCACGTCCCTCCACACATGGCTGTTTTCAAATTTTACCAGGAATCGCAGGAATCTCATTTCTACAGGGTGTTACAAAAAGGTACGGCCAAACTTTCAGGAAAAATTCCTGACACACAAAGAAAGAAAATATGTTATGTGGACATGTGTCCGGAAACGCTTACTTTCCATGTTACAGCTCATTTTATTACTTCTCTTCAAATCACATTAATCATGGAATGGAAACACACAGCAACAGAACGTACCAGCGTGACTTCAAACATTTCGTTACAGGAAATGTTCAGTATGTCCTTCGTTAGCGTGGATACATGCATCCACCATCCGTCGCATTGAATCGCTGATGCGCTGATGCAGCCCTGGAGAATGGCGTATTGTATGACAGCCGTCCACAATACGAGCACGAGGAGTCTCTACATTTGGTACCGGGGTTGCGTAGACAAGAGCTTTCAAATGGCTCCATATGTGAAAGTCAAGAGGGTTGAGGTCAGGAGAGCGTGAAGGCCACGGAATTGGTCCGCCTCTACCAATCCATCGGACACCGAATCTGTTGTTGAGAAGCGTACGAACACTTCGACTAAAATGTGCAGGAGCTCCATCGTGTATGAACCACATATTGTGTCGTACTTGTAAAGGCACATGTTCTAGCATGAAATCATGATAACGTGCTCCATTGAGCGTAGGTGGAAGAACATGGGGCCCAATCAAGACATCAGCAACAATGCCTGCCCAAACGTTTACAGAAAATCTGTGTTGATGACGTGATTGCACAATTGCGTGCGGATTCTCGTCAGCCCACACGTGTTGATTGTCAAAATTTACAACTTGATCACGTTTGAATGAAGCCTCATCCGTAAAGAGAACATTTGCAATGAAATGAGGATGACACATTGTTGGATGAACCATTCACAGAAGTGTACCCGTGGAGGCCAATCAGCTGCTCATAGTGCCTGCACACGCTGTACATGGTACGGAAACAGTAGGTTCTCCCGTAGCACTCTCCATACAGTGACGTGGTCAACGTTACCTTGTACAGCAGCAACTTCTCTGACGGTGACTTTAGGGATATCGTCAATTGCACGAAGAGTTGCCTCGTCCATTGCAGGTGTCCTCGTCGTTCTAGGTCTTCCCCAGTCGCGAGTCATAGGCTGGAATGTTCCGTGCTCCCTAAGACGCCGATCAGTTGCTTCGAACGTCTTCCTGCCAGGACACCTTCGTTCTGGAAATCTGTCTCCATACAAACGTACCGCGCCACGACTACTTCCCCGTGCTAATCCATACATCAAATGGGCATCTGTCAACTCCGCATTTGTAAACATTACACTGACTGCAAAACCACGTTCGTCATAAACACTAACCTGTTGATGCTACGTACTGATGTGCTTGATGCGAGTACTGTAGAGCAATGAGTCGCATGTCAACACAAGCACCGAAGTCAACATTACCTTCCTTCAATTGGGTCCACTGGCACTGAATCGAGGGAGTACAGTATATACTGATGAAACTAAAATGAGGTCTAACATGGAAATTAAGCGTTTTCGGACACATGTCCACATAACATCTTTTCTTTATTTGTGTGTGTGTGGAATGTTTGCTGTAAGTTTGGCCGTACCTTTTTGTAACACCCTGTAGAAGGTGTACCTTACTAAGACGTATAGCCCATGTCTGTGAGCCGTAAAGTAAACATGGGACAGTCAATATTTCATTTTTGCTTCTTTTGTCGGTTCTGTAAATAATGCACATTTGATTGGTGTACGTGGGCCCTTGCACTAAATTCGATTTTTGCTTGATTTGAAGATCAATATCGTAAAATATGTCACAGCTTAGGTGATGGAACTGTAACACTTGGGACTATTTTTGGTTGGACTGGATATATTTGCATCCAACAGCCATACTCTTCGTTTTCTTTTGGCTGGCATTTTCGTGTTAAATTACGAGCAGATGTTTCGAAGATAACACAAATATCTCTGAAGATCATCCTCAGTCTTTTTAAACAATAAGTTAATTAGAAATGAACTAATCTATACGAAGCCTAATCTATGAATAAATAACATGTAATGTCAACCTAGCCGGAACATTGGCCATATAAAAATATTTCACGTAACTGTACGACCTTCGAGTAAAGGATTTTGTAATCGTAAACAGGTAACTCAATCCCAGATGATTGGCTGGTTAAGAAGTAAAGCGATTTAGATTCTGCGTCCTTGCGAAGCCATTGGCCCACTGGCGTCCAGTTAGAGACTGCTCGCGGCTAAACCACGATTCTCCCGACAGGGGAATACCCTTCAAGTGGAGGATAGAGCTCGGGGATGTTATTTCCGATCCTGCTGGCCTGATTCACCGTTTCACCTCTTCTCAACCTGACGGCTCTCAGCTTGTCGGGACGGACGTTTTTCCGAGAGCATCAGCCAGAGGGGGGGAGGGGGGAGAGGGGGAAGGGAGAGACACATCTCGTCGCGTCCGCTTGTGTATTGTTATTTTTACGAGGAAGCCAGAGTCGGGCATAGAGTGACGGAGCCATCGATCTCGGGGCGTCGTAAAATATTCAGCGTGACTTGGACGCTGTGCGACTATCAAAGATTCAGAGCGCCCGGTCTCCGCATTGGGAGGGGAGGGGGAGGCGGTGGGGACCGGCACCCTCCCCCCCACCAACCACCCTCGGTCCTGTTCGCAGCCTCTGACCAGCACCTCCCTGTCCTCTGTCGCCGAGACCAGCGGATCCGACTGCCCTTCGGCGACAGTGTAAGCGTCCTCGGCTTTGCCTTATTCATGGCTCGCTTCACACCCTCCAGTGTTCGATTTATTAGGATTGACTTGAACCATTCCAGTCTTGACTCTCCTGGTTCAGAATTCATACGCTTGAAACCGACACATGCGGATGCCAGAAGCGGACAAACTAAATGTACGTCTCAGATATAAGCTCTCCTATTGCAGTAGACACCTTAACTGCACCATCACAATATATAGCTTTCTTAATTAAATTCGCAACAGAAGATCCCTCACAGTTGAAGAAGATTTATGATGCCCATACCTACAACAGAGGTAAACCTATCATTTCTTGCAATTTATTAAAGTTTTCATTGCCTGAAGAAGGAAATCCATATGCAAAAATAGGTACTCTTGATTGTTTAACCGCTAACATAAAATATCTGAAAAGCAAAAAAGCGAGCTTTAAATATATCCTAAAATCATATCGTTTGGGCGACTCCCTCTACTCGGAATTTTCATTAAAAACTCACAATTCATAGTAACAAAACGTTTTTTTTTACGCTCGGAACTAAAAAATAATAGTTCCATTAATGTCAACACTAACCATGTGTAGATATCCTGTAAGCTGAGTCGTATCACATCATTTCGATGAAAGAATCCTTCAAATGATCTGTGGAAAATGCGATTATCTGCTTTACGCAGAATCCCTGAAAGAGAAGCCGCAAAAGACTTTGAGGCGATCTCTCAGCATCAGTACCTTCGTACTCCTTATTATCACACAGTCCCGAGTCCTTCCAGACTGACAACGGGGAGTTGACCAGATGCGATTTAAATTCATAACAACTGTATCTATGGCAGTTGAGAGCTATCTACCACAGAAATTAATAAGAGATGGTTCAGATCTCCTATGCTACACAAAACGAGACAGAGTACTGTTGCAGAGGCAACGAACAAAGCATGCCAAATTTCAAAAAACACGAAACGCACAAGACTTGTCAAGATTTACAAAAGCTCGAAATTTAGCGCGGTCTTTAATGTGAGATGCTTTTAATAGTTATCGAGACACTATCTCTAAATCTGGGAGAATACTCAGACATTGTAGTCGTATGTAAAGCACGCCAGTGGAAAAATGCAATCGGTACCTTCCTGGACAATGAAAATTGTGATCTTATTGATGATAGTCCCACTAAAGCAGAGCTGCTGAACAGTTACCTGATACTCCGATTAGAAGACGAAGAAGAAGTAAGTATTCTAGAGTTCACATCAAGAACAACGGCGTACATCAGTAACTTAAAAGTGTATATCCTGGGTGCAGTGCAGCAGCTTAGATCACTTAATATTGGCAAGGCCTCCGGTCCAGGTTGTATACCAGCCAGGTCCCCTTCAGAGCATGCTAATACAATAGCTCCATACTTCGCAATCATATACAACCGCTCACACTTCGAAGGACTCCAAAGTTGTACAAGTCACACCAATACCCAAGAAAGGGAGTAGGAGTTATTCGCTGAATTACACACCCATATTGCTAACGTCGATTTTCAGTACGATTTTGGAATATGTACTGTGCTCGAACATTCTTAATTACCTCGAATAAAATGATTTATTGACAAACAGGAAACAGGGACGCGGAAAATATCATAAGTGTGAAACACAACTAACTCTTTTTCTCTCTGCTACCAACAGGGGATACCAATCTGATGCCATATTTAGGTTTCCAGAATGCTTCTGAAATCGTTACTCACAAGCAGCTTCTAATAAGATTGCTTGTCTGCCAAGTATCGCCTGAGTTGTACGACAGGATTCGTGATTTCCTGCCAGGAAGATCACAGTACTCAATTACTGACGTTAAGTCGTCGAGTAAAACATATGTAACGACTGGTTTCCTAAGGTTGTATTATAGTCTGCTCCTGTTACTAACTTAAAAAAATGATTTAAGACACTATCTGAGGCACCCTCTTCGATTGTTTATAGATGATGCTGTAAAAAAATGTAAATGTCCTGTGGATAGGGCTTCCCGTCGGGTAGACTGTTCGCCGGGTGCAAGTCTTTCGATTTGACGCCACTTCGGCGACTTACGCGTCGATTGGGATGAAATGATGATGATTAGGACACCACCCAGTCCCTGATCGGAGAAAATGTCCGACACACCCGGAAATCGAACTCGAACCCTTAAGAGTGACATTCTGTGACGCTGACTACTCAGCTACCGGGGGCGGACGATGAAGCTGTGATTCAAACTCATCAGATGATGGAAACCAACTGCGAAAAGATTGAGAGATATATACTAGACAAATTAATAACTGATGGTGCTGATCCCCCAAGGTACACAGAACGGGTCAGATCGCTGTTGCAAAAGCAACGAAAATAAAGCACTCCAAATTTAAAAGAATGGAAAATCCCCAAGATTGGTAAAGTTTCGCAGAAGTTCGAAAGATGAGATGCTCATAACAATTTCCACAACGAAACTCTGTCTCGGAATCTGGCAGAAAACCCAAAGAGATTCTGGTCATATATAAAGCATACCAGTGGCAAGATGCAATCAATCCCTTCACTGCCACGGTGAAGTCACTGATGACAGCATTACTAAAGCAGGGTTATTAAACTCCTTCACCAAAGAAGACGAAGCTAATTTTCCGGCAGTCAATCACGAACAACTGCCAACATGAGAAACATAGAAATAGATATCCTCGGTGTAGCAAAGCAGCTTAAATCTCTTAATAAAGGCAAGGCCTCCGATCCAGATTGTATACCAGACAGGCTACCTTCAGAGTACGCTAAAACAATAGCTCCATTTTTAGAAATTATATACAACCGGTCGCTCACAGAAAGATCCGAACCTGAAGACTGGAAAATTGGTCAAGTATCACCGATACCCAAAAACGGAAGTAGGAGTAACCCGCCGAATTAAAGGTCCATATCACTAACGTCGATATGCAGTAGGGTTATGGAAAATATATCGTATTCGAACATTATGAAGTACCTCGAAGAAAACGATTTATTGTCACAGTCAGCACGGATTCAGAAAATGTCGTTCTTGTCAAACACAAGTAGCTCTTTATACTCATAAAGTCATGAGTGCTATCGACAGGGGATGTCAAACTGATAACATATTTTTAGATTTCCAAAAGGCTTTCGGCATCGTTCCGCAAAAGCGTCTTCTAACCGAACTGCGTGCCTATGGAATATCGCCTCAATTCTGCGACTGAATTCGTAGTAATAGACGGAAAGTCATTGAGTAAAACAGAAGTAATAGCCGGCGTTCCCCAAAAAAGCGTTATAGGCTCTCTATTGTTCCTGATCTATATTAACGACTTAGGAGAAAACCTGGAGAGCCCTCTTTGACTGTTTGCATATGATGCTGTCATTTACCGTCTTGTAAAGTCATCAGATGACCAAACCAAATTTCAAAATGATTTACATAAGATAGCTGTATGGTGCGAAAAGTGGCAATTGATCCTGAATAAACCGGCCGAGGTGGCCGAGCGGCTCTAGGCGTACAGTCTGGAACCGAGCGACCGCTACGGTCGCAGATGCGAATCCTGCCTCGGTCACGGATGTGCGTGATGTCCTTAGCTTAGTTAGGTTTAAGTAGTTCTAAGTTTTGGGGGACTGATGACCTCAGAAGTTAAGTCCCATAGTGCTCAGAGCCATTGGAACCATTTGATCCTGAATAAAGGAAAGTGTGAAGCTACTCACATGACTACTAAAAGAAATCTGCTAAATTTCAAATGGTTCAAACGGCTCTAAGCACTATGGGACTTAACATCTGAGGTCATCAGTCCCCTAGACTTAGAACTACTTAAACCTAACTAACCTAAGGTCATCACACACATCCTTGCCCAAGGCAGAATTCGAACCTGAGACCCTAGCAGGCGCGCGGTTCCGGACTGGAGCGCCGAAAACCACTTGGCCACAGCGCTAAATTTCGATTATGTGATAAGTCACACAAATCTTAAGACTGAAAATTTAACCAAATACTTAGGGATTACAAATAACGTAAATTGGAACGATCGCGTAGATAATGCAGTGGCTAAAGCGAACCGAAGACTGATCCGATATCAAAGATGATAAATACAATGATTTCCTTAACACATTTCACATGCTCTTTGAAAGTTGATTTCCATTAGAACATTTTAAACTTGGTACTTGCAGTAATGGGCAGCCCGGGTGGCTGACTAATGGGATAAGGAAATCATTTAGAACAAAGTGGGAATTATATCAAAATGACAGAAGTAGTCATAATCAAGCTACAGAAGCCCATTGCAGACAGTATTGTAATGTGCTTAAAAATGTTATTAGAAAGGCAAAGAGTATGTGGTTTGCAAATAGAATAGCTAATTCACAGGATAAAATTAAAACCATATGGTCAGTTGTGAAGGAAGTGACTGGTCAGCAGCACAAGGTCGACGATATAAAGTCAGTTCGCAGTAAAAATCTTTCTGTTACTGATAAATCAGATTTATGAACAGTATTTAACAATCATTTTCTGAGCATTGCTGGCGAATTAAATAAAAATTTAGTTTATACAGGAAACCATATAACTTTCTTGGCAAATGCCTTCCCGAGATTGAAGTCTGAAATACTCCTCTTTGATACTGACAAGAGGGAGATTGAGTCAATAATTAAATCACTGAAGATTAATGACTCTCAGGTTTATGATCGAGTGTCTAGCAGAAAATTAAAGTACTGTACTGCACATGTTATCCCTGTATTTAGCCATATTTTTAATTTTCCCTTTAAGAATAGTCAGCTTCCCTGATCGATTAAAGCACTCAGTAGTAAAGCCGCTTTATAAAAAGGGAGAAACGGAAAATGCAGATAATTTTAGACCTATTTCTACGCCAACAGTGTTTGCAAAATTTATTGAAGAGGCTGGGTATGTAAGGATAATTGATCATTTTATATCACACGATTTGCTATCAAATGTACATTTCGGCTTTAGAAGTCGTTCAGCAACTGAAAATGCTATATTCTGTTCTCTCTGTGAGGTACTGGCTGGGCTAAACAAAAGGTTTCGAACGCTTGGCATATTTTGTGATTTAACTAAGGCAATTTTTTTGTGTTCATCACAAAATATTATTCCAGAATTTGGACCATTACAGAATATTGGGAATAGCTCACAATTTGTTCACCACTTACTTTACCAACAGGTAGCAAAAGGTCATTATTCACAATGTTGATAACGGCTGTGATGTGGGATCTGAGTGGGGCACTGTCAAGTGTGGGGTGCCCCAGGGATCAGTGTTGGGGCCACTCCTGTTACTTATTTACATAAATGATATGCCCTCTAGTATTATGGGTAACTCTAAAATATTTCTGTTTGCTGATGACACTGGCTTGGTAGTATAGGATGTTGTGTGCAACATTGGCTCAATTTCTAATAGTGCAGTACATGACCTCAGTTCATGGCTTGTAGAAAATGAACTAACGCTAAATCACGCTAAGACTCAATTTTTACAGTTTCTGACACACAATTAAACAAAACCTGACGTTTTAATTTCACAGAACGGGCATATGATTAGTGAAACTGAACAGTTCAAATTTCTAGGTGTTCAAATATATAGAAAGCGGTCGCGGGAAGCCCACGTTCAGGATCTTGTTCAAAGACTTAATACTACCATTTTTACTGTTCGAACGGTATGAGAAGTGAGTGATCGTTCGACACGAAAATTAGTGTACTTTTTTTATTTTCATTCGCTTATGTCGTATGGTATTATATTTTGGGGTACCTGTTCCCATTCTAAAAGGATATTTTTGGCTCAGAATCTGGCGTTTCGAGCAATAAGTGGTGTGAGTTCACGAACCTCTTATCGACCTCTGCTCACGAGTTTGAGTCTTTTGATATTGGCCTCTGAATATGTATATTCCTTACTGTCGTTTCTTGTTACCAATATTATTTTATTACCAAGAAAAGCACCTTTCATTCGGTTAATACTTGGCGGAATTCAAACCTGCATTTGGATCGGACTTCCTTAACTCTTGTGCAGAAATGTATACTGCTGCATTTACTTTCAGTAATCTGCCACTCGATTTAGAAAATCTTAGCAGTAATCCAGGTGCTTTCAAATCTAAACTGCTTACTTATGGGTCACTCCTATTCTGTCGAGTTCCTTGAAAAATTAAACTGATTGTTATTGTATCGCTAATAGCGACGTTTTTCAGGTTCTGGAACATTTATTTTTATCTGTTATTACTTTTATGTTATACTTTCATGTACTGACACGTTCCATGAACTTGGAGATTTGCTCCTGAATTTCGTCCTATGGAACTTGACGTGTAAATTAATAAAATAAATAAAAACTGTGATTAATTGGCAGAACACTTAGAGCCTGCAACAAGTCTACTAAAGAGACTGCTTACACCACACGATCCGTCCTGTTCTGGAGTATTGCTGTGCGGTGTGGAGTCCGCATCAGGTGGGTCTGACGAATGACATCGAAAAAGTTCAAAGGAGAGCAGCTCGATTTATATTATCGCGAAGTAGGTGATATAGTGCCACAGACATTGGAGTGGAGTGACAATCATTAAAACAAAGGCGTTTATCGTTGCGACGGGATCTTCTCATGAAATTTCAATCACCAGTTTTCTCCTTCGATTGGGAAAACATTCTCTTGGCACCCAACTACATAGGAAGTCACGATAAAATAAGAGAAATAAGGGCTTGCACAGAAAAATTTAAATGCTCGCTTTTCCCGCGCGCCGTTCAGGAGTGGAACGGTAGAGAGACTGCTTTTAGGTGGTTCATTGATCTCTCAACCAGACACATTATTCTGTAATCGCGTAGATGCACCGGTAGATGTAGATATAGACACGATATCTGTGTAGTGTGGAAAGTGAAAATTAGCTCTAAATAATGAAAATTGTGAAGTGATCCACATGAGTACTGAAAGGAATTTCGGTTAAACGATAAATAACACAAATCGAAAGGCTGTTAATTCAATAAATACTTAGGGATTACAGTTAGGAGTAATTTAAATTGGAACAATCACATGGATGGTGTTGAGGGAAAGTTAACCGTAGACTGCGATTTATTGGCAGAACACTTAGAAAATGTAACTGCTCTAGTAAAGAAACTGATTGCAATACGCCCTCTCCTGGAATACTGCTGTGCGCTGTGGGATCCGCATCAGGTAGGTTTGATGGAACACATCGAAAAAGTCCGAAAAATACTATAGATATGACACGCGAATTCGGGTGCCAATCGATAAAAGAAACGCACTTTTCATTGGATGGAATAGTCTCATTACATTGCTGTTACCAACTTAGAGAGCGAAAATATTTTGTTGGCTTCCACGTACATAGTCAGAAATGATCATCATAGTAAAATAACAGAAAGCAGAGCTCGCACGGAGAGATTAACGTGTGCTGTTCGAGAGTCTCACGGGAGAGTAATAGCTTGAACTTGAACCCTTTGCCAGGAACTTATTTGACAATTAGAAAGTAATTATATAGATGTATTTAAACTGAGACGGATTAATATCAAACTGCTCATCATATTCGACTTATTAGGATGATGGAAACACCTGCACATAAAGGAATTGCTCTACGCCGCACTACATGAACTAAGGTATCTCGGTCGCCGGATTATGGGGACAGAGAGCACTATGCGGGAATAAGTCGGAGCTTCCCAAATCTCTTCAAGCCAAACGCAGACATTTCACAGCAATTTCAGTACCATAATGGTACTTAAAATTGTTTGATTAAAACAACTAACGGACATACTTAATAAAATCGACGTTCTCATTCTAGCACTATCAGATCAACATGGTTACCTAGTCAGGGAATGAGTGTGGGAGTGGAGATGCAGGAAAGGTAAGTCGCCCCTCGAGGCCAGCTCCTATTGGCGGTATTGCGTTCCTCCGACCTGTTACGAAGTGTCGGGCGTGATCTGTATCGTCTGGATGACTGCGTTGCTGCGTTGAGCGCTCGTGCAGTGTGCTGTTGGATTTGTGTTGCTGGATGAAAGGATGGTGGAGGGTGACAGCTGGTGCCGGCACACAGCCTGCTGCTACCGAGCTGCGCCAAAAGGGCCGCCGAGCTTAAAACGTCCCAATCCGACGGACGCGTCACCATCCACAGAGTCACGTGCCCTCACCTCATGGCACGCTGCGGAGAGGGTTGGAATTTAATACGAGAGATTCGCGCAAAGACGAGAAACTTCACCTCGCCACCACTCTTTCCCTTGGCGCCAAATACTGGCTGTTAAACTTTCCACCACCTGCATTCGAATCGGCTTACACTCTAGTCGAACGCCACTGCATGGACGTACGTTACCGACATCGGATATGTCGGCGGTTTCTAGAACTGTAGAAAACACGATATCGAGATGGAAATAATTCTGAATCAGGAAATTACAAAATCTATAACAAAGCACCAGTAAGAAACTTCCTGGCAAATTAAGATTGTGTGCCGGATCGAGACTCGAACTCGGGACCTTTGCCTTTCGCGGGCAACTGCTCTAAAACCTTTTTTTTTTTTTGGCATATAGTAGCGCTGACCACTTTTTTTCCCGCTGACCACTTTTTTTTCGCGCTGACCACTTTTATGTATATAATCTTTATTGAACAAACTGAGAGTACATATATATATATATACACAAAGCAACAAAGGTACTAGTTAAACATATACAAATGAGTGTTAGGGAAACAAATTATTAGAATAACATTAAATACAACAAAATACAACATTTTCCGTCTTCTTCCTTTTTATTTTTTTAAATAATCTTTAGTGAACAAACTAAAAGTATATATATATACACTATGCAAGAGTTCTTCAATGTACCATTTGAACATATATAGGAATGACTGTTAGTTAAACAAAAAATATTAGAAAAACATGAAATACAACAAATATAACATATTCTGTCTTCTTACTTTTTTTTATTTGTTCTTTTGTCGATGCATGAGAACGTGGATATGGGTGTTGCACCATGTGACAGGTAGGCATGGCACACCCCAACTTTGAGGCGGGTTAAGGAAGACTCTGCGGAGATAACCGGCAAAAGTTTGTTGGTAAGATGGCTTTCGGGTGAGGGTGCTATTTGCGGTCACAACTTTGTACCAGAAGTCAAAGACTGTATGCGGACCACTCTGAAAGAGGTATTCTAAAGCCTGTCCTCGAAACCAGATGAGGGACTGGTGCTTAGCAAGAGGATAGTGAAATGTCTGGGGCAACAACAGGAAATCCGGGGTTACCGTCGTTGGCGGGGCACGGAGGTAAAAGCCCACGATTCGTTGGATGAGAAACCATACGTTTTGTTTCAGGGGGCACGTAAGACGGTGCTCATCGGTGTCTTCGAGCTGACAGTCAGGGCAGAGTGGGGAAGTGGGCAGTCCTGTGAGATAAAGTCGACTATTAGTCGGGAATTTGCCATAGACTAAAACATACTAGAGTGCAGACACAGACGACGGTAAAAGCTGTGCATGTACACACCCCAAAACCGTTCGCCAGTTTATGTCAGGATGCTGTAGCACCATGGGGTAGCAAGGGTAGGACAGCATAAACAAACGATAATAATCTTTTGTACGAGGAGGACGGGTGACTGGAAGATGGGCCCGAACTGCTGACTTCCATGAAAGAATTGGCGACGTGGTACAATAATGGAGAAATAGGTGCCACATTTATCGGTGGACCGAGAGAAGCTGGTCGGAGGATATGTAAGAGACTGCGTGTTAAGGACGGGACCGGCCCCTGCCGGGGCCACCAACTGAGCTACCCAAGCACAACTCACGCCTCGTCCTCACAGCTTCACTTCTGCCAGTACCTCGTATCCTACCTTCCAAACTTTATAGAAGCTCTTGCCCGCGAAAGGCAAAGGTCCCGAGTTCGAGTCTCGGTCCGGCACACAGTTTTAATCTGCCAGGAAGTTGCATATTAGCGCACTTTCCGCTGCACACGGAAAAATCTCATTTTGGAAAGTACCAGTAAAATGCATGTACAGTCAATCTCCGCGTTGTGAAACATTGTCGTGTAGTCCTATATTGTCCTATCTCTCATGTTATTAACGTGTGCGGTTTTTTTAAAAAAAATCTGTGCCTTCCACCGGAAAGGGGCAAGACAACGTCTGAGCTTTTTCACTATTCATATGACGAAATGTTAGCGTTGGCAGTGGTAGTAATTGTAAGCGGAAGCTGCCCTGCGCGGAAGCTATGTGGCGATATCCATATGTGTAATCTGTAAGTATTGCAGGTTTCGAAACAGTTGTACTAAGAGCCGCACAGTGTAATAACGACAGTGGCGTTCAGTTAGGAAGTCTCTCAACAAATATTTGGGAGCACACAGTAGCCTAACAGTATTCGTGGAGTCGGCGTACAGTGGTCACGTCGTGCCCTGCGGGTTGCGTTCTTCCTCTGTCTCTAACTAATTACCCGCCCCACCGCCCACATAGTGGACGGCATGCAGCGCGCACCACCCATCTGTGTTTACCAACGGCTAACCGGGTCCTTGCTGCATTTTCGTAGTTGCAGGTTGCCTACCTAACAGGTTCCAGGGCCAACTTAAATAATATTTTCTGTCCATACAATTAGTTACAGAATTTCAAAATTAAAATGCTGTCATAATCCACTCAATGAGATGTATAATCTTATGTTAAAGGTTTAAAACAATAAAACAAATATTACGGTAGGAAACTGTATTTATCCAGAATGAGGTTTCCACTTGTAGCGTCGCAAGTTTTTCCGAGCGAACGTTTGTTTTAGGATAGCTTGCCGTATGTAACTTCAGGGGCTGACATCTAGCGGCCTACCCGGAAGACACACTAGCATCTGACACTGCCTACCATGGGAATGCTATTCAATGTCTCTTACTGAACGCGTACCTTCAGCACCTATGAGAATCTAAATAAAGCATAGTATTTTTTGTATAATCGCTTTTAAAATTTGTACACTGCACTTTGTTATTAATAGAAAGGTGGTGTGAAAATTTGAGCTTTCTAGCAGGCATATTTTCGGAGATAGAAAAATTTACTTTTAAGTTAGAAAAACTAGACTTAAGAAAGGAAATTCACCTGGGAACATTTATGACTTGGTTCAAATGGCTCTGAGCACTGTGGGGCTTAACATCTGAGATCATCAGTCCCCTAGAACTTAGAACTACTTAAACCTAACTAACCTAAGAACATCACACACATCCATGCCCGAGGCAGGATCCGAACCTGCGACCGTAGCGGTTGCGCGGTTCCAGAACGAATTTTATGACTTGTTTTTGTTTGTCAGTTGAAATACTCACTTAAAATACCAGGGTATAGAATTATTTAACTGAAATTTAATTTAAAAATTTCAAATACCTTCCAACTTTTGTAGTATGAAACCTAGAATAGCTTCAGCAAGAACTAATAAAATCGGTATTTACTCCATTATGTGTTATGTGAGCCTATGACTAAATGAGTGTGTGTATGTGGGGCATTCGTCAAATTTCATTATTGTAATATATATGGTATTAAGTAACCTGCAGGAGTTACACAAGCCTGTCGTGAAAAAATGATCCTAGGGGATTTACCCACTTTGCTGATGACGTATGCGTAGGTGTGATTGCTATTGTAATACAGCAGCCAGAAAGTCAGCTGGAATAAAATCTGTATCTAAAGAATATTTCCAGAATTACTGTCTTTTCGTTTTCGCTTATTAAACAATACTGTAATACCTGCATGTCAGATTGACACAAATGAGTGTAAGAATTGGTGCAGGCAAGGTTTGGCGCCAGTATGATCATGAGCGTGCATTCTGATTGGCAGTCAGTATGGTCAGCCAATCAGAACTGAGACAGTTCCTGCTCGTTACCTGAGAGTTATAGTGAGAGTGAGGCTGCATGAAGAACGTAGCTCACTAGCTTTGAACGCGGACGGTCACGTTACTAGGGCCAGTAAAAATAATGTGTAAGATGAAGAATTACTTAGTGTTTGATTTATTGGTGAGCTAAGTCGATAGCAATTGTTGTTGACGACTGCTTGGTGAAATTTCGGAGATTATGACTAAATCTGTTAGACAGATATTCGCGCGTGAAATATTGGCCTCCATAGTATCCGCATGGCATCTTTCAGTATTCAACTACTGACATTTTTGGCTACAGTTTCTCTTTTAGAAATCCAAAAGCAGGACCGAATGTCATAACTCATATTAGTGGTGAAATGAATGACTGTGAGAACGTTATTTGATTTGGGTCGAGTTTGGACAGGTTTCTGGTTGCTGTGCGTGTGAAATGTGTGTATAAATCGTGAACTGGAAGAAAATAGCCAATAGTTTAAATGTGGACTGAATAGTACCTTTTCTTTGGTTATCAAGGAAAAAATAAACATTATTGTGTGGAAATTTCGGACATTATTTTCCAGAAGCCGATCCATTTTCTTACTGCCCGATAAAATTGGATGACAGTATTTCTACAGAACTTTCTTTCATAACTAGAGTTGCGCGGCCTCATTAATTGTAGATGTTAGGCGGTGCTTTTTATCAACGCTGCTTTTCCACCATCTTGTAAGTATCTACGTTGCTGAATGGAGGGACATTGAGTAGACGTCGTTATGAGGTAGGTGAATTTTAATTTGCAGCCTGCACAATGACAACGACGAATAGACACGAGAAATTAAACCCTGACACGCCGCACACTCTACAGCGGAGTGTGCGCTGATATGAAGCTTCCTGGCAGATTAAAACTGTGTGCCTGAGCGAGACTCGAGCTCGGGACCTTGGTCTTTTCGGCAAGTTCTCTACCATTCTTTTTTATTTGGTATTAGCGGACGTCACATGATATCCGTTCAAGTTTTTTGTAGATAGTTTCACTCAGTTTTTTTGTTACAGAGGCCAACCAGCTCCCTGAGCTACCGTGTTGGCGATAGCGCTCTACTATCTGAACTACCCAAGCACGACTCATTACCTCTCAGCTTCAGTTCTGCCAGCACCCCGTCTCCTACCTTCCAAAATTCAAAGGTCCCGAGTTAGAATCGCGGTCCGGTATACAGTTTCAATCTCCCAGCAAGTTTCAACTGTATTTATGCCTTGAGGCGGTGTAATTCAGGGTGCTTGGAATACCCAGACTATATTCATCCAGTATTTAAGATTGAGTTATACATCATATATACACTCTTTGAAACCATTAAGAAACATTTTATTGGCACATAAAATAAAAGGAAAAAAACTGTATCGCTTGTAATATTTCTCGCTTATTCAGCCATCATATTAGGCTCCAGGAAGCTATTCCCAGGGCAGTGGAGATGCAAGAAGCATAGAGATGATGCAATGTGGGATGAGGTACCGGTGACAGATGTTAGATTCGGTACCATTCCCGTGAGGAAGACCGCCTGCATGATGTTGCTGCTCCGTGATTGGCTGCTGTGTTCGGCGGTAAGGTGCCAAAACTTTAAACTTTAGTTGCTATTATTAATTAAACCTGTCATCCAAATTACTTCGTTTTTTTAAATAAACATCTCTCAACAGCCAGCTATGAATCAGTCATTAAAAAATTATTAAAATCAAAGTATTACTAAAACAAAAGACTGATGATATTACTGCAGATGCACTTCGGTGGCGTTCGGGTCACGCCTTGCTGGCTTGGCGCGCGAAGTGTCTCGGGCAGTCCAGCACTCCAGTTCTGACTGTTCCAGTAGACAAAAATGTTGTCTGTTATAGCAGTGTTTGTTTCATGCAATTTTATTTACTACAGTTCCGATCGTCGCTAGGTACAGGCATGTTGTTTGTAATAGTAGTATTTGATTCATGTAATTTTATTCTCCAGTTCTGACGGTTCCAGTAGACAGACATGTTATCTGTGGCAGGATGTATTTCATGTTATTTTAGCCAGATATAATGACTGTGGAAAGATATGTTCAATAGGTTGTGATCAAGAACAGTTTCTCGTGTCTATATCAATAAAACCGCGAGTGGCATCCCAAATGAGTTATAGTTTATTCGTAGCAGCAGTTCCTTGCGAAGTTAATTTCAGCCTCAAGAAAAAGAATCCACGACCTGCGTGCTGTTTTCTGCGCTGGGGACATCATCATCATGAAGACAGCATGTTAGTGAAGTGTACAAGAACTTATGTATTCCACACAGGGCAGTGGAAACAACTAGGCACCTCACGTGTACTGCATGCAAGGTACAAATGTGCTCAGTGACACGTCATCTGCAGTAATGCAGAGGAGGTAAAGGATGAAAGTATTAACACTATCTCACTTTTATTCCTTTTTCTTGCCGTACGCTTACTATGTTTTCACGGTTCAAAGACGAGAATTTTAGCATCAGGTATTACGTTTTTATTTCTTACTTCCTTACTAACTCAGTTCGTAACGCATTTTGCAGACAGTATCCACATACGCAACTGAATGTATCTGCAAAATTGTATCATTGTACGACACATAGTTTAAGAGATATGACATATCAACATGTAGATGCGTGCACAAAACTAGCCTTTCCTTAAATCGGTGCGCAAATTACCCAAGATACACTCACACACTCCTTTATAAGGGGAGGACTCAGCGATCTCCAATGATCCTTAAATATAGTTTGAAAATATTCCTAACATTTTCTCGCTTACATGCTTCACGTAAAATATTAAGGGACATTCAAATGAAAGCCGTTTACTGGTGTAAACCGACGGTAACTGTTTTATTAACTCAAAAATGTAGTTATACACAGTACACAAGCTCAAAAATAGTTGTCAAAACTGTTGGCACATTTACCCCACTGCGACGCTAGCCGGTCGATTACATCCTTGAAGATGATGGTAGGCTGCTGTCGGTTCCAGGCCTGGACCTGACGCTTGCTTTCCAGTTCAAAATGATGACACCATGTTTCGTCACCTGTGACAATACACGACAAAAAACCGTGCTCCTCCTGATGATAACGTTTCAGATGACTCAAAGACAGCCGGCCGAAGTGGCCGGGCGGTTCTAGGCGCTACAGTCTGGAACGGCGCAACCGCTACGGTCACAGGTTCGAATCGTGCCTGGGGCATGGATGTGTGTGATGTCCTTAGGTTAGTTAGGTTTAAGTCGTTCTACGTTGTAGGGGACTGGTGACCTTAGAAGTAAAGTCCCATGGTGCTCAGAGCCATTTGAACCATTTGACTCAAAGGCAGCGCCATTCCATTACTGCGCTATTCGACGGTCAGTTGGTGGGGAACCCACTGCGGACAGATTTTTCGAAAGTTCAAGTGTTAATGCATTATGGTGTGGGCGGTGCCCACGCCAACACGTCGTCCACAGTGATTCTGCGATTGTTCAAGCGTTCACTTCCGCAACCATTTCCGGTGTGATGACACGATGAGTCTGTCCAGGACGAGCAGGGGCTTCCAATGACTCTCCCCCCTCAAGGAATCTTTTGCGCCATTCCACAACACTTGACCGACTCTCACTCTACTCACCGTAAGCAGCCTTCATCCGTCGATACATTTCACGGCCTCCAACTCCCTCCGCCGTCAAAAATCTAATCACGCCTCGTCATTCCTGCTTACTCGCCTGCACGTTCGGTAGTGGACGATAACTTGTGTGACCACCTTCTCTTCGGCGTGAAATCACAATGGCACCATGCGACATCAAACGGCCTCCACTCGTCAGTCCATCGGCCAATAGATGGCGCCACCGTACCCACATTTATGTGGTGTCACCTTACGTGTAAGGAAAAGGTAGACGCACTGACGAGGTTTCATTTGGATAAACCTCATACTTAATGCATTAATAATTCTGTAAAGTGATCACACGTTTGAAGCTACTTCATACAAGAGAGTTCGGTTCGTCGGTGAATCGGATGTTTGGGTATATACTGGTAAGGCTAATAAAAAACCTTACGTATATGGAAAAGGTAGACGCACTGACGAGGTTTCATGTGAATGTAGCGTACTTATACTTTATGCATAAATTATTCCGTAAAGTGATCGCACATTTGAAGCTATTTTATACATGAGAGTTCGGTTCGTTGGAAAATCTGGTGTTTGGGGTACACTGGTAAGGCTAGTAAAAAACGATGAGTAACAAATACCTGCAACGCCAGGCAGAAGGGGTATGAAAGAAATCAAATGATGGCATGCAAATATTTTACAACCATTCCGTCTTCGTTCGCTCATAACGAAAACAAATCAGTATAAGAACATACGGGAGTTATAAATTTTATTAAATTTAACAGTCTGACTACATTTATTATGAAAATCAGAAATTACAGATGTTATAGAAAGTAGTACCAGCAAGGGCATTAACAAAATTTCGTCAACAAAGTAGTAAAGCAAAACAACGCTACCTATGGCTGCTCTGCAACTGGTGACTGCACTGTCGGCAAACAGACGACTCAGTGAAACATATTATTTCATACAACCGGCCCTTAATTAAACACCCGCTGGAGGATCCCAACAACATTCTGTGGCCCAATCGTTCACATACTGTAATCGTCCCCCCCCCCCCCCCCCCCCCCCAGGCGACTCACAACTCCTTCGTGCATTCGTGCTGGCACACATGGGGCCCCTGCTCTTGCAGTGCTCCTTTCTTTTCTGCGCTGCATGTTTATCCTTCTAACATTCCTTCTCCCCTCCCTTGGGAACCTTGGAGCCATGTCTTGTGTACAGTCAGGGAATCGAAACATGTGAAAGTGTCGGAAGACTTAGGTGGATTTCATTTTTGTCTTTCTCGCCTTTCTTGTTGTCGTGTTCTCCTGTCCTTCTTCCACTTCGGCGTTTGCTTTTCCCCTTTTTGACTTTCTTCCTGACTATGCGCGCCTGAAAGCTATCTCATGCGTTTGTTGCATAAAGAATAACTGGATAATACAAAACTCCCAGCAGGTAGGGCTCACGCATACAGCCTCGGGAAAGGGAGGGGTGATTACCTAAACTGTTCCCTTACCAACCGCCTATTGGCCCCCTGTCTGGAGTTCGAGAGGTGTGATCTGGTGTGTGAAGAGTCACCTGAATGGAGTCTGCTCCCCTCTACGGGTGGTCCCAGGAGAAAGCAGCGCGCCACTGGAGATGCTGGCAATCATGGGGCATTCACCCACGATCAGTACGTCAACTCCATCGACTCAACCTCCGTCTAATAAATGGAAATAGAACGAGACGAAAGACATGACGAATCTGCGAGTTGCACACCACTGCCTCGTAGTATCACTCTCAGAAGAACGTCTGGCATTTTCTACAACGAACGTGTTGGTCGTTGGAAAAGGTATGGATATAATTGTAGGCCTTCTAAAGTCGTGCACACCCTTCTGCAACGGAACTTTGCTTCTAGATACACAGAGCCTTTCAAGCCCAAAAACTGCTTTAAGCCGCGCTCCTCCGTGAATACCCTTTTCATGTAGATGTTCATCGAGCACTGATTTCTTCCTATAGTTTCATATACATTCAGTTGCTTGATAGTATTACTGAGTAAGATATATTACATAGAGCGTAACCACAGTCCATAGGCTTATGAAGCGGGCTAATGCAGAATTACTGCCTACCAACATCCTTTTCTTAACGATTGATATACCTCCTGTCGAAGATCAAGAAAGAGTATGACGTCATCAACGTCAGAATCTTGCATACCGAACCCACTATCAGCATTACATTCATACTCACATGTCTTGTAAAAACGCAGCCAAATTTGTAACATGTGGTAAGGATGTTCATGTGAGATTTGCCCACCTCCTTCTCTTCTGTTGCATCATCACTGGCATCCATGTCCCTTCATCCCGCAAATGCCTTGTGTACCTCGATGAGTGAACCATTCAGGAGATCTGGTTGAAGGAAAAGATACCCTTCAATGTTGTTCGCAAAAGTTGGCTAGCCAGTGGCCTTTCATACAACTATCCGCGAGTTACAGTAGTACTTTTGCCACGTCGACACTCACAAATATGGCCACACTGGCCCCCGAACTCCAGTTCAGTGCTAGGATTGTGAAATCGCCTAGCGATAAGGTGACGTCCTCACCCCTACCCACTAATGAAGCTCAACACACCAAAAGATCTGGGCCCACACTGGTGAAGTAATTTGTGACATAACTAGAAGAACGGAAATTTTAAAGGAATACTATCTAGATGACTTTTTGCGCCCCTCAAGTCAACAAACATCTGGATCCCCCTCTGACAAATGCAAAGATGCTAAGAAGTCGAACAAAGACAAACGTTCGTCCCCTTCTCCAACTCTGAGATAAAACAGTGTCACCACGCGACAGCTCTGTCTGGCTGACCTCCATTTCACATGTGCGAATCACCAGCCTATGCTCCACCCTGGAGTCAGCAGACCGACCCAGGAGGTTAGTGGTACCTCTGAAGAAACAACTGAACAGGATCCTCCAGTCTCAGAACGCTGTAGTAGCACGCAGCCGAAATCTAGTACCCGGCAGCCACCAAAATAATTGTCCCTTATTAGAGAATTTAAGTTTTGACACGCGGGCTTATGACCTCATCTGTTTTGTCCTAATGGCACGACAAACAGACAAACACATCGTAGTAAACAGCGCCTAACCGTTCAGTGCCCCTTGCACCAGCACAGCTTTGCACTGCTGGTTGGTGTCCCGCCTTTGAGTCCACCTCGGCCAAGACGGCGACAACACCACCCTCCGTATCGGCCAGCGGCCTTGCTCCCCCTAGATCTGTCGCAAAATTCAGGCTGAACTGAATGGTGCTCTGCTCGTCACCGCTGAACTTGATAGCTGGTGGTCGGCTAAACAGTACCGGATCCATACACTCAAAATTTTGCAGTTACTCTTATCGCCCTCCGGTCATCACGATCTTACGACTGCTGTACCCATGCAGTGTGGGCTGTTGGTGATATTTAGAGACTAATATGACATGAAGAGTTATCACTAGCTTTCTTTTCAACAGAAAGTTGCAATTACGTACAGGTTGTCAATAAACAAGTTGTTCTCTCTTTGCCTACTTCCTACCATTAGAAACAGCAGTAGTTTTATGGAGGTGTAGGCAGCAGGCACATACCGTTCAGTTAGTCTTAACGTTACGCTTCACCATTAATTAGGACCAATACCTAGATTAGGAAAAGCATTCAGTGACACACATCTAATTCCTGTACGTCATGACAATGCTCAAATTCACTCCGTTCAATATTATCTTTATGGTACTGATCTGTTAGAATACCTGTGGCAGTCGCACTCTTCGGTCGTGGACGTATTGAAAAGGAGACATTTCACAATGCAAAATATACGTAATATGGTAACTTACAACTCAATAAATGCGATACAAAAAAATTCCCGGAAATTAACGATTTTGAAAAAAAGTTACAAGCTCGTGATGTACTTGATCTCGTACCCAGAGACAGTGTATTTTTCAAACAGCTGGATACTACACTACTGGCTTTAAAATTGATACATCACGAAGATGACGTGCTACAGACGCGAAATTTAACCGACAGGAAGAAGATGCTGTGATATGCAAATGATAAGCTTCTCAGAGAATTCACACAAGATTGGTGCCGGTGGCGATACCTACAATGTGCTGACATGAGGAAAGTTTCAAACCGATTTCTCATACACAAACAGCAGTTGACCGACGTTGCCTGGCGAAACGTTGTCGTGATGCTTCGTGTAAGGAGGAGAAATGCGTACCATCAGGTTTCCGAATTTGATAAAGGTCGGATTGTAGCCTATTGCGATTGTGATTTATCGTATCGCGACATTGCTGCTCACGTTGGTCGTGATCCAATGACTGTTAGCAGAATATGGAATCGGTGGGTTCAGGAGGGTAATACGGAATGCCGTGCTGGATCCCAACGGCCTCGTATCACTTGCAGTCGAGATGACAGGCATCTTACCCGCATGGCTGTAACGGATCGTGCAGCCACGTCTCGATCCCTGAGTCAACAGACGGGGACGTTTGCAAGACAACAACCATCTGCACGAAAAGTTCGACGACGTTTGCAGCAGCATGGATTATCAGCTGGAAGGCCATGGCTGCGGTTACCCTTGACGCTGCATCACAGACAGGAGCGCGTGCGATGGTGTACTCAACGACGAACCTGGGTGCACGAATGGCAAAACTTCATTTTTTGGGATGAATCCAGGTTCTGTTTACAGCATCATGATGGTCGCATCCGTGTTTGGCGACATCGCGGTGAACGCACATTGGAAGCGTGTATTCGTCATCGCCATACTGGCGTATCAATCAGCGTGATGGTATGGGGTGGCATTGGTTTACACGTCTCGGTCACCTCTTGTTCGCATTGACGGCTCTTTGAATAGTGGACGTTACATTTCAGATGTGTTACTACCCGTGGTTCTACCCTTCATTCGATCCCTGCGAAACCTTACATTTCAGCAGGATAATGCCCGATCGTATGTTGCAGGTCCTATATGGTCCTTTCTGGATACAGAAAATGTTCAACCTTTGCCCTGGCCAGCACATTCTCCAGATCTCTCACCAATTGAAAACGTCTGGTCAATGGTGGCCGAGCAACTGGCTCGTCACAATACGCCAGTCACTACTTTTGATGTACTGTGGTATCGTGCTGAAGCTTCATGGACAGCTGTACCTGTACAGGATATCCAAGCTCTGTTTGACCGTTATTACGGTCGGAGGTGGTTGTTCTGGGAACTGATATCTCAGGATCTATGCACCCAAATTGCGTGAAAATGTAATCACATGTCAGTTCTGGTATAATATATTTGTCCAATGAATACCCGTTTATCATCTGCATTTCTTCTTGGTGTAGCAATTTTAATGGCCGGTAGTGTAATTAAAACATTTGTGCGCGCCTAACGGAAGGACACAGTCACAGCTTGTCACTTCGTTCTCTTCATACGTCCCAAACTACAATGCCTTACAAAAAACGGGAAGCTACCACAAGGGAAACGGAGACAAAATGAAACTTCCCGGTTTGCGACGATTTTTTTTTTTCTAATCAAAGAATCGGATCAAATTTACGAAGATATTGGTATGACATTTCAATCCTTTGATTCGGATGCGTGCACTCATTAGTTTGGGAAAGATGTTGTAAGGTTGTTGTATGCTCTCCTGATGCAAGCTGTTGCAACTGGTCGCTGATATCCTGAATGCTGGCAGTGGAACGCACTTAGCGTCCGATCTAGCCCTGCACATGTTCTATCGGGGATGGATGTGTGGATCATACTACCCATGGTAGTGCCTCAACATCACGCAGCCAGTGTGTAGTGGCACGTGCCATGTATTGACGACCATTCACCTGTTGACCGTAATTACTTAACATGTGACGCTGTTCACATACCTTATATATTTTACCAGGTCTCGTAACAACCCTAATGACGAACAACCTTAATGAGCTCTGGCAGCCGTTCAGACTTTCACAGCCATTAAGAACTATTCATTTACATTTGCTACCTATCAGATATGATTGCTATAAAGTCACACTGACATCCAGACATGTATTTTAGATACTTCATTTATTTTTGCCAACTTGTTATTCGTATTTCCTTTGTCAAAAAGTGACAATCGGGGCATATACGTAGAGTTTATGAAACAATGCGTATTTAAATAGTTAATATTAATTTACTATGATTTTATTTAGTTGACTTTAAAACAATGCAGAACGTTCTGTACTTCATTTTTTTCAGCGTAAATTTGATCAAGTGTCTAACATTGATTTTCGAGTCTTTTTCTGCAGCATATTTATTTGTTTGTAAATAATATTAGTGACATGTCCTCAAACGACAATTTCCTGCAATCTTAAAAGTTTCTACTGCGATCGAGATATGCGTTGATTGTTCTGACAGCAGAACTTCGAACTTGTGTTAACCACGCCAGTCCACGTACTTCCGTTACACTGACAACCATCTTCAGACAGCAGGTGTATTCGTTAAACCGGGCAGATAACTATAGTGTTTAACTCAGATATGTAGCTTTAAGTACTTCACGATTGCAAGGTGACTCCACTCGTATTCCAGAAGCGCCGTGTTCCAAAATTACAAGTGTTAAACTCAGCCGTTTTTTGAGAGGTAGCTGAATAATCTCCGCTGCAGAGCTCAAGGATAATAATTTTGCGCCCCAGTTTGTCGTGAAGGACATTGATGAGTACTCTCAACAGAAATTCTAACTTTTACGCCAACTGTTTACTTTCAACGGGACTGGAGTGCGCTGAACGATGAGCGTTTGAAACTTTCCGCTGTAGAGAGACCATTGCAACAGACGGTCTGTCGACTTCCAACCGTGGACGATAAAATATCTGGCGAAAGCTTGACGTGATGATCACTCGAACGATCGCAGCTCACATCCCTACTGAAACCATTCTAATAGGATTTCATTCCCCGTTTATTTTGTTGATTGTATCTACAACGAGTTTAGGAACTGTTCCTCGTTTCGGGCGGCTTCTCTGATATAGCTTTATCGTAAAATAGCTTTATATGATTACTCGTAATACAGTGCCTCGACACATGATACTGTTCATTGGTGTTGTCCTGAGAGAAGCAGTGCGAAACTATTACTGGCTTTAAAAATTATTTTTCCAGTGTTTATTAAGCCAGAAATAGTACAATGAGCGAGTAATTCCTCGATTGGCACGTGCTGTCGGTTTACTTTTATATCAGTGATGCAACAGACGGAACTGTAAATAAGAGGCAGTTCAATATGCCCAGTATGAGATTTTCACTCTGCATCGGAGTGTGTACTGATATGAAACTTCCTGGCCCATGAAAACTCTACCCCGGGCCGAGACTCGAACTTTGGATCTTTGCCTTTCACGGACAAGTGCTCTACCGACTTTTCTTTTAGTTTGAAAGCTGGCTATCCCAGCCACTGTTTTCTTGTAGAGAACACAAAAATAAAAGTCTATTACATGACTAAAATTTTACAGATAAAATGATAAGGCAAATAAAAGATCTGTATTGTGTGAAAAGAAGAAGATGTTCCTTATAAAATAAAATGTTCTGCAAAACGTAAATAAGTGGACTTTTTCAACGTAACTTTTCTTTACGTAAATGGTGTAACAATAATAAACTGATTCGTTCAGAACATAACCATAATGGACCACATCCCTCTTCGTGCGCGCGTTCTTCGGCAATCCCGTTGCACCTCACTTTGGTGCCGAGTACATCTTCACGTATGATGGAGGACCTCTCCACTCACTTGGTCCTTTCTTGTTCAGAGTAGTTGTATGTAATAATTACATTAACCTATTCTTCAACCCTGGTTCACCCCAGTTGGGTGGGAGATCAACCAAGACACTCCCTAAAAAAGTAGCGTAATGTTTTCGATGTCTCGGATTCTGCTTAATCCACGAGAGACTTTGATTTAGTAAGGCCGAAAAGTTTAGCACTTTCTTACTGCCCTCTCGTGAATTACTTCCGGACCCAGAATCCAAGTCACTGCGTTCGGGAAAAATGTTTCATATTTGGCAGAAGCAATATCCGCGGTCATATAGCTTGCGGCATTAGGCAAAGGAGGAAGGAGGAAGGTCCGCATATCAGGCGATGCTCATCTATATGCACAGTATTGCTCTGTGGACACAGTGGCGTATCTGTCACGTGAATTGTATGTAACTTGCAACATGTCACATATTTTACTACCTGATACCACAGTGCGCGCGTCCCTATATCAAGGTGTAGGTGGTGCACTGTATACCATACCACTGACCATATGACTGCTGGTTGCCGCCTCTCTACAACATTACTCGTCTGTCAACGAGGCAAAATACCCCCCCCCCCCCCCCTAGTCTTTGAATATCGTCCAGCGAGTGATTGTGCACAGGGATCTCATCCCGCAAACTGACAAGGAACTCTGGTCTAATCTGGAGCGAAGCGGCGATCATTTTGTTCAACATCTGCAGAGGGGTCTAAAAGACAACACCTACCAGCCCCTTTATTCTGGCTTTTGAGGGTGATACCCTCCCAGAGTAGATCAACGTTTTATGTTATCATTGTGATGTGAAGCGATACATCCCACCTCCCATGAGTTTTTAATTCTGGCGTTTTGGGTATATGTCTTCTTGCTGTGTGGTGAATGTGGCCACCCATACCATGAGAGAAGCCCCTCTGCTCCGCCGCCTGTGTGAGCCAACTGCCATGACCGCTACTCTCCACAATCGCCATATTACCCAGTTTACAAGAAATAAAAGAAGATCCAAGAGTAGAAGTACCAGGATCGTCTATCCTATGCTTAGACTCGCCAAACATATGACCCTCTTCATCCAGTGTCGATTTCTTATACTTTTGCCTCTATTACATCCTTTCCCCTTCCTACCTCTTTCTTAACCCAACTCCATCCGCTCTGCAGCTCCCACGCCATCCCGTCCAGGTGCCATTCCCCCCTCCCTGGGCGAAGAAGTGCCCTCCTTCTTTGGCGCCCACCAGTGATGAGGCTCTTCCTCGGAACCCACTGCCCAGCGTCTCCCAGGCCGTAGGCCTGCTCCCAAAACACAGCCAAAGGATTCACTACCTGTGTACTCCAAGATCACCTGGTCTCTATCGATTCTGGATCTAATGGAAGCTTGCTCTCCCTCTGTGCTCTGCCCTCCTCAACCTCCAAAAGAGAAGAAGAAAAAGAAGAAGAAGAAACCTAAGCCCCAGGACAAGGAACCCTGGTACCTCTTCAGGTGTCATCTCCCACTGCGAAACCTGAACCTGACATCTTATTTATGGATGTCACGCTATCCTCGTTGGTGACGATCATTGGCTTCTTAATATAAAACCTGCACTCTGGCCACATGATAATCCAGTGGAATTGCAACGGATTTTACCTTCACCTACTGAAAACACAACTTGTTTCTCTTCAGGAAACGCACTTCTGTGATGATCACTCTCCACCGGTTTATGGTTATCAGATGTTCTGTCAGCAATGTGCTGGCCCTGGTATAGAGTCCGGAGGGATCTACACTTTGGTTTGCACCCATGTCATCAGTGACTGGATACCCCTTAGTAAAAATCTGGAAGCAACAGGAGTAAGACTGTGAGCAATCCTAACAATCACTATTTGCAATGTCAGCTTCCTCCACTTAGGCCACTTGCTTACGTTGAACTGCCTACCTTAATACAGCAGCTCTGCCCCTCTACCTCCTCCTCAGGGACTTCAGTGCACACAACCCCCTGTGGGGGAGTGCTTCTTTGATGGGTAGGGGTCTCCTAATTGACCAACTAATTACACACTTTGACTTGTGTCTCCTCAGTGACGGTTCTCCTACCCACTTCAGTGCTTCTCATGGATCTTCTCTGCTATCAGTCTCATGGTCTCCTCCTCTGCTCTCCTGGCTTCCCTACATTGGTCACTCCATGATAATCTTTGTGACAATGACCACTTCCCAGTGATTCTATCGTTCCACTGCCGACAACAAGCAGACAGGCCCCCACATTTGACATTCTGCAGAGCCAAATGGCATTTATATATGTCAACTGCGCATTTCGGAGGTGGCGTTGGCCGGAGGTCAGAGGCCAACATAGGAGGCAGGCTGAGCTAAACGCTTTCCCCGCCGACAGTAGTTGCGGAACGAGCAGCACAGAGCCAAAACCTGAAACAGTGGTATCTCAGTGGGATTTCCGACCATGGTTGTGTTGGTAAAAGGACTACCTTATGGGACACGAGTGAAGCCAAACCAGCGGGAACTATCTGACAGCTTACCTACGAGGACAGCCAAATACCACGAAAGACAGGATGCCACACAGTATGCGGTCGCCCTCCGCCATGGCAAAGAATAAACTTTTTTTTTATGAGACACCGAAGTAACGAAAACGGAAATTGATAGAGTATCTGGGCCGGCCGGTGTGGCCGTGCGGTTCTAGGCGCTATAGTCTGAAACCCCGTAACCGCTACGGTCGCAGGTTCGAATCCTGCCACGGGCATGGATGTGTGTGATGTCCTTAGGTTAGTTAGGTTTAAGTAGTTCTACGTTCTAGGGGACTGATGACCACAGTAGTTAATTCCCATAGTGCTCAGAGCCATTTGAACCATAGAGTACCTGGTTCAAAAGGGCAGTCTGCACCAAATGCACAGCAGCACAAATAGGCAATCCCGAATACCGGTCACAGTTGTCTTTTCCACACCCTTCATGCTATACTTTGGTGGCGGGATAATGTGGCATGTCTTTCTTGCACTACCGCTCCTAGTATTTCTCTCTGCGTACCACTAGTGATAGCAGATAGAGCGGCGAAAAGACGATGGTAGGATCTGTAGGCCAGTACTTAATATGACTGAGGATGACTTGGATTTCTGATGGAAGAAGAACAAAGTGTCTCATGCGCGTAGTTGGACACCTTTCTGCAGCTGTCAACAGTACCCCTACGACATCACATTCCCGCTGACAAAACTGAGATGAAGGTACGACGTCCCATTCCAGTGGACAACATCCAGATAAAAGTACGACAGCGCAACACATGTGTCAGCCTGTTGAGGCCTGGAGCCGGCAAGTAGCAGCATAGCCTCCTCCTCCCTTGTACTGATAAACACGCCCCCCCCCCCCTCCCCAAACTCAGATCAAAACAGTGTGCAAACCGTTCTGTGTGATCTGCCATCTGTTTACGTTATATTGGGCTTGTGAAGCAAATCTGAATTTGTTACTGTTACGACGATTTGTAATATTTCTTTTTTTCAGCAAGACATTATTTTTGATTACGTTACTCATTTTACTTATATTCTCTGCTTGATACCTCTGTTTTTGGCATTACGCTTATGAAAAAATGAAGCCACACGTACAGAAGCATACACATTTAAAATACACACATTTCAATTTGAAATGATTTGAGTTTTATAATGTTCGTTTTGACACAGGAACATGGTGTGTAAAACAAACAAATACTCAACATCAACATGTAAACACTTGCAGTTGTGCACTGTACGTGGAATTTTGCTGCTTTGGTTTTATCATTTTAGGCCTGCTAAGCAGGAACTCTTTTGTGCTATTTATTTCCTTTAGTGAAAATATTTTGTTTGTTTTCAGGTAACGTAAATTTGTTTTTGCTTTTGTGTAAAGTATATATTCCATAATGTTTCAAGGTCATTTTTACTGATATATATTTATAAATGATCTGGCAATGTTTGCTGTTGTTGTTGTTGTCTTCAGTCCTGGGACTGGCTTGATGCAGCTCTCCATGCTACTCTGTCCTGTGCAAGCTTCTCCATCTCCCAGTACCTACTGCAACCTACATCCTTCTGAATCTGGTTAGTGTATTCATCTCTTGGTCTCCCTTTACGATTTTTACCCTCCACGCTGCCCTCCAATGCTAAATTTGTGATCCCTTCATGTCTCAGGACATGTCCTACCAACCGATCCCTTCTTCTAGTCAAGTTGTGCCACAAACGTCTCTTCTTCCCAATCCTATTCAATACCTCCTCATTAGTAACGTGATCTATCCACCTTATCTTCAGCATTCTTCTGTAGCATCACATTTCGAAAGCTTCTATTCTCTTCTTGTCCAAACTAGTTATCGTCCATGTTTCACTTCCATACATGGCTACACTCCATACAAATACTTTCAGAAACGACTTCCTAATACATAAATCTATATTCGATGTTAACAAATTTGTCTTCCTCATAAACGCTTTCCTTGCCATTGCCAGTCAACTTTTTATATCCTCTCTACTTCGATCATCATCATCAGTTATTTTACTTCCTGAATAGCAAAACTCCTTTAAGTGTCTCATTTCCTAATCTAATTCCCTCAGCATCACCCAATTTAATTTGACTACATTCCATTATCCTCGTTTTGCTTTTGTTGATGTTCATCTTATATCCTCCTTTCAAGAAACTGTCCATTCCGTTCAACTGGTCTTCCAGGTCCTTCACTGTCTCTGACAGAATTACAATGTCAATGGCAATGTTTATGTGTACGAATTTCATTTTTCACACTTTTCTTTTTCTTACGAACAAAAACAAAGTGCAATCTGATTGTGCTATAATATAGATATCGTATGTAAGTGTGGACTTTACGTCAATTTTCTTTTGCTTTTGTGTAAACTAGTTATAAATGGAGCCACCAATGATTTCTGCGCAGCGTGGTTAGATAGTAATTCCGTTGCAAATTTACCCAAGTCAAGATATGATGTTTCCTATGATATGACGAACTAGACCAAACTTCTATTCACTTTCTCTTTTTGTAGATTTTTCCATTAAGTAAAACATATGTACACTGACTGCCACATCTAATAACCACATCCCGCTCAATTGTCAATTATAAGTATCAATGGTATGGTGGTACTCACAAGTATGAATGTGTTAAGATATGTTTCGTTTTGTATATTGTACTTTGTGGATTGAGAACATGTACCATTCAGTCACAGCTCCATTATGCAGCTCATCATAAGACTAACCGAGGTAACGAGCAACTAGGGTAAAAAAATTTTGTGACACTCCTGTATTTAAAAAGTGTATCATACTTTTAGAAATGGAAGCAGGAGGTGATGGAAAGCGTTGAAGCATGAGCTTTGTCTCTTTTCATTCCACACTTTAATATGCAAATTAACTACATTTTGGTATGTGAATTAGAGAAAATTTGATGGACAACTCAGTAACATCTCAGATCGTATCCAGATTGGGGAGATGGCATAAATACATTTTTAGTTATAGTTTCAATATAACAATGATTGTATAGGTAATTTTTTCCCTTATTTCATTCTTCATTTGTTGTTAGGGTTTGCATGTTTACTGGGTAGGTCTCAGATGACTTCCGCGAGCTGTGCCTGCCCTAAAGCAGACAGGACATTCTAACACAGGGACCATCCTAACTCTCTGCTGAGATTCGGAGGTGGGGAAAGTGGAATGCAGTACACAGTCGTGTGGCAATCGCTTCCTGGAGAGACGACACCAGTCAGGCGTCTCAGTCCCAAGTTTTACTTTTCTGGACATCTACAAAACGCTTCCCAGGTGCAAGGACGATTCTTAAACAACATGTGCGACTTTTTGAGCTATTCGTAGGAGGAACATTCTAGGGAAGATAACGAGCTTGAAATCAGTTTCTGAATATAATGGTCACATGATTCAGCCGCCACTGCGGCACTTAGCCCCGTATTTTTGCTTTTTTATGTGTTCCAACGGCACAAAGCCGTGAGCCAGAGACTCCAAAAATAACACATTAAAATTGGCTGAAACATCGCGATGTTGAGACGTTCAGACATTTAGTCACATGTTTTTGGGAATTGGGGCATCATTACATTTGATCGGGCTGGTCAGATTCCCTCCCCCCCCCCCCCCCCCCCGTTTTGTGGGAGTACTACGGCGCAAGCTTTATTTTTTCATTGCCAGGTCAATATATGTAACTTTCTGTCCGGAAATTGCTACTGGAGGCGCAAAATACATTCCCAGAAGAGACGTACTCTGCTCTCTTTCTACACTACTCTGTCGTGGTAGATATTTAATAATTATCATGCATGCGTTTAGGAAATCGTTTCATTACTCTTCATCCTCGTAATTGGTATACTGTACTTTATACAGGTAACAGTAAAGACACTGCCTATTACTGCCCATCCAAAAGACAAAGTTCAACGAAATAGCACTTTGTACAAATTATTATACTATAAACCATAAAATAAATGGATACAAAAAGGAAATAGAAATAAGAAATAAAACAATTGTAGCTAAAGCTATAGCAGAGCAGAGACAGATCATTTCAGTCTCACTCTGATCGTAATGTGACAGTGCAAACATTATCTTCGATATGAGTGTCTAAACCTTTCTATGTTTATCTTTCTCTAAGTAACCTTTAGTATGTGCTTCTGAATGTGTACCTATTGTGCTTGAACTTCGATTCCTGTGTAATTTTCTTTGAACGCCTTCGCCTGTATAATGTTCTAAGTTTGGGTTTCTAATTCTGTAATGTTCTGTAATGTTTCCTGCATAGTGGCTGTCCTATTTTATAAACATGAAATGTGCCTGTGCGACGCTATTAACGTAGAATGGCACAGAATACTCTGAAGAGAATCTTCTGAATCTAGTGGGGAATGTGACTGTGAACCTCTCAACAAACGTGATTTTGTTATTGACTGATGTATAAAATAACATGTGCCGACTTTCCGACTGCTGCCTACAGGGTTGTATGAGGAGCTGTTTATGGTGGTGTGAAAAGTGTGTCTCCAGTCCCCCAGAGTGTTACTGTCAGGAGATCAATTCTGGTGACGCCGCTGTTTCTTTATTCGGGCAGCTCCTCATTCGGCCTCACAAGGGCTGAGCAGAGCGGCCGAGTTGGCTCAGTGGTTAGCACACTAGACTCACTGTCGAGAGGACGACAGATCAAATCCGCGTCCAGCCATCTCGATTTGGGTTTTCCATAATTTCTCCAAATCTCTTCACGCAAATGCCATGATGGTTTCTTCGGAAGGGCACGACAGATTTCCTTCCCCATTCTTCCCTAGTCCGATGGGACAGATGACATCGCCGTTTCGTCTTCTCTCTCAAATGAACCAACCATCCAACCAAACAAGGGCTGAGCAGACACTGCACCAGACCTCCTAACCACAGAAAAAAAGGATGACAAGATACCAGAAGTCAGTGCCGGATCCCTCCGCGCTGAAGGCAGCTATGGAGATGGTTTCGTGTCCAGTAGCTCCTTCAGAACCGCTGGACAGCAGACTTCTCTGCAGAGGGCTCAACAACTGGGCCAATCGCCTGCCTCAGGAAGCTGATCCGCCGCTGGTGACGAGGGCATGGGGGCGAGATGGTGGTGGGTGTGAGTGGGGGGGTGGGAGGGGTCCAGTGAAGTGAAGGGGGAGTTTGGGTGTCCCGTGCTGTTTACTCTGTTTACTCTGAAATGTAGCAATGAAAATCATTTATGGAAAAATATAATTTTACGAATGGAAAAGTACTTTAAATTCTTTAGTATTTTAACTTCTAGCTTGCCTGTCGCTTTGAACATTTTTGGTTTGTCGTAACTCGCACGGAACTTCGTATCCTGGGAAATCAGTAAAGCCTGCACCACTGTCATTTATGCTCTATTTTGAGACAGCAACTTCTGATCTTTTATCGAAATTAGTACGCAACCTGGACACTGATTCCCGTACTGCAGAGTGCGTATGTCGTAGCACCCAAGACAGCTTCCCAACGGCGTACGATTGTGTCTCTGACTATTTTAAGATTGTTCTGAGTCGACAATCGCCGGTATTCTGATAAGCTACAGAAATTTTGTTGCAGGTGTTGACTTCGACATCGAGAGACAAACATGGTATGATTACGAACCGTAAATGTGTAATTTTTTTTATACATTTGAGAATTCTACACTCCTGGAAATGGAAAAAAGAACACATTGACACCGGTGTGTCAGACCCACCATACTTGCTCCGGACACTGCGAGAGGGCTGTACAAGCAATGATCACACCCACGGCACAGCGGACACACCAGGAACCGCGGTGTTGGCCGTCGAATGGCGCTAGCTGCGCAGCATTTGTGCACCGCCGCCGTCAGTGTCAGCCAGTTTGCCGTGGCATACGGAGCTCCATCGCAGTCTTTAACACTGGTAGCATGTCGCGACAGCGTGGACGTGAACCGTATGTGCAGTTGACGGACTTTGAGCGAGGGCGTATAGTGGGCATGCGGGAGGCCGGGTGGACGTACCGCCGAATTGCTCAACACGTGGGGCGTGAGGTCTCCACAGTACATCGATGTTGTCGCCAGTTGTCGGCGGAAGGTGCACGTGCTCGTCGACCTGGGACCGGACCGCAGCGACGCACGGATGCACGCCAAGACCGTAGAATCCTACGCAGTGCCGTAGGGGACCGCACCGCAACTTCCCAGCAAATTAGGGACACTGTTGCTCCTGGGGTATCGGCGAGGACCATTCGCAACCGTCTCCATGAAGCTGGGCTACGGTCCCGCACACCGTTAGGCCGTCTTCCGCTCACGCCCCAACATCGTGCAGCCCGCCTCCAGAGGTGTCGCGACAGGCGTGAATGGAGGGACGAATGGAGACGTGTCGTCTTCAGCGATGAGAGTCGCTTCTGCCTTGGTGCCAATGATGGTCGTATGCGTGTTTGACGCCGTGCAGGTGAGCGCCACAATCAGGACTGCATACGACCGAGGCACACAGGGCCAACACCCGGCATCATGGTGTGGGGAGCGATCTCCTACACTGGCCGTACACCTCTGGTGATCGTCGAGGGGACACTGAATAGTGCATGGTACATCCAAACCGTCATCGAACCCATCGTTCTACCATTCCTAGACCGGCAAGGGAACTTGGTTCCAACAGGACAATGCACGTCCGAATGTATCCCGTGCCACCCAACGTGCTCTAGAAGGTGTAAGTCAACTACCCTGGCCAGCAAGATCTCCGGATCTGTCCCCCATTGAGCATGTTTGGGACTGGATGAAGCGTCGTCTCACGCGGTCTGCACGTCCAGCACGAACGCGGGTCCAACTGAGGCGCCAGGTGGAAATGTCATGGCAAGCCGTTCCACAGGACTACATCCAACATCTCTACGATCGTCTCCATGGGAGAATAGCAGCCTGCATTGCTGCAAAAGGTGGATATACACTGTACTAGTGCCGTCATTGTGCATGCTCTGTTGCCTGTGTCTATGTGCCTGTGGTTCTGTCAGTGTGATCATGTGATGTATCTGACCCCAGGAATGTGTCAATAAAGTTTCCCCTTCCTGGGACAATGAATTCACGGTGTTCTTATTTCAATTTCCAGGAGTGTATTAACTGTATACCTGGAAGTGTTGGAGACATTTGTGTTAAAATATTTGGGAAGCGACTTCTCTCGCCCAAAAGTTTCCATTGAAGTAACTAGATATTACTCAGTCATAATTTAACGTCATTTTACTGGGGAGGGAAGTTAAACCGCGTGCCTGGAACGCTAGTCAGTCTGTAACTGGTCGGGGCATATTTCTGTGACAAACTGTTGAGTGGAAAATAGTTTTAATGTTCTGCTTTCCCATCATTTTGGCAATGTTGGCTTTGGGCAGCCCTGTCTGCGGAAAGAATTCCAGGTGATTGGTTTCCATCTTCTGCGTTGTTTCGTCTTTAGTTTTTTTTACTCAGATGGAGGACGCGTCTCATATGGGTCGCTGAGTAACCGTTCTTGCGAAAAGATTCACGTAGACGCTGTAACTCGGTAGCAGACGTTCCTTTTCGCATGTGGCTCGCGCACTCTATGCCATGTTGGTGAGCGCAAATTTGTGTTGCGCAGGGTTGTGGCAGTTTTTGGCGTTTAGGTAAAGGTCCTTGCTTGTGTCTTCTTCCTATAAACATAGTATCCCAGTGTTCCCTCGATATTCTTCTTTATCACAATGTCTACGAACAATTAGCACCGGTTTCTTCGGGTGCAGTTCATGGACCCTTGGGTTCCAGGTTCGATTCTTGGCTGAATCAGAGAATTTCTCTGCTCGAAGACTGGATCATTGTTTTGTTATTTCTTCTCATCTTTATCGACGTGCCAGGTGCCGAATAGACGACACACATGCACTAGGCGGAGGAACTGTTCAAGACAGAATGCCCCAGCCAATAACGCCCCGGTATCATTTCATTTCGTCTGTTTCCTTCCACCTTCATGGTGAACCTAACGTTGTCTATGCTTTTAAGATGGAATCCTTCGAGGTTTTCTTCACCAGGCCAAATCACGAAAGTATCGTCGACACCTTTAGCACCACGTGCACAGTTTGAGACCTGTTTCTTCAAAGTGTTCCACATACAGTGTGAGTGACGAAGATATGGAAATATTTTAATATGTTATTCTACAAGCAAAACTAAAGAATAAATTCACACAAACATAGGTTCGCAAATTTTTAGTTACGGAGTTATTGCTAATAAAAGATTTTGCCCGAAATTTAGCAACTTCGTTAATATGAAGCCATCGCAAAACCGTAGGAGGTTAAAGTAACGCACCATTTCCATGTATTTTGTTGTTACTGGTCTGATGAATCTCATAAAGCACGCACGGCACAGCGGACACACCAGGAACCGCGGTGTTGGCCGTCGAATGGCGCTAGCTGCGCAGCATTTGTGCACCGCCGCCGTCAGTGTCAGCCGGTTTGCCGTGGCATACGGAGCTCCATCGCAGTCTCTAACACTGGTAGCATGCCGCGACAGCGTGGAAGTGAACCACATGTGCAGTTGACTTCCCAGCAAATTAGGGACACTGTTGCTCCTGGGGTATCGGCGAGGACCATTCGCAACCGTCTCCATGAAGCTGGGCTACGGTCCCGCACACCGTTAGGCCGTCTTCCGCTCACGCCCCAACATCGTGCAGCCCGCCTCCAGTGGTGTCGCGACAGGCGTGAATGGAGGGACGAATGGAGACGTGTCGTCGTCAGCGATGAGAGTCGCTTCTGCCTTGGTGCCAATGATGGTCGTATGCGTCTTTGGCGCCCTGCAGCTGAGCGCCACAATCAGGACTGCATACGACCGAGGCACACAGGGCCAACACTCGGCATCATTGTGTGGGGAGCGATCTCCTACACTGGCCGTACACCTCTGGTGATCGTCGAGGGGACACTGAATAGTGCACGGTACATCCAAACCGTCATCGAACCCATCGTTCTACCATTCCTAGACCGGCAAGGGAACTTGCTGTTCCAACAGGACAATGCACGTCCGCATGTATCCCGTGCCACCTAACGTGCTCTAGAAGCTGTACGTCAACTACCCTGGCCAGCAAGATCTCCGGATCTGTCCCCCATTGAGCATGTTTGGGACTGGATGAAGCGTCGTCTCACGCGGTCTGCACGTCCAGCACGTACGCGGGTCCAACTGAGGGGCCAGGTGGAAATGGCATGGCAAGCCGTTCCACAGGACTACATCCAGCATCTCTACGATCGTCTCCATGGGAGAATAGCAGCCTGCATTGCTACGAAAGGTGGATATACATTGTACTAGTGCCGACATTGTGCATGCTCTGTTGCCCGTGTCTATGTGCCTGTGGTTCTGTCAGTGTGATCATGTGATGTATCTGACCCCAGGAATGTGTCAATAAAGATTCCCCTTCCTGGGACAATGAATTCACGGTGTTCTTATTTCAATTTCCAGGAGTGTATGACGCATTCATGCAGTTTCAGCTAACGTAATTACCATAATTTTTCCAAAATTTAATTTCTACAACTTCTGTTGAAATCTTTGAGCAATTGTCTCGAATTTAGAAAACAAATTGCGGCAAGTAGTTAATAAATTAAAATTTTTATTAAATTACTTCTTTGCTTCTCTCGATTTCCTGGAAACCTACTGCAGATACAGGTATAGGACATGTTTTATTAGATTCACCAGATCAATAACAACAAAATAAATGGAAATCATCCTTTAACCTCGTACAGTTTTGCGATGGCTTCATATTAGCGACGTTGATAAATGTCAGGCAAAATCTTTTATTAGCTGTAACTCGGTAATTTAAGATTTGCGACCTATGTATGTATGAACTTTTTTTTTTGCTTGTAGAATAACATATAAAAATATTTGCATATCATCATGAATCACACTGTATAGGTTAGCGATGCCTGGCAGTAGAGGATGGCGTGACGAGCCCGTTTATCTCTTCAGAAAAGTTTCGACCACACTGGAAGTAGATGGTGCTGAGCGCGAGTCGAAACAGCTTCGTCGCGTCACTGGTGAAGCGACTCTCTAGTAATACCATGAATCGTCCAGCAGTGCTGGTGCGAAAAAAACCGTGACGTCATCACTGACAAGGTTCAAAATGGCTCTGAGCACTATGGGACTTAACAGCTGTGGGCATCAGTCCCCTAGAACTACATAAACCTAACTAACCTAAGGGCATCACTCACATCCATGCCCGAGGCAGGATTCGAACCTGCGACCGTAGCAGTCGCACGGTTCCGGACTGCGCGCATAGAACCTCGAGACCACCGCGGCCGGCTCACTTACTAGGAAATCACTCTTCTCCAGACCTATCACGTGAAGCATTTTCACAAACTCTTTCGGGTTTTTGGTATGGTGTAGAAAGTGACTCAAAAGATGTTTTAATAGCTGTGCCCGATGTTTGCCGCTGCCAATCGTTAACGAGTTTGTAGTAGTTAGTATCGGACGCACTGGAACTACCACTTGGTGTATATTCAGGAGGCCATTAAAGCCGTAGTGGTACTGGTGATTTGGGGCACAGAAGACTGATCATACCCTTGTCCTGTTGACGAGTGATACGGTATTTCTCGTCATAGCTAATTCTTCACTTGCTTATATAACAAATCCATTGCTAGACTCTCAATCTTCTGCTAGTAGTCGTTTGACTATAACAGTGTACGTAGCCTGTTTATATGTTTGTGTGTTGGCAGCGCTTTAGGCTGCATTAATATCACTGACAGCTCTGTGCGCCCTCTGTAAGAGACTCTGTGGCTGGTCGGACTCGCAGTTAGAAGTTAATAGTTAGCAGTAATAGAGGTTAGAAACAGTGTTAGCGCTAGTGGGCGGTCTGGACGTGTGTTCGTCGTGAAGATATTATACTGGTTGGACATGGATTGTAAAATAATGATGGAATTATTGACGATTATATAATTTTTTGAACTGGATGTCACATGATTAAGGTAAAATCTGCTAAATATTGTTAGCTCTGCGACAAAATCTTTCCTTTGCTAAACCCATGCCTATTAGTAGTTAGAGCCTACAGTAGTTAGAATCTTTTTATTTAGCTGTCTGTATACCTGCTGTATTTGCTGTAGTTCGTGTCATGAAGATTTTCTACGAGATAAGTGACTTATGAAATGTATGGGTTATTGTTAGGACTTCTTCTACTTCAGGGCCATACTTTTGTGTTAAATGTCAGATTGCGTTTTTATATTGTGGGTCACAAATTAATAGAATAAGTTTCAACTGCATTTGTCAGGGAACATTCTGCAGGTCAGTTTTAAAATGATAAAGACAAGCAAAGGGACCGTACGTTCAGTTTCACTCAGTAGTTTAAGCAGGTTCATTTGCATTAAGCAATTTAAGTAGTAATGTAGAAGTTTCACCATCTCAGCTTTTTTTTTCAATTTAAGGAAACGTTTATATTTAGAAGTTCAACAGCGTTGCCACAATGCCTTTGTCAGTTTCTGGGACCGTCTCATTGCCCCCAAGGAGGGCAATATAACCCTATGTTGTGCCTTTGAGACTGTTGTGACTGACAATTCGCAATTTTTCACTTCACAACTTTTATTGATTTAAGTTCACAAGGTTTATGACTCAACACACAAACGAAAGGTATCAATAACTTAAAAAAAGTCTTCTAACTGAGGCAAACAGAAGTTCACTTCTTATTTTCCACACAGGTTTGTGGTAACTCTCACACACTAGTAACAATCCATTCCCGAGACGAATACGTAACTTTCGACGGTTGCAGTACACGAGGTCGGCATGCGGCGTGAACTTAAATTCGGGCTTGGTTCTAGCCCCTAAATAGCTGTCTCCAGCGAATCAGATTTCGTCGCAGTGATACTTCCTGCAGGCCGTGGCTTGAGCTACCCCTGCAGGAAGTAGTGCTCGGAACGTCTGTTTCCATTATCTTGTGAATAAATAGCCGGTGTTTACCATGGTGCTTTTAGGTACGCCTTTGGTGATAGACAACCTCGGCCTCTATGCTGTTATATGGGTTGCCGGCCCTCAGGGGCTACGTTGGCTCCAGTATAGCAGAGATACTGCTTTTTGTCAGTTTGGCTTTGTAAAGAACCCTGCAGGTCTCTATTCTAATCTCTTGGACGGTTTCATAGGGTGCCTATGAATGGCTTGCTCGACATTGCTGATGTAATTTACTAGGAAGTGGAGCCACATCCAAAGTTTTCACATAATGGATGTTGACGTCTCACCCAGTCAAATGGATTACAGGTCTTTAAAAACTGGTGCCGACATTCCCCAGGCTAGCCACTGGAAGTCGGTGATACTCGCTGCATTGTTTCGCGGCAGCTTTCCGCTTGCAAAATTCACTAGTTCCAAATGTGTGTACATCCACGCACTTCCACTTGCAGGAAGAGAGACTGGAGGAAAGGGGCAATCGCAATTTTGGCTGGTTCTGTCTTAGTGGCATGGATTTTTTCCGATGATAGGGCTGAAGTAGCACGCTACAGAATGCGTTTCGTCCTCTTCGTTGATGGGATATCGCAAGTAAGACAACTGTGACACCACCTCCTTACCCCAACACATCTGTAAGAAAGCCGGGCTGCTGACCAGCCTTCCTTACTTCACTCACAGCTTTTGCAGCATATCTGAGCTGTGTTGTATCTCCTCACCATAGATCTCCTTTCTATGAGAACGCAGGGATTCTTTCCGAATTTCCTAGACGAAATCGTCTCGGTTTGTTTATTAGCCGAGTCGTGCTGTCGCGTTCACACAACGTTTCAAAGAGTTTTCTACAAGTGACAGTTAGCTGAGGTGTTGGGTTCATGTCCAGCTCGTTCCACTTCATACACTGGACCGCAGACGTCTTTACCGAAGGCTCAACGGATGACTGGTGGGGGGATCCGATGGGGCCCTGAGGGGGTCCGGACGTCGAGACCTGCTGCTGCCTGTCGATTGGGCCCACCGCCGCTGACGCTGTTGTTACTCTCAGATAACTGCTGTCAAGACAGCGTCCGCCACATAAGCAAGTGAAAAAGGAAGCTTGTGACATTCCTCGATAGCTCGGGACTGGACACTCAGGAACGGCATCCGGACACTCTTGGCAACTTACAACGCCATGGTAATAAGTTAACAGTGCGTCCCTGCGAATGTACTGGGCAGGTCAGAAAAAAGGGAGACGGAAACATACAATAAGACTGTACAATATAATATCATTACGCTCATTTTCATTGGCAACAGAAACAATTACAACAGGTCTTTATGAGTAAACGATGTAACTAAAACACTTTCGTATATTACTCGGAAGAGAGTTGAAAATTGGTGCCACTAAAATCAGATCAATAACACACACTTTTCACACTTGTATCAGACTCGTCTGCGTGGAAAACTTTCAATACTTGTATGAAGAGGTAACACTACTGAGACCTGCTGCTGCCTGTCGATTGGGCCCACCGCCGCTGACGCTTAAAAAAAAGTAAAGAAAAGAAAATTAGAAATTAAACACTTAATGACTTGACAGCGACACGTCGGTGTTCTTGCTTTACGTATCTTTCTTCGTAGCAGTTCTGCACTGAACTCGAAGCGGAGACGATGTCATTGGTATAACACTGAGAAGCGTGCAAAAGTACCGAAGCTAAGTTGAACAAAATGTATGAAACACGTGAAAAGTGATGTTGAAACATGTCATTTATAAGAGAATTAAGATGATACGACGTCATTTTGAATCCAGTGGTCGTCTCAAGGGGAAAGAAATCTAGAAAACGGTGCCAAATAGCACATCAACTTCTGATGGAGACACGACGGATAAGGACAAGAAAAAACTTGTCTGAAGGAGCAAATGAAAATGTGATGTATTTCTTCCTTTAATTCCATCTCAAGGAATGTGATATTAAATTCAGAAATGGTCACTTTTCATTGTTGTGCATTTATAAACTGGTTCTTAAATCAATATTTTAACGAACTGTGAAAGGGGAACGTACGAATCTTTCTCCTCCCCCCCCCCTTTCCACCCACCAAAAAGATTTTATTCCTGTTGACAAAGTGTGTACCGCACGACTAGGAATGCAACTCTCAGACGTTTTTGAAAAAATCTTGTTTGAAAATTTAGGCTTGCTTATATGCTTTGTATGATCGCTGGCATTCAACGAGTTCGCAGCTCAGAGCATGCAAAACATAATCTTTATCCTGAAAAAAATGATTTTTTTATAAGCATATTTGAAATAAAAAGGCGATGCACAAGGAACTCTGAATCAAATCAATACCGTCATTTTATTTATATTGTTCTATCTACATTTTTGACAACTATAACAGCACATGTAACGCAGGCCGAATTTTTGTTGTGCATGGTTTCTTCAATGTGTATATTGCTAAACAAATCAGAAGCCGGCGTATTTCATTCTGTCGCTCTTCACCTGATTTACTTCAGAATCTACGGACCGTGTATTCAGCGTGAAGTTGCTATAGTCACGAAAACGCATATTTTGTTTGGCCTCTGTTGACCGCTCCACCGCAGCTATGCGCTGCTTTCTCGCATGTTTCAGTGAAAACTGGACGACGGACATTTATCAACAGGCGGTACAAGTTCTCCGTCTGCTTTCTGGTACACCAGCATGGGGTCAACCACCCACTCACTGTCACTCATCTTAAGGCAGCTGGAGGCCGTGCCCCATTACCACTTTCTCAGAGCTTGAGCCGCCCTAAGCTGCCTATTGTCGCTTCCCTTCGCCACTCCCCAGCTGGCCACGTTCATCTCTGAATACTTTCCTGGGATAAACTAGCCTCCAGTAAATCGACGCATTTCCACGAAGTTTTCATGTCGTGTGAATTACTTTAAATCACCCGACATTAATTATTCCAAAACGTCCATACTATACCTTCTACAAGATACATTGTGCCTTGTCAGTCATTTTTGTTCAGCGCCACTGTTCGCTCAACGTGAGTTAGGTGATCTTTAATGACTTCGTGTAAGGGGCATAGTTCTTGCCATCGTACAATGTGATCATTTTTTTAATTATGACGTAATGGGATGCTAAGTGAACAGTAACAACAAAATGTAAGGGACACTGGATAGCTATAACGCACCAGTAGACCCAGAAGAAGGCCGCTGCAACCGTGGTCGAAACGTTTGTTTCTCTGCAGCAGTAGTTTTATACATTATGACGCGATATCACACACAGAAAACTTTTATTTCGATTGTCTTTTCCTGTTTACGTACGTTGAAGGCCTGCTCGTGCCCTGCACATGTCAGTACGAATCAGATCGGCGAAGGCCTCCTCGTGAGCTAAATTCTAAACACAACGCCGCAAAAATATCAAACACACTGTAGAGCTGTGAAGCAAGGACTGGTCGCGCAGCCTCCGCACCTCAGGCTGTACGCATGTGGCCGGCGCCCACCGTCGTCCGTCCCTGGTTTCCGATGAGTCGCGCCTGCGTGCCATTAGCGCTTCGCTGGCCGCGGCGCCTGGCAGTTGGACGGAAGATAGACGGTCGGATGCCTGCAGTTCGAGCCGCCCGCTGCCCTCTGCCCGCGGCCTGCGGTGCTCTGAGGCGGCCCGCAGCCAGATTTGGCCAATCAGCGCCAAGTGCGCGCTCTGACCAGCGGCAGCGCCGACGTAGCCTTCGACAATCGCCACGGTTTCACTCGAACCGTTCCCAGTGCAACGAAATTTCGCATCTCTTCTGACTCATCAGTATAAGTCGATGAAATCGCTATTGAGTTCCAGATATACATCCTTATACAGGGTATTACAAAATGGTACGGCCAAACTTTCAGGAAACATTCCTCACACACAAAGAAAGAAAATATGTCATGTGGACATGTGTCCGGAAACGCTTACTTTCCATGTTACAGCTCATTTTATTACTTCTCTTCAAATCACATTATTCATGGAATGGAAATACACAGCAACAGAACGTACCAGTGTGACTTCAAACACTTTGTTACAGGAGATGTTCAAAATGTCCACCGTTAGCGAGGCTGCAAGCATCCACCCTCCGTTGCATGGAATCCCTGATGCGCTGACGTAGCCCTGGAGGATGGCGTATTGTATCACAGCCGTCCACAATACGAGCGCGAAGAGTCTCTAAATTTCGCACCGGGGTTGAGCAGACAAGAGCTTTCAAATGCCCCCATATATGAAAGTCAAGAGGGTTGAGGTCAGGGGAGCGTGGAGGTCATGGAATTGGTCCGCCTCTACCAATCCATCGGTCACCGAATCTGTTGTTGAGAAGCGTACGAACACTTCGACTGAAATGAGCAGGAGCGTCATCGTGCACGAACCAGGTCTCGTACTTGTAAAGGCACATGTTCTAGCAGCATGGGTACAGTATCCCGTACGAAATCATGACAACGTGCTCCATTGAGCGTAGGTGGAAGAACATGGGGCCCAATCAAGGCATCACCAACAATGCCTGCCCAAACGTTTACAGAAAATCTGTGTTGATGACGTGATTGCACAATTGCGTGCGGATTCTCGTCAGCCCACACGTGTTGATTGTGAAAATTTACAACTTGATCACTTTGGAATGAAGCCTGATCCGTAAACAGAACATTTGCACTGAAATGAGGATGACACATTGTTGGATGAACCATTCGCAGAAGTGTACCCGTGGAGGCCAATCAGCTGCTCATAGTGCCTGCACACGCTGTACATGGTAAGGAAACAACTGGTTCTCCCGTAGCACTCTCCATACAGAGACGTGGTCAACGTTACCTTATACAGCAGCAACTTCTCTGGCGCTGACATTAGGGTTATCGTCAACTGCACGAAGAATTGCTTCGTCCATTGCAGATGTCCTTGTCGTTCTACTTCTTCCCCAGTCGCGAGTCATAGGCTGGAATGTTCCGTGCTCCATAAGACGCCTAGCAATTGCTTCGAACGTCTTCCTGTCGGAACACTTTCGTTCTGGAAATCTGTCTCGATGTAAACGTACCGCGCCACTGCTATTGCCCCGTTGCTAATCCATACATTAAATGGTCATCTGCCAACTCCGCTTTTGTAAACATTGCACTGACTGCAAAACCACGTTCGTGATGAACACTAACCTGTTGATGCCACGTACTGATCTGCTTGATGCTAGTACTGTAGAGCAATGAGTCGCATGTCAACACAAGCACCGAAGTCAACATTACCTTCCTACAATTGGGCCAACTGGCGGTGAATCGAGGAAGTACAGTACATACTGACGGAACTAAAATGAGCTCTAACATGGAAATTAAGCTTTTCCGGACACACGTCCACAAAACATCTTTACTTTATTTTTGTGTGATGAATGTTTCCTGAAAGTTTGGCCGTACCTTTTGTAACACCCTGTATAAAACACACAATCACATTTAAGTCACGATCTAGAAATGGAACTGTCGATATACGAAAAAATAACGCTATAGCATCTTCATATTTTCCTCACAAGATACGTCATTCGGAGTCTCTTTACAAAAGCAGTAGAAACGACTCAATTATTCTTCTACAAATTTGTGTGAAACAGTAAAAAATTTAAGGAATAAATGCAAAAAATCATCAATCACTAGAGACACTGAGTCGCAAAGGCACATGAAACGAAGAACTTTACTAGCCTTTGGAAAAATCCTTTCCCTGAACTATGTTGTGTCATTGCAGTTACGATTCAGAGTTTGGTGAGGGGGGGGGGCAGTCCACATCTGTTGCGTTTACACGGTGCCATTCGTTTTCTCTTCTCGCAATGTTCAAAAAATGGCTCTGAGCACTATGCGACTTAACTTCTGAGTTCATCAGGCGCCGAGAGCTTAGAACTAATTAAACATAACTAACCTAAGGACATCACACACATCCATGCCCGTGGCAGGATTCGAACCTGCGACCGTAGTGGTCGCTCGGTTCTAGACTGTAGCGCCTAGAACCGCATGGCCACTCAGTTCGGTCCTCGCAATGTGACCCTTCACTTCTGTCTCTATATAAAACTGTCATGTTGACCATTTCTTCATTCTATTAGGATCTAGGGAAAATTTATCTGCTTGACAAGAAGACAGCGCTATACAGAACTCTAAAACTACAATTGGCTATCGTAGACTAGAATAAGTAGGTGTAAACTATTGCCGCCTTCCTAGTCCTTTTCGTCAGTTGGGATTGTACTGCGTTCCCTGTGTGGTGGGTCCACTGCATATCTGTCGGGCGTTGCGCGTCATAACGATCGTTTTCTTTACTTATGCTATCAGTATCTTACTAAATTACCCTAAAAAGAAGAGAACCGTCTAGGAACTGACTGAGGATATACAAAGGTCCGACTAACCCACGGAACATTTTTGTTCTCTGTTTCTTAACAATAAAAAGTGTTTGTAGCAAAACAGACTGTCAATGCATAATTCACATTTTACTCCAAGACATTTGATTTGTAATGTGGAACAGAAGCATTTTGTAAAAATAAAGAAAACAGTATAGATTTATCATAAAGCGCTGGAAAACGCAGTTTTCTCACAGGAAGGTAAATCAAGAAAACTACTAAACAATAATATATCAGACTTCGCTTCAGTACTTACTCTAACTTATGAAAAACATGTTTCTGCAATTGATAAACAACTTCATGATTTACCAATAACAGAAGCAAACGCTTTGAAGCAAGATAAAGAATGTTCTACTGAGTACAAATTAACATCTACATCTACAAGGAAACCCTACAGATCACACTTAAGTGGCAGAAGGTTCATCGAAGGACCTTCACAATAATTCCCTTGTTCCACTCTCGAACAGCGTTATTTCTGATTTCCCTCATTTTATTATGGTGATCTTTTTATCCCTATGTAGGACGGCGTCAACTACACTACTGGCCATTAAAATTGCTACACTAAGAAGAAATGCAGATGATAAACAAGCATTCATTAGACAAATATATTATAATAGAACTGACATGTGATTACATTTTCACCCAATTTGGAGGCATAGATCCTGAGAAATCAGTACCCAGAACAACCACCTCTGGCCATAATAACCGCCTTGATACGCCTGGGCATTGATTGAAACAGAGCTTGGATGGCGGTACAGGTGCAGCTACCCATGCAGCTTTAACACGATACCACAGTTCATCAGGATTAGTGACTGGCGTATTGTGACTAGCCAGTTGCTCGACCACTATTGACCAGACGTTTTTAATAGGTGAGGGATCTGGAGAATGTGCTGGCCAGGGCAGCAGTCTAACATTTTCTGTATCCAGAAAGGCCCGTAAAGGATCCGCAACATGCGTTCGTGCATTATCGTGCTGAAATTTAGAGTTTCGCAGGGATCGAATGAAGGGTAGAGTCATGGGTCGCAACACATCTGAAATGTAACGTCCACTGTGCAAAGTGTCGTCAATGCGAACAAGAGGTTTTTTTTTGTTTTGCCGTTTTAGGGCGCACAACTACAGTGGTCATTAGCGCCCAGACTAAGTTTTGAATGCACTGCGAGGCACAAGGTTAAAACAGCAACTAAAAAGGACAACACTATAAAAGGCACATTAACAGGCAAGGGATTAAGAGAAAACAGCATAATCAAATGTGCTTGGACAGGTTTGTGAAGTGGATAGAAGGATGAACGCAAGCAGCTGCTCCTGGGTCATCCGCTTAAATTTCATCCAGAGTACATGGCACGCCAAGATAAATGCGCAGTGTTTTAAAATTCGGACAGGACGTAAAAATGTGGCGTACCGTCAGCAATTGCCCACATGGGTAGGACGGCGCCGGCGCAGACGTCAGCAGATGGCACTGGCTGAACCGGCAGTGTCCAATCCGTAACCGGGCCAAAACGACCTCCTCCCGCCGAGAAGGGCGTGAAGAGGTCGTCCAAGCCGTGGGGAGAGGTTTCAAGGCCCGAAGCTTGTTTTCAGTAAGTATAGGCCAATCGGCATGCCACAGCGATAAAATGCGCTGACAAATGAACCTGCTACAATCTGATGAAGCTGTCCGAGGCTGGAGGACCACAGCCTTGGCCGCGGCATCTGCAGCTTCCTTCCCAGGGATACGGACATGGCCAGGAACTCACAGAAAGGTAACCGGAGGACCGTCGCCCGCCAGCTGCTGAAGAGAGCGTTGGATCCGGTGCACGAAAGGGTGAACCGAATACGGATCACTGAGGCTCTGGATGGCGTTCAGGGAATCTGAGCAGATGATATAAGCAGAATGTCGGTGGTGGCAGATGTAAAGAACAGCCTGATAGAGGGCAAATAGCTCAGCTGTGAAGACCGAACAATGGCCATGGAGCCGGTATTTGAAACTGTGTGACAATAAAAGAACACCCACCGTCATTGGTCTTAGAGCCATCTGTATAAATGAAGATCGTATTAATGAAGTTCGAACGATGTTCGACAAACCGCGAGCGGTATACCGAAGCTGGGGTAACCTCCTTTGGGAGCGAGCTGAGGTCAAGGTGAACGTGAACCTGAGCCTGGTGCCAAGGTGGCGTTTGGCTCTCGCCCACTCTAAAGGTTGCAGGGAGTGGAAAATCAAGCTGCTCAAGGAGGAGACGAAAGCGAACTCCAGGGTGTAGCAGGGCAGATAGGTGACCGAGACGTGTAACCAATGGCACCCCATACCATCACGCCGGGTGATACGCCAATATCAGTTCGGCGCTAGCGGCCGTACGAAGCGGAGGTCCGATACTTCCGCCTGTGCAGCATATGCGAGTGTTTGTTTATTTGTGAACTTAGCGTGCGAGCGGGCTAGTAACGACGATCATGGCGAGCAAGTACAGGAAAACTACATTACCATTCAATTTCTGCGAAAACTACGAACGACCAAAGGCTTTAGCAGTGAAACGATTCACTCGAGAGGAAGTCAAGATACCGCCAAACGATATTGTTGGAACTCACCTGTCCGTCATTAGTCCCACGGTGTATGTTAAGATGGTAAATGACGCGGCGTGTGAGAGAATTCTACAGGTGAAAAAAGCAGGTCTCCGATTTTGTCATGGTGACGGGAATGTCGGCACGGTCTGGGTGTACGGACAATACGTGTTTTTGAGCTGCCATTTGATATCTCGGCAGACGAAGTTATCGAGGCTTTTAAACTATACGGCACGGTACATGGTCACACGGCAGAGCGCTGGACCGAATTCGCCACGTACCCCGTTCTTAACGGAGTGCGACAGAACACTATTGATCTTCAGAAGCATGTACCGTCGTATCTGACAATTGGTGGTTGTCGGGCGGTGGTGATTTACGATGGTCAACCACGTACATGTTCTGGCTGTGGCCAGGAGGGACACCACAGGTCGAACTGTATGCAACGGCGGCTTACGCAACTGCCTTCAGATGTGCGGGAGCCGTCGCCGGCGATGACAGTACTACCGATCACCTATGCCAAAGCCCTCACTGCGTCCGCTGATGACCGAAAGACACAGCCCCGGTGGAAGTTCCCGATGGCACTCTCCGAAACCTTGTAGCAGACGTCGGGATAACAGAGGATGCTGCTCCATCGAGCATACAATCTACGGCGACAACATCAGTTGACACCGAACTCCTACCAAGCACACCGATAGTACACGAAGCAGTTCCAGCCACTACGGATGCTGTTCCGTCTGGAACGCATCCTGTGACGACAACACCAGTTTCGACTGAACTCTCGCCACGTACAACGATGGGACTCGAAATACTTCCAGTTCCTACGGATGCTTCTCTGTCGGGCAGACGCGATTCCCTACAATCTGTGGACACGGAAGGAAGGTCACGCAAACAACTTTCTCGAAAAGGAGGAAACGGCGGCGTCGCACGACATCTACTCGGGATGACTCCCCTTGCCCCGACGACGATGTGCCTGTGGACCAACACGACACAACAGCCTCTACGTAACAGGATGAGGCAATGGAAACTGTTCAGACCGGCAGTGGTCTGTCACATTAACGGTACAGGGACGTGGTGATGCTGAAGAGGAATCACAGTTAGTTGGCTCTCCAGACGCAGATATTGTGGCTATGGACACGAATATATGACTGCCTGAAAAGAAGTGGTATAACAATATTGAGGAGGCGCCGGACGTCATACAGAGGCAGCCGGTACTCACGGCCTAATAATTGCTGAAGGTGAAGGGAGAGAGGCGAGAGAACGTCTTCAAACTCAGCCCCCAGCGCCGAAGCAGGGAGATATTGTTGCACCTCGACAAAGTGGGATTGAACGCCATGCAAACCGTATTGCGACATTAAATATAAATGACGTGCGTTCACCGACCAAAATACACCTACTGAAGGAAACGATTTGGGCTCCTGATGTGAATTTTGCTTTGCTGCAGGAAGTCCACATAGCTGCACTCCCATACATCGCGGGTTACCCACCCTTTTCGTCACATGGAGATCACAATGGGAGTGATTTGGCAGTTTACGTGCGAGATTCCCAGTGGAAAACGTGTGTTATCTTCCGTCGGCCAGGGGAATGGCTGTCACGACGTTTAGGACATGCATCATCAATCCTTATGCACCGTCGGGAAATAATCGGCGGCGGGAAAAGGCGCGATTTTATGCAGAAGACATTGCCCCACTATTCCATGAACGTTATAATAAGTGGTGGCGATTTCAACTGTGTTATCAGCCAGAAAGACGAATGGCCGCTAGCAGACATCAGTCAGGACTTTTCGAATAGTTGTCAACGAACTTGTACTTAGTGACACGTGGGAATTACGACGTGGAGGTGCATCGGTATACACCTATGTGAGAAGTCATTCGGCGAGCAGATTAGATAGCATTTATATCTCACGGGCTCATGCAAATGATGTCCAGGACGCGGAACGCTGGCCATTGGCATTTTCCGATCACAGCGCTTACATCTGTACGGTGATTCTTCCCCGTAGAGAGGTGTGGAAAAGTAAGGCCCCGTGGAAACTAAACATTCAACATGTACATGATCCTGAATGCCGTCAACGGATCCTTGAGATATGGACGATGTGCGAGCGAACGGTATGCGACGATGCTTGATTAGTGGCTGACTTGTGCTTAACCGGCGCTTCGCCGTACGTTCATCTCATATAGCAGAGAGATGGCAGAATGGCACCGCCGTACGACCGACTTTTATTCTGCAGCGCTGCGCGACCTGGATGATGGTCCGCCGGGACAGGACATCTGGATCGAACGCAAAAGGATAAAAGCTAAACTAGTGGCTTTAGCTCGGAAACATCTTCAGGGAACCATGGTGCGCGCCAGATGTCACGATACGATTCCTTCCATGCACCACGTCGTGAATGAATGAAAGCACCGACGACTCGTTTTGGCACGGGAATTAATTACCTGCGAAGACCGAAGAGTGACGCGTCAAGTGGACATTGTCTCAGCATTTGTCGACCATTACCAACACATCTATCGGGAAGAGGCAGCCCCTGTCGATGACCTCGACCGTATAGCCACGCACGTCTCCCGTACACTGACGGTGGGAGCCGCGGGAACCTTACTGGAAGACATTAGCTGTGAGGACGTACATGTTTCGATAGCACAAGGTGCGTTGAATCGGTCCCCAGGTATTGATGGGCTTCCTGCTGAATTTTCGCAACGAAATGGCACCGCCATGGATGGAAATGTACAACTAGATGTTAAATTCCGATGCGCCTATTCCACCGGCTTTTAAGAAAGGCCTCTTGGTGCCAGTACATAAACCGAAGCCAGGGATTACGGTCACACATTATCGCCCTATAACCGTGCTTAATGCCGACTATAAGATCTTTGCACGGTTGCTAGCGGCCCGACGTCGTGTGTTAATTCGTAGCGTTCGCTCTCCAGAACAGACGACATCACGTGGATCAGTGATTGTGCAAACAGCTACTGGCGAATGCCGTGATGTGATGTGATAGCGCTAGCGGAGGAGTGCCGGCTTAAAGCGGCGATGGTGGCGGTTGATTTTGATAGAGCTTTTGATAAGGTGTGCCACAACTATCTGTACGCTATAATGGAACAAATGGGATTTCCAGACCGTTTCACTGGTCTCATTAGAAGGATTTATGGGGGCGCACAATCCTTGGTACAGGTTAATGGGCGTATAGCAGGGCCCATTCAAATGCGACAATCCATTCGCAAGGGCTGCCCTCTTCCGATGCTGCTGTTCGCGATAGCGTTGGAACCAATAATTGGGAGGCTAACAAATTCTCTTTCTGGGATGGACCTACGGGGCTATACCTTCAAATGTCGTGCCTATGCGGACGACCTCCTGCTTCTCGTTCGTTCTGAGGAAGAGGTGAAGACGGTCCTTGAACTGTTGTTGGACCACCGTGTGACGGCGGGTAGTGCAGTGAACATGAACAAATCGGAGGCAATGCCGGTTGGAAGAAATCAGTCCGTTTCCTTATGTGCAACGATTCCGTTATCTCGGCATAGACTTTACCTCATCTGTAAAACATACTGCGGCAGTTAACTACCTACCTATTTTACAGACAACACGTACCATGGTCCGACATCATCTCCTACAGGGCATTGATCCTTTTGCAGCGAGTCGAGTATCTGAACACTTATGTGGTTTCTCGAATGGTGCATATTTCGCAGATCCTGCCCCTACCACTCACACTCGGATATCGACTTCAATCAGCACTAGGCTATTTTGTGATGATTGGGTTGCCCCTCAAGGTGCGGTAGGCAACGCTCAGTCTCCCTACGGACAAGGGGGGACTCGGACTTAACGAATGTTCACTGCCGAGCGACGGCGCTCCTTCTAGCTACGATGTACAAGCAATGGCGTAGCGGGGGTGATCCCCTTACATCACGTCTACTTTATCTCCTGGTTCCAGCGCCCCTCACACCTCCGGTGGCAGTGGGTAACATTACGCGACATTTTGCGCATGTATCAACATTTATAGTGGAACTTAATTATATCAGAGACGAGCTTCCGCGCACGAGACCGTCATGCTCGAAGGATTTCTATGTTTGGCTACAATGACGGATAAGTCGTAATGTCATTGAACTCAAACACCCCAGGTTGCATTGCCCGAAGATGTGCACCAAAAATTGCTTACCATCTTCGTTCGTTCTCTGTCACCTGTGGCAAGTTGAACACCAACCAACGGCTCCATGCAATTGGACTAGTGGACACTCCACTATGCCCGAAATGTCGCCAAGTGGATGACGACCATCACCGCTTAACTTGTATCGCAGTGGAAGAAGTCTGGCTCCTAGGAATACATATGTTTGCTTGCTACCTCCGTGTGACCCTGCAACATATTACACCTGCTTCCTTTTAACATCTGGAGAGTGACTACTTTCCGGTGGCTAAATTACAGTCGATTGTCTGGGTCAAAGGTTGGACGATCGCGTACCTCTATGGGGATGCTGCCAAGTCGCGACTTGACTTTTGCTTTTTCTTGCAGCAAGCCCACAATGAGGTTCATAGATGGTCACACAATCGAAAAACCTTTGCCAACTATCTTCAGGCAGTCCTCGACGCCCCACGCAGTTGGCATGTGTCAAGTGCAGTCGGTGTGCACGACTGACAGCTGATAATGAACCTCACATTTCTCTCACCACTCAATATGCAATGAACATACTATACCATGAGATGATCTACATGTTTCCTTTTAACAGAGTGATCTTTATTGAAAATAAATAAATTAAAAAACCATCCCTGTTCCTTTAAATTTGTGATTGGCACTAAGCGATAAAAGAAAAGCGATCCAAGGCGCTGCAGCAATGAACTGTGCGGCTGGTCAAGGCGGAGGTTCGAGTCTTCCCTCGGGCATGGGTGTGTGCGTTTGTCCTTAGGATAATTTAGATTAAGTAGTGTGTAAGCTTAGGGTTGATGACCTTAGCAGTTAAGTCCCATACGATTTCACACAGATTTGAACATTCTGAAGTCGCCAAACACGGATACGACCACCATGATGCTATAAACAGAACCTGGATTCATCCGAATAAATGACGTTTTGCCATTCGTGCACCCATGTACGCCGTTGAGTATGCCATCGCAGGCGCTCCTGTCTGTGATGCAGCGTTAAGGGTAACCGCAGCCATGGTCTCCGATCTGATAGTCCATGCTACTGCAAACGTCGTCGAACTGTTCGTGCAGATGAGTGTTGTCTTGCAAACGTCCCCATCTGTTGACTCAGGTATCGAGACGTGGTTGCACGATCCGCTACAGCCATGCGTATAAGATGTCTGTCATCTCGACTGATAGTGATACGAGGCCGTTGGAATCCAGCACATTTCATGTTGCCCTTCTGAACCCATCGATTCCATATTCTGCTAACAGTCATTGGATCTCGACCAACGCGAGCAGCAGTGTCGCGATACGATAAACCGCAATCGATATAGGCTACAATCCGACCTTTAGCAAAGTCGGAAACGTGATGGTACGCATTTCCCCTCCTTACACGAGGCATCACAACAACGTATCACCAGGCAACGCCGATCAACTTCTGTTTGTGTGTGAGAAATCGGTTGGAATCTTTCCTCATGTCAGCAAGTTGTTGGTGTCGCCATCAACGCCAACCCTGTGTGAATGCTCTGAGAAGCTAATCATTTGCATATCACAGCATCTCCTTCCTGTCGCTTAAATTTCACCTCTGTAGCACGTCATCTTCGTGGTGTAGCGATTTTAATGGCCAGTAGTGTAAATACCTCCGCGTCCGCTGGAGTAAGTTGATAATTTAAATTTCGTGAGAAGATACCGCAGCCATGAGAAACGTCTTTGTTCTTATGATATCCACCCCAAATGCTGAATCAAGTCCGTGACAATCTCCCCTATTTCTCGATAGTAAAAAACGTGCGACTCTTCTTCGATCTTTCTCGATGTATTCCGTTAATCCCATCTGGTAAGGACGCCACACTGTACGGCAGCACTCAAAAAGAGGAAGCGCAAGCATAGTGCAGGCATATTCTTTATCACATCTGTTAAATTATGTAATTGCTCTGCCAATAAAACGCAGTCTTTGGCTTGCCTTCCCCACAACATTTTCCATGTTTTCTTTCCAATTTAATATGTTCGAAGTTGTAATTCCTACGTATTTAGTTTAATTTACGGCCTTTAGAGTAGACTTTTTTATCTTGTAACCCAGTTTTAACGGATTCCTTTTAGCACTCCCGTTTATGACATCACACTTATTATTTAGTTTCCGTTCCCAATTTTCGTAGCATACAAATATCTTTCCTAAATCGTTTTGAGAATTGTTTTGATCTTCTGATGAGTTAACTAGACGATAAAAGGCGGCATTATCTGGAAACAACCGAAGACAAGTACTCAGATTATCTCCTAAATCGTTTATATAGGTAAGAAACAGCAGATGGCCTATAAAACTATCTTGGGGAACGCCCACCAGAAATCAATTCTGTTTTACTCGACGACTTTCCGTCAATTATGCGAAATGTGACCTCTCTGACGGAAATCACGAATGCAGTCACATAACTGAGACGATATTCCATAAGCAGGCAATTTCCCTACCGCTCGATTGTGTGGTGCAGTGACAAAAGCCTTCTGCAAATATATAAATACGAAATCTATTCGAAATCCCTTGTCAACAGATCTCAACACTTCGTGTATATAAAGAGATAGTTGAGTTTCACAAGTACGATGTTTCTAAATCCGTGTTGACTGTTTGTCAAAGGACAGTTCTCTTTGAGGTAACTCATACTGTTCGAATACAAAATATGTTCCAAAATCCTGCTGCATATCGCTGTTAATGATATGGGCCTGTAATTTAGTAAATACTCCTATTGACGTTCTCGGATACTGGTGTGACCTGTGCGACTTTCCAGACTCTGGGTACGAATATTTCGTCGAGCGAGCGGCTGTATACCATTTTTAAGTATGGGGCTATTGAATCAGCGTACTCTGAAATGAACCGAACTGGTATAAAGTCTGGACCAGAAGACTTGCTTTTATTAAGTAATTTAAATTCCTTCACTACTCCGAGGATATCTAGTTCTAAGTTACTCATGTTGGCAACTATTCTTGATTCGAAGTCTGGAACATTTACTGAAGGAATTTCGAAAGCCTGTGTTTAGTAACTCTGCTTTCTCAGCACTGCTGTCGATAGTATTTCCTTTGCTATCGCGGAGGGAAGACATTGATTGTGTTTTGACCGCCGGCACAAACTATAATAAGCATCTCGCATTGATGTCCGCGCTAAATTTCGAGCTCTGAAAGATCGACAAGGATTTAGCGTTCATTTAAATTCGGTTTGCTTTCCTCGTTGTTTCTGCAACAGTGTTTGGCCATTTTTGTGTACCAAAGGAATCAGCTCCGTCGTTTGTTAATTTATTTGGCATAAATCTCTGAATTGCTGTCGATACTATTTCTTTGAATTCAAGGCACATCTGGTCTACACTTACGTTGTTATTTTATTTTGGAAGGAGTGGAGATTGTGTCTCAGATAGGCGTCAAGTGAATTTTTATCTGTTTTTTTGAGTACGTATACTTTTCGGTTTTTTTTTCTTAATTGGGGGACTACAATATTCATTCTCGCTACGACAGCCCTCTGTTCGCTAATCCCTGTATCCGTTGAGATGCTCGTTATCAGCTCAGGATTATATTTTGCTAAGAGGTCAAGTTTGTATTCATAACCGTTTACTATTCGCATGGGCTCATGAACTAACTGCTCGAAATAATTTTCAGAGAGTGCGTTTAACACAATATCGGATGACTTTTTATGCTTTCCTCCGGATTTAACCATGTATTTTGGCCAACATATCGAGGGTAAGTTAAAGTCACCGCCAACTACAATTTTATAAGTCGGGCAAGTGTTTGAAAATAAACTTTTCTCTGAACCTTTCACCTGAATTGGAAGGTCTGTAAAAGAACCCGATTATTGTTTTATTCCGGTTGCTAAAACTGACCTCTACCCATACGAACTCAAAGGAACTATTTACTTGATCTTCGCTAGAAGACTAAACTAACAAGCCACCGCAAATTGTGTCTAGCCCATCCATTCCGATCACCGTTAGGTTCTTCGCAAAGATTTCGGCTGAACTTATCTCTGGCTGTAGCCAGCATTCATTGCCTACAACGATTTGAGCATAGTGCATTCTATTTTACTTTCCCAACACAGCTACGACAATTTACATCTGTTACACCGATGGATCCTGTAATAACGTACTTCCTGTTTGACCTGCACTCTTTGAGACTGAAGCCCTTTTTATATTTCCCCGAGACCCTCTAACCTAACAAAACTGCCAAGACCACGCCACACAGCCCCTAGGTGTAGTAGGCTCCTGACCTATTCAGCGGAACCCGGACCTAACCATCCTACGGCGCAAGTCGAGGATCTGCAGCCAATACCGTCGCAGAAACGTCTGAGCCTCCGATTCAAGCCGTGCTCTCAGCTCTGTACCAAAGTTCCGCAATCAGTCCTGTCGAATACGACACAAACGGTGAGCTCTTCTTTCAACTTGCAAGCAGGACTTACAGCGTTTAACACCTCTGTTACCACTCAAAATCAGAGATAATCTCTTCTCATCCAAAGTGACACACATCATTGGTACCGACTTGAGCCACCACCTGCAGTTGGTTGTAGCCTGTCCTCTTCATGGCATCCGGAGGGACCTATCTCATGACTGGAATAAATCCACCTGATATAGACACAGAGTGCACATTAGCTTTCTTCTCCTCTTTGTCAGTCATGTCCCTAATGAGTCCTATAACGCATCTAACAGTGGAGCTCCAAACTACCAATAATCCCACCCTCTATCATAGCCTGGTCGTGTAGGCTGGGAGGTCCCTTCTGAAACACGACAAGCGGTTGCATCTGACAGATCTGACCTCAAGCGAGGGGTCAACCCCGTGTGAGCAGTAACTGGACTGGTCACCACTGTGGGCCGATCGGTGGACTCAGCCGTGCTTGACGTCCATTGGTTCCCCAAAGCCGGCCCACAACAGTGATGCCCATCGATAGCAACTTCAAGCTGCGTAATCGAAGCCATCACTGCCTGGCGCTGAGCGCTAAATGCCACCAAGTTGGCTGGCATCCGCACACAGCCATGACAGTCCTTACCCATACTTAGAACCGTGGAAAACTACACTACACAGACAAACAAGAACAATCGACGAGTGCTACGGAACTCTACTGTTGATACGGAGGAAAATGCAATAACTGTGTCCAATAAATTAAATTAAAACGCAGAGATTCAAAAACTGAACTACCAAAGGACATGGTTGAGACTAAGTAATTCGCTCCTGGTTAAGAACTCGTAAAATGTAACAAAATAGGCTACTTACCTACTTGTGCCTCAGCCGGTTGCTGGTGCCCGACTAGATGACTAACGCCAGCAAGCGATCACTAGCTTACAAAACAAACGAACAAACTACTATCGACAAGCGCTACGGAATTCTACTATAGACACGAAGGGCGAGAACTCCGTCCGATACGTTAGATTAACATGCAGAGATTCAGAATTTTAAGTATCAAAGCACACAGGTCAGAATAAATAATTCGCTCCTGTTTAGGAACTCGTAAAATGTCACAAAATCGGTTGCCTCCCTGGGGCCGGTTGCTGCTGCCTGTCTGGCTCACCAAACGCAACCAAGTTATTTGTCATGTTGAGTAACAGGCGAAATGGTTAGGTTTCCTCAGAATGCTTACAGAATTTCTGCACAATTGACTCAGTATTACTAGACGTTCAGGCATACGACAGACTTCTTCCGCAGAGCGGAATCGAAATTCATAGATTGCTGGTTTTTGATTAAAAGGCTCTTTATTATAGTGTCGACTATTCCTTTTTCGAGTTCCTCATGCTACAGATTCAAAGTTATCATCCCCACTTTAACCATGAAAAACTTTGTTGAAAATGGTGTAATGACCACATTGATTTTCGATCGTTCCTTATCAAATTGCTGTTATACCATCTTTTTCCCATATCATATGTGAGTTATGTAACTTAGTTGCTTTCCTTTATCCTTTTCTGTATTACTTCCATCAAAAACTAATCATTTCTTTCTTATTCATGCATGATACAGTGACATGCTGCATGGCTGTCATATTGCTGCAACTTGATGATTCTCATCAGGGCCAGTGAATAATTTAATGTGTCAGGGATCAAATATTGAACTGCAGCCGCAAGAGATTAGTAATAAGAAGTTTCTGTCTTTGATTGCCATTAGGTTACAGATGTGGAAAGGTAGGTGGACGTGTGCTGTTCGGACGAAGGCTGCTCGCTAAATGTGGAACGGAGTTGAAATGGTTCAAATGGCTCTGAGCACTATGGGACATAACATCTGTAGTCATCAGTCCCCTAGAACTTAGAACTACTTAAACCTAACTAACTTTAGGACATCACACACATCCATGCCCGAGGCAGGATTCGAACCTGCGACCGTAGCAGTCGCGCGGTTCCGGACTGAGCGCCTAGAAGCGCTAGACCACCGCGGCCGGCTGGAACGGAGTGATCTCGCACATTGTCATACGTGATGGGAATGACACACACAATTTGTGCGTTGATTTTGATGCCTGAATTACTATTTTATGCTTGCAGTCAATGGTGCAAAATTTAAGGAACCATCCTCATTAGCACTGCTGGACGCTACAAGTAGAACGCAAATTTTTCAATTTCTAATCCATTTTTTTAGTCATTCACTGCTCAGTGTTCAAATGGTAGATGTGTAAAACCCACTTTCCGTTGCAGTTTTCGTTAAACATTACAAGTACGATTAGTGCTCTAAATTGTTTGGTTCGGCATAAAGATTCATGCCTGCTCCGTAACTAAGATAGTTCAGAGCTTAGCTGCCACTACCTATAGGACCAGTTGCTTTCATTTTTCACCACCCACCACTTAAAACATGTTCCAGAAGAACCTAAATCAAACGTAAATTCATTGCCTCCCTACATAACGCTGTTCGGGAATACGCCGTTTCGGATTCACCTTCGAGCCTTTGCTTCTGTGGCTGTTTCCCTAGGCCACTTAAGGTAAATGGGGGAGGATGATTTCACTGGAAGATACGCACTAGGTTTTCTTCCCCATTCTTCGCGCTGTCAGAGCTTCAGCTGCGTTGCTAATGACCACGTCGACGAGACGTTAAATCTTAGTCTTCATTTTTGATGCAAAGTAATTTCGGAGTCCCACCACCACTAAGCTGGTCTGTCTCCATGATGTAGTAAATAGGGGACACCCTTTCCTTCTACACCAAGCGGAGTCAACCTCATTTTTTCTACCGCCCATTTTTGTGTCAATGTTACTAGAAAAATTCCAGCCGCCGACCGGTTCCACAGTAATGCTGATCCATAAAATAGGGAAGTAACGTTGTAAAATTTATAAAGGAGAGTCACAGAATGATAAGGTATACAATAATAAGTAATTACCAAACAATTTAAGTCAACCTTTTATTAACCCTGGCGAAAATGTTTTTAAAGTCGCTGTCGGAAGCCGGCCACCATGAAAGCTGGAAGGCCCAGTTGTGGATGGTAGAGAGCAGGTTGACCACCACTGCGCTAGAGCAATGTGGGAAAAGACTAATTCTGTGAACTGAAGAGAGCTGTCAGCTCCTGCATTAACAGTGGTCCTGTCTCGGTGCGCCTGTCTCAGCAATAAACCATCCCGTATCTGCACTCCTGTGGGCGGAACACACAACGTTGGACGGTCGTTTTCTTTGGACTCGGGGCCGCAGCTGCCACGAATTTTTTTAATGAATTGGTGTCGGCTGTCGGTGTTAGTTTACGCGCAATTTCACAATTTCGGCTCATAAGTCGGTACATTTATTAGTACCAGCAGGAAAAGGTGTTTGGAAGGTTCAAAAATGGTCAAATGTCTGAGAAATCTTATGGGATTTATTTTGCTAAGGTCATCAGTCCCTAAGCTTACACACTACTTAACCTAAATTATCCTAAGGACAAACACACATACCCATGCCCGAGGGAGGACTCTAACCTCCTCTGGGACAATTGGAAGGTTCACTCAGCCGGAAAATTAAGTTATTATCATAGACTGAAACGCGACTTTTGTCCGTCTTTGGACCTTCCTTGACGCCACGAAAAATCACACTCCATGCCGTGTGCGTGAGACAAACAGCAAGACGTACTGCTCTGCAGGAATAATAGCAAACGTTCATTAGAGGATCAGAATAAATTGTCTTCAATGTTATGCATGTAAAGTCACTTTAGAAAAGGGACGCCAACGTCGCTTTGACTAGCGGGACAAGGTCAAACTCCTCGACAGTGAATAACTACGTGACCAGGAAGATTCCGAGGTCAGGCCCTGACTGTAATAAGTACAATGAGAGACAAAAAGATTGCCTACCCTGAGTATTTTAAGAGTGCAAGAACAGAGCACTGCGCAAGCCCAAGACCAGAACTGCTTGTATCCACAACTCCGGCAGTCTGTGGCGCTTCGGCTTGGTTTTTACATGGTCCAATATGAAACTATATAATAGCTAAGAGACAGTATATGTCGAGATTCATTGTAGTTTAAGTCATCGTATCATTTCTTTTGAAATCGTTATTACGGGATAGCTGCGCGGTCTAGGGCACCTTGTCATGGTTCGCGCGGCTCTCCCCGTTGGAGGTTCGAGTCCTCGCTCGGGCATGGGTGTGTGTGTTGTCCTTAGCGTAAGTTAGTTTGAGTTAGATTATGTAGTGTGTGAGCTTAGTGACCGATGACCTCAGCACTTTGGTCCCATAGGATCTTACCACAAATTTACACTCATTATCATTCGAGCACGTAGAAACGGTTGACAGATAAGAACTCCAGGACCGTAGGATTACTACAGCGACGAGCGTTTCACACCTTTTTCAATGTCCGAGTGGACGACCGTCTGCCATTAGCAGCGCAGCAGCTCGGACCTGTTTACGTCCCGGCTTGGAAGCTCTCGAAGAAAACGCGGTGTTTACCCCAGCGGTACTCGCGTGTGATACTTGTTGAAACGACAGAAACGGCACGTACGTTTCCAAAAACTGCGCTGCAGTTCGCGTTCTCTGATGAATACACATTACCAAAGCATTCTAAATTGAACGTTTCTTGAGAGATGAGGTGCTTAATAATTATACGGATTTCAATGGAATTCATTTATCCATCGAGAGCAGCACTGTGTATGCTAAAATGGTCGGCGACGCAGCATTTGTAACGATCATAGGAGGCGCCAGGCGACCATTCAAATGAAAGCCATATTACAGACGTGTTAGTGGCACATGCTGGCCTCGGCGAGCGTGCGATGCGAATCCTCGAGCTGCCCTTCGAAGTACCTGAATCACCGCTAATTGAATCACTCCAGCTGTACGGCAGAGTAATTAGTAATGCAGCCGAACGCTGGGCTCGTCTTAGCACATATCCAGTGCTCAGCGGTGTTTGTCTGGTGAATCGCCCTTACAAAACATGTGTCCTAATATTTAAATCCAGGCGGCTGTAGAGCAATTGCAGCGAGGAGTGGCCGCGCGGTTCGAGGCGCCATGTCACGGACTGCGCGGCCCTCCCGCCGGAGGTTCGAGCCCTCCATTGGGCTTGGGTGTATATGTTCCTCTTAGCATAAGTTACTTTACGTAGGGAGTGGCCGAGTGGTTCTAGGCGCTTCAGTCCGGAACCGAGCTGCTGCTACGGTAGCAGGCTCTAATCCTGCCTCGGGCATGGATGTGTGTGATGTCCTTAGGTTAGTTAGATTTAAGTATGTCTAAGTCTAGTGGACTGATGACCTCAGATGTTAACCTTTTAATGCAAAATCTAGCTGATCAGCTACAGACTTTATTTCTTCGATGTAGCTGCTAGTAGTTCTTGATAGCGAGCGTAAATGGCAGGAAGAACTGAACAAGTTTGACAGTCAGGTGTGTGGATGTACTGCCACACGTCTGTTTTGGCGGAAAGTAGAGAATTTTTTTGGTGTTTGTGTACCGATTTGTGGGTTTGCAACTTACTTTTTTATTTCGAAAACGTAAGTAGATACGGTGTAGACAGTTAATTCGAGTGTTTTCACGATAGAGTTGAAATTAGGTCTGTTTTTGTGTTTGTAGTGGTTGTCAACAATAATGCTTTATTAATTGAATTAAAAATATTTTCAATATTTTTTTGGTAATATAGGCACTATAAACTAAACGTGATAATTTTTACAGCTTGAAATAAAAAATCATGCATTTTAGGGTTACGTCCCATAGAGCTTAGAGCCATTTGAACTAATTTTCGATGGCCTCAGCAGTTTGGTCCCATAGGACTTCACACACATTTGAACATTTGTGTAGAGCCATTATCATCTATGGTGGCCAATCCCAGCCGTATTTTCGATGCGGTGGTGAAGGGCATCTTCGATCTGAGTGCATGAAGAGGGAAGTCAAACTACTCAGCTGGGACCTACCCACTCGGGAACCCCCGGGCCAACGCCGACATACGCGTTTACTCTCCGCGAGGAGGTGACACCATGATCGGAGCGTATACTCGAAACAACACCGCAGATGACGCAGGAGCCGACAGGTCACAATGATGTTGAGATGGCTCCTGCACCATTCAAGCCCCAGACGCTGCTGGTGATTCATATCGACGACCACCACACAACAATCGACAGGGCAACTGAGATGGAGAGGTCCACAGACTCTGCGGCAATGGTGATGCAACAGGAACCAAAGGATTCAACAGCATCAGAGGTCGAGACCGGGGTGCGTAAACAACACTCAACGACCCGTCGCAAGAGGCGCCGTCGCCTCGACTCTGGAGGTTCGTCCCCTATTCATACTGAGACATCTGACGACGCTGCCACATGGACCAACGAGGCGCCGTCGCCTCGACTCTGGAGATTCGTCCCCTCTTCATACTGAGACATCTGACGACGCTGCCACATGGACCAACGAGGCGCCGTCGCCTCGACTCTGGAGATTCGTCCCCTCTTCATACAGAGACATCTGACGACGCTGCCACATGGACCAACGAGGCGCCGTCGCCTCGACTCTGGAGATTCGTCCCCTCTTCATACTGAGACATCTGACGACGCTGCCACATGGACCAACAGCCACCGAAAGTTGATGGACAAGTGCATTCAGGCAGTGAAGTAATGTCGTGTCGTTCCGGCGATCCGTCTCCTCAGATGTCCATCGACCCTTCAGCAGCGCAGGATGATGCTGCGTAAAGTGCACGAATGCTGGACGCCAGTACAGCCATCAACGTAGCTGGCCTGAGCAGGACGACGATATCACCAGTGTGGCTCCTCCCCTTGGCGAAGACTCGTATCTCTCCTCCACAATAAGCGCAACTGAAGCAGCAGAAGGAAGTCGGACGGTCAACCTTCTGAGGACGTGTAATGAGACCACCGACTTCATAGATATTCGCCAGTTCAGCATTGTGAACGAATGACGGGTGCGTAGACCTAAGCATACAAAATATGGACAGTTAAAGTTACTGCTGTTAACCGTAGAGTGCATGACAAGCAACAGCTTTTCCAGGATCAGCTGTATGCTTCAGGTGTCGATGTACTGACGGTGCAGATAATCTGTACTGCTGCATTGCAGGACGTACACGGCTACATCTCGTACACGGCGCCACACTCAGACAATGGCAGTGGAACGGCGGTAATGGTACGCGAGGGGATGCCGGTCCAGGACCTGGCTTACATACCTCCGGCACGGGGACTGGCGATAACATTTCATTGAATCCATTTACTCCCCATCCGGCACATATAACAGACGAACATGTGAGAAATAGTATTCGGAATGGACCGTTCCTTTATTTACGGGCAGTTTCGATCATTTACCGGTGGATGGAGATTTCAGTTGTGTATTTGCTCCAAAGGATCAAACGCCAAACCGGCTGTCGTAAATTACAAATGATGTGCTGGGAAAAGGACTTATCCGACATATAGGAGGAAATCCATGAGACTCGCGAGGGATGTATGTTTTCCACTAGTCTCCTGGCCTACGAAATAAGGTTGTCGATGCTGAACGATAGCCGACTGCCTTTATCGACCATCTAGTTCATCTGTGTACCATATCCGTTCCTCAAAAGCACGTATGGAGAAGCAGCAGCACATCGAAATTCGTCACTGCTGGCGGATCCCGAATTTCGTCATCAAATCGAGGATGTATGGGGGATGTGGCAACGCCGCATCCCAGATTTCGAGTCAGTGTTTCACTGGTGATTAATGTGTGCTAAACCGATGATACAAAGAGCTCTTACAATACGGTCGGGATAAGACGAGATTCCCTCCCACTGAACCATGTACCTTGCCGTTGGTGGGGAGGCTTGCGTGCCTCAGCGATACAGATGGCCATACCGTAGGTGCAACCACAACGGAGGGGTATCTGTTGAGAGGCCAGACAAACGTGTGGTTCCTGAAGAGGGGCAGCAGCATTTTCAGTAGTTGCAGGGGCAACAATCTGGATGATTGACTGATCTGGCCTTGTAACATTAACCAAAACGGCCTTGCTGTGCTGGTACTGCGAACAGCTGAAAGCAAGGGGAAACTACAGCCGTAATTTTTCCCGAGGGCATGCAGCTTTACTGTATGATTAAATGATAATGGCGTCCTCTTGGGTAAAATATTCCGGAGGTAAAATAGTCCACCATTCGGATCTCCGGGCGGGGACTACTCAAGAGGACGTCGTTATCAGGAGAAAGAAAACTGGCGTTCTACGGATCGGAGCATGGAATGTCAGATCCCTTAATCGGGCAGGTAGGTTAGAAAATTTGAAAAGGGAAATGAATAGGTTAAAGTTAGATATAGTGGGAATTAGTGAAGTTCGGTGGCAGGAGGAACAAGACTTCTGGTCAGGTGACTACAGGGTTATAAATACAAAATCAGATAGGAGTAATGCAGGAGTAGGTTTAATAATGAATAGGAAAACAGGAATGCGGGTAAGCTACTACAAACAGCATAGTGAACTCATTATTGAGGCCAAGATAGACACAAAGCCCATGCCTACTACAGGAGTACAAGTTTATATGCCAACTAACTCTGCAGATGATGAAGAAACTGAGGAAATGTATGATGAGATAAAAGAAATTATTCAGGTAGTGAAGGGAGACGAAAATTTAATAGTCATGGGTGACTGTAATTCGTCAGTAGGAAAAGGGAGAGAAGGAAACATAGTAGGTGAATATGGATTGGGGGGAAGAAATGAAAGAGGAAGCCGTGTGGTAGAATTTTGCACAGAGCATAACTTAATCATAGCTAATACTTGGTTCAAGAATCATAAAAGAAGGTTGTATACATGGAAGAATCCTGGAGATACTAGAAGGTATCAGATAGATTATATAATGGTAAGACAGAGATTTAGGAATCAGGTTTTAAATTGTAAGACATTTCCAGGGGCAGATGTGGACTCTGACCACAATCTATTGGTTATGAACTGTAAATTAAGACTGAAGAAACTACAAAAAGGTGCTAATTTAAGGAGATGGGACCTGGATAAACTGAAAGAGGTTGTAGAGAGTTTCAGGGAGAGCATAAGGGAACAATTTACAGGAATGGAGGAAAGAAATACAGTAGAAGAAGAATGGGTAGCTCTGAGGGATGAAGTAGTGAAGGCAGCAGAAGATCAAGTAGGTAAAAACGCGAGGGCTAGTAGAAATCCTTGGGTAAGTAAAGAAATATTGAATTTAATTGATGAAAGGAGATAATATAAAAATGCAGTAAATGAAGCAGGCAAAAAGGAATACAAACGTCTGAAAAATGAGATCGACAGGAAGTGCAAAATGGCTAAGCAGGGATGGCTAGAGGACAAATGTAAGGATGTAGAGCCTTATCTCACTAGAGGGAAGATAGATACTGCCTACAGGAAAATTAAAGAGACCTTTGGAGAAATGAGAGCCACTTGTATGAATATCAAGATCTCAGATGGAAACCCAGTTCTAAGCAAAGAAGGGAAGGCGGAAAGGTGGAAGGAGTATATAGACGGTTTATACAAGGGCGATTTACTTGAGGACAATATTATGGATATGGAAGAGGATGTAGATGAAGACGAAATGGGAGAGAAGATACTGCGTGAAGAGTCTGACAGAGCAATGAAAGACCTGAGTCGAAACAAGGCCCCAGGAGTGGACAACATTCCATTGGAACTACTGACGGCCTTGAGGGAGCCAGTCCTGACAAAACTCTACCATCTGGTGAGCAAGATGTATGAAACAGGCGAAATACCATCAGACTTCAAGAAGAATATAATAATTCCAATCCCAAAGTAAGCAGGTGTTGACAGCTGTGAAAATTACCGAACTATCAGTTTAATAAATCACAGCTGCAAAATACTAACGCCAAATTATGTACAGGCGAATGGAAAAACTGGTAGAAGCGGACCTTGGGGAAGATCAGTTTGGATTCCGCAGAAATGTTGGAACACGTGAGGCAATACTAACCTTACGACTTATCTTAGAAGAAAGATTAAGAAAAGGCAAACCTACGTTTCTAGCATTTGTAGACTTAGAGAAGGCTTTTGACAACGTTAACTGGAATACTCTCTTTCAAATTCTGAAGGTGGCAGGGGTGAAATACAGGGAGCGTAAGGCTATTTACAATTTGTACAGAAACCAGATGGCAGTTATAAGAGTCGAGGGAAGCAGTGGTTGGGAAGGGAATGAGGCAAGGTTGTAGTCTCTCCCCGATGTTATTCAATCTGTATATTGAGCAAACAGTAATGGAAACAAAAGAAAAATTGGGAGTAGGTATTAAAATTCATGGAGAAGAAATAAAAACTTTGAGGTTCGCCTATGACATTGTAATTCTGTCAGAGACAGCAAAGGACCTGGAAGAGCAGTTGAACGGAATGGACAGTGTTTTGAAAGGAGACTGTAAGATGAACATCAACAAAAGCAAAACGAGAATAATGGAATGTAGTCAAATTAAATCAGGTGATGCTGAGGGAATTATATTAGGAAATGAGACACTTAAAGTAGTAAAGGAGTTTTGCTATTTGGGGAGCAAAATAACTGATGATGGTCGAAGTAGAGAGGATATAAAATGTAGACTGGCAATGGCAAGGAAAGCATTTCTGAAGAAGAGAAATTTGTTAACATCGAGGAAGTGTCAGGAAGTCGTTTCTGAAAGTATTTGTATGGAGTGTAGCAATGTATGGAAGTGAAACATGGATGATAAATAGTTTGGACAAGAAGAGAATAGAAGCTTTTGAAATGTGGTGCTACAGAAGAATGCTGAAGATTAGATGGGTAGATCACATAACTAATGAGGAGGTATTGAATAGAATTTGGGAGGTGTTTGTGGCACAACTTGACAAAAAGAAGGGACCAGTTGGTAGGAAATGTTTTGAGGCATCAAGGGATCACAAATTTACCATTGGAGGGCAGCGTGGAGGGTAAAAATCGTAGAGGGAGACCAAGAGATGAATACACTAAGCACATTCGGAAGGATGTAAGTTGCAGTAGGTACTGGGAGATGAAGAAGCTTGCACAGGATAGAGTAGCATGGAGAGCTGCATCAAACCAGTCTCAGGACGAAGACCACAACAACAAACAACAACAACAAGACGAGATTCATACGGGACACTCTTGATTATTATTACACTATGCTTCGTGAGTTATCATTGCAGGATCCGTCTCCAGAACACCATGCAAAAGTTCATCATGTCGAGGCAGGCATCCCGTCGTTCACGCGACGTCGACTGGAACACATCCCAGACCAGGCAAGCTGTCTAGACAACATCCCTGGAGAACGGACCTCGATGCACCATGTGTCGCATTACCCCCGATCATTACTCGGAGTGCTCCGCAACTCAGAAGGAAGTCACCTTATGACGCAAAAGGACATTGTGGCTGGATTTTTGGAACATTTGCTCCACCTCTTCGCCGAAGCAAACACGGACCACCGGTTGGGGGTGGACATATTGCAACAGTTGTCCATACGGCTGACTGAGAGGGACAAGGCATCCTCCCACAGAAGATGAAATAATGGAGCCACTCAAGATAAGAGCGGCACATAAATCAGCAGAGACGTATGGTATAACGTTAGAATTTTATCAGGAATTCGCGGAAATGATAATGCCACAATGGGTGTCTATGTACGATGAGATTATGCGCGCTGACATGCGCGTGCCGCTGGATTTTATGACGGGTATTATTCTTCCCATTCCAAAGTAGAAGTCGCGATACGTATCAATATCGGCCGCTCACTAAGCCTTTTACGACTGCTTGCGTCTCGTCTTAAATTGGCGATATCGAGGGCTGTCTTCCCTGATCAGGCAATGCAACATCCATTCAGCTTTCAGTGAATATCGTCACGCCATAGTCCTCGCAGAAACGTGACGAATGGGAGCAGCTCTAATATCCATGGACGTTGATCGTGCATTCAGAAGATAAACCACGATTCTTTTACCTTCAGTTAAGAGCCACATGGCGGTTCAACCAGTCTCCGTTACCATAGTTACGAGACTGAGCCGAGGATCAATATCAAAGGTGATGGAAAGCGGACGGGAGGTGGGATTAGTTCATATTAACAGCTAGGGCCGACAAGGGTGTCCACTTTCAATTGTACTCGAGTCACTGATACATGTAAGCGACTCTCTCACACTGCTATAACGCTACATAAGACCACATTTATGTATCGCTCTTATGATACTCCTCGCCAGCTCCGGACATGACGTGCGTCAGGCCGTTGAGCATCTCAATACTCACGGGATGGCGGCAGGTGGTGTCGATAACGTGACAGAGCACATAATATTACACATTGGGTGAGATCTGGAAGATGTGACTGGAATGTTATAGGAGATCGAAATGCTGCGGTGCCCAGGGATCACATTTACTCGTTCTTTGCTGCGGTCAGGGGTGACGAGTTATCGGCGGTTGCTTCAAAGTATACGATTGTCTATACGCAACAGTTCCTCGAAAGCCTTCGAAATGGTCCAGTGTATAGCGTACACCAACTTTTAGCTCGCCTCACGACTGCCACATTTAGCACGGATCCTGCCAAGGGTATCGCAGACTGCCTTATGGCTGCCTCTGGATACTAGGTCAGTTCTGCGACGTTATTTAAAATTAAGTATGACACGTTAACCCTAAGGTTCCGGAACGATGACCTCAAACATATGAAAGTGTGTATCAACGCTTTGTCACTTTATCTGCGAGGCAATGGTTCCGAATTGGCAACAGCGGAGTCACAACATTACATCAGCTCTGATAGACGAACTTCTTCCACCGTCGTTCGATCCTCGGATAGCGGTGGGGAACATTTCGCCTTGGCTTGTACACCCTTTTTTTTTTTTGACATCAGTCTACTGACTGATTTGATGTGGCCCGCCACGAATTCCTTTCCTGTGCTAACCTCTTCATCTCAGAGTACCTCTTGCAACTTACGTCCTCAATTATTTGCTTGACGTATTCCAATCTCTGTCTTCCTCTTCAGTTTTTGCCCTCTACAGCTCCCTCTAGTACCATGGAAGTCATTCCCTCATGTCTTAGAAGATGTCCTATCATCCTGTCCCTTCTCCTTATCAGTGTTTTCTACATATTCTTTTCCTCTCCGATTCTGGGTAGAACCTCCTCATTCCTTACCTTATCAGTTCACATAATTTTCAACATTCGTCTATAGCACCACATCTCAAATGCTTCGATTCTCTTTTGTTTTCCCACAGTCCATGTTTCACTACCATACAATGCTGTACTCCAGACGTACATCCTCAGAAATTTCTTCCTCAAATTAAGGCCGGTATTTGATATTAGTAGACTTCTCTTGGCCAGAAATGCCTTTTTTGCCATAGCGAGTCTGCTTTTGATGTCTTCCTTGCTCCGTCCGTCATTAGTTATTTTACTGCCTAGGTAGCAGAATTCCTTAACTTCATTGACTTCGTTAGCATCAATCCTGATGTTAAGTTTCTCGCTGTTCTCATTTCTACTACTTCTCATTACCTTCGTCTTTCTCCGATTTACTCTCAAACCATACTGTGTACTCATTAGACTGTTCATTCCGTTCAGCAGATCATTTAATTCTTCTTCACTTTCACTCAAGATAGCAATGTCATCAGCGAATCGTATCAGTAATATCCTTTCACCTTGTATTTTAATTCCACTCCTAAACCTTTCTTTTATTTCCATCATTGCTTCCTCGATGTACAGATTGAAGAGTAGGGGCGAAAGGCTACAGCATTGTCATACTCCCTTCTGAATACGAGCACTTCGTTCTTGATCGTCCACTCTTATTATTCCCTCTTGGTTGTTGTACATATTGTATATGACCCGTCTCTCCCTATAGCTTAACCCTACTTTTTTCAGAATCTCGAACCGCTTGCACCAATTTATATTGTCGAACGCTTTTTCCAGGTCGACAAATCCTATGAACGTGTCTTGATTTTTCTTTAGCCTTGCTTCCATTATTAGCCGTAACGTCAGAATTGCCTCTCTCGTGCCTTTACTTTTCCTAAAGCCAAACTGATCGTCACCTAGCGCATTCTCAATTTTCTTTTCCATTCTTCTGTATATTATTCTTGTAAGAAGCTTCGATGCATGAGCTCTTAAGCTGATTGTGCGATAATTCACGCACTTGTCAGCTCTTGCCGTCTTCGGAATTGTGTGGATGATGCTTTTCCGAAAGTCAGATGGTATGTCGCCAGACTCATATATTCTACACACCAACGTGAGTCGTTTTGTTGCCACGTCCCCTAATGATTTTAGAAATTTTGATGGAATGTTATCTATCCCTTCTGCCTTATTTGACCGTAAGTCCTCCAAAGCTCTTTTAAATTCCGATTCTAATACTGGATCCCCTATCTCTTCTAAATCGACTCCTGTTTCTTCTTCTATCACATCAGACAGATCTTCACCCTCATAGAGGCTTTCAATGTATTCTTTCCACCTATCTGCTCTCTCCTCTGGATTTAACAGTGGAATTCCCGTTTCACTCTTAATGTTACCACCGTTGCTTTTAATGTCACCAAAGGTTGTTTTGACTTTCCTGTATGCTGAGTCTGTCCTTCCGACAATCATATCTTTTTCGATGTCTTCACATTTTTCCTGCAGCCATTTCGTCTTACCTTCCCTGCACTTCCTATTTATTTCATTCCTCAGCGACTTGTATTTCTGTATTCCTGATTTTCCCGGAACATGTTTGTACTTCCTCCTTTCATCGATCAACTGAAGTATTTCTTCTGTTACCCATGGTTTCTTCGCAGCTACTTTCTTTGTACCTATGTTTTCCTTCCCAACTTCTGTGATGGCCCTTTTTAGATATGTTCATTCCACTTCAACTGTGCTGCCTACTGCGATATTCCTTATTGCTGTATCTATAGCGTTAGAGGACTTCAAACGTATCTCGTCATTCCTTAGAACTTCCGTATCCCACTTCTTTGCGTATTGATTCTTCCTGACTAATGTCTTGAACTTCAGCCTACACTTCATCGCTACTATATTGTTATCTGAGTCTATATCTGCTCCTGGGTATGCCTTAAAATTCAGTTTCTGATTTCGGAATCTCTGTCTGACCATGATGTAATCTAATTGAAATATTCCCGTATCTCCCGGCCTTTTCCAAGTATACCTCCTCCTCTTGTGATTCTTGAACAGGGTATTCGCTTTTACTAGCTGAAACTTGTTACAGAACTCAATTAGTCTTTCTCCTCTTACATTCCTTATCCCAAGCCCATATTCTCCTGTAACCTTTTCTTCTACTCCTTCCCCTACAACTGCATTCCAGTCGCCCATGACTATTAGATTTTCGTCCCCCTTTACATACTGCATTACCCTTTCAATATCCTCATACACTTTCTCTACCTGTTCATCCTCAGCTTGCGACGTCGGCATGTATACCTGAACTATCGTTGTCGGTGTTGGTCTGCTGTCGATTCTGATTAGAACAACCCGGTCACTAAACTGTTCACAGTAACAGACCCTCTGCCCTACCTTCCTATTCATAACGAATTCTACACCTATTATACCATTTTCTACTGCTGTTGATATTACCCGATACTCATCTGACCAGAAATCCTTGTCTTCCTTCCACTTCACTTCACTGACCCCTAATATATCTAGATTGAGCCTTTGCATTTCCCTTTTCAAATTTTCTAGTTTCCCTACCACGTTCAAGCTTCTGACATTCCACTCCCCGACTCGTAGAACATAATCCTTTCGTTGATTATTCAATCTTTTTCTCATGGTAACCTCCCCCTTGGCAGTCCGCTCCCGGAGATCCGAATGGGGGACTATTTCGGAATCTTTTGCCAATGGAGAGATCATCATGACACTTCTTCAACTAGAGGCCACTTGTCCTGTGGATACACGTTACGTGTCTTTAATGCAGTGGTTTCCATTGCCTTCTGCATTCTCATGTCGTTGATCATTGCTGATTCTTCCGCCTTTAGGGGCAATTTCCCACCCCTAGGACAAGGGAGTGCCCTGAACCTCTATCCGCTCCTCCCCCCTCTTTGACAAGGCCGTTGGCAGAATGAGGCGGACTTCTTATGCCGGAAGTCTTCGGCCGCCATTGCTGATTATTTATCTAAATTCAGGCAGTGGCGGGGATCGAACCCTGAACCGAAGACGTTTTGATTATGAATCAAAGACGCAAAGACGCTACCCCTAGACCACGGGTACTGTACACCTAGCCTCATTTTTTGTAGATTACAGTTACGTTCGTCTGGAAATATGTTCCATGAGATTACCCACGGCTCAGATTTATCGCTACCTGATGAGTTATCACGACCGCAGCGTAATGGAATTCACCGGTCCAACAATAGCTTGTCAGCGTATCTGGCGCGCAGTGCATACGCCACTGCCGTCAATGGCAGCGCGATCTACGTGGTATACCCTGATCAACCGTAAAACTGACACACGGAACACCGAATGTACGATATTCACATGGCTCATTCTCCCCGTGTGCGTATCCTGTGGCTTGTTGGCCAGAGAAGAATATGGTTTAGCGTGAGGCACGGTGAGGGGCAGTTTGGGCAGTTACGAGACGTGTACCGGCCTTCCTTCGGCGCAACACCTGCACAGTAGTCACATCAGATGCGCTTTTTCTACTGGACACAACGTTCTTTGCTAAACATAAGACGCATGCGGTTAACTGGATCGCTGGACATGCGACGCAATACATATCCTCTATGAATATTTTCTGTGATGGATTATTGGATATACCTACAATAACAACATGGGCTCATACGTTGTATACGAATTGAAGAAATTACTTTGTTAATTATCTATTTATTTTCATTTATTTACACGTCTAGATCCGTAAGACCAAATTGAGGAGCAAATCTCCAAGGTCATGGAACATGTCAGTACATGAATTTACAACATACAAGTATTAACCGACGGAAAATAAAATGTTTGTGAACCCAAAAAAGCCAAGCCGTAAGTTTAAGTAAACGCAATCAACAACATAACATAAGACTCGACTTGACATTTCAAGGAACTCCTAAAGAGAATGGAAGGAGTGACTCATGAGAAAACTCTTCAGTTTCGGTTTGAAAGCCCGTGGATTACTGCTAAGATTGTTGAACTCTTGTGGTGGCTTATTGAAAATAGATGCTGCAGTATACTGCACATCTTTCTGCACAAGAATTAAGGAAGTGCGATCAGAATGGAGACTGGACATTTGCCTATTATTAACTGAGTGAAAGCTGATAATTCTTGCGTATAACCTGATACGGTGAACAAGAAACGACGGTAAGAAACATGTATTTTGAGAGGCCAATGTCAAAATACCCAGACTAGTGAACAGGGGTCAATAAGAGGCCTTTCGAACTTACGTCACTTATTGCCCGAACTGTCCGTTTCTGAGCCGAAAACATCCTTTTAGACTGAGAGCACTTACCCAAAAATATAATACCATGCGACATAAGCGAATGAAAATAAGCAAAGTAGACTAATTTTCGTGTCGAACGGTCACTTACTTCAGATACCGCTCGAATAGCAAACGCGGCACCATTAAGTCTTTGAACAAGAACCTGAACGTGTGCTTTCCACGACAGTTTAATATTTATATGAACACCAAATATTTGAACTGTGAAATTGAAAGTTCGGGTTTTGTTGAATTGTGTGTGAGAAACTGTAAAAACTGTATCCTACTGTGATTTAGCGTTAGTTTATTTTCTACAGGCCATGGACTTATGCCATGAACTGCGCTATTTGAAACAGATCCTATGTTGTCCGGAGCATCCTTTACTATCAAGCTAGTGTCATCAGCAAAGAGAAACATTTTAGAATTACCCGTTATAGTAGAAGGCATACCATTTATATCAGGAACAGGCGTGGCCCCAACACTGATCCCCGGGGCACCTCTCCCCGCTATTGACCATACCCCACTCATCACTCAGACAGATCCTACATTACAGCCATTCTCGACACAGTGAATAATAACCTTTTGTTGTCTGTTGTTTAAGTAAGAGGTGAACCAGTTGTGAGCTGCTCCCCATATTCCATAATGGTCCAACTTCTGGAGCAATATTTTGCGATCAACACAATCAAACGCCTCAGTTAAATGAAAAAAAGGTGCCTAACGTCCGAAACGTTTTGTTTAATCCGTCACGGAGAAAAGAGAGCTCTAAAACCGAACTGTACATTTCATAGCAAATTATGTGAAACAAAATGAACAGTTATCCTTTCTACACAGCCTTTTCCATAACTTAGTCAAACTAGAAATACCTCTAAAATTGTCTACAGTACCCCTTTCTCCCTTTTGACAAAGCGGCTTTACTACTGAGTACTTTAATCGTTCAGGATGCTATCCATTTTTAAATGAAATTGCAAGAAATTACAAATATGGCTAATTACTGAGCTAACATGTGCAGCACAGTACTTTAATATTCTGCTAGGCACTTCATGATATCTAGGAAGCGTATTTCACAGTCCACTCGACTGTTGTGATCTCCCAGGAATGGGACGACCCGTGAGACCGAACGTAATGTACAGGTTTTATGCTTTTTGACATATTACATATTGAGAAGACTACTGAATCCCTGCTTTTGGAGCTATATATGACTGGATAGTGTTTGCAGGTCCTACAAGCGTTTGTACACAACTACAAAGACACACATGATGGCCCGCTAAATAGTCGGCACCCAAAATAGGGGTGCCGCCCCACTGGCGGCGATAATTAAGTTTACCCGGCTGGACGCAAGATGTATTGATGCATCGCCGTGTGCTGCTGGAAATGTGATGCAAATGATTGTTTTCTTTTGACTGACGCCCCGGACAAGAATTGTAATTTGTCTTTTCATTTTGTTGTATTAAAAAAATTATATAAAATAAAGCAATATAAATAAAAACAAAAAACAAGAAAAAGGAGAAAAGCAAAAAAGATGGAAGTCTAATTGTTTACGAACTTAAATGAGGAGCATTCGAATCTACACTGGAGTCAACTGCAAATTATTTTATTTAGACCTTTGAAAGTAATATTTTAAACCTTAACTCGCTAAAAATTTTCTAGGTTCCACATTCTTTCAAAAGATTCATTTTTAAGATAGTATAATCTTTAAATAAACAGACAAATGGTCATAGTAAAAATGTTGAAAATGGATATATTTATTCGTATTGTTCGACCTACAGCTGGTGTCTCTGTAATTCTCAGCTAAGAGAAACGTGTCATCTGACTGGCATATTTTTGTAAATCCTTACGCGCGTTGTAAGTGAGCGAGTGAATGTCCCTTCCAGTATCTGCTATTTCCAGTTTAATATACGTTCTTCAATTACGTTAGGCCTATTCGAGCGTTCCGCTGAACATGAGAGTTCGGTAGCTCCGTGGTAGCACGTCAGCTTTCTGTAATAGGAACTGTTACAGTGCTGGTAGCTGTAAAATTTATCGGACTGAACCTCGCAGCAACCCCTTTTTTTTAATTATATCGCATCGCAAATGTTTTCTGCTTTATTTTCTTTCTTACTTTCTTCAATACTCTCTTCAGTAAATAACTAATTATGGGCTGTGAATTTGATGTCTAAAAATAATCATCTTTTAACAATAAAAATAATCATCCTTGGAGGATGATATTCATCTGTCCTCCCATAAACACACAAATAATCTTCGTTGGAGGGCGATACTCATCTTTCCATAAGAATACAAATAATATAGTAGCAAGTAGATTTGTATTTTGAAATTAATACTGTGGTCGTAAAAACTATGTAGGCCTTTCACAGAAAAATGAAATAAACTAAAGAGAAGGCAACGTATATATATTGGCCACAACATTTTGGTAGATGAATGCTACAGTGTCTGTCTGTTATGAGTTACATTTTTTTGCGTGGTTTATCATACGAAAAAAAATTAACTATGTAGGCATTTTACAGAAAAACGAAATAAAGTAAAGTAAAGAGAAGACTACGACTAGCTTTATTTTCTGTCCATATACCATTGGCATAATAAACAGCTTGGATCCTTGGAAGCATAGAATTTACAAGTCTATGGAATATGTCCTCATTCATGACAATTCTCTCCCATGAAGAATGAACCAAATCCAATAGGGCATTCACAGCTCCCGAAGGAGGGTCTGGCCAACTGTGCGTTCTCTGTGGATTGAGATCAGGTGACGCCGGATGCCACGGAAGGCAATGAATAATACTCTCTCTCGTTTGAAACCAACTCTGAATCCTAATGCTAGTGTGTAATGGATGATTACAATGTTCGTGAGACGTCCTTCGTGGTACCAAAGTCGAGCTCCAGGGATGAAGATATTTTCAAGGAAATTTTCATACATTGCTGGATTAACATTCCTTGGATATGTTCTAAAGTTTCTGCACCCATATAAGACATCCACCCGAGTATTTCACACTTATACATCCTCTTGTGGAGCGTGTGACCACGGCGCTTGCGCCATATCGTTACTCATGTGTGCGGTAAACAAATGCAGGGACTCTGCTCGTGGTCTTAATTGTGCACTCGTCGGAGAAGAAGACATTCCTCCAATCCTTCACAGGAACTCAAAATTGCTAGTTTATCCAAAGCTTGTTCGTAAGACAACGGTTTTTCGGTAAGAACACGATGGGACCTGCTCCTTGGTCCTTTTTCTGAGAGCACTTCTCGTCGAGCCCGGGAAATGTGAAGCTCTCCTTTTCCGGATTATTTACAGAGGAGCATTTAGGGTCACCCTGATCAATTCTCCATCCTGTCTCTGTGTAGAGCCTCGTGGTCTCCCGAGTGTTGGACGTCTCGCTACCTCATCACTATCTCTAAATCGTCTAATCTACCTCCTTGCTGAGGGAGCATCACCACCATACCGGCGCCCTGCCTGAGACTCACTTACACCGTTCGCTCGCGAACATTTACGTCAGATATCTTCAAGCAGAGCTATGGCATATCCCAATCAGCTGATACGTTTCTCTTAGTTGAAAACCACAAAGACATCAGGTTGTGGTCGAAGTTATCACAAATAAATACGTCCATGTTCCATATTTTTAATTATTACATTGAGAGGTGTGAATTTAAAAAAAAATGACAATTGACTCCAGTTAGATTCGAACGTCCCTCGTTTATGTACGTTAACAGTCAATCTATTCACTCAGCCATTTTTTTTCTTTATATACTACAGCAAGAATTTAACCATCTGCAATTGAAACATCCTGACGGGTTAAAGCTTTGAGCCGAACCAGGACTTAATTTTTTTTTCTTTTTTGTCACAGGAAAGAGTGGACACAGCCTTCAGCTGGATGGAGACAGGGTGATCAGGAGTCGAAACCCGAGACCTGGCTAGGATGCCTTGCACCTTTCTGATTATCACTGTACTGGTGCCTCACATGGACATGGTACTACGCTGGTATTTTTTTCAACTTTTTATTATTCGTAATAGTTATTTATCTTTTTCAGTCTCTCTTCATTTTTTTACTTTTTATGGAAAGAAAACGTGATAGACGTAAACTCCAAAATTCTGAGACTCATAAGAAAACAACACTTTTCTCTAGAGAGAACAAAATGAGTTTAGCCTCCAGAAAAAGGACAATAAAAGTAAAGATATACAATTGCTTGACAATTAAAGACAAGGTGCAGCATATGTGCAAATACGGTCGATAACTTGGAATCGTCTACCACTTACAGCGAGCATTCACCATATGCTGGCGAAAATGCAGGGGTCGAGAACGTTGTCACACCCAACTACATAGTGGACATAGTGTCCGAGAAGCCATATGATCGAATTAGCCTTCATGCGAGAGAAGGCGGAAAACTCCGGGCGCAGAAGAAGGAATGCCGAGATAGCAGCTTCAGCTGATGAGGTAAGGGCAGCCAGTTGTCTTTGATCCCAGTGCCAATGGCCTTGTCCTCAAGAGACAAACCTGTTTGGTAATGTTTCAGGCTGATGACATGTGTTGCAAAGACCAGTCGGACTAAGTCCAATTCTATGGAGGCGTTCGTTGGTCGGGATCAATTGTGAATGACCCTGTACCACGATGATGCGACTTCCACCGGGAGGATAGCAAGACTAGCGAGAAACAGCACTGTTTTCCAAGATATTAGTGGCACGGCCGTTTCATCTGGGGAGGGGGATATTGTACTCTCCAACGAGAAAGCGAAGATCTGGTGGTAAGGTGTATCACAGATAAAACTTATCAGAAAATAAAATTCACATACTTGGTGCAATTTAGGGTTGATCCGGCCAACATCCGCAGGCAGAGGCGCCGAAGACACGTAAATAAACGATATGTAATAGAATGAGTAGCACGAGTACATGTTAAAACGTTACGCGGTATAAACAGTACTGAAACCTTCACTTCGATATTGAGAAGTCCCAATCCTCCAAGGAAACGGGGCCTCGCATTTTCTTCATCCTGTAGTCGAAAAATATGAATTTTCCAGGGGAAACGACTGGACAATTGCATCAATTTGCGCGTCATCATCGAGGGGAGCAGGAATTTTGTGCAACTTCGAATAATTTGCTGAAAATTTTAGAATCTAAGATACGCACTTTGTGAAGAGAACTAAGGGAACCGAGTTCGTTTCACGAATTGTCTCTTGAATCCGATTCGTCACCTCCCACCAGTTTAGTGCAGCGAACCACGGTAATCCCGAACGATTTGTGGCGAGCAGACAAACTGTTGAAAAACCTGGTGTGGCAATAGGGTACATTTCTGTTCATTAATGCTGACCCCAGAGAGAGAACAAAAGGAAACCAATATGTCCTTCAGCAAGGATATGCCATCGATATGACGTAGCAACATCATAACATCATCAGCATAAGCTCGTACTTAGAAGTGTTCTTCTAATATTTTGCAGCCACATAATTGATCAACAATACGGCGAAGCTGAGGTTCTAAGGGCAAGAAATAAAGCGACATGGAGAGGGGTCTCCCCAGCAGTAAGTCCTGTCAGATGTTGATCTGGGCAGTAAGATGTCCACCCACTACGACATATACATGAAAATCAGTAAAAAAAATTGGATGATACCTGTCACGCAATATGACAGAGCGCCTGCGTCAAGAAACCGTGACTGACCAGGTCAATTGCCTTATTATAATCATTAAAAAGCAACGTTCCAGAGACAGAAGTCGCTGCAGTCAGAATGGTGCGTCCAGGTAAGTAGGTTTGGTAAACAGCCAGAATGTTCTCTAGAAGTATCGGCAAACGCTTATTAACCGCCCGGGTGGCAGTTTTGTAAGATAAATTAAGGTCATTAGGCGGAATTTGTCAAATTCCTAGACGTCCGATTGTCTTCGGAATTAGAATGATGTTACCAACCTTGAAGGAGACAGGAACCAAATCCTCCGGAACACCTCCTTTACCAGTGACGTAATAGTATCACCTATAAACGGCCAAAAATATACATAAAATTCCTTAGAAACACCGTCTAGACCCGGCGATTTTAGCGATGGTGAACTAAAAATAACGCGATAAATACCACCGCGAGCAAAGTCACTTAGAAACTCATCATTTAATGCAGGAGTAACCACGAAATCTGAGAGAGGAGCAAATACATCAGGGACAACCGTATCAGTAGCATGGACATCTTATAGGGCTGTATTGTAATTACAGATTGCTCTGGAAATGTCAAGTTGGGATGTCAGTAAGCGACCATCGTCGTGATGAAGGGAGGTGATACATACTCTTTTTTGACAGGGTCAGCAACCGGATATGGTGACATAAGGAGGTCAGCTCATATCGTAGGAAGGCACTGGATTGCGACCGCATCCTGAGTCCTTCCATCTGTTGTTTGTTTAACTGAAGAAGCTTCGCCTTAACATGGCGTACATCCATAATCCGTAGGGGAGTGTGCCTTAGCCCGTTATAAAGTTGTAGAAGGCGGAATAATAAAATTCCTGGGTCCGACGGAGATTCCTTCCCCCTCTCAGCGTTAACGCTTTCCGGAGCCAAGGTTTGGCAAGGATAACGGTCCTGCGAACGACAAATACGGGCCCAAACCTTTCGAACGACAATCTCGATGGAAGGATCCTTTAAGAGGGATGTGTTCAACATCCAGGGGTGGTTATACAGTTTTACTGGTTGCGACACATGATTAAAGTTACAGCTACGGCGCAGTGATCGGTAAGACAAGCGGATATCACATCTATGCAGCTGTCGACATAAAGTGAGAAAGATAAAAGCGATCGAGTTTCCTGCTGGAAGTAGCCTGTGAACCTGAAGCGGATCTAGAATATTGACATAATACACATACGATTCAGAATCGAAATAAGCCGTGTGAGCCTGTTCTGAAGTGACCTCAATCGTATCTACAATCCAGTCATGAATTTCTGACGAACTTGGCTGCACATGCCGCGTGGATTTGTCGAAACTAAGACTGATGGTACGCGTGCTTAGAATGTTCATGGGAGTCAAGATCGTGGCACAAGAGAACGCCGCCTCAGAACTGAATCACAAACACAAGACGCAGAGACAAAAAAGATGCGACGCACACAACGATTCACACGACACTAGGGACAAAGAAAGGAAGTCTCGCAGCGCTACGGTAGAGGCAGGAACAAGTAGAAGTTAGTGGCCCGGCATGTGAAGCAGGAATGCCACTGAAACGGATGTGAAACGCTCATCGTTGTAGTAATTGTACCGACGTGCTCGAACAATGATTTTCAAAAGAAATGATACGATGAGTTAAATTTCAATGAATCTCAACATACACTGCATCCTAAGTATTATGTTGCTTCTATTTGACAACGTAAACAGAAAGCTGTAACTCCACACATCCCTAGATCTGTGAATAGGGACGCTTCTGAACTCGGACATGCGCAATGTTCTGTTCTCACTTGAAATTATTCGGGCGAGGCAGTCTTTTTGCCTCTCATTATTTACTACTGGCAGTTCATACACAGTCTCCCAATTGCCTAATAGTTTAATCGCCGATGACCTCCACAACTACAGAACAGGAATACAAAGTCGGCAGGGAAATGAGCTATACAGAAACACCACAACTCACACTTCCACCGAAACGAATATAATGCAGTGGGTTCAACAAAATAGCCGCGATTACCGCCTCTTAAAGGAACGCTCGCCAAGAAAACTGGAAGAATTCAACCCGAAATTCACCCCTGCACTAGGGAATGCAGTTTAGCAATATCTCATTTTTCTGTACTAGAAGGATGGTAGTAGTAGGACAATGTAAGTTCTGGCAAAAAACGCTGACTCATTATAAGTCAGCCCTTATTATCAGTGGTGTCATATTACATCTGAGACAATTGTACAAGTCATATTTTGATGACGACAGTATCACCACTTCCTTATCTCCAAGGCCATTCCAGGAATTGTGGTATCCAGCCACATGTCAAGGGCAGGCAGGAAATGGCTGCCACACCCTCACTGCATTTCTGCATATTTTGCTTGAAACACCGACACCTCGATCGCCAACTTGCTCCTCTACATTCGTAGGAGTGAGACTTGACTGCAGTTCGCATGCATCTCATATTTTGCTGACATCAGCATCGTCTCCACCCACAACCCCTTCGACTTCTGCAAATTATGCATATAGCACACACTGCCCTGCGCCCACACTCCCACACAAATTCCTGCTCACAGGCCCTCGTGTTGGTCACTTTGATTTGAAACTATATGCCATTCTCCATAGAGTTTAAGTACTAGTTTATAAGTAATTAAAGTTTATAAGTAATTAAAACTAAAATTTACTTATGAAATACAAGTAACAAAACAGAAATTCTTATTTGTTAAAAATGAGTTTTTTTGCCATAAACACTTTGCCACAATCTCCCACTTCCATCTGTCAGCAACAGATGGCTGCACTGGAAAATCGATATTTCTGTATAAATACATAAAAATCAACAATTGCTTGAAAAATATAAATAACGAATTAAGAATTCACATTTACGGCAAAGGACTTGGAAGAGCAGTTGAACGGAATGGACAGTGTCTTGAAAGGAGGATATAAGATGAACATTAACAAAAGCAAAACGAGGATAACGGAATGTAGTCAAATTAAATCGGGTGATGCTAAGGGAATTAGATTAGGAAATGAGACACTTAAAGTAGTAAAGGAGTTTTGCTATTTAGGAAGTAAAATAACTGATGATGGTCGAAGTAGAGAGGATATAAAATGTAGACTGGCAATGGCAAGGAAAGCGTTTCTGAAGAAGAGAAATTTGTTAACATCGAATATAGATTTATGTATCAGGAAGTCGTTTCTGAAAGTATTTGTTTGGAGTGTAGCCATGTATGGAAGTGAAACATGGACGATAACTAGTTTGGACAAGAAGAGAATAGAAGCTTTCGAAATGTGGTGCTACAGAAGAATACTGAAGATAAGGTGGATACATCACGTAACTAATGAGGAGGTATTGAATAGGATTGGGGAGAAGAGAAGTTTGTGGCACAACTTGACTAGAAGAAGGGATCGGTTGGTAGGACATGTTTTGAGGCATCAAGGGATCACAAATTTAGCATTGGAAGGCAGCGTGGAGGGTAAAAATCGTAGAGGGAGACCGAGAGATGAGTACACTAAGCAGATTCAGAAGGATGTAGGTTGCAGTAGGTACTGGGAGATGAAGAAGCTTGCACAGGATAGAGTAGCATGGAGAGCTGCATCAAACCAGTCTCAGGACTGAAGACAACAACAACAACATTTGTTGAACATGAATTTTACATTGAATACCATCCCAAAAACCTTTATATCTCTAAGACCTTGGAAAAAATTCTAAAATGTCCGTACAGTGCAGCAGCAGCGCGGAAATACTTGCTGAGGTTAATAATGTGAAATGCTGTTTGATGTCACCATATTGTAAAAAGAAACGTCTGCAATTTATAAGAAAACACCTGTTACTTTCCAGATATACACATATTCGCCACATTAGTGCCCCAATGGTAGATTTAAACGTTTAATTCTCATTAGAATTCGGCCGAAAAATTCGACGTCGTAAAACTGGCCTGACCAGGTCTGTAACATTTTATTAAAAATGAAACTCCTCCAGCTGTACATAAGATTTCATATTTATTTGGCTACTAGTTTCGACGTTGTGTCAACGCCGTCTTAAGGCCCTACACTTAGATGATATGAATTGTGTGTGGCTGAGTACTAGAAGTCCGCGGTGAGACCAATCCATGCACATTATGTAGAGACCGTGAAAATTTTTGATTCTTCATGCACTCCTCTCATTACATTAATCTTGACCTCCTTTAGACATGGGGTCTCGGTGCAAAAATCACATCTGTTTCGCCAGGAATGGAGTGGGTCTCGAAATTGAATGCTTGAAGGGTGAAGGCCAATCTAGTAATATGATCATGAGTTAATTTACATTGAAGGAGGAAGGATAATGCCTTACCACCTGTCAGTATGACAGCGTGTCATCCGAGTAGAAAATAGCGGAATTGGTCAAAGCCCCAAACAACTACAAATGTTTTGTGCTTGGTCAGGGTGTATTTTCTTTCCGATTCTGGCAAAACGCGTCTTGCAAATCCAGTTACGTGATGTTGTTCCTCACCATTTTCACTAATTATTTGATATTAATGGAGTGCAAGTTTTAATTCACTACCGTCAGTCCCAAGATAAAATTGTTTATTACGACCTGGCGTGTGCAACAGTGGATCTTCTAAGGGATGCTTTTTGACTTGATGTGTCCGAACTGAAGTGCAATAAAGCAGGTGATGAAAGGCAATGCTCTTTAAGAAGACGCCGGCAAAACTAAGAAATATTTGAAGTTGCTTTTTACGAGTTCGCACGAGAAAATTTTGCATTGGTTCTAATTTCCTCGGCTCTGGTACAATTCTTGCTGACGAGATGACCTGTCCCAGGAATGGTAAACTCTCCCTCGTGAATTCCGACCTCTGCGGTTTGAGTGTGATCCTAGTTGATTTAAATACATTCAAATCTTTATCAAGAGTGTCCTTATGCTCTTCGCATGACCTTAACCCAGAATCTCATCGATATATGCTTATGAGATCTTGAAACAGGATGGCATCCTTCTGAAGTTGCCACACCGTCCATTGAGCAAGAATGCGGTGAACTTACAGCTTCCCTCCTCCAGCTGCAATTGCCGACAACAATTTGTCGTATTCAAACTGTTAAGGTAACAGATGCTGGCAGACGTCCACATAACTTATTCTTTATTTTGCGGCTGATCCGGCAGAGGCAGTAAAGCAAGAATTCAGATGATCGATTCGCTGTAGGTCGTACCATCGCTGTCTCTCGTCTCATTCACCTGGACATCAGAAGATATCTGAGCGCAGAAGGGAGGTAAGGCCAAGGGGAAGTCAAAGTCCCACCTGCTTGCTGCCATGATCGGGAACCTGGCAGTCTAAAGTTCCAGTTGGCCGCACCGCAGACTGCGACAAGAAGGCGAGAACGGATTGGCGCTACCGGTGCCAGAGGCTTGGTCAAATCCGAAAGTACTGCAAGGAAGGCATGTCAGGCGCTGAGATGCGTCAAATGCGGCGCGCCCACTTGGTGAAGTTTCGTGGCACGACTTCGATGACATGGCTGCTGCTACCGACGATGCAGTGCAGTGGCCACTGGAAAGCCACCATGGCAGCCTTAAGGGCAGAAGGGACAGAGTTTACCAGCAGCAGCTGCAGGAGGAACTAAGAGCCATAAAAAAAGACACGCCGGTCTCCACCATCTGCCACCACCCCCACCCGTCTCCCACAGGCCTGAGGGTTGGGGTAGACGTCGCCAAGCAGACGGACGCCTCCGTGCTCACTGCAGAGACGCAGGAAGCCACAGAGAGGCCAGCGGGCGCGAAGCAGGACGCTCCTGACGCCTTCCGCGCCCAGGGGTCAGCCACGTCACCAGATGCCTATCGCCCGGGGGCGAGTCGAAGCAGCTGTGCTTAACAAGATGGCCCCGTCCCTACAGGACGGCTCCTATCACCCCTCACAATCAACCTAGACCTCCCTATCCTTCATCCCTAAGCAGAAATAGTGGCTGCTCAAATTCCTCTCCCTTCAATTCAAGGAGGAACTCAACACCTTGGCCATCTTTACCCTGGTGCAGTGGATAAACATCGTTGACGTCGCGACCTTCCGAGCAGAGGAGGAGGAGAGAGAGGGAGGGTTTTAAGGGCGCACGATGGCAAGGTCTTCAGCCCCCGCTCAGTAACAGATTGAGACAGGTGTCAAGAAAAGACTCAGAACACTAAGATAAAGTAGAACGTAAGAAACAGGAAACTAGCTTGGAAAAATATGTGCCTACCCACACCGAAGCGTAGGACGAAGCATGCCGCCAGCAGTAAAACATGGACAATCCAGGAAGAAAGTGGTAGAGGTAGGTAAAACAACATAGCAGATTGTAGTGGCTGGCTAACCGCAAGGAAAAAGGGAGGAAACAGTCAATACACTAAAACCTCCAGCCTAAAAGTTTAGGCCAGAGTCCAGACATATCACAAAACTTTAAAACCCTAGACACACACGTCTCAGCATTAGCTAAAACACAGGGCAGATCCCCATCAAATTGTGTTTCTGCCCTCGCATCACGATGTAAAATGTAGTCTGTAAAAATGTGTCGGACAGAGATGTGCACGCCACAGGCATCACAAATCGGGTGATCCTCCTGCCGTAATACACTCCTGGAAATTGAAATAAGAACACCGTGAATTCATTTTCCCAGGAAGGGGAAACTTTATTGACACATTCCTGGGGTCAGATACATCACATGATCACACTGACAGAACCACAGGCATATAGACACAGGCAACAGAGCATGCACAATGTCGGCACTAGTACAGTGTATATCCACCTTTCGCCGCAATGCAGGCTGCTATTCTCTCGTGGACACGATCGTAGAGATGCTGGATGTAGTCCTGTGGAACGGCTTGCCATGCCATTTCCACCTGGCGCCTCAGTTGGACCAGCGTTCGTGCTGGACGTGCAGACCGCGTGAGACGACGCTTCATCCAGTCCCAAACATGCTCAATGGGGGACAGATCCGGAGATCTTGCTGGCCAGGGTAGTTGACTTACACCTTCTAGAGCACGTTGGGTGGCACGGGACACATGCGAACGTGCATTGTCCTGTTGGAACAGCAAGTTCCCTTGCCGGTCTAGGAATGGTAGAACGATGGGTTCGATGACGGTTTGGATGTACCGTGCACTATTCAGTGTCCCTTCGACAATCACCAGAGGTGTACGGCCAGTGTAGGAGATCGCTCCCCACACCATGATGCCGGGTGTTGGCCCTGTGTGCCTCGGTCGTATGGAGTCCTGATTGTGGCGCTCACCTGCACGGCGCCAAACACGCATACGACCATCATTGGCACCATGGCAGAAGCGACTCTCATCGCTGAAGACGACACGTCTCCATTCGTCCCTCCATTCACGCCTGTCGCGACACCACTGGAGGCGGGCTGCACGATGTTGGGGCGTGAGTGGAAGACGGCCTAACGGTGTGCGGGACCGTAGCCCAGCTTCATGGAGACGTTTGCGAATGGTCCTCGCCGATACCCCAGGAGCAACAGTGTCCCTAATTTGCTGGGAAGTGGCGGTGCGGTCCCCTACGGCACTGCGTAGGATCCTACGGTGTTGGCGTGCATCCGTGCGTCGCTGCGGTCCGGTCCCAGGTCGACGGGCACGTGCACCTTCCGCCGACCACTGGCGACAACATCGATTTACTGTGGAGACCTCACGCCCCACGTGTTGAGCAATTCGGCGGTACGTTCACCCGGCCTCCCGCATGCCCACTATACGCCCTCGCTCAAAGTCCGTCAACTGCACATACAGTTCACTTCCACGCTGTCGCGGCATGCTACCAGTGTTAAAGACTGCGATGGAGCTCCGTATGCAACGGCAAACTGGCTGACACTGACGGCGGCGGTGCACAAATGCTGCGCGGCTAGCGATATTCGACGGCCAACACCGCGGTTCCTGGTGTGTCCGCTGTGCCGTGCGTGTGATCATTGCTTGTACAGCCATCTCGCAGTGTCCGGAACAAGTATGGTGGGTCTGACACACCTGTGTCAATGTGTTCTTGTTTCCATTTCCAGGAGTGTAGAAAGCTATGTGTGAGGGGACAGTGACCAATCCGAAGACGCGTCAGGGTCACTTCTTCCCTCCTGAGCACGAGGCAGGAGGTCCGCCACGGCCGAGTTGTTGTCCTCAACAACCGCAGTTTATTGGCCGACACTGCCAGCCATTCTTCCTCCCACAACTCTTCGGCAACCCGATCGGCCTGTTCATTTCTCTGCAGAGCCAGCAGTCAGGAAAATGATGCCACCTCAATGGGCGAACCTTCCGAGTAGTTGCTAGGAAAGTCATCTAAAAAGAGGGAAAGGGGGAAAATGAACATGAGGGACTAAGTTCCATTTGGTTCTTTTTTTGTTTCTTCTAATTTTAGGTCAATGCATGCCAATTCTACAAGAGGTCACAAAAAAAACAACCAGACAAGACAAACAAGTGTTTAGCCTGCGCCCCCTCACGCCTAGGTAAGGATTTTTGTTTCAGTGACCAACGACCCACTGTGCCAGAATGATGACTTAGCTCCAGCGTCCAAAATAAGTCTGACTGAAATGTCGCTTTCAATTATTCGATGTATCAGATTGGAATATTCGCTGTCTCATCTCTCAGTTATGCCATTTTCATAGGTCTGACCTCGTTCTCCACAGCTTCTCTTCTGGCTAGTGGTGCTGAACAAGATTCAGTTTTGAATGATTCATGTGGACGCAACTAATTTGAATTGACTGCCCTTCATCTCTCAAGGTTTACTTGAAAATACTTGAGCATGCATACGTAACATAAGGGGCTACCAAAAAGTTGCTGTTTGAGGACGTCGCTGCAACGTATAAGCAACGTAGCACGATTCCTATCCAGGTATATAAGCACCGACATTTAGGCACGGGGATTAGTGTGGCATTCGTGTCTTTCCAATGTGCACGCAGCGAACGTGGAAACGTGAACTGTCACGATGTTATTATAACATACGTCCAAGTGGGACCAAGTTGTTGTGTTTCTTTATCTTGACTGCCCAAGGGCAAACTCCGCTAAAAATCCATCAGGAAATGAAAAATGTGTGTGGGGCAACATATCTCTCGAAAACCACCATTGTGGAATGATGCGCCAAGTTCACTGCTAGCCGCAATTCGACGGACGATCTTGGAGGCCAGAGTCGCCTCATACTCACTCATTTGAGTGACACATACGACCACCCGCCATATAGTCCTGATCTTTCCACAGGTGATTATCAAGTCTACAGTCCACTAAAAAAGGCCTTGAATGGTCACAGATTCCTGTCAGGCTAGTCTTTGTACTAGGCAGTTATGGTCTTACAGAATGAGATTTTCACTCTACTGCGGAGTGTGCGCGGATATGAAACTTCCTGACAGATTAAAACTGTGTGTGACGGACCGATACTCGCACTCAGGACCTTTGCCTTTCGTGTAGGCAAGTTCTCTACCAACTGAGCTACCCAAGCACTACTCACGACCCGTCCTCGCAGCTTCAATTCTGCCAGTGCCTCGTCTGCTGCTTTCCATACTTCACAAAAGCTCTTCTAGAACATTGCAGAACTAGCACTCCTGGAAGAAAGGATAATGCGGAGACATTACTTAGCCACAGCCTAGGGAATGTTTCCAGAATGAGATTTTCACTCTGCAGCGGAGTGTGCTCTATTATGAAACTTTCTGACAGATTAAAACTCTGTGTGCCGGACCGAGACTCGCACTCAGGACCTTTGCCTTACGTGTGGGCAAGTGCTCTACCAAGTGAGCTACCCAAGGAGTTATGCACTTCTTCATGCTGCTAGACACTGTCTTTTACCAAATGGATATCTTATGCCAGGTGCACTAGTGGGATCATTGCCTCAATGCTCAAGGCGAATTTGACTGTTTGGCATGCTGATTCTGGACTGTATCGGCTTCGATTGGAAACTTTTTCAGCGACACTTATTCTTCATATCATCCGTTTCTTCCCGAATTTCTGACTTGACATCAAGACCTTCTGGTTCTTCTGCCGTCGACACAGTAGCATTCATATGTACGGCTGCTTCGATTCCCTCATGTCTCTTCTTGTTGATAAATCTATCTCCTAACTCTCCAGAAGGTGCTTCTTATTACAAGATAAATCCGACAAAACTAACCTCTAAATTTTCATTCTTAATACAAATGCTTAAACATCCTCTTCCAAAACGATTCCAACTTTCTTTCCGTTAGTCAGTCATTTTCAAATCCAGTTCCACAGTCAAAGAATCAATAAGCAACTCAATCCCATCAATGTACCTTCTACAATCTTGTACCCAGCGAGTACCTGCTCATCAACAGCACGACTTCTAGGAGCAAGTTCGCTTTGTACACCATTTACAGAGAATACCGGTACCTCCTTTCACAAAGCTGGTCGTGTAAATTCCTGGAGAACGCTGTAACGTCACCTCCAGGACCAAAAACTGCTGCAAATACAGGACTATGTGCAAGTGGAATCAATGGAGTTAAGCTACCTATAATTTGCAAATTTTCTCTCTGTGGTGCAGCCTCAATGACTTCACTATCACATCTGATAATATGAATTCTCAGATGTGACGTATTAAAGTGTTTGCATGTTCTGTAGTGGGTCTCATCCTAAACTTACTTTAGTTCATTAGCGTCCACCCGTTTTGTTCGTAACTGTCATCCGTATATCGGAACAGTGAACGATCCCGGTATATTCTTTGTTGTACCGCCTGTTGGATCCATCTACCAAAATCATTTTCTCTCCTCTCGTCATTACGGAAATAATCATCATCACCTCTTCTGTATTGCCGTAGATTGTCGTTTTTCTGACTCCACGGCAGGCGCTCAGTTTCGTCCCCAGTGTTTCTCAAGAAAGTTACGCATTGACCTTTCACTGCGATTGTAATTGTGCATTGAATATAATTTTCTTTGATGCTTCTTTTTTCTCTCGAGACCGATTCTTCCAGATAAACGCATTTTCGAAATCTGCAAATGTAGTGCATTGATCGGGCAGGCGGATTTCTTATGTTCTAGCACATGCACTCATGTGCGGTACACAGATATCGAATTTTCCTAACTTATTCTGAATTCGTGTAAAAGCAACTCTGGATCCGACGATTGTTGTCAGTCTACGTTTGTAACGCGACCGATAGATGTGTTACATTTTGGCGATGTAGTAAGTTAGGCTAAAGGTAGTGCACTGTGTGTTTTGCAGTGTTACAGAACGAAAATTTATCTGTTTCGTTGAATTCAGTGTGGTGTATTAACGTGTAGTGCAAAGATCGAAATGCAATCATCTAGTAACCGATAATTTATACCAGCAGTGCTAATAAGTGAGCTGCGTACATTTGAACAAGGTATAAAGACGATTTAGATATTGAAATATATAACGTTAAGATCCACTATTCTTGGAAAATTTTCGTTCTCAATAAGTGCTGCTTAGCAGAAGGATAAGGGAAATTGACTGCAATGTATGGAATACTGTTAATTTAAACAATTTGTGGGTGACAAGGCAGTATGTAATATTTGGCCAACTGCGTCACTTTTTTTATTCAGATCATGCAAGTAATACCGTTATGAAACGCTCAACACACGTAATTACACTGTCACAGATCGCACTGAACGTATCTGGCGAACAAAATTCCGATCACATTGCTGACTGCCCGACCGATTGCACCACACTGCACACACCACTGATCAGGGACTGCCGTGGCTGCTGGACCGCACTAATCCGCCGCAAGCAAATCATCAGGTAGCGGCATCAATCTGAAATCTTATACCACACTCACTTCGTCCCTATTTCCGCCCTCGCTTTCTTTCACGTGATTACGTCCTGTTTGTGTAAACCAATGTATGCAGGTATACGCAGACCAGGATGTGCTCCACACCTCTCCACCTTTCCGTTCCCCTCCCCTGACCCTCTAGCTATTCATGCAGACCCTTGTGCTGGTAGTTGGTATGTCCTTTTGTTCTCACACTTCCACTGCTAACGAAACCTGTAGTGAATGGAACAAAGACATTCGAGAAAAAATACTACGCATCTCTTGTGTGCCAAATTAATCCCGTGCACTCAGCCTCGTGATGCCAACTGAGGAGCTACTCGACCGAATAGTAGCGGCTCCGGTCAAAGAAAACCATCATAACGACCGGGAGAGTGATGTGCTGACCACACGCCCCTCCTATCCGCATCCTCACGTGAGGATGACACGGCGGTCGGATGGTCCCAATGTGCCACTTGTGGCCTGAAGAAGTGCAACATTAACCCCACCTTTCTCCTGAACAAAGCATCAGACACCTCGGAAATAGCGATATCATCCGAAAATGCAAGGCTGTGGATGTCCTGGAAATATTCCTTCAGTCTACCAGTTTGATTGGCTTGATTAATGAATTAATTAAGCCGATGCCCTTTTTGTGTGGGAAGTTTTCCCTCGCATCCTATTGGTGGATACTAGGACTGGTACATCTGGTGGGATTTGATCCTGCAACCACTTGGTTTCAGAATTCTTCTGGATTTTTTTCCCTTGCCTCCTATTGATAGACACTGGAGTCCTAGTTCGTGGTTATAATGTCCACCAAATCTTTGGACACTGAATCTTTCATTTGTAGTGCTTACAATACATAACGACGTGTGGAACAAGCGGGTATTCTGCAGGAGTTAGCCCCACAGAGCATGAATAGTATGGAACATCAGCTGTCAATCGCACCGATGGAGGAATGAAGTTTTCATACACCTAGGCGAGCATGTACGTACCCTCATTCATCCACATTTATGTTGTATTTATCTAAGGTTAACGTATTGTCCAACAGTTTTCGTAATTGTACCAAAATTCTCGTGATTTAACTTATTTTACCCAATTACTCGAGTCCCAACCACCACTGTCGACGATTTGTCACGTCAGCAAAACATCTCAGGTGGTCAATCTCGTGATGCTATCAGCCAATGACAATGCAGCATAATTCCTAATTTCAGTATAACTGCTAAACCACCCTCTCCTCCTCTCCCCTCCATTACTTTGTGAGGGCAACATACATGCTGATAACTCCCTAAGCCTGTTACATCACACGACACAAATACTGTTTCTTAGTGTAGAAAATGTCCGCCCTGATAGCTGAGTGGTCACCGCGAATGTCATACCTAACGGCCCGGGTTCGATTCCACGCTGGGTCGGAGATTTTCTCCGCTCAGGGACTGGGTGTTGTGTTGTCCTTATCATCATCATTTCATCCCCATCGACAAGCAAGTAGCCGAAGCGGCGTCAACTCGAAAGACTTGCACCAGGCCAACGGTCTACCCGACGGGAGGCCCTAGCCACACAGAATTTCCATTTCCAGTGTAGGAAATAGCCATAGGTGCAAAAACTACCGTCCTTAGCCGAAACACGTTATAAATTAATTGTATTACGGTTTTTCATCTCCTCCCTATGTGGATAGGAATAGGAAAGTATTCTCTCTTTTGTTGATCCTGAGCAAATCTCTAGATGGTCTCTCTCTCTCTCTCTCTCTCTCTCTCTCTCTCTCTCTCTCTCTCTCTCTCTCTCCCTATGCATCTAGTGTGCCGATTTTCGGCACGATCGTGTTCCGGCCGCGAGTGTTGAGGTGGATGGTGGATATTGGCTTCGCCAGAGATACTGGGGCGCCGAGTTGGAGCAGAGTGGCCCTCTGGCGACAAAGAGAGGAGGGTTAGAGCGCGCCGAGCGAGGAAGACAGAACGGCAGATTGTTGGGGTCCGGATGGTCCGAATTGTGAATTAATAGTTTTGGCACTTTGTCGAAATGACCTGGTGATGAAACCGAAACGCTTCGGAATTCAATGCTGCTGTGGAACAATAAGCCGTACGCTCTGCAATTGTATGGACTCAATTTACGGCGAGCTGTGGCCGATGTCGTTTGTGGGTGTTTTGCCACGGCAGATAAACAAGACAGCGTGGACCCATCCTGAACACGCTGTGCTGTAGCATGTTCTCCCACAATAAGGATGTCATGATATCGGAGAAGAAAGCAGTGGAATACGGTAGGTGTATTAAGCTTCAGTGACTTCTGCGGTGTTAGTTTACTTAACTGCTTGGAGATTGAGCAGCAACTGTCACTTTTCAACGGGATTTACAATTGTGTAAAAGTGTGGCCAAAGCCGAATGGGCGTTGTCATAAAGTTATTATATTTCTTATTTGTGAACATAATTTTCTGTTATCAGGATTACTCATTGGACATTGTCAGTTCTGCGCTTTAATTCAGCAGGTTACAAGTAATGGAAGTTGACAGATATGCTAACTGTGCGTTTTGTATTTGTTTTTTTATATCTGCGTGTAAAATGAAAGTGAAATTTGAAGTTTGTAAGATAGCTTTCTACCATTACGAGTCTGTAAGTTTTTATTTGGAAGTGATGTTGTTTGCTACTGTTATTGCTTGAGAATTTATTACCGGATTAACAGTTATTTAACCAGCCTTTCTGTGAAGTATTTTAAGCCTTGTTCGTCAGTGAACTATTATAATAATTTACGTAACTCAGTGATGTTGTGTAAGCAGTTATTGAAGACACCCATCTCCAGTAGCCAATCAACCGTGGCCTGTTGGGAACGGACACTGATGTAACATTAGGGGACTACAGGCTGTTTGTTAAGTTGTGGTACCGATAATCCTGTTGTTGTTCTTGTTGAAGTGTCCACTCGTCACTAAATTAAAATTAATTCAGCACGCTAGTAACTGTTCCTCTGCCTTTAACCAACCCTCCCTGCAGCATTATCCTTGATTTAATTTGGAACTGACCAGAAACAAGAGAGCACTATACCCGTTACATTCTACTTGTCGTTACTTGAGTTTCTCATGATCAAAACCCTTTGGCATTTTGAGTTCGGAAAGACCATAACATGTCTTTCAAACATGAACAACCAACTCACACCTGTGATATAGACCGATATTCTCATTCCAATACCGTAACTACCGTTCCCGAGGACCGTTCTCCAGCAGTCTTACTATCGTCACCCATTCAATTACACGCGATCTGCCTAGATGCATGCATGTTGAGGACGTTAGCACTCCTTATTGGTGTGTAGCAGATATAAGCCTGTTGCATTTGAGAGTGTTGTGGTGGTATGACAGACGGTTAAGACAAAGAACAAACGTTTGTTTATGCATGATGGAGCTCCAGACAGAAGGAGTTTGAAACATTTTAAGCAATTCACTTGTGCCATGAATTCTGTAGTATTGTTATAATGTTTGCATTCCATACCAAGCAAGTACTGGTAAGAGGCTACACAATTCTGCAATCAAGCGTGCTATAGTTTTAAAATAGTGTGATTTCCGATATATTAGTCATGTGGAATAAAATGCTGTTAAGCTCCTATGCAAGAAGTGTATTTCCTATGCATGAAATACATTCATCCTGTAAGTTTTCTATTTCACTCACTACGGTCTGAAACTTTAAGATAATAAAACTACTAGCTTCTCCACCGAAGGAAAACAAATTAGGTTCTTTGTGATCCATGCACTATACAAATTTCCAGAAGTACACTCCTGGAAATTAAAATAAGAACACCGTGAATTCATTGTCCCAGGAAGGGGAAACTTTATTGACACATTCCTGGGGTCAGATACATCACATGATCACACTGACAGAACCACAGGCACACAGACACAGGCAACAGAGCATGCACAATGTCGGCACTAGTACAGTGTATATCCACCTTTCGCAGCAATGCAGGCTGCTATTCTCCCATGGAGACAATCGTAGAGATGCTGGATGTAGTCCTGTGGAACGGCTTGCCATGCCATTTCCACCTGGCGCCTCAGTTGGACCAGCGTTCGTGCTGGACGTGCAGATCGCGTGAGACGAGGCTTCATCCAGTCCCAAACATGCTCAATGGGGGACAGATCCGGAGATCTTGCTGGCCAGGGTAGTTGACTTACACCTTCTAGAGCACGTTGGGTGGCACGGGATACATGCGGACGTGCATTGTCCTGTTGGAACAGCAAGTTCCCTTGCCGGTCTAGGAATGGTAGAACGATGGGTTCGATGACGGTTTGGATGTACCGTGCACTATTCAGTGTCCCCTCGACGATCACCAGAGGTGTACGGCCAGTGTAGGAGATCGCTCCCCACACCATGATGCCGGGTGTTGGCCCTGTGTGCCTCGGTCGTATGCAGTCCTGATTGTGGCGCTCACCTGCACGGCGCCAAACACGTATACGACCATCATTGGCACCAAGGCAGAAGCGACTCTCATCGCTGAAGACGACACGTCTCCATTCGTCCCTCCATTCACGCCTGTCGCGACACCACTGGAGGCGGGCTGCACGATGTTGGGGCGTGAGTGGAAGACGGCCTAACGGTGTGCTGGACCGTAGCCCAGCTTCATGGAGACGTTTGCGAATGGTCCTCGCCGATACCCCAGGAGCAACAGTGTCCCTAATTTGCTGGGAAGTGGCGGTGCGGTCCCCTACGGCACTGCGTAGGATCCTACGGTCTTGGCGTGCATCCGTGCGTCGCTGTGGTCCGGTCCCAGGTCGACGTGCACGTACACCTTCCGCCGACCACTGGCGACAACATCGATGTACTGTGGAGACCTCACGCCCCACGTGTTGAGCAATTCGGCGGTACGTCCACCCGGCCTCCCGCATGCCCACTATACGCCCTCGCTCAAAGTCCGTCAAATGACATACGGTTCACGTCCACACTGTCGCGGCATGCTACCAGTGTTAAAGACTGCGATGGAGCTCCGTATGCCACGGCAAACTGGCTGACACTGACGGCGGCGGTGCACAAATGCTGCGCAGCTAGCGCCATTCGACGGCCAACACCGCGGTTCCTGGTGTGTCCGCTGTGCTGTGCGTGTGATCATTGCTTGTACAGCCCTTTCGCAGTGTCCGGAGCAAGTATGGTGGGTCTGACACACCGGTGTCAATGTGTTCTTTTTTCCATTTCCATGAGTGTATATAGCACTCACTTTTCAAATCCGATTACTGTTCTGAAATTGTCACACAATAACTTAGACGGGGATAATAACTACTTTGAGGATCCTTTGTGTCTTACACCATGTAAGATATTCACAAGTGCTGCTTGACCAGTAAGTTCGTTGCACAAATATTGTGTGTGTGTATGTGTGTGATTTCCTAACGTATTTCAGACATGGAAATACAGTAAGTACACTCCTTAGCACCTCAGCTGGCGGACCTACATATGGACACAGATGAAATGGCGTGGGTCCCGCGATGGAGTAGTAAAGAAAGCTATCATGGGCGTCGCGCGTGAAGAGTAGTTTTGGAAGAACTGCAGATTCACGTGTTACGTGCCGTTGGCGATAGATCGGGCAAGATATTGCTGTTCTGAGATCGATAAACACGTAATCAGCTTGTGCACTGCGCCCTGCTCTCGGTTCCAAGTGGTACTACACTACTGGCCTTAAAGTTGATACAGCACGAAGATGACGTGCTACAGACGAGAAATTTAAATGACAGGAAACAGATGCTGTGATATGCAAATGCTTAGCTTTTCAGAGAATTCATACAAAGTTGGCGCCGGTGGCGACACCTAAAACGCGCTAACATAAGGAAAGTTTGGAGCCGATTTCTCATACACAAACAGCAGTTGACCGGCGTTGCGTGGTGTAATGTTGTTGTAATGGCTCGTGTAAGGAGGAGAAATGCGTACCATCAGGTTTCCGACTTTTTTAAAGGTTGGATTGTAGCCCATCGCGATTGCGGTTTATCGTATCGCGACATTGCTGCTCGCTTTGGTCGAGATCCAATGACTGTTGGCAGGATATGGAATCGGTGGGTTCAGGAGGGTAGTACGGAACGCCGTGCTGGATCCCAACGGCCACGTATCACTAACAGTCGAGATGAAAGGCATCTTAACCGCATTACTGTAACGGATCGTGCAGCCACGACTCGATTCCTGAGTCAACAGATGGGTACGTTTTCAAGACAACAACCATCTTCACTAACAGTTTGACGACGTTTGCAGAAGCATGGAATATCAACTCGGAGTGCGGTTACCCTTGACGCTGCAGCACAGACATGAGTGCCTGCGATGGTGTACTTAACGACGAACCTGGGTGCACGAATCGCAAAACGTCATTTCTTCGTATGAATCCAGGTTCTGTTTACAGCATCGTGATGGTCGCATCCGTGTCTGGTGACATCGCGGTGAATGCACATTTGAAGCGTGTATTCGTCATCGCCATACTGGCGTATCGACCGGCGTGATGGTATGGGGTGCCATTGGTTACACGTCTCGGTCACCTCTTCTCGCATTGACGACACTTTGAACCGTGGACGCCACATTTCAGATGTGTTACGACCCATGACTCTACCCTTCATTCGATCCCTGCGAAACCCTAAATTTCAGCACGATAATGCACGACCGCATGTTGCGGATCCTGTACGGGCCTTTCTGGATAAAGAAAATGTTCGACTACTGCCCAGGCCAGCACATTCTCCACATCTCTCACCAATTGAAAACGTCTGGTCAATGATGACCGAGCAACTGGCTCGTCACAATACGCCAGTCACTACTCTTGATGAACTGTGGTATCGCGTTGAAGCTGCATGGGTAGCTGTACCTGTACACGCCATCCAAGCTCTGACTTAATGCCCAGGCGTATCAAGGCCGTTATTACGGCCAAAGGCGGTTGTTCTGGGTACTGATTTCTCAGGATCTATGCACCCAAATTGCGCGAAAATGTAATGACATGTTAGTTCTAGTATAACATATTTGTCCAATGAATACCCCTTTATCATATGCATTTCGTGTGTCTCTGTGTTCCAGTTTCTAGGCTGTTTTCGGAGGCTCTGTTCGCTGTATATTGGGCTGTATGCCGAGTTTCCTCTCTTCAGCTCATCGGATAGAATAATGACGATTTTGCGATAAGATAGTTAAGCGGTGTTGTCACTCCTATTTAAGTAAGAACATGGCGATGGAGAAAGTTCTTAAGCGTGCGACGCTGTTTTTTTTTTTTTCTCATAGTGTTAAGTTGTGGCCATCATGGACCCAGTGTCTACGCAATGCTGGCAGGAGTGGTTGCGCCGCAGGAACAACAAGAGCAGCTGCAGCAGGAGCTGCCCAGACATAATGCGGGACTGATCCGCTGTCACGCCACGCTGGGGGCGGCCCACGCGCCTGAAGAGCAGCACTCTCACCCGACACTGCCCGACACCGTTCGCCAGTTTCGCGGTTTCGTAGAGTCTACGGAAAGCTCGGGAAATTACCTGCTTCGGTTCTTGCTGCACTGGCTGCAAATACATATCGTTGGTCCACCTGATAAAGATGCCTTTTCATCGTTCACATGTGTGGGTCGCACAAATTAGGGTAAAATTTGGAGCTTTCTACAAAAGCACGAGTAACTTGACTTGAAGACTTCTAAATCTACATCTACATGACTACTCTGCAATTCACATTTAAGTGCTTGGCAGAGGGTTCATCGAACCACAATCATACTATCTCTCTACTATTCCACTCCCGAACAGCGAGCGGGAAAAACGAACACCTAAACCTTTCTGTTCGAGCTCTGATTTCTCTTATTTTATTTTGATGATCATTCCTACCTATGTAGGTTGGGCTCAACAAAATATTTTCGAATTCGGAAGAGAAAGTTGGTGACTGAAATTTCGTAAAAAGGTCTCGCCGCGACGAAAAACGTCTATGCTGTAATGACTTCCATCCCAACTCGTGTATCATATCTGCCACACTCTCTCCCCTATAACGCGATAATACAAAACGAGCTGCCCTTTTTTGCACCTTTTCGATGTCCTCCGTCAATCCCACCTGGTAAGGATCCCACACGCCACAGCAATATTCTAACAGAGGACGAACGAGTGTTGTGTAAGCTGTCTCTTTAGTGGACTTGTTGCATCTTCTAAGTGTCCTGCCAATGAAACGCAACCTTTGGCTCGCCTTCCCGACAATATTATCTATGTGGTCCTTCCAACTGAAGTTGTTCGTAATTTTAACACCCAGGTACTTAGTTGAATTGACAGCCTTGAGAATTGTACTATTTATCGAGTAATCGAATTCCAACGGATTTCTTTTGGAACTCATGTGGATCATCTCACACTTTTCGTTATTTAGCGTCAACTGCCACCTGACACACCATACAGCAATCTTTTCTAAATCGCTTTGCAACTGATACTGGTCTTCGGATGACCTGTCGGTTGCTCACGCAATATTCTGGACATAAAACCATCTGGTGGCGGCATCGTTGCAGTTTAACCAGCATCAGAAGTGTCTTGAGCAGTCATACGTGGTCTGGATCGCCGACCCGCAAAGTCTCCAATGCACTGCCTCGTATGCGGACTAGCTAATTAGGAATTTGATCGTTTGATTGCCACTCGACCGTGAGGTCCCAAACTCGGGAATTGACCGCGTTCTACCCTTCGTTATCCGAAGTTGCCCGGAGTGCTTAATCACAGTACTTGTAGCAACGGCAAAGAACGTACTTTCAGGAAAATTATAGGTGGCGAAGTTAGGCACAGCCAACAGGTGTACCCTGGCACCTGGCCTTGCTCTGAGACGTCGTGTGACAACGTCATTGACGATTCGAGTGCGGTGACGTCACGAGCGCTGTCTGTCACTGCCCGCAACGAGCTTAGCGGGTGCACGTATGCTCGTCACGTTTTTCGCTGTCTTGTCTTCACTCCTTCTACAAGAGTTTCCATTGTTTTGTGCAAACGATTCCTCATATGTAGAAAATGTGTGCGGCGTACGCTGAAAAATAGGCCATTTGGCCCCAGTAGCGCCGAGGAGTTTCTACAGAGACATTGAGGGGAGGCGGGGGGAGGAGGACTATATAGACGTAAAGTGGGGAAAGAGGAGATGTGTGCAACATATATACGCGTACGTGGGTGAAGACACGAATGCAAGGCACACAGCTATGAAATAACTGCGTAAACTTACGAACACGAAATGGGTTTCGCAAAATGTAAGCCGACTCAGAACTAATTTCAGATTCATAAAAAATCCCCGACAATCCACAATTAAAATGATGTAGAAATAAATTTAATGCCCCAGTCGTCCAAAACATGGCATACAAAGCACTTTAAACCTAAGATTTTGCACTCTGTATTTATAAAAGACAATCTCCCGACTGACTCACTCACTCACTGATCCATCATCGCCCCTCTCCCTCCCAAAAAAACCGCTAAGGATAGGCACTTACAATAAAAATTGTTTTTCGTCTTACATCATCGGCGTCGTCTAAGAAGGGATTGTTCTAAATTCTACTCCTAAGGGGTAGAAACAGCGGAAAAAATATTTTCTGAACAATGTCGCTATTACGGCAACTTTGCAGCCATGCCTATGAAAACTGGTATTTGGTTTCCGGCTGCGAAATAAAAAAATACGTGTTTCAGTATTTTGGAAAATTAACCACTACGAGGGTGAAATATTGGGTCAAAGTCTTTTTGAAAATAAATTATTATTAACGAACTACTACAGTATTTTAAAGCTACATCTGTGAAGATTGCTATTTGACTTGTAGATAACATTTAAAAAATACCTGTTTCAGTGTTCTTGGAAATTGAATCTCTAAGGAGGTGAAATGGTAGACGAAATGTTTTATGAAATACTGATTATGAACGCATTTTCAAAGCCAAATGTATGAAAATTTGCATTTAGCGTCTCGATTAGAAATTAAAGAAATATCTTCCACTGTTTATGGACCATCCTTAGGGGGGTGAAATAGGGGGCAACAATGATCAAGGAAATACTTATTCATATTCAAAAATCTATGAGAATTTGTATTTCACTTCTCGGTTAGATATAAAGAAATATGAGTTGAGGGATGAAAGTTGGTGTGTAAACATCACCCCAAGAACGAAAAAAGCATTGTTAACAAAAATCTTGCACTCCAACTACCAAAATCGGTTTTTGGTCAGAAGTATCTCCCGATGGGCACATACTTCTATGGCCCTAATTAGCTCAAATGGTTCAAATGGCTCTGAGCATTATGGGACTTAACTTCTGAGGTCAGCAGTCCCCTAGAACTTAGAACTACTTAAACCTAACTAACCTAAGGACATCACACACGTCCATGCTCGAGGCAGGATTCGAACTTGCGACCGTAGCGATCGCGCGGTTCCAGACTGTACCACCTAGAACCGCTCGGCAACCCCGGGCGGCCTCTTATTAGCATGAAAAGTTTACAATCAATTTGTGAACAACATAAAAATTTGATTAAAGAAAAAAAGTCTATGTAGACCATACAGACTACGCCAGCGAATCAGCGTGCTCTAAGCTAGTGTGTGATATACCTGGTACTATGTTTCGAGATACAAACATACGGTGTTACTCAGATTAAAAAGTATTAAACGTGAACGCTCGGATGACTTTCTCAATTTCATAACAGAAAAGAAGAACCATTTAAACACATACATTGAACCACTGAACAAACTTTACCGACTTGTTCGTGTAGTCGAGTATATGGCTCTTGGGGTAACATTTTATAAAATTCTTGTAAACTGGACTAACACTTGATTGAGCCTGGTCCTAAACTATACGTCTATCTGCTCCAATCGGAGGTAATGGGGTGGCACCAATAATCTAACAGCGTGTGCAGGCAGCCATTCTGTAGTACGCGCTTTCCCATAAAATTAAAAGCAGTCTCTGTCAGCAACCGATGAGTAAACTGTCACTAAAAACAAGTATTTTAACTTGATCCGACTGTACAAATTATCCTTAATTTTGAGGTCGTCTTCTTAGAAGTATTGACGTTCACCTGCAAAAGCTGTGCGTCTCGAATTTCTTTATATTATGAAGCAAAGAAATGAGGAGCTACCTTTTCCATACTTGCCTCACACTGTGATTTATGAAAAAGTATAGGTCATGCAAGAATCATCAAAAAGAGGCAGATTTTTAGGGAAGGGTATCGTGGCTGAATTCAAGCACACACAATGGCGCAAATAGACATTGAACAACGTCGAGCGCGGTGATGAAACTGCCTGTCATTTTCATCAACATAAAGCGGAGATAAATTCTGTTAACTCTTGTTTTTAGACTTTTCAGAGCTACAAAAGAACTACTTCAACATCCGACAATGTTGGCTGTTTGCTGCTATTGATTTCGTCCAAGACAATGCTCGTCCATCGTCTGCTGCAAAAACGAAAACAGCTTATTTATGCTTTCGAGTACTCGCCTTTGAATCTGAAGTAATGGTGAATGCTGAATCAGAATTATCTCTTTGGAATTTTTAACCACTGAACAAATACGTAATTTTCATTGAGCGCCCAAGCGAGATGTGATTCGCGCAAAGATATTCGTACCGCTGTACTCTCCCTCCTGATTTGTCATATTGATTTCGGTAGTGCAACTTACTTGTTCGAGCATTGTTGCTTCCATTGTATCTTCCTTTTTCTCTCAATACAAACTATTCAGGATGAGCAGATTTCTTAGATTTATTCGATACAAGTAATTGCTTCACTGAATAACAATATTTTAAAAATCACATGAAGTTATTTGGGGATAAAATTTGCACCCTCATATCCTCGATTTCATGCAACTAGAACTCTGACATCAGATTCGTATCCACACGTATGCTGACACAGCGAGAACATGATCCTGCAGTGATAGTTACACATGAAGATAATATATTTGACCCCTGAAATGCTCCATATGTTTTTTAATATATTTCATAACTGACTGTACCTTCCTTCCCACCTCCCCGCCCCACGAGAAACTGAACAATAAAATTTTAAGACTAAGCTGTGTATCTCTATAAATTTAGCATTTAGCATTAAATTTCAAACAAATAAGACACAGCATCAGTGCGGTTATAAACGTTAGAGGAAAGACAAGTTGCTTTCAAACTCAGTAGCGCTAGAAACATAGCCAAAAAATAACAAATTTTTAAATTCCAGAACTGTATTACAAAGACTTTGCATTAACTACAGGTAAATACCTGTAAACAAAAGCATCATTAATAACAATTATTGTAAAGATCATACTGTCAAGGACTGAAACACGCTCCAAGGTCGGGGATAAGAGTTAACAAATAATGGATCATAAATTCTGTAAACAACCAGAAGCTTTGCATTTTTTTAAACATACCTTTAAATTTAAATACACGGCATCTGCTAAATGGTGCCGAAATACCGACTGAGCCGAGAATCTGCTTTCAAGAAATCAAACACGAGCGGTCACCGTTTAGTACTGCTATCCGGTCGGCTACACTTTCAAATACGCGCCCCGCCAGTTATGCCGCCGCGTTTCCTACAGCCGCCACCGCAGTACAAGGGTGCTGCCACAAACGATTACGCCGCTGCCAATGAGATGCAAGCATCCCCTCTCCGGGGCTCCAGCGGCGCGTGGTTTCAAGTCGAACATACATGTGCTGAGCTCCTTTTGTGTGTTTGCCAGCCGGCCGTGGTAGCCGAGCGGTTTTAGGCGCTTCACTCCGGAACCGCGCAACTGCTATGGTTGCAGGTTCGAATCCTCCCTCGGGCATGGATGTGTGTGATGCCCTTAGGTTAGTTAGGTTTAAGTAGATCTAAGTTCTAGGGGATTGATGACCTTCGATGTTAAGTCCCATAGTGCTCAGAGCCATTTGAACCATTTTGTGTTTGCCAGATGAATATGTGCAGTCCCAAAGCATCGACTACACATCGACATTTGCAGCGCTATGAAACGGCATCGAGGAGGTGCTGAACAGTGAACCATTGGAAAGAGCAGATAGCGCCACACCTCGAGGAAGATAGAGTTTAGCGCCCCCTGTCAACGCTAATTTAATCAGCAACCCATCGCTGGTCGGCCCAGTTCGATGGTGGGCTTCACGAAGAACAGAACTGTGTAATAGGAAGACGATACTTAGCCTGCATCCTGCAATCCCCCGTAGGAAGCACAGAAGCATATACAACAAGTTAAGTAATGGTTCTCTTTATTTGTACAAACAAAGTGTTCAGTTAATCCGCAACTGTTATATATAAAAAATTTTGGATTCCTGCCACTGGCCATTGCAACTACTCCCCTTTCTTGTTTGTGTTGGTGGTGGCTCCCACAGTAGGTGGAACAACACCTGCCGACAAGAATTCCAGAACCAACGCTGCCTTTGTTCTTCGCTGCTCCGTCGGAGCGCTTTCCACTAATATTTCTGCCTTTTCTCTTCAGAGGCGCATTACTGCTAATTGCATATACCTATAATTTGTTGCGGCTCTCCACTCATTAAACGGCCTCTGACCCGCCTCCTACACCACCTGCGACCACGCCTCTGGTTGCTGCTGACTTTGATATAACGCTGTTCATTCCGTTTCAGAACCAGCAATTGTCGCACTTGATGGCAGTAGCGCAGGAGCTCATTAACGCACAACTGACTGCTGCATAAACTCCACCACAACAGCCAGCCACATCTACGTCACTACCTCCATGCCTTCCATCGTTCCGAACTCTCGATGAACAGCAAGAGGAACTGAACGTGTACTACGCTCATTTCGAAGCTCATTGACCTATAAACCAGGTGCAAGGTACTGTGAAACTTTCTTCTTTCTGGTCACTGGCTGGTGAAGGAGTTTACCGCCTCGCTCAGGAGTTTTCCCGACGAGTTGCTAGTTTTGGAAGGTTTAGTTTCTGTCCTCACTGAATATTACGAGGATCAGGTAAAGGCTGCTGCAGCTCGTTACAAGTTCTTTCGACAGCGGAAAAAGCCAGAACAGACAAGACGTACCGACAGTGGGCCATGAACTTCAGGGTTCAACGACGACAGAATCGTTTTCAGTGTAATGGGTTTGTCCCTTACTAATCTTACCAAAGGCTTCTGGAAGATTTCGTCTTTGTGTTGACTTTAAATCCATTATGGATCCACAACCAATAATTAATAATTATCCGTTGCGTCGCCCTGAGGAGGTAATGGACAGACTTGGCGCAAGCAGTTATTTATCAAAAAATGACTGACGCGATGTGTGTTTGCAAATTCCGCTAAATGAGGAGTCTCAGGAAGTGTTTGTGGTCAACACACATTTAGGGCTGTTCAAATTTTTTGCGTTTACACTCTCGCAGAGCTTTCGCGCCTGCCATGTTCCAACGCTACTTAGAACAGCTTATTCTCAAGGTTCCACAGTTCAAATTACTTGGACGATATTGTGATGTCAGGACGTACACCGGAGGAATATTAACATTCATAGGATTTTGCAAGTACGTTAAGCCGCAGATTTGAAGTGTCACCTGGACAAAAATCAAATGGCTCTGAGCACTATGGGACTTAATATCTGAGGTCATCGGTCCCCTACAACATAGAACTACTTAAACCTACCTAACCTAAGGACACCACACACATCCATGCCCGAGGCAGGATTCGAACCTGCGACCGTAGCGGTCACGCGGTGCCAGACTGAAGTGCCTAACCGCTCGGCCACATCGGCCGGCTCGCCTGGACAAATGTGCCTTTTTTCTGGCTAAAATTCAGTACTTAGGCCATGTTCTGAATTGATATGGTGTTCATCCCTTCCAGTCACATTTTCTGGCCATTCTGGACCTCCCTGTACCGCAGAACGTGAAGGAATTCCAGGCACTTCTCTGGAAGTTGACATATTATATCTGGTTTACAGCCAACGCAGCCCAGGTCGCGCCTCCGTTGCATCGTTTGCACCGGAAGAATGGACCTTTTGTTTGAACGAAGGTGTGTCAGGATGTATTCCAGAGACTAATAATGCCTTGTTGAGTGACAGATGCCTTGTTCGTTTCGATACCGCTAAGCCTGTGGTTTTGGCAGTGACGCTGCTTCCTACGGATTCCGAACTGTGACCCACAAAGATTGGTTCACAGGATTCGCTGTCAAGTTACTGACCAAGACTCAATGTAACTATTCTCAAATAGAGAAAGAAGCGCTCACTGCTATCTATGGCGTGACTAGATTTCACGCTTATATGTTTGGGTGGAAGTTTTAGCCAGTGATGGACCATAAGCCGCTTCAGTCATTGTTTCACCCGTCCAAACTTATACCGAACCTGTTCAAGGGCACGGCTGAGAAGCTACAACGCTGGGCTTTCTTATTGTCACAGTATCAGTACGAAATACTGTACCAGTCCAAGTAGAAAGATACAAATGCTGACACCTTTTCTGGCCTTCCTGTTGGTCCTGGTTCTGAATTCGACTCTACTGCCGCATCTAGTTGTAAGATGTAAAGGACACTGAACTTTGAGAGACTTTTCCACAGAACTATAGCAAAATTCCAGAATGAGATTTTTACTCTGCAGCGGAGTGAGCGCTGATATGAAACTTCCTGCCAGAGTAAAGCCGTGTGCCGCACCGAGACTCGAACTCTGGACCTTTGCCTTTCGCGGCAAGTCCTCTACCAACTGAGCTACCCAAGCACGACTCACGCTCCGTCCTGATAGCTTTACGTCCGCTAGTACCTCGTCTCCTACCTTCCTTTTATAGCATAATTTCTCATGCCACAGAAGGAGATACGGATTTGAACCTTTCGGTGCACAACATGCGTATTGATTGACCTTGGTCAATGCAAAATATTCAGAACCCCTCTGTGTGCCGCTGTTTTTCTCGCCAGCATAGTTCCCGTGTGACTTTATTGCAAAATGACTCTGGACATTCGCGTGTGCTTATTCCTAAAGTGTTACAAGAAGATGTGTTGCTATTGCTCCACCAAGGACATCGAGGAATTGTACGCACAAAACAGGTAGCGCGTCGGCCCTGGCCGGGTGTGGACGCCCACGTTGAGAAGATGATGCAACTGGGTTACGCTTGTACTGAAACTCTACCAGCCCGGTCGCAAAGGTTTTGAGCTTGGCCAACGGCTCAATAGCCGTGGCAACGAGTATATATTGACTCTGCTGGTCCCTTTTGGAACTCTCGTTAGCTCATTGTTGTGGACTCTTTTAGAAAATATCCGTTTGCAGTGCCCATGAAGTCTACTACGTCGCATTGTACCATTCAGACTTCTTCATCTAATTTTGCCTGAAGTTACAGACAACAGACAACAGTTTACGGCTCAGCACTCGCAACAGTTTTGTACAGCCAGTGGTATCACTCGCTTTATCAGTGCACCGTGTTTATATCCCCAGTCGAACAATGAAGCTGAATGATTTGTGCATAAGTTCAAGCAACAGATGAACCAACTACGTGCCTCCCACACACGGCAGAAAGCGCTGCTGCTCTTCCTCACAGCACACCGCTCCCAGCCCCGCAACGGCCCATCGCCGGTGCAACTTCATCATGACGGGCGCCACTGCTCGAGCCTCTAGTTGCTTTACTCACTGCACTGCAGGGGGGCTTCCACGCTGCGCAGCTATCGCGCTCCGCCTACTTTGGTTGCACCGGGTGCTGGGAAAGAGGAACAATTCTTCGAAATTTGGGCGCTCGCATGCATTTAATTTAACGTCCTGCTGCGCCGCCGTCAGAACCAGATTCGTGCCTACTGTGTCCAGATTAAGCGTCTGCAACTCTCACTTCCCGCGAAGCAGACGGGTACAGCGGGCCCCGGAGCGAGTAGGGGTCAGCCTGGTCGGTCGTCCCGGATATCACAGAAGCTTCCCAGAGACCACCAGGAGGAGTCCACGGCACCGCATGAGATCGCTACAGCCGCGGACCTCTTTCCTTCCACTCGACACGTGACTGCAAATAGAGCCAGCCATATCCATGCGCCAAGCAGTATTTAGGCTGGCGCAAGAGTCTGGAGAGGTTCCTCCCCTAACCTCCTTGGCCGCATAAAGGTGGATGTCTTGGAGCCTATTGGTAGCGACCATCTCCCTGTCCTTCTCACCGTTTCCGACGGTCGTCGCCTCCGCCCCGACCCTCGTAATGACCCTCCCCCAAAGTACATCCATGAGTATTCCCGTGACAACTGGGATGCCTACCGGGCTACCCTCTCCACCCAGGTCGATAGCCACCCCTCCACCTACCACCATCCTGATGATCTAACCCATGCCGCCTCCTTTCTCCAGCAGACCTTGTCTGGGGCCGTGGAGGCTCACGTCCCTACTGTCGCCATCCACCCCCACCGCCCTACCTTACCCCCACAGGCCGCCCTCCTCCTCCGTGAATCCCGTCGTATCTACCATGCCTTCCTCCGCACGCGTGACCTGGACACGCTATGACGCCACCGGCAACTCCAGCGACACATTCGCAATTTGCTCGCGGCCAAGAAACGCCGGGACTGGCGACAGACATCCACCCGTTTAACTGCTACCCTACATATCAACTCGTCCAAGTTGTGGTCAGCCTTCCGTCACCTTACCGGAACTAACCCCCCCCCCCCCCTACTATCCTCTTCTCCATGATGATCAGTCGTTCCCTTAGTAAGGCCAATCACTTTGCCTCCTACCTCTCTGATGTATTTTCCATCCCCGACAATCCCCTCTTCCCGGATGTCCGCGATCGAACTGACACCTCTGTCTTTCCCCTCGCACCTGGTTTCCAGTACTTGGACAACACTGCACACACAGAACTCAATACCCCTATCACTACACAGGATCTCATTGCTACACTCCGCACCAAACGCAACACCACTCCTGGTCACGATCGTATCACCTACCGTCACCTTTGTGAAGCTCCTCTCTCTTTCCTCTCTACCCTGGCCAGGCTCCACAATGTAGTCCTGTCCACCGGATACTACCCCGTCCTGTGGAAAACCTCCCGTATCCTGATGTTCCTTAAACCTGGTAAACCGCCATCCATCGTCTCCTCCTACCGTCCCATCTGCCTTACCTCGATCTTCAGCAAGGTCCTGGAATCTATTCTCACCCGCCGCATCCACCAGCATCTCCGCCAGCACCGCCTCCTTCCCATTACCCAGTGTGGCTTTCGGCCGTCCTACTCTACCGATTACCTTCCCCTTCACCTCACACATCTCCTTTCCGAACAGCTTAATTCCCGTCGCTCTGCAATCTTCCTCTCGCTGGACCTCGAACGTGCTTATGACCGCGTCTGGCATTCTGGTCTCCTCTTCAAGCTCCAAACCTTCGCCCTTCCCATTAATTACGTCCGTCTGATAGGCTCCTTTCTCTCCCGCCGTCCTTCCTACGTCACCATCCATAGCACGGATTCCTACACCTTTTTTCCCTCCGCCGGTGTGCCCCAAGGCTCCATCCTATCTACCCTTCTGTACCTTTTATATACGCCGGGCATGCCGCCGCCGTTACCCCCGTCCACCTTCTCCAGTTTGCCGATGACACCACCTCCCTTGCCCTTGCCCCCACCCTCCAGCGCTCCCAACACCTTCTCCTATCCCATCTTGACCGGTTCACCGCTTGGTGCAACCAGTGGCTGCTCAAGGTCAATCCCTCAAAAACCCATGCGATCATTGTAAGCAAAACCACCCCTTCCTTCCGCCTCCTTGATTTCTACCTCACCGTCTATGGCCGTCCTATCGCCCTCACCCCCACCCTCAAGTACCTTGGCATCACCCTCGACCGTCGACTGTCCTGGACCCCCCATCTCTGGACAATCCAAGCCAAGGCACCTTCCCGACTCCGTCTCCTGAAGCTCCTTTCCGGCCTCACGTGGGGTCTAGAACCCTCTACCATACTCCACACCTATAAAGCCCTCATCCGCCCTATCCTTTGTTACGCCCATCCAGCCTGGATCTCCGCCCTCCCTACTTTTTACATACCCCTCCAAATTCTTGAACGCCATGCTCTACACCTCGCCTATGACATCTGTCTCCCCTCCACCACGTGGATCCTGTACAATCTCATTCCATTCCCCCACCTTCTCCTTTTCCTTAAGAGGATACAGATCCTGTACACCTCCCGCAAACTCGATCCTCCTCACCCGCTTCTCTCGCCCATCCTCTCCCACCCCCGCCCGCTGCCGCGCCTGTATTCCCGTGTCATACCCGGTCTCCATCTCTCCACCCTCCTTACCCTCTCCCAACGAGGCTTCCCCCAGCTCCCCCTCCCTGATGATGTCCTCCTCCCCTCCTTATACCCCTCCTACCAACTTTGATCCTCCATCCCTCTCCTGTGTCTGTTCCTTTGGGCACCCTCCCTCCCTTTCTCCCCACTCGTCCCCTGTGCTTCCCCTCCCCTGTCCCTCTACTCCTCCTCCCATCTCCTCAGCATATGGCGTCTTTGTTCTCCCCTCTCCACCCTCTACATCCCCCCCCCCCCCGCCCCTCTACACCTTTTGGCAGGTCCCCAGACTCACACACGCTACGTGGACTTTCGCACGCCGGAGATCATCGCCATCAGTGTCTCGTGTGTGCCGTCGTGTTTAGTGTTCAGTGTTCCCCGTCGCACTCCATCGTTCACCTGTGCCATCGCCGTCTTCAGTGTTTGTGCGTCGTGTCAACGGTTTCAAGTGGGGATTATCGTCGAGTGTGAACGGCTCTGTGTTTGTCTTTCTGTGTCAAATGTTTTCTTGCCTACCGTTCTGTAACCTAAGTGTAATCTTTCTGTATTTTCCTCATTGTGTAACCTCTGGCTGAAAAGCGACATAGAACGCTGCTGACAGCCTGCCTGTTGTACAGGTTTTAAAATAACAATGAAGAAAAAAAAACCTGGAGACGCAGTTCACGCCGAGCGAGCCCACTGGTGACATCGTAGCCGCCACGTCATCGTCCACAGCCGCCAGTGTACCGCAGCCATTCTTGCAGGGCCCCTACTCGTCCTTGGACTCAGGTGATGGCAACTTGGACTCCACGCCGTACTTCACGAGACGCCCGGGGCTTGGTTTGGTGAAGTTGTACTGTTACTACAGACAATTTGTTTGGAACAATCTCTGATTTAGTTATTGGTAGGTTTGGAGGATCAGTCCTACCTCACTAATATTCTTTTGTGACTTTTGAAGACAGACTTTAGTTTAAATAAAAACGCTATAACTCACACTCTGAGATTTTCCTGCCCGCGGACGGCGGATATATTAGTGCCTGTCGCCTGCGATATTCTTCTGTAGGTTTTCTGTCCCCAGGAAATTTGTGGCCGCCCCGTGTGCTTCCAACAGAACGGATGCAGAAGGGCCCGTCGCAGAGCTCTTACCGGCGCCTGCCATGGACCATGAGTCGTCGTCATCGCAGTCCTCTCTGTATTTCTTCTGACCATCTCAGGAAGACGGTGGGCGTCTTTCTGGGGATTTTCCAACGGACGTTCGCCTCGGATTGGGTGGTGACAGACGTCGGGGTGCGACTGGGGGCTTCGCGACGATCTCAGTTGTGTCTCCCACTTCTTCCCCCCCCCCACCACCTGCTTCCACCCCCCTCCCCCTCTCCCGTTCGCGTAAGATGCCCCTCCACACGGCAGCAGTGCGGCATTTTGGCGGGAGGAATGTGAAGTCCTAAAACTACGACTGCACACCGACCAGCTCAGAGCCGAAAAATAGCATCAAGAAGGCGCTGAGCTGTGTCCTAGTGGAAAGAGGGGACGGCACCACACCTGGAGGAAGACAGAGTTCATCGCTCCCTGTCAACGCTGACTTAACCAACCACCCATCGCTGGTCGACCCAGTTCAGTGGCAGTCATCAAGAACACAAGTACCCAATAGCCTAATATTGTTGAAAAATTTGAGTGCATATCGTGTCCTCGCCCAAATGTTTACTGTAGTACAGTTCCAAGAGAGAGTGATTTCAGCTCGAGTTGGATCAGTTTCAGTCAGATTCCTTACTTATCAAAAACAGAAACCTTAAGAAATGGTCTGAGCGTAATCAATCAGCGATACCCTCATCTTCAAAAAAAGTGATGCAGATGAATATGTTGTAGCAAACAAATATGCTTTTTCTAGGAAAAAGGATTGGATTGGAGCCATTAACTACTTCAGAAACCTACCATTTGAAAGAATAAGTCCTGTCTGTAAACCAGTGATGGCACCGTCCATGTTCATTACTGGCAAACTGGATCAATGTCTCACTCTGGAAAGTTTTGTCACATCAACAGAGATCACAGAAAAATTCCTTATTAAAATTTTAAATGGAACTGGTCCCTATCCTCATCAAGAGAAGCCTGAAGTGGTCAACAAAATGATAATTTAATATCTTAATGTTAGTGAATCTCAAGAGAAAGTGAATAAACCTGTTCAAAAAGGTTTGATGGACCGCATGTTTGGAGCACTTGCATCTACTGTAAAATATGAAAATCAAATAATTGATGTTGTTCAGAAGACTAGTAAGATAGTACCAGGATTGCAGAGAAAATCTTCAGTACTGGGACAGAGTGCTGATGATAACACCATTAAAGGTAAAAAATAAGGGTTTTCCAGGTTCCTTCAGATGTAAGGTGTCAGGCAAATCCAACACCTTCCATGAAAACCCTGACGTTTTAAGCAAATCCAATAGTATGTCACATAGCTCCGAATACATCGTGACATTAAATGAAGCAAAGTAATACGAGTAACGAGTGAGAAACTGGAATACCACAGACTAACACAAGAATGCCTAAATGCATGTTATACCTTCTGAGGGAAAAAACGAGAAGCCGAGAGCAGAACCGTGTTAAGCTAGAAGGCCCTACAACAAGGGACGGACTGGACACCCACGTCGCCAGCCTACCGCTAAGACCACACCACCTGCACGTTTTAGTGTGACACTTTTTCGCGTCTCTGTTACTTCAAGGACCACCCCCCAGCCCGTGTTAAAAGCTAGAGCTCTCAAGAAAAACAGTATAGATCTTACGATAACGCTAAAAGGACCACACCAGCTGCAGGTTTTAGCGTGAGACTTTTTCGCGACTCTGTTACGTTACAAACTTTAAAAACATTGCCCCACCACGAAAAGTATAACGTTTCTCATTGGATAGACAGAATTTTTGTAGGCGGAGCTTAAGGTTAACATTGAGACCCTGATTGGTCAGATGAATACAAAGCCAGATAGTTTTTATTTTAAACCAACTTCGGTAAATTGTAGTAAGGAGAAGTTAGGAGATAGTTACTTCCGAGACGACGTGCTGGATGGCTGCTGCGCCGGCCGCTGCCGCCCTGACGCTACCTAAACACCGACAAGGTAATGAACGCACGCGATGCCGCATTTTTGAGCGGATAAGGCTTCACTAGAACTGCAGAAGTCTCATCTGTTACACCCCCTTTTTGCGTAATACTAGTGTCGATCGTAAATTAAACTTCATAGTGTTCACATTTGCCACTTGAAGTAAAAATCTGAAACGCGATAATTTTTCTGTTATACAGTTATTGAGAAGCCACATCAGCCACTGTAATTTACGACAAGTTAGATAGGTAATTAAAGATAATTGAGGGTCATTGTAGACCATTTTGATAGTTTTATCTTTTGTGAAACTTAACTTAAACCTAGATTATAGATGTGATATGGCATAGGTCATCGTTCGATCCATTGTAGAACTTGGAAACCCACTCACGGAATATTCGTTCACATTTTTGTTGAACGCAGTTGGTTTTTACCATCCTGTATTGAAACATTTCCTTGTATCAATAGTGCAATTTATAAACAACGTTTTGTGAGTAGAATAAAATTTCCAATGGTAAACTTAAATGCTTTTTCGACTTTATTTTACCAGTTAACTAAAAATAGGAAAGCCTTGAACCCCTTCCACTAAATTTAGTTAGTATTAAGATTCTTTTACAGGGAGTGCAGTGTAGCTGACGCTGAGATCATTTAGTATTTGGTTATATCATCGCTAGTCTCACTGAACTCTTCTGAATTGTACATGTCATGTGTGGTCTGGCGTCTCCTTACCAGCAACAGGTCCCAGGTTCAAACTAGTCAATTCCGTAAAAAATACGCTCAGAGCGTCGTTGCGCGAAAGTGGTAGGGAGACACAATATAGAACAAACAGACACCACCATGAATGTGTTTGCTAACAATATTTTGTACAAGGAGTACATTTGTATGGCATCTGGTATTTACTTTTTAGAACACTTGTTGTAGAAAGTATTTTTGTAGTGAAATGTGCGGGAAGTAACACTGGTGTAAAGACTGAAATTGTAGCAATTTATTCTTGTTGAATAGATAAAATCATGCAGAGTGTACTGTTCATTCCATATCACAGTGGTAATACCTATAAATTTTAGTTGTGACAAAAACTTAAATATTTCTTTTTCTTGAGACTATTCAGTAATAAGGTGCTAATTTGTAGATAAATATATATTTTATTAAATTATTGAGACCAAAGGGTGTTTAAAACTGCAAAGCTGTTCAATAAGCTTTACTGCAAATTATTGTTTGTCTACTGCTATGCAGATGATGTAACTATTTTTTGTTAATAAATAGTAATTTTTCATAAAAAAAGGTTCGATGAACCATCTGCCAGGCACTTAAATATGATTCTCAGAGTATCCATGTAGATGTAGATGTAGATGTACTGTGTAATAAGATGGCGATACTTAGCCTCCGTTCTGCAAGTAGTAATAGTCGTGTAAGTAACTGCACGTAGGAGGCACAGAAGCAAATAAAGTAAGTTAGGTAATGGTTCTCTTTTTTGTAGAAAAGAAGTGTTCCATCATTCCACAACTGTTTTGTACAGATGGTTTTGGATTCCTGACACCGGGCATCGCAACTTTTCCCCTTCATGGTGTGTGTCGGTGCTAACTGCCACATTAGCCGACACAACAGATTAACATCTACAGAGTTTCATAATAGCCAGGGCTCAGCAACTACTGAATAGCTATTGCACTGAAGAGTGATTAATTTGTTAATCTTCAGCATCTGTGTATGTTTCAACATTCAAAGCTACTGTTAGCAACTGACGCTGCAACTACAGCAACTAAGTTATGCAGTATTTTTCTATTTCATATTAGATGCACAATAAATTAATATCTGAATTTTCTGTTTATGAACAGAATCTGTAGCTTCCTCCTATATCCACTAAAGAACCACATAGCGTCCAAGAAAGTTACAACACTACCAAAAGAGTTTACGAATGATCACTGGCATGAAGTGATGATCTAACTCCAACTTAGAATAAATAATTGAGTCTCTTTTAACAAACCACGGTAATGCTTAAAACACTTCGTAAAACATAAACTGATAAAAGACATTTAAAAGGAACTTTAAAACCACATGTAAAAGCAAAACGCTGTTTTCAAATGCAGTCAGCACATCAACTAATAAACGAAACACACAAGAAAAGATATTAATATAAAACTAATAATGGTCTACGTAGCTGGACCCAGAATCAGAACCCATTCAGACAATCAAACTAAAGGCAAGGAACAGAGTTTTTTCGTAGCCTTCCAGTTGTTCATCTTTATAACTGTGGATTGGAGCTGTTTTTATATAGCCTCATACAGTAATTTTCTACCAGGAAAATCACCTTCCAGCATGAAGCCAATGACAGGCACATAGCATCATCCACACTGGAGCATATTTCACGAGACACACAATTTTACCACTCAATGCAGTTACAACGGCCAACTCGGCTCGATACAATGTGCAGCTTACTTCCTTACAGGATGGCATATTCCAATGTAAGATGGGTACATAACACTTCACAGCGAGGAAGGTACACTTACGCTGATGTACAGTCGTGGACAAAACGAGCGAGACCCCTCTCCTGTTCGTTATGCTGATCCGCACAGCTTTGTCTGCTACACAGCATAACAGGCAAGACGACGAAGTGCTACCAACATACTATGCACAGGAGTGAGATTGAAAAACCAACCGAACTTAGTCAGACTGTTTTCACTCATGTGTAAGACTATATTACTGCTGATTAGTGTGTTAAACACAACACGTAAATATAAGGTATAAATGAAAGATGAAACTCTAATTAGTATGAACTGTAACAATACAAACGAATTTCAGCTTATCGAGATAACATAACTCTTTTAGTAAGGAAAAATACCCCAGATCGTTACGAATTAGCAAAATATTATGCGCATTCGGCCGCGAAACGGTCTGTGTCAACGTTCAGACCAGTCATACCGGATTACCGTTGCTGACCTACCATGAAAGTGTGCGAATTTAGCAATGTGTGAAAATTCATAACAAAATTCAGTTAAAAATCATTCAGTGCCACACGTAATTCAATTAAACTATTGACAGAAGCGGAAAAAGTAGGCAGTAAGATTTTCATATTTAAATTCCACAGGGCGCCAGTACAGAATGAAGGTATGGGATTCTCGACAGACGTGATTGACGGTGCACGCCAAAAAGCGTCCAAGGAGCGGTAGCACGATTTGTAACGTCACGAAATAGGAGAGAGTGAATCCCAGATTTGATAAGCGAGTTGGGATGACATTCATGACAGCAAAAGCGTTTTTCGTTGCCGCGAGGTCTTTTCACGAAATTACCCGAACATTGCTTTTATTTCCATCATTAATTCCTCAACGTACAGATTGAACAGTAGGGACGAAAGGCTACATCCTTGTGTTAAACCCTTTGTAATTCGAGAATTTCTTTCTTGGTCGTCCACTCTTATTATTCCGTATTTGCTGTTGCACATATTCTATACAAGCTGTTGTACATATTGTATAAGACCCGTCTCTTCCGATACGTTACCCCTACTTTTTTCCGAATTTCGAACATCTTGCACAGTTTTACGTTATCGAACGCTTTTTCCAGGTCGACAAATCCTATGAACGTGTCTTGATTTTTCTTTAGTCTTGCTTCCATTATAAACCGCAACGTCAGAATTGCTTCTCTGGTACCTTCACCTTTCCTAAAGCCAAACTGACCGTCATCTAGAGCATACTCAATTTTCTTTTCCATTCTGCTGTATATTATTCTTGTAAGCAACTTGGATGCATGAGCTGTTAAGCTAATTGTGCTATAATTCTCGCACTTGTCAGCTCTTTCCGTCTTCAGAATTGTGTGGATGATACTTTTCCGAAAGTCAAATGGTATATCGCACAGACTCATACATTCTACACACCAACGTGAGTAGTCGTTTTGTTGCCACATTCCTCAATGATTTTAGAAATTCTGATGTAATGTTATCTATCACTTCTGCCTTCCTTGATCTTAAGTCCTTCCAAGCTCTTTTAAATTCTGATTCTAATACTTCATCCCCTATTTCTCTGAAGTCGACTCCTGTTTCTTCATCTATCACACCAGACAAACATTCACCCTCATAGAGACTTTCAATGTATTTTCTCCACCTATCCGCTGTCTCCTCTGCATTTAACAGTGGAATAACCCGTTGCTCTCTTAATGTTATCACCCTTGCTTTAATGTCACCAAAAGTTGTTTTGACTTTCCTGTATGCTGAGTCTGTCCTTCCGACAATCATTTCTTTTTCGATGTCTTCACATTTTTCCTGTGGCCAGTTCGTCTTAGCTTCCCTGCACTATTTATTTCATTTCTCAGCAACTTGTATTTCTGAGTCTCCCAAAACATTGTTGTACTTCCTCCTTTCACGGATCAATTGAAGTACTTCATCAGTTACTCATAGTTTCTTCGCAGTTACCTTCTTTGTACCTGTGTTCTCCTTCCCAACTTCTATGATGACCCTTCGTAGAGCTGTGCATTCCTCTTCAACTGTACTGCATACTGAGCTATTCCTCATTGCTGTATCTATAGCGTTAGAGAACTTCAAACGCATCTCGTCACTCCTTAGTACTACTGTATCCCACTTCTCTGTCTTAAACTTCAGCCTACTCTTCATCACTACTACACTAATGGCCATTAAAATTGCTACACCACGAAGATGACATGCTACAGACGTGAAATTTAACCGACAGGAAGAAGGTGCTGTGATATGCAAGCGATTAGCTATACAGAGCATTCACATAAGGTCGTCGCCGGTGGCGACACCTACAACGTGCTGACATGAGGAAAGTTTCCAACAGATTTCTCATACACAAACAGCAGTTGACCTGCGTTGCCTGGTGAAACGTTGTTGTGATGCCTCGACTAAGGACAAGAAGTGCGTGCCATCACGTTTTCGACTTTGATAAGGGTCGGAATGTAGGCTATCGCGATTGCGGTATAGGGATAGTTACATTGCTGCTCGCGTTGGTCGAGATACAATGACTGTTAGCAGAATATGGAATCGGTGGGTTCATGAGGGTAATAGGGAACGCCGTGCTGGATCCCAACGGCCTCGTATCACTAGCAGTTGAGATGACAGGCATCTTATCCGCATGGCTGTAAAGGATCGTGCAGCTACGACTCGATCCCTGAGTCAACAGATGGGTACGTTTGCAAGACAACAACCATCTGCACGAACAGTTCGACGACGTTTGCAGCAGCATGGATTATCAGCTGGGAGGCCATGGCTGCGGTTACCCTTGACGCTGTATCACAGACAGGAGCGCCTGCGATGGTGTACTCAACGACGTACCTGGGTGCACGAATGGCAAAAAGTCATATTTTCGGATTAATCCAGGTTCTGTTTACAGCATCATGATGGTCGCATCTGTGATTGGCGACATCGTGGTGAACGCACATTGGAAGCGTGTATTCGCCATCGCCATACTGGCGTATCACCCAACGTGATGGTTTGGTGAACCGTCAATTTACTTTCAAAACCTTTTCTTAAGAATTTATTTTCTAGCGATTCATCAAGAACATTAACACATTTAATCACACTACTGAGCGTGGAAGTAGTTGCCAAAGGGTAACTGATGAAACCAATTAATTTTTTTTTCAATAAATGGAAATTTTATTCGTAAAAGCCCCTTTTTTCTAACAGATTTAAATTTAAAATCAGAAAGCACCCTCTAAATATCAAGTTACAATTTATACAGAGGCAGAAATATTTTTTTTAATAGTATGAGCTTTCAGGCTGAGGAACTTGACGCACCCTTTTAACACGGCAGTAGTCAAGACCGATCACAACAATTTCTGAAAGACTACACTGGTGTGCAACACACCAGATTACTTTACACTAAAAATTTTGATAACACACACAAACACATAAACTATGCACCCGGGAAGAGGGATGGAAATGATACAAAACACTCACATTAAAAATTATATGCCACCAAAAATGCAACTTGTTCTTGAGAGAAGTCTTTCCGTAGAAGGGTGGCAACTTCATATACTGAAATGACCATTTAAATAAAATCCATGACATGCAGTTTTACATAAAATGTACCAACATGCTCTACATTACATATATACCACCTCGCAAGATGACAGGCAAGATAAAAACATATTTCAGGAATTCGGCTTTTACACCTTAAGCAATAAATTCGTTAACACCGAATCCGACAAACATGACAGCTATTAACGTACGGCAGACCGACAGACAGACAGACACTAACTGCCTAACAAATGCGGACGAGACGAGCAAGCTGGGGAACCGAGACTGACCAAGAACGAAAGTAAGATTTGACAAGTAAATGAAACAACATATCACGAATAACTTGACCTTAATAAACTGCAATGTGTGGCGAAGACCTGGCGCAGCACGCCCCAAACGCTCTCCCGAACCGTCCGCTGCCAGCCGATCTCCCGTCTCACGGCGTCGCAGCTCGCCCAGGCCAGACCGATGTCGACTCCTGTTGCTCTCGTCTCGGTCGCGAAGCCACTACGCCTCGCTATACGGCGCGGCCCACTGGACTGACGTGGCGACCTCACATGCGCCGACACTCAAGACGGACAAGGCATCTCGTGTCTCTGTGTGTGACCAACCAACCGATCGATCCGGCCGCCAATGTCCATTGCCTGAACAAACTCGAGCAGACAGGCGGCCTAACACATACTAGTGCTCCGGACGACAGACAGACACTGACTGCCCCACACTGACCCGGCTGACCAACTGACCAGACACGCCGAGACTGACAGACTGACCACTGCCGAGCTCATAGCGCCCCTTAAGTGCACGTGTGCAGGAAACTTTTTCCCTTTCCCACCAGAGGGAGACACCAAAGCTGCGACTGCCACAGCGGCGCCACCGCCGGAAACGGAGGGCGACTGCTTCACACAACGCGCTGCGACGTGCTCTTCAAAACAGCAAATTGACTACGGCTCAGTGGGGTGTCATTGGTTACACGTCCCGGTCACCTCTTGTTCGCAATGACGGCACTTTGAACAGTGGACGTTACATTTCAGATGTGTTACGACCCGTGGCTATTCCCTTCATTGGATTACAGTGAAACCCTATATTTCAGCAGGATAATGCACGACCGCATGTTGCAGGTCCTGCACGGGTCTTTCTGGATACATGAAATGTTCGACTGCTGCCCTGGCCAGCACATTCTCCAGATCTCTCACAGATTGAAAACGTCTGGTCAATGGTGGACTAGCAACTGGAATGTTAAAATACGTATCGCGTTGAAGCTGCATGGGCAGCTGTAACTGAACACGCCATCCAAGTACTGTTTGACTCAATGCCCAGGCGTATCAACGCCGTTATTACGGCCAGAGGTGGTTGTTCTGGGTACTGATTTCTCAGGATCTATGCACCCAACTTGCGTGAAAATGTAATCACATGTCAGTTGTAGTATAATATATTTGTCCAATGAATACCCGTTTATCATCTGTATTTCTTCTTGGTGTAGCAATTTTAATGGCCAGTGGTGTATATTGTGATCTGAGTCTATATCTGCTCCTGGGTACACCTTACAATCCAGTATCTGATTTCGGAATCTCTGTCTGACCATGATGTAATCAAACTGAAATGTTCCCGTATCAGCGGGCCTTTTCCAAGTATACATCCTGCTCTAGTGATTCTTGTTACTGAACTATTTTATTCTTTCTCATCTCTAATTCTTTGTCCCAAGACCATATTCTCCTGTAAACTTTTCTTCTACTCATCCAGCTATAACTGCATTCCAGTCCCGCATGACTATTAGATTTTCATCCCCCTTTACATACTTTATTACCCTTTCAGTATCATCATACACTTTCTCTATCTCTTCATCTTCAGCTTGCGACGTCGGCATGTATACCTTAACAATCGTTGTCGGTGTTGGTTTGCTGTTGATTGTGATAAGAAGCACCCTGTCATGGAACTGTTCACAGTAACACACTGTCTGCCCTACGTTCCTATTCATAACGAATCCTACTCCTGTTATACCATTTTCTGCTGCTGTTGATATTACCTTGTACTCATCTGACCAGAAATCCTTGTCTTCTTTCCACTTCACTTCACTGACTCTCACTATATCTAGATTGAACCTTTGGATTTCTATTTTCAGATTTTCTAGTTTCACAACTGATTTCAAGCTTCTGACACTCCACTTCCTAACTCATAGAACGTTATCATTTCGTTGATTATTTAATCTTTTTCTCATGGTAACCTCCCCCTTGATGGTCCCCTCCCGGAGATCCGAATGGAGGACTATTGCCAATGGAGAGATCATCATGACACTTCTTCAACTACAGGCCACATGTCCTGTGGATGCAGGTTATGTGTCTTTAATGTAGTAGCTTCCATTGCATTCTGCAGTCTCATGCCGCTGATCATTCCTGAGTCTTCCGCCTTTAGGAGCATTTTCTCACCCCTAGGACAAGAGAGTGCTCTGAAGCTCTGTTCGCTGCTTCGCCCTCTTTGACAAGGCCGTTGGCAGAATGAAGGCGATTTCTTATGCCGGAAGTCTTCGGTCGCCAATGATGATTATTAATCAAATTTTAAGCAGTGGCGGTGTAGGGAAGCAGCCTACTCACGCCTTATAAAATTCACATAAGTCTTACCATAGTGTGCCAGCCAGTCCGCTGTAACTAGCTCTGTCGTCATAAATGTTGCGCAGTGCTTTAAAAATCAATTAAATAATCTGAAACGTTTCTAGCATGTCAGGAGTAATACTAAATCAATATTTGTTGAATATCAGTTCAATAACTTAAACCATTTTCGAAATTTGGACGTTTTTCTGTAAAATTCATTGGCGCAACAGAAAAGAGCTAGAAACTTAAAAATTTATAATTATATTCCTCTTACATAATTATTTAGTAGAAACAGTATTCTGGATCTCACAAATTAAAATATAAGTTGAAATTCATGATTTTCTGGTTTCAATCTTAAAAATTAAGGAAGCAAGATAGATAAAGTAGGCGAATAAATAAAGCTAGGATGATTAAATTTACGTAGAAGGGAGATCCGCTATAATCATAAAGATGTGAGAAGTTTCAACTGAATAACTATAAAACTATAGCGATAGCTATAGCGTGTAGTGTAATTAAATTAATTCTCTCGCCCAAAATATTTGACTTAGCCACGTCAGACTTTTATTATGATTACGTACCTGTGTGCTGATTGCACATTTAAATTGAGAGCTTCATCGGCCATCAGCAAAGGAAGCAATGATTTATTCGATAACTTAAAGTGGTGCATCACAAGCCCAGCGGCTAGTCAGAAGAGCAGATTTTATCAGGCGTTCCCTTAGCCGTCCGCACCGCGGCTTTATACGTAAGAACGCTGCGCGACAAGAGGAAGGCCCAGTTCTCTCCAAACGCTGATTAACGCACCACCTGTGCCGGGAGTCGCGTCGCCTCGGTATCGTTGATATAAACAGCCTCGGATGCCGTAATAAGTTACTCGGGATGTGCATAACCATGAAATCGTTTTCGAGTGAAGTGTTAATTGTGGGATGACTTTAATGATCTGTCTTTAGTATTTTCACGTGCCGCAGCAGGACAGACATTCTACCATTATTAGCGTGGCGTTTGATGAACATTATCATCAAATTATGGCGACAATCTCCTAATTCCTCAGAGCTATATGCTGTAGCTATAAATGTATTTCTCAGATGAAGTGGGCACTAAGAATTCTAATTACAGGCTTTACGCTTTGCTAATCACTTTCTGGTTGCCAATATTGTAGTTGGAGAGCCAGTGTTGAGAACGGCAAACAACAGCATTAAATAAATAACAAGGACATTAACAATTATTCTACCCGCCGCCCCACAGGGGATTCGAAGCCGGGACTGAAGACGTTTTGATTATGAATCAAAGACGCTATCATTAGACCATTACGCGCTACACAGGAGTAGTCGGATACTGCTGATGAGATAGTGTGCGATCCTCTATCTACCGCATCCTCTTTTCCTGTCATTTTTCACTCGTCTGTAAAATGTAGTTGTTTCCATGCATCAAATTCAGCACGTAATAGGAGCGCTACTCCGTCTTCTCGTGCTTTTACTCTGTCTGTAAAACTGTCAGTTGTAGCTAGAGAAGGCACGGAAGGACGCACGTAAAGAACTCAATCTAGTTTCGGTCAGAAGTGTAGTCCGCAAGTTGCTCTTCAGGCGATTCCTCACAGATCAGAGTGCGAATCACCTCCCCTTCCTCTGCAGCATTCGCGTTCGACACACTGGAGGAGAGACCGGAAATCTCCAATGCAGATTCTATCGGGGGACGTCGGTCGAAGTCGCGGCGGCCGGCGCGGCTGCAATCAGAGCCGCTTGGTGCCGGCTCTTTTGTGACGCGCGTGGGAGTCGTGGAGGTGGCGGCGGCGGCGGCGGCGGCGGCGGCGGCGGCGGCGGCGGCGGCGCCGGGCAGGTCGCGCGCCGCTGAATCGCGACTTTAATTACTCGCCTCGGCCCCCAAGTTCGGCGGCGGCGGCGGCGTGCCTGCAAGACTTACTGCTACCTCCCACCTCGCTCCTGCAGCCCAGCAGATCACGCCGCTGCAGAGCGGGCCCGCGTCTCGCGCTGCCGGCGACCGCCCTGCCTCCCGCGGCTACGTCACCGGCCCTCGCTACAAACGAGCCACGTGTTTGCGTCTAACGCTTTAGAGTGCTATTTTAAGAAACAATCTGTGGATATGGGACTGGGTTAGTATCCAAAACAACATTCACCTCTGCAGCCGACATGGCCTGTAGCTTCAATTACAATGGTTACGAATCTATTTGCAAAGCAGTCTGATTGTCGAGCGCCAGAGAGTCATACCGATTCCACACCGACTGATAAATAAGTTAAGTACCCAGGAGTGGAGGCGCCAACGAAATGAAACATTACAGGTTGAGAGGGCATGTGAGTGAGTCAGATTTGCAAAGAACTTGGCAGTATGAGCCCTCGTGTCAATATGGCATTGTACCCCCTCTGCAAGCACCGATGCTGTTGCTGAAGGTATCGTAAAGCTACGTGTCCGTCACTTACTGCTGTGTCATCAGAATTCCTTCAGTCACTACCAGCAGACACCTGAGGTCATATCCGACAGCATGCGCCCCTGCGCCCCTCTCAGACATTGGAAGAATGGGACCCCCTCACCAGACTCCGCTATGCTCGCCACAGATAGTCTGACAGCGAGCGGAACCGCGTCTCACTGGTGAACACAATTCGACGGCATTCGTCAGCAGTCCATGCTTGCTGTTCACTGCACTACTCCTAATGCAGTAGTTTGTTTTAACATGCCTCTGAGCACTATGGGACTCCTGCTGTGGTCATCAGTCCCCTAGAACATAGAACTACTTCAACCTAACCAACCTAAAGATATCACACACATCCATGCCCGAGGCAGGATTCGAACCTGCGACCGTAGCAAACGCGCGGTTCCAGACTGACGCGCCTACAACCGCTCGGCCATTAGTTTGTATTATGGTGTTAACTGCAGACTACGCACCGGACGGTAATTCTCTAGCCCGACTGCTCTTTGTCTCCGACCTGCAGGGCGGAATGACACAAAACGTTGCAGTGTGTCCATTACCTGTTTTCCTATTAGAGGCACAGACGTGAGCGGCTACAGTGTGCCCGGTGCACAATACGGCGAGCCACCCTTGTGGTCTGACGTCGTGGACCACGAGTGCGCCAGCTCTAACGTTCCGAAGATCGGCTAACCGTCAGCTCAGATTGCCCAACAGATCTAGATAGATATTACGCAGTAAGACAATCCGGCCGAATGGAGACACGCAGTGAGGCATGCCCGCATCTCGTGGTCGTGCTGTAACGTTCTCGCTTCCCACGCCCGGGTTCAGTTCCCGGCGGGGTCAGGTATTTTCTCTGCCTCGTGATGGCTGGGTGTTGTGTGATGTCCTTAGTTCTAATTTGTAGGATACTGATGACCATAGATGTTGTCCCATAGTGCTCAGAGCCAGTGAGGCACCTTCCAAACCCTCTCAGGCGCTGCCGCGCTGTCTCACACAACTAGCGTTATTTCAGAATCATTCACAGTGATCGCTCAACATCTGATGCTGTTAGTCTCCTTATATATATATTATCGGGCCTGTTAACAACACAAACACGAACAACTCTAATGCACTCTAGTGGCCATTCTATCGCAGACATTTACAGCTTTAATGCCTTACACACCCGCCGATGGCGCTAACGTTTAAGAAGTTACTCTGACGTCCGACCGTGTCTTCTGGGTGCTTAGTTTTCTTTTTTTTTTTTTGTCGTGCAGAGTACAGAGTATATCTCTGTACAGCACTTTTGACAGTTCTATCTAATGAACACATTGCGACAATCCTCTAAAATTATATCTAACTGTATGAATACTCAAATACTCAACAGCTCGCAACATTTTGGTTCATTCCTCATTACTAGAAGGGCATTCTATTAGCAAAAAAAGGAATGGCCTTTCAGATAATGATGCACAAGTTTAACTCTGAAAGATTTTTGTGCTGCAACATATGCTAAATATAGTTATCAACTTTTTAGGAAAGCTGATCCAGTTGCTGTAGAGACCTTTGTAAACCTTATCAAGGAACAAGAGTGGCAAGATGTTTATAGTGCTGATACAGTAGACGATAAATATAATGCTTTCCTCAAGACTTTTCTCGTGCTCTTAGAAAGTGGCTTTCGGTTATAACGTTCAAAACAGGATACTAGCACAAACAGGTAGCCTGGGTGCCTGACTAGGGGATAAGAATATCCTGTAGAACAAAGTGGCAGTTATATCAAAACGTTAGAAACAGTCAAAATCTAACTGAAGCAGCCCATTACAAACAGTATTGTAAGGTGCTTAAAACTGTTATTAGGAAGGCGAAAAGTATGTGGTATGCAGATAGAGTAGCTAAGTCTCAGGATAAAATTAAAACCGTATGGTTAGTCATAAAGGAAGTGGCTGGTCTGCAGAAAGAGGTCGAGGATATAGAATCAGTGCGTAGTGGGAATGTCTGTGTTACTGATAAGTCGCATATATGTACAGTATTTAATGATCACTTTCTGAATATAGCAGGTGAACTAAATAGAAACCTAGTCCCAACAGAGAATCATATAGCGCTCGTAGAAAAAAGTGTTCCGAGACTGTTACGTGAAATGCTTCTCTATGATACTGACAAGAGGGAGATCACTAAAGACCAAGAACTCTCATGAGTATGACGGGGTATCTAGCAGAATACTCAAGTATTGTTCTATGTATGTTAGCCCAGTTCTTAGCCATATCTGTAACTTTTCTTTAGGAGTGGTAGGTTTCCTGACCGATTAAAGTACTCGGTAGTGAAGCCACTTTATAAAAAGGGAGACAGGGATAATGTTGACAATTATAGACCTATTTCCATGCCATCGGTGTTTGCTATAGTTATCGAGAAGGTTGCATATACAAGGTTAGTGGAGCATTTAAATTCACATAATTTGCTGTCAAATGTACAGTTTGGTTTTTGAAATGGTTTAACAACTGAAAATGCTATATCGTATTTTCTCTGTGAGGTTTTGGACGGATTAAATAAAAGGTTGCGGAAGCAAGGTGTTTTCTTTGATTTAACGAAGGCTTTTGACTGTGTTGACCACAAGATATTGCTGCAGAAGTTGGACCATTATGGAGTAAGGGGAGTAGCTTACAATTGGTTAGCCTCTTACTTTAAGAAAAGAAAGCAGAAGGTAATTCTCCGTGATATTGAGAGTGATAGTGAAGTTCAGTCCCAATAGGGCACTGTTAAGTGGGGCATTCCCCAAGGGTCAGTGCTGGGGCCACTGCTGTTTCTTATTTATATGAATGATATGCCTTCTAGTATTACAGGTGATTCAAAAATGTTTCAGTTTGCTGGTAGTGAAGGATCTTGTGTATAATATTGAAGCATTATCAAATAATGTAGTTCATGAAATATGTTCGTGCATTTTGGAAAATAATTTGATGCTAAATCACAGTAAGACACAGTTTTTACAGTTTCGAACTCACAATTCAACAAGAACTGATATTTTGAGCAGATAGAATGGCCATATTATAAGCGAGACGGAACAGTTTAAGTTCCTAGGCATTCGGATAGATATTAAGCTGTTGTGGAAAGCCAATGTTCAGGATCTTGTTCAGAAACTAAATGCTGCTTTATTTACCATTAGAACAGTATCTGAAATAAGTGACAGTGCAACACGAAAAGTAGTCAACTTCGCATATTTTCATACGCTTTGTCATATGGTATTATTTGTTGGGGTAATTCTTCTGATTCAAAAAGGGTATTTTTGGCTCAAAAACAAGCTGTTAGAGCTAAATGTGGTGTAAGTTGGAGAACCTCTTACCGACCCCTATTCAATAGTCTGGGAATTCTGACATTGCCCTCACAGTATATATTTTCTTTAATGTCGTTTGTTGTTAGCATCTTTCACTCAGTTAATACTAGGCAGAAATCAAATCGGCATGTGGAATGCACTTCCTTGACTCTTGTGCAGAAAGTAGTGCACTATTATGCTTCATCCATTCTCAAAAAGCTACCACAAGAACTGAAAAATCTTAGCAGTAGCCCAAACGCTTTCAAGTCTAAATTAAAGAGTTTCCTCATGGTTCACTCCTTCTCTTCTGTCGAGGAGGTCCTGGAAGAGCTGAAAAATTAAGCAAATTCCAGTGTTACATCGTTGATTTTCTTTGTTTACATTTACGAAATGTCGCCTGAATACTTTTCTTGTATTTCATTTTATCTGTTTCTACTATCGTGTTATAATTTCATGTATTGACTGGTTCCAGAACCATGGAGACTTCTCCTTAATTCGGACCCACGGAACAATAAATAAATAAAATAAATAAATAAATAAATAAATAATTCTTATGAGGTGCATTCAAGTTCTAAGGCCTCCGATTTCTTTTCTAATTAACTACTCACCCGAAATCGATGAAACTGGCGTCACTTCTCGACGTAATGGCCCTGCAGACGTACACATTTTTCACAACGCTGACGCCATGAGTCTGCTTTGACCAATGGAAAATCAGTGAGGCAATAGCAGCATGGCTGGTGAATGTGCGGCCACGAAGAGTGTCTTTCATTGTTGGAAAAAGCCAAAAGTTACTAGGAGCCAGGTCAGGTGAGTAGGGAGTATGAGGAATCACTTAAAAGTTGTTATCACAAAGAAACTCTTGCGTAACGTTAGCTCGATGTGTAGGTGCGTTGTCTTGGTGAAACAGCACACGCGCAGCCCTTCCCGGGCGTTTCTGTTGCAGTGCAGGAAGGAATTTGTTCTTCAAAACATTTTCGTAGTATGCTCCTGTTACCGTAGTGCCCTTTGGAACGCAATGGGTAAGGATTACGCCCTCGCTGTCTCAGAACATGGACACCATCATTTTTTCAGCACTGGCGGTTACCCGAAATTTTTTTGGTGGCGGTGAATCTGTGTGCTTCCATTGAGCTGACCGCCGCTTTGTTTCTGGATTGCAAAATGGCATCCACGTCTCATCCATTGTCACAACCGACGAAAAGGAAGTCCCATTCATGTTGTCGTTGCGCGTCAACATTGCTTGGCAACATGCCACACGGGCAGCCATGTGGTCGTCCGTCAGCGTTCGTGGCACTCACCTGGATGACACTTTTCGCATTTTCAGGTCGTCACACAGGATTGTGTGCACAGAACCCACAGAAATGCCGATCTGTTCAACAGTCATTCGGCGATCCCCCAAAACAATTCTCTCTACTTTCTCGATCATGTCGTCAGACCGGCTTGTGCGAGCCCGAGGTCGTTTCGGTTTGTTGTCACACGATGTTCTGCCTTCTTTAAACTGTCGCACCCACGAACGCACTTTCGACACATCGATAACTCCATCTCCACATGTCTCCTTCAATTGTCGACGAATTTCAATTGGTTTCACACCACGAAAATTCAGAAAACGAATGACTGCACGCTGTTCTAGTAAGGAAAACGTCGTCATTTTAAGTATTTAAAACAGTTCTCATTCTCGCCGCTGGCAGTAAAATTCCATCTGCCGTACGGTGCTGCCATCTCTAGGACGTATTGACAATGAACGCGGCCTCATTTTAAAACAATGCGCATGTCTCTATGTCTTTCGAGTCCGGAGAAAAAAATCGGAGGCCTTAGAACTTGAATGCACCTCGCACTTTGAAGCTCACACTGATTACGCATTCTGGATGCATGTCTGTTTTGGAGTCAGCTTTCAGACTTTGCGTCTGATTGCTGTATCCAACCCAGTTTCTATTGCATTTCGGATGATATTTTCTTCCGGGACAGCGCTTGGGTCCAGTACCATACGTAGACATTTAAACATAGCTCGGACGCTGACTCTGCAGTCTTATTTCTAGAAACAAATGACCCGCCGTGTGCGCGGAAGACAGCGAGCCTAGCCGCCGTCGCTGACGAGGAATCTCCCCATCGCATCTCCCTCAGATTTAGTGGTAAGAGGGCCCCCTGGATCGGCCGTCAAAAACTGAACACAGATCAGGCCACGAAAACAGGAAGAAGGTGTACTGGACTGCGGAAGAAGAGCAAAATAGAAAAAGTGAATCTTCCAAGAACAAGAAGTGCCATATAGAGAAGGCTGAAACAGCAACAGTGTTAGTGGTAAGTGGTCGTAGCATTGGACTACTAAGCCACCTTTGCTCTTTTTTTTTCTCAGAACATTGTGAATTGTCCATCCACTCAGTGAAATGTTTGTTCTCTTTCTGTAGTCTGGGCAGTTGTCACACTATACAAAAGAAAAGGCTCTGAGCACTATGGGACTTAACGTATGAGGTCATTAGTCCCCTAGAACTTAGAACTGCGTAACCCTAACTAACCTAAGGACATCAGACACACTCATGCCCGAGGCAGGATACGAAACTGCGACCGTAGCGGTCGCGCGGTTCCAGACTGAAGTGCCTAGAACCGCTCGGTCACACCGGCCGGCTCACACTATAGATTATTTACATAATGTGAGTCATGTGATAAGAATACGTTACCATTGCAAGTAAATGTGATGAATAGCGACAGCAGGTCAGACGTCTCACAGAAATGAAAACCACAAATCAACAGGTGCGACCTCTGGTACAACAAAGGAATTCAAGAGTCAGGATTTCCAAACAAGTACGCAACTTCGAAAACGTTACAAACACATGTTTTGACGGTGTGATTGTGAAACTGTTGCGTTCATTTGTTGCAGCTTGTGGGACAGACTATTATGTTTTCGTCATTTCCTTGCGAGTGATAACATTCACATTCATACAAATACGTATATCGAGAAAGGAGGCATATCTCACTCACATACTAGTCGTATAAATTAGTTGCCTCGATGATTACTATGATACGTCACACGTACTGACGCTAATGCAGTGCATAACACACCAGGATGGAGGTGGAGGATTCGGTTGATTTGTCAGCTTGTCCTCAAATGAAAGCCACTTCCTTTCGGCTGCTACTAGAGTAGCTGCGCAGAATCAGTTGTCACTATAGGTCCCTACGTTATACCTCGTTGTTGCAAACGGACGCTACACCAAGACACAGACACAAATTTCAATAAAGCGATCAGCGAGAAAGAGAGAAAATTGGCACGAAGACGGTTTGAACCCCGCTCTCCCGCTTCACAGTCCAACGCCGTGACCTCTTCACCACGAGGCCATTTTTCTTGCCACCTGCTCCATATTGCAGCTCTTGCTCTTGGTCCGTTCACTGTTTATACCTTGCTCTGCTTTCAAACTCCAGTACACATTCTTCCCGTTTTCATGCTTCATCTGTGCTCAGTTTTTGACAGCCTGTCCACTGGGGCCTCTTACCACTAAAACTCTAAATCTAAATATGGACAAGAGGGGGGGGGGGGGGGGGCATGAGCACTCTCCCTCGTGAGAACAGCAGGCTAGCGCAGCTGCACCGCGCTAACCGGTTATAGGCGCTTCAGTCCGGAACCGCGCGACCGCTACGGTCGCAGGTTCGAATCCTGCCTCGGGCATGGATGTGTGTGATGTCCGTAGTTAGGTTTAAGTAGTCCTAAGTTCTAGAGCACTCGTGACCTCCGATGTTGAGATCCATAGTGCTCAAGGCCATTTGAACCATTTTTTTTTCTTGAGCTAATTTGATCGGAAACGTTTATGGTCGTCAGCCCAGGAGAGAGAAAGTAGTCACCAGTCCTACGTTACTAGCCAGTGGCTTGTAGTAATTCAGGTTCTTTTAAAACACTATCATATTTGACCACTACATTGCGAAACGAGGGAAGCCAACATTCACCGCACTCCTGCCAAAAATCATCACCACAAACAAAACAGGGCAAGGCAAAAATGAGAACGACAGAGGGACAAACACCATACTTTAACTTTCAGGGGAGCAAATGGAATTTATTGTTGTCTATAGAACCTCTTTAAGTTTACCTCTTTCCTTAAACACCGTCTGCAGCCAGCTAATGGCTGTCCTGCCTCTTCCTACAGAGTTTTTCCATATCCACTAAACTGCAATACTCAACAAGAAAACTGGGAAACGATTAAGTCCATCCCATTGCCCGTGCGCTGAAACGCTCCTGCGAAATCTTTCAAAACTCTCTCAGTTTAGGGAGTCCTGTATCATCGGCCACCGGCGGCCGCTGACTGCCGACACCCGAATTACACCCAGGGGCACCACTTCTGCAACACAACGCACGAAAAGTGGCTCCTCCACACTGCGATTTGCCGTTTCGCGAGCTCGTAACCACGCCTTCAAATACATCTAGCGATCAAGCCATTCGGCTAATCAGCTTCAGGGACAAATCCAAACACTTCCGTTGGCTATCTCCAGCTCCCATTAACAGCTTTTCAGAGTTTAGTCCCAACAGGCACTCCAAACTACTGACAATTCTGGGGAAAACACTCGCTCTTGAAAAGCATATAATTCGGTCCGGACTGCCACCCATTTATCGGTGCACAAGAAAGGAAGAATAGCCCCTGGGCAACAAATGACATTCACAGTTGCTACCAGCTGTCGAGTCTCGACGGGGAAGATGCTATTAGTAAGTAATGCAACACTTTTTTCCTGAAAGGTTGATTTTAGTCAGGATCCGGGTACTCCATTTACCACTGTTTTGGCTACAAAACTCTGTTTTTCAGCAGTCTTCGTTCAATGCGACGGCCTTAAGCCCTGCATGGTACCACTCAATAGCCCATTCGGAGCCAATGTCGTGCTGCGTTAGTAACCTTCCCATCACTCATTTACTGCTTCCAGTGGAATGCATACTTCATTGAGACAGACGGATGGAAGTGTGAAGAAGTGAGATGCGCGCTGTAGGCTGGATCAGGAAGAAAAGTCACATGAAGTTTTGTGAGCTCCTCTCGGGTGCGCAGACGTGTGTGAGGCCTTTCGTTCTCATGGAGAAGGAGAAGGTCGTTTGCATTTTTGTAGCGAAGGACAAACTGAAGTCGTTTCTTCAGTTTCCTAAGGGTAGCACAATATACTTCACTGTTGATCGTTGCACTATAATGGAGTAGATCAAACAGAATAAACCCTTGAGAGTCCGAGAGGACCAAGAATTACATGGCTGAGGGTGCGGCTTTGAAATTTTTCTTCAGAAGAGAGGTGATGTGTATAGGTTGATTTGTTTGCGTTTCGAAGAGATGAAGCCATGTTTGATCACATGCGACGGTGTTCGACAAACGGTTGTCACCATCAGCCTCGTAACGCATAAGCAATTCCGCACACATGGTCTTTTGTTGCTATTTGTGGTCTTCTGTTAGGCGGCCACGAACCCAGAGGGCACACACCTTCGTGTACCCCAGCAATGCAAGGGTGTGTCAACAGAGACACCCAGCTGTGCAGCGATGTGTTATACTATGATTCGTCCATCACCTCCAATCAAACTGTCAGCACGTTACAACACTGGGGGAGCCACAGCAGTGTGCGGCCGGCCGGCAAGCAGGTTTGCGCAATATTGTTGCGATGATGACAGACGCCATGCCCAACGACTCACCGTGCTTTTGTTCACTGCCACGTCTCCGTGGACATAAGCGCCTATGAGTAACTGTGATGTCTTAGTTTCCCACCAGATGAAAAAGGCTACTATAGCGCCGCACCTATCGGTACTTTGTGTAACTAAAGGGGCTGAAGGTGGAATATTCCACGATTTATTCAACTGAAATTGGGCGAGAAAAAAAAGTATTGCAGTACATACTCAACTCCCTCCAATGCTACAAAGAGAAGCGGTGGATCAACCCATCGTGGTACCGGAGATACAACTGAGGAGTCAGCCTTCGTACTCGTCATCGTCTCAGACTGTGCTACGGCCCTGGCTGCAGCAGAGCGGTTCGGCGAACACTGCCGGCCCCCGCCGGAGGATTCGCTTCGCACCCCCTGTACTGCTGCGCAGAGCGCAGCCCGGCACGCACGCGCTCCATCCCCGTTGCTGCGATCAATCTCCGTGAGTTGTGGCCGGCGGTTCGTCGGTGCTGAACCCGCGATGCTAGGAATGTTGCCAACGTCCGGAGGAGTGCTTCCCGAGACAGCTCGACTCATCCATCACAGCAACATGTGGAGTTCAATGACCGTAGTGGGCTGCAGTTGTTCATTTGCGTAGTTACGTCTCTGTGAGAGACGAAGGCCGCTGTCTGCATATGTGAGTGAGAACAACAGTACTCCTGAAAAAGAAGCAGCATACTTCCCGAACGAAATCATTTTCGTTGGCAGCCCATTCTATTTTTAAACTACCACTTCATTTCATGATTTAAGAATTACTCAGTTTCTCTCCCTCGGGTATTATAAAGATATTTGGCGGTAAAAACATCAAAATTTATAGCACCTTCCAGACAAAACAAAAATAAAATAAAAAATACGCATTTATAATAATTATACGCCCCTGTTACCTCCATCACACTAAAAAATTCAAAGCAGTTAGCCTTACATATTCCACACAGCTGTGCGAAGGAAGCTGTGTCGAGCTGTGTCGGGAAGCACTCCTACGGACGTTGATAATGCTTTCGCAAAAACAAGTAAATATCGATATGCAAACTAGGAAAAATGCAATCTTTACACACGTGCTGAACATTAAAATACATTCTTGTAACAGTTGAAACGAAAATTCACATAGCGTGGTCAGCACCTTGAAATCAGATGGAATGCACGGAAAGGAATTTAACACATCAACTGTGTTGCCAGAGGTATAAAAAGTTTGTATAAAAATATATACAACTGGTGAGAGACATTATTACATAAAATTTCTTCATCTAAAACTCTTACGGTAATTGTCGTACGCGTAATACATCACATATATGAGAAGCTTTAAAATAAGGGATGATGTGTAATGAACAATTTCCTTTCATGCGTTTGGTGAGAAAATTTCAAGACAAATAACAAAAAATATTATCGTAGAAATGAATACTAGAGCACGGCTTGGTCATGAAGCTGTTATAATGAATATGGAAGTATGGTCTGTTTCTTCCGTGTCTTATGCTGACTCCCACAGCCAGGGAGACCATTTTGGATTGACGCTGCTTTGTTATCTTACGAATTAGAGGTTTTGCAGTTGTAGGACATATTGCTAAATGGAATCAAGAATACAGAAAAATCAATAGACTTTCGTAGGGTATGTCGACTTGGAGAAAGCGTTCCACAATGTACAGTGGCGCAAGAGGTTCGAAATTCTGAGAGAAATAGAAGCAAGCTATAGGGAGAGACATGTAATATATAATATGTACAAGAGTCAAGAGGACTAATAAGAATGGACGAGCAAGGTCGAAGTGCTCTGATTAAAAATGGTGTAAGATAGGGATGAAGTCATTCGCCTCTACTGTTCAATCTGTACATCGAAGGAGCAATGATGGAAATAAAAGGGAGGATCATTAGTGAGATTAAAATTTAAATTGAAAGGATATCAATAATATGATTCGCTGATGACATTGCTATTCTGAAGGAAAGTGAAGAAGAATTACGGGATGTCCTGGATGGAATGAACAGTATAGTGAGTACAAAATACGGATTGAAAGTACATCAAAGAAAGGCGAAAGAAATGCGAAAGAGCAGAAATGAGAATAGGGAGAAACTTAACATCAGAACTGATGGTCACAAAGTAGATGAAGGTAAATAATTCTGCTATCTAGGCAGCAAAATAATCAATGACGGACGGAGCAAGGAGGACATCAAAAGCAGATTAACAAAAAGGACATTCCTGTCCAAGAGAGATCTAATAGTATCAAACATAGACCTTAATTTGAGATGTGGGAAAACAGCAAGAGAAGAGAGTGGAAGTATTTGAGAAGTGATGCTACAGACGAATGTTGAAAATTAGGCCTGCTGGTAAGGTATGGAATGAGCAGGTTCTGCGCAGAAATGGAGAGGAGAGAAATATATGGAAAACGCTGATAAGGAGGAGGAACAGGATGATAACACATCGTTAACACATCAGGGAATGACTTCGATGGGACTAGTGGGAGCTGTAGTGGGGAAAAACTCTAGAGGAAGACAGATATTGGAATAAAGCCAGTAAATAATATCGGGGACGTAGTTTGGTTCAAATTGTTCAAATGGCTCTGAGCACTATGGGACTCAACATCGGAGGTCGTCAGTTCCCTAGACTTAGAACTACTTAAACCTAACTAACCTAAGGGCATCACACACATCCATGCCCGAGGCAGGATTCGAACCTGCGACAGTAGCAGTCGCACGGTTCCGGAGTGAAGCGCCTAGAACCGCTCGTCCACAGCGACTAATGACTCAAAAATAAAAGGGAATATCAGCAGGTTAAATACTGAGAAAATGATGCGGGTATTCGAGAAATACCACGAAATTAAAATGTTCTCAATTCATCTAAAAATGGAAAAGGAAGAAAGTGACATCGTATACTGTTTGTAGCAGGAACATCCATCCCAAACACAAGGGAAAGAACCAGGACAACAGCTGCAGGTGCGGGACGCCTGAGAGGACGCAGCGCACGGCGGCCGCCGCCGTTCCGTACCCTCCGGAGCTGCCACCGCCGCCCCACGCGGCGAGCCGCGGCCAGCGGCCTCCCCGGAGGACGGTCTCGGTGGCCAGGCACGCCGCAGCACGGGTGCCCACGTTGCGCGCGTCCCTCGCCGGACGGTGGGACTCGGCCGCTGCTGTGGCCGGGGACTCGCCAGCCGAGACTGGCCAGGGGAGGCCACGACGCTGGGGTCACTTCAGACTTTTTACGCCTTCACTGGGCCACTAATACAGCATGACGTGCGAGTAGTAACACGCTGGGACGGTAGCTCACCTTGTTCGGTCAGAGGGTTAGCTGCCCTCTGTAATAAGACAAAACTGATGGATCAACGACGAACTGAAACGGTGTCTTGCGACATCCGCCCTGGGCAGATGCAATGAACGAAGAACGAACAAAATGAGATTACAATAAGAAAAAAGAGTGTTCGGTCAGAGGGTTAGCTATCCTCTCTAACAAAAAAACTGAGTAAGTGGATCAACGAAGAACTTAAAACGGTGTCGTCGGACGTCCACCCAGAACAAATTCAACGAACAATATGAAACAAAATTTGGTCAACACCAAAAAAAAAAAAAAAAAAAAGTGATCAGTGTTTGAGCTTCGTAATACCAACACGTATGACTCTCGTTCCAACACAATTTTTAACCTATATTTTTTCTGATCGCAGGTCATATTATTTAATTTAGATGACATTTCAAAGATAATACAATTTTAGGCGCAGACACAGAGGCAGGCCCCATTTGGCAGTTGACCTGCGTAGCTGTGAGACGTTCCTAATGTAGCAAAAACGAGTAGTGTAGATGAAATTTTTTGAATATCACGAAATTTACACTTGTACTACAGAAATGAAACTCTCTGTGCTTCCACTAGTGTAGATAATGAGTGTCATGACGATTTGAATCGTCGCGTCGTCCACGACTCTCTTGCAAAGCGCGAACGCTAACCGCTCGACCACACTGACTCCTTATGGCCGGACTCCCGCTTCCCGCCCTCCTGATTTAGGTTTTCCGTGATTTTCCTACATTCCTCCAGACAAATGCTGGGATGGTTCCTTCTAAAGGGCACGGCCGGCTTCCTTTACCATCCTTCCCTAATCCGATGACACCGATGACCTCGCTGTTTGGTCTCCTCCCCAAAAACAACCCAATCATTATGGCCGGCACATTCACACAGATACATCAGTTACGTAATAAACGCGTAAAACTTCTCTTGCGATTTTCTAGGAATTGCTTGAGTAGAGCAACTTACTATTGGTCCATTATTTTGTATTTGTGGCCAACGAAAGGTATACAAGATGTGAAGTAAATCTGTGATCCCAACGCAGTAGCCTACCCTTGTGGGTGGCGAGTCGGTGACGTCGGCGCACAGCGAGGCCGACGTCCCAACCCTGGCCGCTGTTCGTGACAACCTAGTGCTGTGTGAGTATACGTATAAAACATAACACCTTCATTTGTAAGAAGAGAGACACCATGTTCCTACACTCCCACCACGTCGACGGTGCAGACCTGAACGCCATCATGACTTCTACTAGATCAGCTCTCCCACACGGTGCAGAGGTCAAATCACCCCACATGTGATGACAAGAGTGTTGCCGCCTCTACAAACTCCGTCCATTTTGCCTTACTTTCCGCAACCGTTTTACCTTTCTCCACCTGGATCCTACGCCATCTCACGAAACTCCGTCTCCTCAGTTACATTCCTCATCTTCAAACAAACTCGAGTCCAATAATCCTACTGTCTAACCTCTATGTTCCATTGCTAGAGCGCTGGTGTGCCTGTAGCGACATATTCCAGCAACTCTCTAGTTAAAACTCTCCGTATTTTCTTCTAACATAATTTCTACCGCCTCCCTCTCCTAGACAATCAAATTTCATCAGCGTTTCCCCTTCTCGTTAACCCTTTCCTCCCTCCCTATCTTTTCCTACCTCTTTTTCCCTATCGTAATACCGACACCGCCCTTCTTGCTTTCCAACATCCTCTCCTTCTCCATCGATACTTCCCACCAGTCCTCCATAGTTACACACCCAGCCTCCTATTCTACAAACAACCTAACATTTCCCGCTGCAGCGACTATTTTTGCTATGGCGCATCCTTGCACTTTTAATGATATTTCAGAGCTTTCTTTATAAGACCACCGCCATTTAACATGGTTTAAACAGAGGATGATTCAGCTGCCCGACGTTATACCTGGCCTTCAAAAACCACGTGCGAGATTTCCATAGTCTTCCACTCGCTAGGCGCAAACTGTTAGCCCTACAGGAAACTGAACAGGACCTTGTTCTAGAAAATTTATTGTAGTTAAATTTTTACTGGTATACATTTTCACTGGAGGCCGTAGTTTTCGAATTATTTAAGAAGTGGTTTAGAAACGCGTTTTCATTTAATAACTCGAAACCGTGGCCTCCAGCTAAAACGAGTCCGAGTACAAATATTCGACTACATTAAATTTTCTGCAAGAAGATCCTGTTTAGTTTCTCTGCCACACTAACAATTTGCGCATAGAGATTGAAAGAATATGAAACTATTGCGCGTGGTTTTTGGAGGACAGGTACACAACTGCAGCATCCATGAAGCGACATCGGTAGGGGTAGTTGCATAGCCCTGTCAATTCTTATTGTTTTCATTTTACCTTCCAGTTTTCCTGTTTTAGTTTTTTTTAAAAAAGAAGAAAATCCTGTTTCTTCCCCTTGAAAGCTTCGTTAAATTCGTCCTTTAGTCCCTCACAAACTTTACAATCATTTCTGAGTAGCTCGTCCTTCAATTTATTGTTTTCCGTCTTTGTGTATGTTTTTAGCGGAGGAGCGGCTTGATTGTACTGCTGAAAACCTAGCCTCTGATCATATGGGACGAGGAGGATGAACTCACACACACACACACACACACGCACACACATACACGCACACAAACACACACAAAGGTATTAAGACGCTACGTGCTTACAGGTTTTGCATTTAACAGAGGTGCGTGCATTTTTAAATATTTATGTCGTTGATTTCACTTCAGGTTTTCTTCAGAAGGTGCTGTAACTTCTGTACTGTTTTTGGAAAGAGAGAGAAATTAGGTAATTGCTAAATCATGAAGTAAAGAGTATAATTCAAAATAAAACAGCTGATGCAGGAAAAATGTACCCCTCAGTGAACTCCCAGCGATTGTCCACCCACGTATACAAACAACCAGAAGCAAGACGCATCAGATTACCTTATTTTTAGGTATTCTTAAAATGTATGTGTCAAAGTAGAGCCTAGATTTTACTTCATGTTTCTCTCCAGATCCTTGAAGATTTGGAACATATTTCTGAAGCGCGAAACAATTTGTATTTTTATCTGGAGTCGTCTTACCACTATCCACGAAACTTTGTATTTTGCATTTTTATGTACTTTGCACTCCATGTAGGAAATCTGTAACGTAAGGAGGAAATAGTCCTATATTTTGAATGAACAGTTGAGGCAAACAGCCAATCTGGATACCGCCCTCTGATTGACGAACATACCAATGAACTTTAGAGGGTAGCTCGCTGTAGCACTCATTCCCGCTTTGTTTTCTTCAGCACAGTACGCCTTCCATCACTCCACTGAGCTGTGATACCTATCACAGTCAACATATTCCAGAATATCATCGTCCGTGTTACTTTCAACGTTTTTGGAATTTACTGTCATCATTGACAAAATATAGTTTCCTTTATTCACGTTAAAATGACAAAATGTATGGTAGAAATACAATTTTAACCACGAAACTTAGGGTTCAACCCACTGCCCATTACAGTTCACAAAAGTTTTCGTAAGCTCAACAGTTATCTTCGATGTATTATTAAGCTCTCTGGAAAAGACCAGAGTACCATTCATCTTATACGACAAAAGTGACAGTCACGTGGGACGTAGTTTCTTTCACGACTTTATGAATTTACTTCCTTTCCGGGATTTTGACCATTCGTCCAACAATAAAAAAGTTGAGGAGTGATCACGACGAGCCCAGTGATTACAAAATAACACCATGAAGGGTTGATACAACGGACGATTCAGACAATTCAAAAGAGAGAGTGCCACCACGTTTAAAGTTCGTAAGTAACCTCGTTGCTAACCGGGAGTGGGGTCGCCATATCTAGCTGGAATCTCGTCGTGATACTCTGAAAACGGGGTGTAGAAATGAACTATAAATTTATTCAATATACTTACTTTTTATTTAAAACACTATTACATGGAACTTGTCGCGGAAGAAGTAGTTGGTACACCATATTTTTCGGGAGATTTCACCGTCTTCAGCAAGTCTTTTTTCCCCTGTACGATTGATTCCACAGCTCCTGCCAGCGGTCGACTTCTTTCATTACTCCACTGGGTCGACATCAAAAAAGTATTCTTTCCGCAGTGGCGTTGTATGCAGGAATAGAAAACAAATACTCGCATGGTTTTAGCAGTTGGCATTTGCGTTGAGCATTTTCGGTTTCCTTAAGAAAGTAAATCCGCCTTCCTTTCACGGAGTGTTTAGGCTTGCATTCTTTCATTCTTCCGAGTAACGCTTAGTTTCTAAAAAGTTCTTCAGTTATATATATTACTGAAAACAATTGTCGCCTGAAATCTTCACACCCTTTGTAATCAGGTATATAATAGTGTTTTCAATCATCACCCAATCCGGGGTTTCAGACAGCGTCATCCAATCCAGTATTTAATATTTATTAAAAGAAATAGTCAATTTATCTAAGTCATCAAATGCTACAATACAGAAAGCCATTGTCTCTCTTTCAAATGTCGAAATCAAACAAATTATTTCTTGTTTAGGTTTCTCATTCTTAAATTAAAGAATTCATCTTGGTTTCCACGCCAATAAAATTGGCAGTCTTCCTTTTGTTCAGACATCTTTGAGTGTCGAATAATATATTTCTTATTTCAATTACCGATGCTTTATTCTTCTCCACGCTTTTTATAGATTTTCGGACAGAGCCAAGTTTGATTAATGAAACATGAAGTAAATGTCACTGATTGGACTAATGGAAAAATTTGAAATTGATTTAAGTGGCCTGTCTTGGGCGTCAAAAAATTGTTTTAATGCAATCCAAAGCTTAAGAATACTCTCGACTTCGGGCATTAATTACCACTACCTTATTTTTAAGTGCCATAAAAGAGTCTGATGACTGACATCAACATATAAGCTAAACTCTTTCAGTTTGTCTGTCCTTGCCTTGTATATTGAAAAATAATGAAATATTTTCATGACGATTATTTCAATGCCGACAGCTAGGACTCCAGCTACGCTTGATATACACTCCTGGAAATGGAAAAAAGAACACATTGACACCAGTGTGTCAGACCCACCATACTTGCTCCGGACACTGCGAGAGGGCTGTACAAGCAATGATCACACGCACGACACAGCGGACACACCAGGAACCGCGGTGTTGGCCGTCGAATGGCGCTAGCTGCTCAGCATTTGTGCACCGCCGCCGTCAGTGTCAGCCAGTTTGCCGTGGCATACAGAGCTTCATCGCAGTCTTTAACACTGTTAGCATGCCGCGACTGTGTGAACGTGAACCGAATGTGCAGTTGACGGTCTTTGAGCGAGGGCGTATAGTGGGCATGCGGGAGGCCGGGTGGACGTACCGCCGAATTGCTCAACACGTGGGGCGTGAGGTCTCCACAGTACATCGATGTTGTCGCCAGTGGTCGGTGGAAGGTGCACGTGCTCGTCGACCTGGGACCGGACCGCAGCGACGCACGGATGCACGCCAAGACCGTAGGATCCTACACAGTGCCATAGGGGACCGCACCGCCACTTACCAGCAAATTAGGGACACTGTTGCTCCTGGGGTATCGGCGAGGACCATTCGCAACCGTCTCCATGAAGCTGGGCTACGGTCCCGCACACCGTTATGCCGTCTTCCGCTCACGCCCCAACATCGTGCAGCCCGCCTCCAGTGGTGTCGCGACAGGCGTGAATGGAGGGACGAATGGAGACGTGTCGTCTTCAGCTATGAGAGTCGCTTCTACCTTGGTGCCAATGATGGTCGTATGCGTGTTTGGCGCCGTGCAGGTGAGCGCCACAATCAGGACTGCATACGACCGAGGCACACATGGCCAACACCCGGCATCATGGTGTGGGAAGCGATCTCCTACACTGGCCGTACACCTCTGGTGATCGTCGAGGGGACACTAAATAGTGCACGGTACATCCAAACCGTCATCGAACTCACCGTTGTACCATTCCTAGACCGGCAAGGGAACTTGCTGTTCCAACAGGACAATGCACGTCCGCATGTATCCCGTGCCACCCAAAGTGCTCTAGAAGGTGTACGTCAACTACCCTGGCCAGCAAGATCTCCGGATCTGTCCTCCATTGAGTATGTTTGGGACTGGATGAAGCGTCGTCTCACGCGGTCTGCACGTCCAGCACGAACGCTGGTCCAACTGAGGCGCCAGGTGGAAATGGCATGGCAAGCCGTTCCACAGGACTACATCCAGCATCTCTACGATCGTCTCCATGGGAGAATAGAAGCCTGCATTGCTGCGAAAGGTGGATATACACTGTACTAGTGCCGACATTGTGCATGCTCTGTTGCCTGTGTCTATGTGCCTGTGGTTCTGTCAGTGTGATCATGTGATGTATCTGACCCCAGGAATGTGTCAATAAAGTTTCCCCTTCCTGGGACAATGAATTCTCGGTGTTCTTATTTCAATTTCCAGGAGTGTAGTATTGTGGAGGATATTGGCAGGGCATCCAATTCAGTCCACATTTTTCTTGGTTATTCCTTAATTTGGTGAAAAACATTCCGCTGGCAACGTCGATGAAGATCTCCGGAGATAATATTGGTACTGCCTCCACAAAAAGCGATTATTTTATCTAATGGCATTTGCAGTTGTCTTGAAGTGTCTGGGCAAAACTTCGCAATTTTCTCCGATGGTTCGTTATTCAGCGAATCAACTTCAACAGCTTCTGTTGGATTCCGTCAGTTTCAGTGAAGAATTGAACTTCTAAAGGAGATATCTTTTCAGGGTTGCGGTTCGATGCGTCGGTGCCTATCACGTAAATCAAAACTTCTTGCCATTATTTTATACATCGGACACGGATTGTGGTCCGAGAATATTTTCAACAATTGCTCTAACTCTGGTCCTATCTTTAGACTGCTTTACGGCGACATTTGGGTCAGGTTAAATTGCGACATTCAGTTTTAAGAAACAGTCAATACAATGCTTGAGCATTGTCCTGCAAAATGATGGTCAAGTCCTGCAGAAAGTGTCATCACTTCTGTCTCTAAGCTGGTCGTAGGTTGTGTTAGAAAAATGAATAGCATAGGCACAGAAGTAATGACACGTTGTGCAGGACCTGACTACCATTTTGCAGGACAATGCTCAAGCGCGTACAGTGCAAGTTGTTACTTATTTGTTTGGCAGCTGGGGCTGCTAAGTCCTATACCACCTACTGCACTCCCCTGACTTAAGCCCTCGTGAGCACAGCTCCATTTCTAAATTTAACGAAACACTTTCCGGCATTCGCTTCAGAACTGCTACAAATTCGGCGCGCAATAGACCGCGCCCCTCGAACTGTCAACACAACTGGCACTGCTAAGAGTATCATACGACATCCACATCGCTGGCAACACCTACATCTACATCTACATCTACATGATTACTCTGCAATTCACATTTAAGTGCTTGGCAGTGGGTTCATCGAACCACAATCATACGATCGCGATACCATTCCACTCCCGAACGCGAGCGGGAAAAACGAACACTTAAACCTTTCTGTTCGAGCTCTGATTTCTCTTATTTTATTTTGATAATCATTCCTACCTATGTAGGTTGGGCTCAACAAAATATTTTCGCATTCGGAAGAGAAAGTTGGTGACTGAAATTTCCTATTACATCACGCCGCGACAAAGAACATCTTTTCTTTAATGACTTCCATCCCAACTCGCGTATCATATCTGCCACACTCTCTCCCCTATTACGTGATAATACAAAACGAGCTGCCCTTTTTTGCACCCTTTCGATGTCCTCCGACAATTCCACCTGGTAAGGATCCCACACCGCGCAGCAATATTCTAACAGAGGACGAACGAGTGTAGTGTAAGCTGTCTCTTTAGTGGACTTGTTGCAACTTCTAAGTGTCCTGCCAATGAAACGCAACCTTTGGCTCGCCTTCCCCACAATATTATCTATGTGGTCTTTCCAACTGAAGTTGTTCGTAATTTTGACACCCAGACACTTAGTTGAATTGACAGCCTTGATAATTGTACTACCTATCGAGTAATCGAATTCCAAAGGATTTCTCTTGGAACTCATTTGGGTCACCTCTCACTTTTCGTTATTTAGCGTCAACTGCCACCTGCCACACCATACAGCAATCTTTTCTAAATCGATTTACAACTGGTGCTCGTATTCGGATCACCTTACTAGACGCTAAATTACAGCATCATCTGCGAATAACCTAAGAGAACTGCTCAGATTCTCACCCAGGTCATTTATATAGATCAGGAACAGCAGAGGTTCCAGGCCGCTTCCCTGAGAAAGAACTGATATCACTTCAATTTTACTCCTTAATTTGCCGTCTATTACTACGAACTGCGACCTTCCTGACAGGAAAACACGAATCCAGTCGCACAACTGAGACGATACCCTGTAGGCCCGCAGCTTGATTCGAAGTCGCTTGTGAGGAACGGTGTCAAAAGCTTTCCGGAAATCTAGAAATACGGAATGAACTTGAGATCCCCTGTCGATAGCGGCCATTACTTCGTGCGAATAAAGAGCTAGCTGCGTTGCACAAGAACGAAGTTTTCTGAAACCATGCTGATTACGTATCAATAGATCGTTCCCTTCGAGGTGATTCATAATGTTTGAATGCTCCAAAACCCTCCTGCAAACCGACATCAATGATACAGGTCTGTAGTTCGATGGATTACTCCTTCTACCCTTCTTAAACACTGGTGCGACCTGCGCAGTTTTCCAATCTGTAGGTACAGATCTATCGGTGAGCGAGCGGTTGTATATGATTGCTAATTAGGGAGCTATTGTACCAGCGTAATCTGAAAGGAACCTAATCGGTATACAATCTGGACCTGAAGACTTGCCCGTATCAAGCGATTTGATTTGCTTCGCAACCCCTAAGGTATCTACTTGTAAAAAACTCATGGTAGCAGCTGTTCGTGTTTCAAATTCTGGAAAACTGTGTTAATTAACTCCGCTTTAGCGGCACAGTCATCGGTAACAGTACCATCGGCACTGCGCAGCGAAGGTATTGACTGCTTCTTGCCGCTTGTGTACTTTACATACAACCAGAATTTCTTCGGGTTTTCTACCAATGTTTCGTTGTGGAACCTATTAAAGACATATCGCACTGAAGTCCGTGGCAAATTTCTCGCGTCTGTAAATTTTAGCCAATCTTCGGGATTTCGCGTTCTTCTGAACTTCGCATGCTTTTTCCGTTGCCTCTGAAACAGCGTTCGGACCTGTTTTGTGTACCATTTGCATAGTCAGTTCGGAAGGAATGGAGATTGTCTCTTAGAAAGGTCTCTAGTGACACTTATCCGCTTTTTTTTAAAAAAAATTATTTTGCGTTTGTTTCTGATGGATTTGGAAGAAACGGTATTGAGCCTACCTATAACGACCTTGTGATCACTAATCCCTGAATCAGTCATGATGCTCTCTATTAGCTCTGGATTGTTTGTTTCTAAGAGGTCAAGTGTGTTTTTGCCACTATTTCGTGGACTAACTGTTCGAAATAATTTTCGGAAAAAGCATTTAGGACAATCTCGGAAGATGTTTTCTGCCTACCACCGGTTTTGAACAAGTATTTTTGCCAACATATCGAGGGAAGGTGGAAATCCTCACCAACTACAACCCTATGAGTGGGGTATTTATTTGTTACGAGACTCAAATTTTTTCTGAACTGTTCAGCAACTATATAATCGTAGTCTGGGGGTCTGTAGAAGGAGCCAATTATTAACTTGGTTCGGCTGTTAAATATACCTCCACCCATACCAATTAGCACGGAGTTTCTACTTCTACTTCACTACAATATAAACCACTAGTAACACACACAGTAGTGACAACCACCAATTCTGCCTAATCTACTTTTCCTGAACACCGTCTAAGACTTCGTAAAAATTTCTGCAGACCTTATTCCAGGCTTTAGCCAGCTTTCAGTACCTATAACGATTTCAGCTTTTGTGCTTTCTATTAGCGCTTGAAGCTGAGGGACTTTCCCAGGACAACTACAACAATTTACAACTACAATTCCGACTGTTCCTTGATCCAAGCACGTCCTGTATTTGCCATGCACCGTTTGAGATTGCAGCCCACCCCGTACTTTCCCGAGGCCTTCTAACCTAAAAAATCGCCAAATCCACGCCTCACAGCCTCCGCTACCCGTGTAGCCACCATCTGAGTGTGGTGAACTCGTGACCAATTCAGAGGAACCTGAAACCCCACCACCCTATGGCGCAAGTCAAGGAATCTGCAACCAATACGGTCGCAAAACCGTCTGAGCCTCTGATTCAGACCCTCCACCCGGCTCTGCACCAAAGGTCCGCAGTCGGTTCTGTCAACGATGCTGCAGATGGTGAGCTCTGCCTTCATCTCGTAAGCAAGACCGGCAGCCTTCACCAAATCAGATAGCCGCTGGAATCCAGAAAGAATTTCCTCATATCCTAAGCGACGCACGTCATTAGTGCTGACATGTGCCACCACCTGCAGCTGGCTGCACCCTGTGCTCTTCATGGCATCCGGAAGGACCCTTTCTACATCAGGAATGACTCCACCCGGAATGCACACGGAGTGCACACTGGGTTTGTTCCCCTCCTTAGCCGCCATATCCCTAAGGGGCTACATTACGCGCCTAACATTGGAGCTCCCAACTACCAATAAGCCCACCCTCTGCGATTGCCCAGACCTTGAAGGCTGAGAATCATCCTCTGAAACAGGGCAGGCAGCTGCATCTGGCTCAGCCAGAGACAGTACCTGAAACCTGTTTGTCAGTCGCACCGGGGAGGCTTTCTGATCAGCCTCCGGGGACGTCTTTCGCTGCCTGCGACGCCTTGGAACGACCTCCCAATCAACCACAGGCGAGGGCTCAGCTAAACTGCGGGCAGCAACGGCTTATACATAATGCTGGTGACTACTGTGAAGTTCAGTAAAACTTGAAACACGTATCTGTTTTTTACGAGCTGTAAATAAATAGTTGACACTATTTAAGTTCCAACCCTCGTAGTTATCATATGAAATGTGAACTACAAAGGACTGTTACGAGTATCACGGATACCTACTGGAGAAATTAAATGATTTCAGATTTTCTCTAGGTGCTGTTCGAAATACATGAGTGCATGACGGACGCACGATGTCGTATGCATTTCGTTACCAAGTCTCATCAATATTGTACTCCAATGTAATCTCGCTATGTGGGGAAGATGAAAAGGTCGCAGAGGGAATAGTGATGACGATCATTACAATGAAATTCAGTTGCTGATACGTAGGTACCCTTCGTACTGTATCGTACGTCAAGCGTCGACTTCTCTAAGGAACATTTTTGGACACATCTATACTAAAGCCCTACTCTCTGTTTCTCTGTCAGTACGTGGAGGCTAACATCAACACCTGCTGTAGGGTTTGTGATACTGTTCCCAGCAATAGATAGACTGAACCGCAAGGAAGGTTTGTGTGTATCACCACATATAACAAACAAGTCGTAGATACTTAGTGTTCCCAGTGCGATGCCGGGCGCCACTAAGAGACATGGAAACAAAACGGGCTGCACCTGCAATGGCTGAAAGGATGACAAACTGCAATGACGAAACCAGATCTGTTATGAGAACATATTTTAAGGGAGCAGAGAGACTAGGTCAATATAACAAGAAGAAGTGTTCAATAAAGTTAACAGAACAGTGACTTTCAGTTGAGTTATGTAACTATAAATGTGGGGTGGTCAGTAACGCACGCACATACCGCAAAAAGCTTTTTAAGTCACAGGATTTATCATGCAATTGGTTGCAGGTAAGAATCGCTTTATTATTGGCATGAGTGATGAAGCTAAAATAAAAACTATTAGCATACTTACTGTTGAAGTGATTAGCACGGACTATGGCAAATCAAACCTGGTATCAGTTAAGTAATTATGAATTGTTCGAGTAAATGTCATGAAATAGGCACTGGAACCACACAAAGATGATCACACTGAAGAGCAGTTTTTAAAAGACAGTAAGACAAGACAGGAAGACATTCTATGAGGGAATATTTTTAGAGAGAGTTGTGAGGAAGCTGCGGTGTCGGGATACGCCCTTATCGTTCTAACAGAGCTCCCTGCTGGTTGTCAGAGCCGCCACAGCGGCAGTTAACAGTGACTCAATGGGCGCAGTTGGGAAAACAGTTAGGCAAATATCCACAGAAACGAGAATAATGACAGACAGAACAGGGACTGGAGATCGAACATTGGGGAAGAGGAGCAACGAAAGAGAGCACTGGAAAACCGCAGTGGGAACGGACACAGGCAATTATCAGATAGTGGATTATAAAGGTATGGACCTCTTAGCGGGTAACAGCTAAGACAGATTGCAAAGTAACAAGTGATTCCGAGTTATAATGCAGTGAAGTATGGAGGCGTTGGCGCCACCGGTTCAGTACCTACAGGAGATTGTCCATTTCTCTTCTTTAGTTAGAACGCAGCTGACGCGTCTACTGTGTATCAGATGCTGCCCGTGGCAGTGACTAAGCCTTCAATTAGAACGCTACGAATATTTATGCTTGTTCGAACTTTACATACTGCTTTTTGTTATTATTAAAATGATATTTTAAACATTTTTTTGGCTGTGAGCTCATCAACCGTGTATTCAGTTATATAAAATGTGTCAACCAAGCCCTTGCACACATTTTTCTAAATGCATTAACGAGGTTTCGATAGTTCTAAAACTATCTTCATCAGAATAGTAAAAGCTACCTAGAAAAATATATAAGGTATAGATGACTGAAATAATAAGAAATATTTCGTAATTAATAAAACATTCCGTGCTATTATGCAGTGGTCGAAGGGGTTTCACTTTAGAACCCGACGTTTCGTCCCCATCTGCGGGGGACATTTTCAAGGGGCATCGTAGTGTGGTTGAGCGTCCGATTAACACCCTGGCTTGCTACTGACTACAGCAAAATTTCGCGTCCGCGAGCTTCTGCGCAATGGCGTGACGTCACTTGCTTTGAAAACGCGAGCGCAACTGGCCGTTGTCGACTGCCGTCGTCCGCTATTATTTTCATCCAGTGGTGGAAGACTGGTACACATCCTCTTCAGCACCGGAATCCAAGTTTCATTCAGTTTCACGCTCTCCTCCTTCCTATTGAAATTCCTGTGGTGCTTTACAATTTCTCTCTGTAGTCTTTCGTGGTACCCGCTTGTGGATGCCTGTACTTGAGTCCTATCAAAATGAATGTGGTGGTCTCCTGGTTGTAAGGCAACTTCCGCAACAGCTATCAGTCTCCCCTTTTCTACAATTGTCCTTGTGCTCTTGGAATCGTTTTTTGACAGTTCATTTTGTATTACCCACGTCCACCTCCTCACAGCTACACAGACTGCTATAAATTCGAGCTTTTTCCAGCGGTTGGAGAGTGTCCATGGTGGCCGATTTTAGATGATTTTTTATCTTCCCTGTGAATGTGTAAATTACCGAGGTGTTCCTCGTTTTCAAGATTTTTCCTGTTCGCTTAGTCACGTCCGTAATGAATGTCCGGAAAACTTTCGATTTGGCCATCACTTTTATTTTCTACGCTGTGGTCTTAACGCTCTTTCCATCTCAGCGAACGAATAACCATTCTTGAGGAATGCATTGCTAAGATGTTTTAATTCTGCGTCAAGCAGCTGTCGTTCACAGATTTTCCTTGCTCCATCCGCCAGCGTTTCTATGATGCCTCTGTTTTGTTGTGGGTGATGGTTCGAATCGCGGTGTAGATAACGGTCTGTGTGCTGGAGTATTCGGTAAACCGTGTGGTCCAAACTACCATCTTCTTTCTTGAATACTAACAACACCAAGAACATTTAATCTCCGCCTGCCCCTTCCTCCATGCTAAACTAAATCTTAGGGAAAAAATGGCTCTGAGCACTATGGGACTTAACATCTGAGGTCATCAGTCCCCTAGAACTTAGAACTATTTAAGTCTAACTAACCTAAGGACATCACACACATCCATGCCCGAGGCAGGATTCGAACCTGCGACCGTATCGGTCGCCCGGTTCCAGACTGAAGCGCCTAGCACCGGTCGGCCACAACGGCCGTCCCGGCTGTATCTTTTTGGCGTTTAATTTAATTATAAAATGTGCGAAATTCTTGATATAAGAACCCGATGCGCCCACATACGGCCGTAATAGTGTTGTCAAGAACTTGGCAATCGAATGTCTGTTCAATTCAGTTATGTTACTACCAAGACTTTATGGACTGTCGGAAGTGCACAAAGAATATGTTCCTCTAAGGCCTATAGTGAGTGCCATTGGTTCGCCCGCCTATCCGATTTGCGAACCAGATCTGCTTGATGCAGAAATAAAACATCTCACCAATCCATTGCTCAAAAATGGTTATTCGTTCGCTGAGGTGAAAAGAGCGTGAAGACCACAGCGTAGAAAAAATAGTGATGGGCAAGCGCAAGTGAAATCGAAAGTTTTCCTGTGGTTCATTATGGACGTGACTGACCGCAAAGGAAAAATCTTGAAAAGCCAGAACATCACGGTAATTTACACACCCACACGGAAGATACAACATCATCTGAAATAGGCCATGGACGCTCACCAACCGCTGGAAAAAGCTTGAATTTATAACATTCCGAGTAGCTGTGAAGAGGTGAACGTGGATACTACAAAGCGAACTGTCAGAAAACGACCCGAACAGCACAGGGACAATTGTAGAAGAGGAGAGATTGGCATATCAGGTGTTGTCGAACATGCTTTACAGTCAGGACACCACCACATTCATTTTGATGGGACTCAAGTACTGGCAGACACAAGCGGGTACCACGAAAGACTACACAGAGAGGCCATAGAGATTGTAAAACACCCTAGGAATTTCAGTAGGAAGGAGGGGAGCGTGAACTTGAACGAGATTTCGATTCCAGTACTGAAGAAGATGTGTTGCAGTGTTCCACCACGGAATGAGAGGAACAGTGGACGACGCCCAATTGCGCTCGCGTAATCAAAAGATGTGACGTCACGCCACTGCGCGGAAGCGGAATTTTCCTGTAGTCACTAGCGAGCCAAGGTGTCAATCGGATGTTCAACTAAGCTACAATCCCCCTTGAAATGTCCGCAGATGGGGACGAAACGTCGGGCTCTAAAGTGAAATCCTTCGACCACGGCATAATTTCCCGTAACGTTTTATTAATGGTGATAATTCCGGCCGTGAAAGTAACATTTTACAAGAAAATGTTTATTTCTAAACCATTTCTTGGACCTCTCTCTTGCATAGTACAGCGTCTTTTTTGCAAAACAAATCTGACTGCAAAATAACTTTTTCGTCCAATAATTTTCCAAGAAATAATCTTATTCACAATTTGGATTCAACACAGGCTCATTTGCAAAAGTCAGGAGTTTATAAAATCGTCTGTGACTCTTGTCCTACCTATTACATAGGACATCTCCTAGAAAAAAAGGTACTAATAATCACAATCCTCCCTTTGCCGACAACTTGTTAGTCACAGCGCATAAACCCAAAGAAGTGCAAGATGTCAGTATCCTACACTCCGAGAAAAAAGGTCTCAGACTCGATATCCTTGAACAATTGTAATTTTTAAACACTATTAAAGACGATGTAATTCTATAGCTGCGTAATAAAAACGTCTTTCAAGGTTTAGAGCCGTTACTTATAATTGCCTGATTTTCGAATTTTTCCTCACAGTAGATACGGGAATGTTGGTTTCCCTTATCCAGCTGTCATTGTCACTTTTTACTTTATTTAAAACTACTCTTAAAAATGCTGAGTTTCTAATTTTGCAAATTTCATATTGCCTATTATCTGGGGATTATATGTTACTAGTGTATACCTACAAACATGTAATTTTGCTCTTAACGCAGATGTTTGTAAGTTTGGTTACTAGATGGCACTACTAATTCTCGTGTCCATCTCGTGGCAGCATTCGTTCATTTGACGTTCAGTTTGATGCCTTTTGCTGTGTATGTGCCGGTCTTACCCGGCTACAGCAGTTAGCTTGTGCCGCCGCTTGCAACCATGGTTTTATCTTTATGTGATAACTGTCCGTCTTTTTTATCATGAATTTTATTATTGACTCATGGAACACAAACATGTCATATGCCGAGAGCACTGTTGCTGAAATTTTAAAACTGGTATGTGATTTCATGTAAGTACAGTATTCTGGTTTTGGCTGAGAATTTTCACATATGTATCTATTTTATTTATATTATGTATACCTTATATATTTTTCAAGGTAACTTTTACCATTCTGACGAAGATAGTCTCAGAACTATCGAAACCTGAATGAGAGTTTCACTCTGCAGCGGAGTGTGCGCTGATATGAAACTTCCCTGGCATATTAAAACTTTGGTAGACTACTTGTTCGCGAAAGGCAAAGGTCCCGGGTTCGAGTCTCGGTCCGGCACAAAGTTTTAATCTATCAGGAAAGTTTCATATCGAAACCTGTTTAATGTGTTTTTCTTTTTTAAAACTGTGTGCAACCGGTTGGCTGGCTATTACATTTTATGTAATTGCTATAATGATACAGTGCAAATATCATATCGTTTTTTATCACAGTTAGAAAATTTTACCTAAAAGTCACAAAACCATTCCAGTATTTCAAAACCGATCTAGTAAGGCAATAGCTTAACTTTCAACATCATATGGAGCTATTACGAACAATTCAGTTCCTAAAAATTAAAATCAGATTTTCATTTTATAATACTGCTAAGTTTTATTTGACATTGAAACGTCTTAAAATTATTATTCTGTTATATTTTGTTATGAGTGCGTGGGAATGATTTAGACAGTGAATGAAAAATTCGAAATGTCTTATTTTGTGAAGTTCTGTGTGAAACCGAAACCGTGGTACAAATTCCGGGGAGAGCCGCAAGTCATGTGACATATGAATGAGTGATCATGTAATTGTAAAGGGCAGCGAGATAAGAAATTACGAATGGCAGTTTGTTACTTATTTTTGGAATTACTTCATATTTTATTTGGGTTCTAATTAAATCCAACGTAATAAGTCTTACTTAAGTAAAATTAAGTTCTGAATTTGGATAATACAGGATTTTGCAGCGAGAATCAACTAGAAAAAATATTCTGACTCGTCATTCAGATCAACTGTTAGTCAGAACTGGCAGCTTCCTGCTCAAAGAGAGGCGTGCTGTTTGTACGAGGACACGACACTGTCTAGCGTAGTCGCTTCCGGACCACTGTACCAAACACATCCTGTCAGAGCACTCTTCCTAAATAGTGTGTAAAATGAAGAATTAGAGGCGTAAATTAGGTTCGGTTACCGCTAGTAGAAAGCAACTTGACCGGGAAGTATTTTAGAGAACGTCTGGTAATTTTATGTGCTTCCGTGCGAAAGATAAGGTATTCTGGTCGAACTCAGAAAATTCGCGTGCCATGTTTCGCGTTCGTGACGCAGTAGTATGGCGAGCACTTCTACAAAGGAATTCCACTGAATCGACCAAATATTTAACTCGCTTAACGTTGTGGGGCAGTAGCTGTACAGATTGTGAATCATATTCAGTCGAACTGGCAAAAACTCTGGCTCTGGCTAGATGTAGTACATCTTTATAATTGTAAACTTGCAGAGACAATAATAGCGTAGACGTAAACACGGACTTGTCAGCCATTTCACGAGGCTTAGAGGCTATAAATAGTCAATAGATATTTAAACATTTTTCTACAAGAAGGTAGAATTTGAGCGCCCCATGTTTATCACGAACTTTAAGGAACTGATTTTTGACTAGAGTTATGCGACCCCTGACTGGTAAATATTAGGTGGTGATTTCCTTAACGCTGCTTTGCACCACTTATATAGTACCTGCTACGACAGAGTGAAGAAACAACGAACAGGCAAGAAGCCCATCGAGCTATGGTGGATTAAACTGTGTGAATATGATAACAATACGCATAGAACCGAACTCCACCGTCCCGCAATATGTCAGGATAATGAAAAACTTTTTAAGGTGTTTGAAGACTTCCGTGCATCAGGTCAAAGAACTTATAAAATTTCTGCCTGTTTTTTACATTATGTTTTGCCGACCCTTAACTCGAAATTAAAATGTAGTACTAAAGTCGTAGCATTATCTTTTCATGAGTTCAAGGATTCCTAACACACACTAAAAAATGGTCAATAACGCTTTGGTCCACCTTTTGCCTTTATACAAGCAGTTATTCGGCTTGCACTGATTGACAGAGTTGTTGGGTGTTGTCATGAGGGTTGCCTGTAATCGGCGCGTTAGATCGTCAGTATCCCGACGTGGTTGGACGGCTCTGCCCATAACGCTCCAAACGCTCTCTAATGGGGTGGACATTGTCTTGCTGAAATGTAAGCCCAAAATGGTTTGCCATAAAGGGCAATAGAACGGGGCGTAAAATATTGTCGACCTACCGCTGTGCCGTGTAAGTGCGGCAGGTGTCAGCCAAATGGTCCCGCTCTGAATGAAACGGCGCCGCTGACCATAACTCATGGTTTGTCGGGCTGTGTGGCGAGCTGTCTGAGGCTTCTCCAGACACGTCTTCGCTGGTCATTAGGGCTTAGTTGGAGGCGAGAATCATCACTGAAGACAATTGTGGCCCAGTCAATGAGATTGCAGGCCGGGCTTGTGGGCTTACAGAGGTCAATGGCAGTCGGAGCAAGGGGCCAGTGGGCTCAGCCTCCTTTCTGTGAGCCCCCTGCTAATGGTCCTTGTGGTCACTGAAGCACCAGTCGCACGTCGGATCGGTGACAATAATGAATCTGGGGCTCTGAGTGCCCCTCTGACTATTACTCGGTCCCCGTCTCTCTAGGATGACCGCTTCTTTCTTGAGGCTGTTTTCGGACATGGTTCACCGATTTCTGCCAACATCGTCGAGCCCAACTATACGTCCTCTTTCAAACGTTGACATCTGCGTATATTGTCCACGCGTCTCTATGCGAGGAAATAGTCACTGTCCAACTAAATACACGTAATAAAATTCGCAAAGACTTTATCCTTTGCTATCTTCATATCCCCTGTTTGCTATCTCTGCTATCTGCACGGTGAAATTGCGCTGCAGTATCAAACATTCATCCATCGGCCACCAAAGTTTACAGTTTTGTATTTCCGTCGACACAGGCACAGCGATCCATCTGAAGTTTCGGATGAGATTATTTCGAAAACTATACATCGGGTAAAAATAGTGGGTAAGACAAGTTCGTAAGCTCAAAAGGGGACATCAAATGATACTACACGTGAACCCCCAGCTCCGCCCCCTTAGGTGGGGTGGGGGAGGGGGGGAGGTAACTTTTAAATATTAAATGGAAGCTCCTATTTTTTATCGCAGATTCTGATTCTCCATAAACAAGTAATCAAGTTTTGTCTCTAACAATTCTTAAACCATTGACAGATAGCGCTGAAATCGAGAAAAATTAAAATTTTAGAAGAACTCCGATTTATTTAGAATGTTCCGACAAGGACACATCAAATAGATACAAAATGTGCATCAATTCTTTCTTTACGCCAAATTAAGCTACTTTTTCTTACAAAATGTATCCTACCCGCTACAAGTTTTAATGGAAGGAGGCGGAATGGCATTAAAATCTCGTCAGGGAACTCTTCACAATTGCATTACTCACCCGACTGTGGCGATACCGCGGCCAAACTGCGAACTATAGCTCAGTATAAAGGTCGGTGCGATAAGACGTCATTTCACTTTCAGATTGTGAACCGTAAACATCAACTGACGAAAGTAAATTATTCTTTAGAGAAACATGGCTCACTATCCACCTACAGAGATTGTGGATATGGTGACATCCAAGCGAAAACATTATTCGAAATTGCACTCAACGAGCTCGAAATTGATGCATGCACCGTCCACCTCGTCATCGCGAATACAATGAAAAGACACTCGTACCCTTACCGTTCTCGCCTGTGTTCAACTGGGTCCAGAAATTAGTAGTCGTGCGATTCAGAGACAAACAGGAAAACCGAAATCAACTGTTTCGAGGATTTTGAAGGCACATAAATATCGTGCGTATCATATCACATTGACACAGGCATTGACGCCGAAAGATATGCAAATACACTTGCATTTCTGGCAGTGAGCCTTGGAAAAGATAAGAGGTGACAATGATTTTTTTTTTAGATACATTATGTTCCCCGATGAAGCCACATTCAAAAGCATTGGCGAATTAAATCGTCATGATTGTCATTGGTCCCCTGTCAATCCACACTGGCACGGAACTATTGACAATAAACACAAGTGGTCGTTAATGGTATGGTGTGGAATTTTAAGCGGTTACTTGATAGGACCGTATTTTTTTCACCGAAATGTTACTGGGGAATATTATTTACAATTTCTCCACGATGATTTGTTGGAGCCAATGGAAGATGTTGATTTACAAACTAGGCAACGAATGTGGTTCCAACAGGACGGAGCAGCTCCCCATTATGCTAAAAATGTGCGGAACGTTTTAAATTTATGGTATCCTGGTCTGTGGATAGGACGCGGCGGACCAATTCAGTGGCCTCCACGTTCACCATACCTAACATCTCCAGATTTTTTTTGTGGGGTTATTTAAAAAAAAAAATATTGTTTATGAACGACAGCCCACAACCAGAAAAGATATGGAGCAACGCATTCGACGAGCGCGTGCATCCATACCATGGGGTTTCTGCTCAAAACTGTGGACAACTTTCGCAGACGACTGACTTTATGCATTGAAGCAAATGTGGACAATTTCTTCGTGGCTAATTTCATTAATTTAACTCCCCAAATTGTGAGAGGCAAGAGGACTGACACTAATGAAGCACCCCAACATGTGAGAGGTAAGGGACACTAATGAAGCACTCCATGGGAACAACATTCTACTACGTCCATGTCGTTGTTCCTGGGTAACGCTAAAGTAGGATCCAGAACATTTTGTACAAAAATAGCTTAATTAGGCGTAACTAAAGAATTGGTGCACACTTTTTATCGATTTCATTCGTCTCTCTGGGATAATTCTAAATAAATCAGAGTTCTTCCAGAAATTTAATTTTTTCTCGATTTCAGCTCCATCTGTCAATGGTTTAAAAAATGGTTTCAGACAAAACTTCATTACTTTTTCATGGATAACTCGAATCTGCAATCAAAAATCGGTGTTTCCATTTAAGATTTAAAAGTTGCCCCCCGCCCCACCCAAGGGAGCGGGAGCTGAAAGTCACGTGTAGTATCACTTGATGCCCCCGTTGAGCTTAACACCTTGTCTTACCCACTATTTTTACCCGATGTATAGTTTTCGAGATCATCTCGTCCAAAACTTCAGATGGACCACCCTCTATCATCAATTCGTGACCAGTTTGAGTGGGTCCTTTGTGGCATGCCTTTTTTTTCTTTTTTAAGTGTAGTTTAAGCACTACATTAAAAAAGCCCGCAATTAGCCACTGGGGTTATCTGATTAGACTGATGAAATTATCGAACATTGCATGGTGAAAAGATTTTACGAGGTGAGGATGAACACAATAAAGTGCATAGTAAACACAACATAGTATATTTATTATTGCTAGTTTGTTTTAAAGTAGTTGCATTTTGTGTGCATTTCATTCAAAAAGTGACAATGAAACGGCGAGCTATACGTATATCATTTTAGTCGATTTACCGTCGTCTGAAATGCATTCAGATTTAGTGAAGGCTTGTCAGGGTCTATCTTTCATTTTCAACATTTGAGAGGTTTAGAACGAATTCAGACGTGCAGTGACAGGTATGGTGGTGACGCAAGACACTCAAGAGCCCTCATGGAAAATGATTGCGGTTGCCTACAGAACCCTGATAGTACCTGGGCGTGCACCTCTTCGTTGGAAGCAAATTTTATCTTCACGAATGCCTGTCTTCAGGGCTCCAAAAATGTGGAAATCGCATGGGGCGAGATCGCGACTGTATGGAGGATGTGGAAGAGTTTCCCAGGGAAACCTCTGCAGAGTAACCGAAACAAGCTTGACAAGAGAATGATGAAGTCAGTAACCCGCTGTTCGCTGACATAGTGCAACAAGACGCCACAATTGACCCATTGCAGTACGTCCATACTTTGCATGAATTGAAGTGCGCCATCAACTCCGACCGCCCAGAAACTTTCACGGACGGCACCATTATGTTGCAAAGGTTGTATCGAATACGCTACAAGTGTTTCGCTGGGAAGCCCTTACGCGTCCTCTGTACAGTGGCGATCTCTGCCCACGTAATTTACATATTTTTGGAGCTCCGAAGGAAGACATTCGTGGCCGCCGATTTGCTTCACATGAAGAGGTGCACGGCTTGGTACAAGCAGCGTTCCACAGACAAACGAAAAGATTTTTCCACGAAGGTATTCGTCGTCTTATCTCACAGTGTGATAAATATATTAATAGTTATGGCGATTACTTTTGTAATAATAAACATTTCACTCATTTTTTCCATGTATCTCGTTTTCATTTCACTGCCCCTTCCATACCAGCGTAGCAGAGGCGAATAGGAAAATCATTCTAACGATTACACGCGTCGCGGCCAAGAAAACAACTGATCTAAGCGACTCCAACAAAAAGCAGAGACTTTTATGGACCTGTGTCTGGGAACGACGATCTCTGAAATGGAGATGATGATCTGCAGTTCGTCTGCTAGTGTCGTGCGTATCTATAGAGTTATGGAAAGTGGTCGAAGGACGGTGGTAGATAAAAAGTGCCAGTTCTAGCTCACGCCAGGACTGACCCATGTTACCCAGTTACTACTATAATTACCCACTTACTACTATAATTCCAATTCATATGTTTTCATTTTAAAAAGTATATTTTATATTACATTCCTTAGTACAAATTAATTTCTTTTTCTCATGAAAGGTAAACGTAAATAAATAAATAAATTTAATACTTTTTATAAAAGGTGAACGTCAGTAAACCAATAGAATGAACTATGATGAACATGAAAAGTAAAAAAATAGATGAATTTATTTTTAAAAGTGTCCAAAATTTTCGCACAGTCAATACTGGACCATGAACATCATTGTTTCATTTTCTAAATTTCTTTGTATCTTTATATTTTAGTTTCATCTGCTCCTCTTCAGTTAACTGAAAATCCAAATCGGTAAATATGTTATAATATCTATAATCTTCAACACAATTTTAAGCTTCATACAAACTTTTTCTCCATATCTAGTACCTAAATATTCCTATCCAGGTATATCATATAAAAACTTTATCCCTAAATCATTTTTTAAAATCTTTTTGAGACACTTGAGTTGTTGAGCTTCTTTATTAGAGTCTCTATTTATACTGAAATATTTTTCTTAGATTTTTTAAATAATTTGTAATGCCTATATGGTAATGTATCTATTTTATTTTCCAAATCATATCTTTTATCATCATGAGGAATCAGCACTTTCTTATTTAATTCTGCTGTAAAGACTTCATGTTTTCCACTTCGAACCATATAAATTCTCTATTGTTAAACAAGCAATCTTTATAATCATCTAAACTTGTTCTGGATATGACAATACATTTCATGACTTCTTTAGTTTTTTTCTCTGTTTTATCTCTAATGTTATAAGCATACATTTTTGCTTTCAAACTACAATCTCCTTCAATTATTTTTCCAGTGTATTATCTTCCATTTTTCATAAAACTTTCTTATTTCCTTGTGGAATAGCATAAATATTTCCAGAATGAGATTTTCACTCTGCAGCGGAGTGTGCGCTGATATGAAACTTCCTGGCAGATTAAAACTGTGTGCCCGACCGAGACTCGAACTCGGGACCTTTGCCTTTCGCGGGCAAGTGCTCTACCAACTGAGCTACCGAAGCACGACTCACGTCCGGTACTCACAGCTTTACTTCTGCCAGTACATCGTCTCCTACCTTCCAAACTTTACAGAAGCTCTTCTGCGAAACTTGCAGAACGAGCACTTCTGAAAGAAAGGATATTGCGAAGACATGGCTTAGCCACAGCCCAGGGCGTGTTTCCAGAGTGCTAGTTCTGCAAGTTTCACAGAAGAGCTTCTGTAAAGTTTGGAAGGTAGGAGACGAGGTACTGGCAGAAGTAAAGCTGTGAGTACCGGACGTGAGTCGTGCTTCGGTAGCTCAGTTGGTAGAGCACTTGCCCGCGAAAGGCAAAGGTCCCGAGTTCGAGTCTCGGTCGGGCACACAGTTTTAATCTGCCAGGAAGTTTCATATCAGCGCACACTCCGCTGCAGAGTGAAAATCTCATTCTGGAAACATGCCCTGGGCTGTGGCTAAGCCATGTCTTCGCGATATCCTTTCTTTCAGGAGGGCTAGTTCTGCAAGTTTCGCAGAAGAGCTTCTGTAAAGTTTGGAAGGTAGGAGACGAGGTACTGGCAGAAGTAAAGCTGTGAGTACTGGACGTGAGTCGTGCTTCGGTAGCTCAGTTGGTAGAGCACTTGCCCGCGAAAGGCAAAGGTCCCGAGTTCGAGTCTCGGTCGGGCACACAGTTTTAATCTGCCAGGAAGTTTCATATCAGCGCACACTCCGCTGCAGAGTGAAAATCTCATTCTGGAAACATCCCCCAGGCTGTGGCTAAGCCATGTCTCCGCAATATCCTTTCTTCCAGGAGTGCTAGTTCTGCACGTCTCGCAGGAGAGTTTCTGTAAAGTTTGGAAGGTAGGAGACGAGGTACTGGCAGAAGTAAAGCTGTGAGTACCGGACGTGAGTCGTGCTTCGGTAGCTCAGTCTGTAGAGCACTTGCCCGCGAAAGGCAAAGGTCCCGAGTTCGAGTCTCGGTTGGGCACACAGTTTTAATCTGCCAGGAAGTTTCAGCATAAATATTATTTTCAGGATAATCGCTACTGTCAAATCTACCAATTATCGTCTTCATGTCTTCGTAGCAATCTTCAGATTTTATATTGTAGATACAACTGTGTGCACACACAACTTAATATCATCTCCATATTTAAGTTTCATTATTCTGTAGTGAAATTCATATATCAGGTCTTTAGATAAAAAGAGTATTCTCATACCAGTGTAGATGGATTAGCAATAAGATTTCCTTTAAGTATTGCTCTTCATTTAAAGTTTGTTTAAACTATAAGTTTATAACATTTATCTCCATCTGACACTAATTTCATGTCAACTCTGCTTCTTATGTTTTCCATCATTTTCCAAACACTGATTTATTCATCAATTTATAGAAATCTTTTTCAAAATCAGTTATAACTTTAGTTATCATTTCTATATTTAAATCTATATACGTCTACAACCAACTCGATTATTTGAATTTTAAAACTATATTTATTTTTCTTATTTTCATTCCAAGAGGCAGATAGTGTTTAAGCTTTCTACAGTGAACTACTTAATTATTTCTGTCATTCAGAGTAATGAACAACTTGCTTACTTTAGTTCCTGGTACAATTTATTTTAAGAAGATGATGGTATATCTTTATGTAAATCATGTAATGCTTTTGGAAATTCTAAATCTACTTCAAAATTATATCCAATTTTAGCAGTATCTGGTATTTCCCTTATTTCTGTACACTTAAAATTGTTTGGTTCATTCCATTCAAATCCATCGTATGATAAATGTTGACTCTTAACACAAGCATATCAATTATTCACATTTAATATGCTAGATAATTTAATATATTTTTACTATGAAAGTCGTTCAGATATTTACTTCTTGCATTAACATATCTTTTGCAACATTGTGACATTCCTAATCTTATTCCCTTTTCAACCATTAAAATCCTCTCATAATCATGTAAATCATGTGATATTTAGTTGTTTTCAATATTGCATCCCAAGATTAACCTGGTGGTGTAAAACACTAAGATGGATCTCAGTCATATGCCTTAATACAAGTTTTCTAAAATATTCAAGTATGTCAACCAATAACAAAACATCAGTTTTAAGATATATAGATCATGATTTCATCAAGATATATTATATTGATTTCTGCTGCACTAAGTTTGCATTTTTATAATCATCATCACTTGTATCACAGTCTTTCAGTTTATTACAAATTTCGTCTTTTGCTGTTAATTGCGTCTCTTCAAATTTCTTCCAAGAATCCATGTAATCTTGTGGTCTTACACCTTTTCTCAGCACTAGATTGAATAATTCGTCTGAGAAAAACTTTTAAATATTTTTCATTTGATTCTCTTCCAAATTTTTGAAGTTTTGTAAATTGATAAATTCATAAATTTAAATGTATCAATAAATCTCATTCCAAAACTTTTTGTACTGCTATATCTGTCTTCATTATAAGGTATTACATATTTCTCTTTTTTTATCATAATCAAGTTCTCTCACAAAGAGATGTGAATAATATACTGACAAACTATGTAAATAGTACGTAATGGATTTATAAATGTTCTAGTCAACTGATCATGATGATGAACCTCTTTATTTTTCTGAGAATAATGATATTAACATGATGTTGATGTTTCGAACTTGCATATCTTGATTATTCATCATTCCAGAATAAATTCTTCCAGCTTCCTCTACTACTAGTTCCATACATTCAAGAAATTTCTCATAACAATTTGGCCCTCTATAATCAACAGGATTTTCATAATGCCCATTTATATCTTTGATATAATAATGCAAGCCATTTGATTCATATTTCTGGTATTTCATTGAACATGATTTCTTTGGGTTGCTGTGGCAATTCTCCATTTTTAGTAATGTACATTTGTATCACCATAAATAACAAATGGAACTTTTGGTGTACAGAGATAGTTTGAAAAATAAATATATGAACCTTCCTTGTACATTTCTGCATTTAATGGTTTGTCAATTAAGCAGCTGGATGTGTGATTACCTAATTTTTCCAAATCACAAATAAATTTTGCTTTTTTGTTTTTAGGAATCTGAATCGAGACTAGCTTATTTACATTTTTATATAACAATGCAAATTACTTCCACCCTTGAAATAATTCTCTCACTTACATTTTGTAATTTTTATAGATACTCTTGTTATTTTCCATCAAATGAATAAACATTAATTGATACATTAATTTTACTACCGATTTTTGAAATATTATGAAGTACTGCAGGAAACTGAAAATTTTTAAATTTCTAATCGAGATAGAGACTAACATTTTTATATTTCATAAGTCTTTCTGAATTTTTATCTACATGGTATAACGCTGATTTTATAGTCCACAGAAAACATTTTTGATATTTATTTTTATATTAATAAATGGTCTTTAATTTATTATATTTTATTGGGTAATTCAACCTAAGATGATCTTGTCAATGTAGCAAATCTATTAATTCCTAATTCAAACCCAATAAGTCTCTTTAATGTCCATCCTAACCCATGTCCTTCAAACTCACCCATTCATGATGATCTTAATTTTTTTTAGTTATCTCTCTATCAATTGTGGCCCTATAGGTGTGTGTCTCGAACTGAAATTCCATAATTTTTTTTGTGATATTGTTTGTTGCAATCTCTGCCTTCATGATTTGCAGTTGATCCAAGTCCAGCACACTTTTAATGAGGTTGTAAACTTTATGAATGCTAAGATATTCCAAAACCTGTAGACTTTAAGAATAGCCATTATTAAAAGTAAGGACAGCAACCAAAACACCAAGTTCAAAGACTGACCTTCGAACAAACACATTTTCTGGTATCCATGACCATACAACATTGTTAAATGATTCATTCGCATTTTGTGTTTTCCCCCTTGAAACATTTCTTCAACAGCTCTGGTTGGGCAACATCCTGAAACACAGGTTTCATGGCAAGCATTACTGAATTTGGTAAAGTAATATTGTGTGAGAAAGTGTCTACTTTACACTCCTCTTTTCCCTTCAACTATTTACACCATTCAGTGGAACATAGGCTGTGTATTGGTTCTGCATCTGTAGACAGCTTGAGAAAATGAAGTGCCCAAACAGCTCTCTTCATACCATCTAAATTGTCTCTGTTACTTCTAATAGCCACACCATTATATTGTGTAATCTGATCAATTTGTATATCAGTCAGTCAACATCTTAGACCATGAGATAACTTGGTACTTCCTAACTGCTGTTTGAGTCTACACAGTCTCGTGCACATCCTCTTTTGCACATTATTAATGCACTCTAGTTTTGTAACTGAAACATCACCATAGGGTTTTCACTCCACCACTGCCTTATGTGATCATGAGGTTCTATCGCCAGGAGAACTCATGTAGCGAACAGCACAGTCATGCTGGGAATGCTGGAACATTTTCACTGCAGAAGCAACCGCTCGAAAATTACTTTTAATTTACTAACACAGTTTTATCACCTTTTTAAAAAAATTCTGTTTATCATTAGATCTTAACCCCACCTGGGTGAAGGGTCTTAATTCTTTCATTAACTACATTAAGTTGGGAAGGAAAAATAGGTACAAATAAGGTAGCTGCGAAGAAACCATGGGTAACAGAAGAAATACTTCAGTTGATTGATGAAAGGAGGAAGTACAAACATGTTCCGGGAAAATCAGGAATACAGAAATACATGCCGCTGAGGAATGAAATAAATAGGAAGTGCAGGGAAGCTAAGACGAAATGGCTGCAGGAAAAATGTGAAGACATTGAAAAAGATATGATTGTCGGAAGGACAGACACAGTATACAGGAAACTCAAAACAACCTTTGGTGACATTAAAAGCAACATCTACATCTACATCTACATGACTACTCTGCAATTCACATTTAAGTGCTTGGCAGAGGGTTCATCGAACCACAAACATACTATCTACTATTCCACTCCCGAAGAGCGAGCGGGAAAAACGAACACCTAAACCTTTCTGTTCGAGCTCTGATTTCTCTTATTTTATTTTGATGATCATTCCTACCTATGTAGGTTGGACTCAACAAAATATTTTCGCATTCGGAAGAGAAAGTTGGTGATTGAAATTTCGTAAAAAGGTCTCGCCGCGACGAAAAACGTCTATGCTGTAATGACTTCCATCCCAAGTCGTGTATCATATCTGCCACACTCTCTCCCCTATAACGTGATAATACAAAACGAGCTGCCCTTTTTTGCACCCTTTCGATGTCCTCCGTCAATCCCACCTGGTAAGGATCCCACACCACACAGCAATATTCTAACAGAGGACGAACGAGTGTAGTGTAAGCTGTCTCTTTAGTGGACTTGTTGCATCTTCTAAGTGTCCTGCCAATGAAACGCAACCTTTGGCTCGCCTTCCCGACAATATTATCTATGTGGTCCTTCTAATTGAAGTTGTTCGTAATTTTAACACCCAGGTACTTAGTTGAATTGACAGCCTTGAGAATTGTACTATTTATCGAGTAATCGAATTCCAACGGATTTCTTTTGGAACTCATGTGGATCATGTCACACTTTTCGTTATTTAGCGTCAACTGCCACCTGCCACGCCATACAGCAATCTTTTCTAAATCGCTTTGCAACTGATACTGGTCTTCGGATGACCTTACTAGACGGTAAATTACAGCTTCATCTGCGAACAACCTAAGAGAACTGCTCAGATTGTCACGCAGGTCATTTATATAGATCAGGAACAGCAGAGGTCCCAGGACGCTTCCCTGGGGAACACCTGATATCACTTCAGTTTTACTCGATGATTTGCCGTCTATTACTACGAACTGCGACCTTCCTGACAGGAAATCACAAATCCAGTCGCACAACTGAGACGATACCCCATAGCTCAGCAGCTTGACTAGAAGTCGCTTGTGAGGAACGGTGTCAAAAGCTTTCCGGAAATCTAGAAATACGGAATCAACTTGAGATCCCCTGTCGCTAGCGGCCATTACTTCGTGCGAATAAAGAGCTAGCTGCGTTGCACAAGAGCGATGTTTTCTGAAGCCATGCTGATTATGTGTCAATAGATCGTTCCCTTCGAGGTGATTCATAATGTTTGAATACAGTATATGCTCCAAAACCCTACTGCAGACCGACGTCAATGATATAGGTCTGTAGTTAAATGGATTACTCCTACTAACCTTCTTGAACACTGGTGCGACCTGCGCAATTTTCCAATCTGTAGGTACAGATCTATCGGCGAGCGAGCGGTTGTATATGAGTGCTAAGTAGGGAGCTATACTATCAGCGTAATCTGAATGGAACCTAATCGGTATACAATCTAGACCTTTAAGACTTGCCCGTATCAAGCGATTTGAGTTGCTTCGCAACCCCTAAGGTATCTACTTCTAAGAAACTCATGCTAGCAGATGTTCGTGTTCAAATTCTGGAATATTCCATTCGTCTTCCCTGGTGAAGGAATTTCGGAAAACTGCGTTCAATAACTCCGCTTTAGCGGAACAGTCGTCGATAACACAACCATCGGCACTGCGCAGCGAAGGTATTGACTGCGTCTTGCCGCTTGTGTACTTTAGATACGACCAGAATTTCTTCGGATTTTCTACCAAATTTCGAGATAATGTTTCATTGTGGAACCTATTAAAGGCATCTCGCATTGAAGTACGTGCCAAATTTCGCGCGTCTGTAAGTTTTAGCCCATCTTCGGGTTTTCGCGTTCTTCTGAACTTCGCATGCTTTTTCCGTTGCCTCTGCAACAGCGTTCGGACCTTTTTTGTGTACCACGGGGGAACCGTTCCATCTCTTACCAATTTATGAGGTATGAATATCTCATTTGCTGTTGCTACTATATCTTTGAATTTGAGCCACATCCCGTATACATTCGCATAGTCAGTTCGGAAGGAATGGAAATTGTCTTTTAGGAAGGCTTCTAGTGACACTTTATCCGCTTTTTTAAATAAAATTATTTTGCGTTTGTTTCTGATGGATTTGGAAGAAATGGTATTGAGCCTAGCTACAACGAACTTCTGATCACTAATCCCTCTATCAGTCATGATGCTCTCTATCAGCTCTGGATTGTTTGTGGCTAAGAGGTCAAGTGTGTTTTCGCAACCATTTACAATTCGCGTGGGTTCGTGGACAAACTGCTCGAAATAATTTTCGGAGAAAGCATTTAGGACAATCTCGGAAGACGTTTTCTGCCTACCACCGGTTTTGAACAAGTATTTTTGCCAACATACCGAGGGTAGGTTGAAGTCCCCACCAACTATAACCGTATGAGTGGGGTATTTATTTGTTACGAGACTCAAACTTTCTCTGAATTGTCCCGCAACTGTATCATCGGAGTCTGGGGGTCGGTAGAAGGAGCCAATTATTAACTTAATTCGGCTGTTAAGTATAACCTCCACCCATACCAGTTCGCTCGGAGTATCTACTTCGACTTCACTACAAGATAAACCACTACTGACAGACACAAACACTCCACCACCAATTCTGCATAATCTATCTTTCCTGAACACCGTCTGAGACTTCGTAAAAATTTCTGCAGAACTTATTTCAGGCTTTAGCCAGCTTTCTGTACCTATAACGATATCAGCTTCTGTGCTTTCTATTTGCGCTTGAAGCTCAGGGACTTTTCCAGCGCAACTACAACAATTTACAACTATAATTCCGACTGTTCCTTGATCCAAGCACGTCCTGTAATTGCCATGCACCCTTTGACATTGCAGCCCAACCCGTACTTTCCCGAGGCCTTCTAACCTAAAAAACCGCCCAGTCCACGCCACACAGCCTCCGCTACCCGTGTAGCCGCCAGCTGAGTGTAGTGAACTCCTGACCTATTCAGCGGAACCCGAAACCCCACCACCCTATGGCGCAAGTCAAGGAATCTGCAGCCAACACGGTCGCAAAACCGTCTGAGCCTCTGATTCAGACCCTCCACCCGGCTCTGCACCAAAGGTCCGCAGTCGGTTCTGTCAACGATGCTGCAGATGGTGAGCTCTGCCTTCATCTCGTAAGCAAGACCAGCAGCCTTCACCAAATCAGATAGCCGCTGGAATCCAGAGAGAATTTCCTCAGATCCAAAGCGACAGACGTCATTAGTGCCGACATGTGCCACCACATGCAGCTGGCTGCACCCTGTGCTCTTCATGGCATCCGGAAGGACCCTTTCCACATCAGGAATGACTCCTCCCGGAATGCACACGGAGTGCACAGTGGATTTCTTCCCCTCCATTAAGAGTGCAACGGGAATTCCACTGTTTAATGCAGAGGAGATGAAGCAAAGCAAGCGCTGTATCATGTATAAGATACAGAGGCGAGCGAGTGCACGGGACTTACCCTAGTTCACTGCTAGTAGCGTCACGTCATCGTAACGCGCCTGCATATAGTATTGCACCACATTTAACATAAAAGTAAAAATTAAGATTTGTGTGTAAAACTTTGTTAAAGTATAGTTCTATGTAATAATGTTTCAGGTAACAAATCTTAATGTTATAAAATTAGTAGTTTACGTAAAATTCACGTTTTGAAAGAAAAATAGGAGGCGCTAAATAATGACGCTAGGAAGCCAAAATTTGGTGAGAAGGTGCAGTAAGAAGTCATTAATGAGTGGTGCTGGTTTCCAAAACCATAAAACTAAAATTGACTCCAGAATCCGCGTTTTTCGGAAAAATCAGAGGCGCGAAATAATAGAGCTACAATATTGAAAATTGGTAGGATGCTTCAGTTCACCCTAATAATAATAATGGAAATACCACAATCAGTTACCTCTTCTAGTTTTTTAGTAATTTAGTAAAAACTACTTTTGTGAGTAAAATGTACATAAGCATTATAGATTAAGTACTTTAAATTTTAATGATAAAACAAATTCTTTAAGACCAATGATCAGATAGGACAATTAACAAAGCTACACCAAGTTTTAGTCTTGTAGCATAATTAACTGCTGATACAAGTCTTGATAAAGCTATGGTTCAGAGGTAACAATCTACCGTTAGTTCCATTGTAAAAATTCTAGAGAGTAAAGTTTTAATTTTAGCGGGCTGAGATTTTCTACGTGCTTCTGTACTGCTCAGATGTATGTATACAAAAATTGAGAAGTTTGTAAAGCTATTATTAAATGTGATATTTAAGATTATGTGCCTGAGATAGCGGTCATTTGGAGGCCGCAGGCATCTGCATATGAACGGAAAGAACAGATGCTCTCTTGGCGGTACGCGCCGGAGCTATATAAAAAGAGCGGCAGAGGCAGTAGTAAGCTCACTCCGCATTAGACCAACGCCTAGTCCACGCGAGCTTAACGTCCGATCGCGCCTCGCCTCGGGTGACGTCATAGCGGGCTGTGACATGCGCGTACTTAGCAATGTAAACGGACATTAAAAATCGCGAGGACTGTACACCGTCCTGGATCGTTTAGACTTCGGTAACAAACTGTTATTGTGCCGTCCGTGTGAAGTATAATTCCGCGTGGCAAGTGGTGACTAACTCCACTTTTAAGGCGAGCATTAATCTTTTTTTTTAACATTATTGCGAACTATTAATAGAGCACCGTTAGTTAGAGTAATGAACTATTCGGGAGGAACTTGCTGTAGAAGTCGCCTCTGAACTATTAAACGATTGGCTGAATTAACAATATTTAATGTCTTTAGCATTTTCAGAAGTTTCGTGTAATTTGTGTGAGCCTTTAAGATAATAAAATCTTGTTTGGAACTTTAAATTTTATTGAAGCAGCCCTAATCCCGTGAAGAACTATGGAAATTTTTCGTTTAGCTGGGCTGTACAGGAATGTGGCCGTGCAGACTGGGAACTAAGGTCAGTAAGTTTCCCTTCGCTTTCTGACTGGCCACCAAATTAGTTGCCAGGCTCGCGTGATTTAAGGTGGCAATGTTCAACTTTCATTCAACATTAAACAACGACTTCTTCGCCGTCCCACATATGTTGCATCGGCAATAGTCTGTTACGTGAAATGAACATTCAAACAACTCATTCGACGACTTCTTCGCCGCCCCACATATGGTGCATCGGCCGGGAATTTTGAATTAAAAGCAAATAAAAGTGCTCGATGTGTGAAAGCGATTGGTATAAATTAACGAACTCGGTAGGCAATAACAGGACACTGAATTGAACTAGTGTGGGAACAGTGTTACCAGTAAAGGCGGGTGTAGTGTATAACAATAAGTGTCTACCGCTGTACGTTGGTTAGTGACGATGGTGAGGAAGGCGACGATGCTGGATCGCGGCTGCCGACGGCGCTGAGACTAAAGGAAGACGGTGCATCATCGCGGAGCTGCGCTGATCTGCGAGACAGCTGCCGGCTGCGCCGAGCGGTCAACGGTGCCTTGCTGCCCCCCCCCCTGGAGCTATTGCAGTAGGCGATTCCTGTGGCGGTACTCGACGCTACGGCTGCTGCTGCTGCCTTCAATACGTCGCGACGCGTCGCATCACGATTGCTGGTACACCGCGACGACATCATTCGTCGAAATCAAGCATTTCAGTTAAGTCAAAGACTTTTAAAATATTTATTAACTGCTGCTAACAAACTAAAAGATATGGAAAGTAGTGTACATTTCAGAAGGGAACCGGTCTCTGACCAAGAATCCTCACGATCAGGAATTGAGTTTAATGAGGATGGTTCCATTAATCCCTCAAATATTGAACTAGAACGTAATTTGTCACCAGTAAATTATGACTTTAATTTAAATGAGAGTGCAGGGATGCAATCAATAAGTGAAATAGAAGTCAAAAGGGAGCCAGTAGAGTTGCTAACTTTGTCAGGTAGTGAAACTGAGCTCAATATATCTCCAGCTCAGTCAAGTCAAGAGATACAAAGTATCAAGGTAGAAGCTCCGGATTGGATGCAAATACTGTTTGCCAAACTCGAATCAAACCAAAATAAAATTGAGGCTAAAATTGAAAATAGTAATAAAGAGTTGGAGAATAAAATTGAGGTTAGTAATAAAGGATTGGAAAATAAAATTGAAAATAGTAATAAAGAGTTGGAGAATAAAATTGAGGTTAGTAATAAAGGGTTGGAAAATAAAATTGAGGATAGTAATAAAGAACTAAAGGAAGAACTGCAATCAAAATGGAATAGTTTGAATTATAATATAGATGCTATTCATCATGACATTCAAGTAAAAGTAGGGCAACAGTTAACTAAAATGCATAGCACTTTCAAATGTGAAATAGATCAAATTCAAAAAAATTATCAAGAGGCAGATGAACTTTTGGAAGTGAGGTTGTCCGAAAGATTGAGCAACGAGTCCAAACTTTGCTCTGACAAAGTTAAAGAGGTACAAATTAAAGTAGATACTTGTCAGAAAAACATTGAGAAAGTAAAAGAAACCTGTACCGAAATTCGTGGTGCAGTGGAACAAAGATGTTCTGCCAGGATAGAAGCAGTAGAGTCACAAGTAGAGGAATTAAATACTAACATTGCTAACCTAGAAAATAGAGTAACCTCTGTTAATTCTAGTCATTCTACTGTACAGCATGTGACTTCAGTTGACGCCGCTTTTATAGGGTGTCGACAGTTTTTGCGCTTTGATCCTGATAAGTACATTCACCCTCTTGAATTTTGGAATGACTTTGAGGATGTTCTCCCCAACACTTGGTCAGAAAGAGAAAAAATTTCATTTATAAGAAGTCATTTGTCAGGTGATGCTTTGCGATGGTCAGCGGATGTAATGATCAAATGTAAAACTTTATCTGAATTTAAGTCTGCATTTCTCAACGAATACTGGTCACATAACAAACAAAATGATGTGTTAAGGGAATTCTGGAGTGGTAAGAAGTTTTTCCCAGGGCGTGAATCAGTAAAGGATTTCGCTAGGAAGTGGGTTTCAAGACTGTCACATTTGACAGAAAAGATGAAGCCAGATATGATCATTATGGGTTTAGAAGGTAAGCTGCCGTGGTACTGGCAGAAGAGGATCATTTCCGCCCCTAGAGATAATATAGATAAATTTATTGAATATCTGGAAAGAGTGGAAAGAGTAGCTGCTGCTGAGGAGCAGGTGCAGCAGAATAACAAATCTTCTAACAATCACGTACAAAATAATGGAAACGTGAACGTTAGAAATATGGAAGTTAGGCACACCAAAACAAACTATCGAAACCAAAGCCGTGGCAGAGGAAGAGGGAGTAATTACTCACCACGCTTTCGTAACAACTACTATGACGAAAGTGGAGAAGTAAATCCTATGCCATTAAGACAAGAAGGGAGTCATGATGCTACTATATCTAGTGGTGTCACAGATGAACACAACAGGCCGCGTGTGGGAAACTAAATCCCGTCTATGAGGAAACTGGCGCTCACCAGGCGGTAACAGTAACACAGCCAGTAACGGAAACACAGACAATCAGCCAACATACACAGACAGACAACATGGATGACGAAATAAATACAGATAATACCAGTGATGTGTTAAGCCACTCTCACAAAATAGTGGATAGTATTTTGGATACACTAGAAAAATGGGTCAAGGAAGAACAGGAACTCAAGGTAGATAATGGGGAAGAAATAGATAATGGGTTTGAGTCTGATGGGAATAATGATGAAGTAAAAGCTTACATCTTCGATGAAAATGGCAATCTAAAAGCTGAAGTAGAAGTAGCAGAAGTAGAATCAGTACTGCAAAACTTTAGAGAGGAGGAAATGATGAATGAAGGGGGTAGAAATAGTAACGAGGTGAAAGAATCTAGTAGCTGTGTAAACGTGCCACAAATGGTTGAAGGTGACGACATTCTTATGAACAGCAATATTGCGCAGGGACGCAGTTGCTCAGAGGTAGAGGATAGTTTGGGTGATGTGCAGCAAACAAAAGTAGAAAAAGTCGTCAGATGCTTCGATTTAAAGTTAGTGGACAGATTAGAGAAAGCAGCTAAGATTATAGAGCATGATGAGCCCCAGGATGTAAATGTAAATGTAATTGCAACTGATCAGAATTACTTTAGCTGGAAGAACATAGAACGAGATTTATTAGACGAGGTGTGTGAGCAACCTGTTCAATGTAAAATAACTCACCCTGTTATCAAAGTAAACATATCAGGAGTCACTGTGCGTTGTCTGCTTGACAGTGGCAGTGAAGCAAGTGCTTTATCACAAACATTTTTTGACACCATACCCAATAAAGAGAAGTTAACAGTTATGAAAGTAAGTGGCTTAAAGATTATAGGTGCTACTGGAAAAGTCTCTAGACCAGTTCAACACGAAGCTTTGATACCCATTGGTATAAATGACGTAGTAATAGATCATCCTTGTTTGATTGTGCTAGGCTTAAGTGTTGATATGTTGATTGGTACTGATTTCTTATCAAAGTACCAGGGAAAGATCAATTTTGATCAGAACAACTTAATTTTAACTTTACCTGACTCTAAAGTGATAAGAGAGTCTTTTATAGGAAGTCATATAGGCGGTAGTAATGAAACTTGGGAACTGCCTATTAGAGTAATAAAGAATAAAGGATACTTGCAGGAAAATTTGGTTTTCAGTGAGAATGAGGAAAGTGCTAAGGTTGAAGAGAGACACATCCTAAAGGAAATAGAGGAAAAGGTACAATCAACAAAGCAAATTGCTGACGAACAAAGATCAGAGTTAAAGAGTGTGTTAACTAAGCATAGTAATGTATTCTCAAACGCACCTGGTGAAGTTAAAGGTTATGAATGCCATTTGAATATCAAGCCTGGGAAGGTATTTTTTAAGAAGCCTTATCCAATACATGTTGCAAGAAAACAAGCAGTGCGAAATGAAATTAAACGTATGTTGGCATGGGGTGTCATAGAGCAAGCAATTAGTGAATACAATAGTCCTCTTGTTGTAGTGCCTAAGCGTGATGGAAGTGTTAGATTAGTATTGGATGCACGCTGGTTAAATGAAATTGTCATCAGAGAAAGTGATCGTCCTCAAAATATGGATGAGTTAATTCAAAAGTTCCGAGGGGTTAAGTACTTTACTTCCATGGACATAACATGTGGTTACTGGAATTTGCCGCTGGCTAAGGAATCACGTAAGTATACAGCATTTTTGTATGAAGGAGTATGCTACCAGTATAAAGTAGTTCCGTTCGGATTGAATATTTCAGTGTGTGCCTTTGTAAGAGTTATGGCTCATGTATTAGGACAGGAATTATTAGATCAAGTAACCATTTACGTAGACGATATTCTGTTGGCAACTCCCACATGGGAAGAACATATCAGTCTGTTGGACAGGGTACTAGAAGCTCTTGAAAATGGAGGTATGAAATTAAAGTTAGAAAAGACTGAATGTGTAAAGGACAGAATAAAATTCCTGGGCCATGAAATTAGCAGAGAGGGTATATTACCTGATCCATCCAAATTATCATGTATTGAAAAGTTTGAAGCGCCCCGAAATAAAAAGCAACTCAGGTCAATGTTCGGTTTGTTTGGATTCTACCGACGTTTTGTTAAAGATCATTTATTTAATGATCCATGTTTACTCAACCTGCTAAAAAAGAATACCCCATGGGTTTGGACTCCAGAATGCCAGTCTGCTTTTGAGGGATTAAAAGATTGTTTGATTAATAGTCCGCTCTTGCACCATCCCGATTTTACAAGACCCTTTTGCATGTCAGTGGATGCAAGTGGTTATGGGATTGCTGTAGAATTGTTTCAGCTAGAAACAGAAGGCGACCAGGAGGTTCATAAAACTATTGCTTTTGCAAGTCGTTCATTACAATCTGCTGAGCGAAATTATGCTATCTCAGAATTAGAGGCACTAGCCATAGTATTTGGTATGCAGAAGTTTGAGCACTATTTGTTAGGACAGAAGGTAATTATCTATAGTGATCACAAAGCACTTACATTTTTGAAGACTTGTAAACTAAGGCATCCAAGGTTGACAAGGTGGGCCATGTACCTTCAGCAGTTTGATCTTGAAATTAATTATATACAGGGAAAGAGCAATTTGGTAGCAGATGGGCTATCAAGAAGTGCTGAATTATGGAATGAATCAGAACTTCCTTTGGCAGAAAGGAATGAGGTAAGTATGTTGACAGTACATGAGCTCAGAGAGGAGAGTGCCTTAAAGAAAGTATTTAAGAATTTAAGACGAGAACAGAATGAGGATGATCAATTGAAGCTAGTTAAAAGCTATTTAGGGGACCCTAATTATCCAAAGGTAGCACAATATTACTGTCTACACAAAGGAATTTTGTTCCGTAGGAGGAAGGTAACTTTAGCAGAATGGAAAGTGTGTTTTCCTTCACAGCACGTAGATCTGCTAATATATTATGTACATCTAAGGTATGGTCATTATGGTACAAAAAAGTGCATTGCTAAACTAAATGAGAAAGTCATCTTTGATAACATGCATCGTAGAGTTGCAGAAAGGTTAGCATCCTGTGTTATTTGTCAAAAGGTAAGAGCAGTAAATAAAATAGTGCAAGGGGATATGCATCACGTAGACCCAAGTGAACCCTTAGAGTTATGTGCAGTTGATCTTTTTGGACCTCTCCCGACATCTAAAGGAGGATGTACGCATGTTTTTGTGGTGATTGATGGGTTTAGTAAATATGTTAAACTGTATCCGATTAAGAGAGCCAATGCCAAAACACTTGTAGATAAATTGGAGAAAGATTATTTTGTGAAAATTGGCAAGCCAAAGAACCTATTGTCAGATAATGGTCCTCAATTTGTATCAGAAAAATTTAAGTTGTGTCTTGAAAGGAGCGGAACTCGGCATATAAGGATTTCAGCATACTTTCCGCAAGGAAATATGAGTGAAAGGGTTATGCGAGAACTATGTAGAACCTACTGTGCTAGGAAGCATTCAACATGGGCTGATCATATTAAGTATTTTGAAGAGATAATTAATAATCTGAAACACGATGCCACAGGTTTTGCTCCATGTGAGCTGATGTTCAATCAGGAACCACATAATATCATTCCGAGTATGATTGACTTTCCAGTTCTAAGTCAGAGTACATTGGATGAGAAGAAAGCACAGGCCAGGGCAAATATACGCAAAAGAGCTTTAGATAGGAAAAAGAGGCATGATGCAAGGGCTTCCCCCACTAGTTTTAAAATTGGTGAGCTAGTGCTGGTCAAAACAAAAGAAAAATCAAAGAAAATTTCTGCAGAAACTAAAAAGTTTATGCATGTATATCATGGACCATTTAGAATAGTAAGTAAACCTCATGCAAATGCCTATCGTTTGGAATATCCAAAGAGTAAGAGAGAACTAGGTCTAAGAAATATTGTGGATCTAAAGGAATTTAAAATTAACAGTAATTAATTACTGTAGGGAGTCTGCCACTCTTTGGCGGATACACGGTTTGGCGTACCGTGCAGTCCCAGCTGGGTGAAACTTTATTTCCTTTTCAAGTTTCATTCCCTTCTTCTGGTCTATCATAACAGGTAAGAATCACATATGTCTTCATGTTGTATATATGCTATTAGGTTTTAAGTATTCTTAGTAAGGATCTACCTAGTGAATGGCAAAACAAAAGTCTGAGTACCAATAAGAGGCAAACATGGCTAAAATAAATAAATTAAAATATTTCATGTAATTGTAAAGGGTTAGAAACTACAACTAAGAGAGACACTTTGCAGTATACGAAGTACGGTATGAATATGAATAATCCATGAGATTATGCAGAAGGTAGTATGTTGCTAGAAATAAGGTTGTCTGAAGGAAAACAGCGTAAGAAGGTAATGCTCATAGAGGCAAGCAATGGCGTTTTAGAATTAAATAAATGGAGATGTGTGGAAGTGGTGTGAGGATCGCACCAAATATATAGAAACAGGACGTCAATAGGCTGACAAAAGGAAAAGGGAGAAAGAAGTGGAGAAATGAAGTATTTTGAATCTGGAAGGAAAGGGAGAAAATGAATAAGGTGAAGAAGTGAAGTAAGTAAATTGAAGTAAATGATGTAGGATTAAAGAATAATTCCCTCACGTCTCGTGAAATGGTGAAAAACGCTAAATCTTGCTTGAGGCAAATAAATAGTTAAACAGACAACAGAAACACACAAATATTGGAAAATGCAGAAATTTGGAATCGGTATACTGAAAATAACTAATTTCTTTAGTAATTCATACAATAAAGCAAAGTGCTGGTCAGCAAATGACTTCTTTGATGAACTAATCCATACGATAATTAAGCCAGAGTACATTAAAACTAAAAGGTTACTCAATTTTCTAAGTTGAAGCAAGATCTTAATATATTAATTTGCTAAAAGAATTTTCACTATTTAGGAACCTAAAAGATTATTTATGAAAGAAGAAAGTAGGAGCTATTGTATCAGATACGACTTAGTGCTAAATGTCTTTCTGACAACTTCACAATTAGTAAAATAGTGCCAGAATATAAACTATAAAATGTACTTTGTCCTACCTTAGATATAAGTTGAAAACAGAAACTTAGACTGTATTGTCTGTTTCTCAGGGACATGCAGGCTGCATGAATGACTGACAACAAGCGGTAGGGAGATTGTAAGTAGAGACGCAAACCACAGTGAATACAATTTCCTCCCACAATTTTGTCAATCAGTGAAATTAAATGAGTGTTACAATAGGACATCCACCACAGTGCCGAGTATTATAGTAAAAGAAAAATGTGAGTGCGTTGCAGTGATAAAAGTCGTGTGTATTTTCTTTTTCAGGAAGAGACTGATTTTAAAGAAAAAAAAATAACTATTTTGTAACCATTGAAAAATTTATATTTCCATGTAAATGTATGTAAATAATTTGTGAATGTCTTCTGTACTAGGTTTTCTATGTGTATATGAGTATGGTTATTTTGTGTATGTAGTAATAAGGAATTTCCTAAGAAGAAGCAACTTAAGTTGAAAGAGGTATACTAAAGTAATCCATCGCTTGTTTGTTCTTTTAGAAATTTAATTTTGTTCAAAAATAGATTTTCACGAAAATTAAAAAAGGGGTGATGAAGCAAAGCAAGCGCTGTATCATGTATAAGATACAGAGGCGAGCGAGTGCACGGGACTTACCCTAGTTCACTGCTAGTAGCGTCACGTCATCGTAACGCGCCTGCATATAGTATTGCACCACATTTAACATAAAAGTAAAAATTAAGATTTGTGTGTAAAACTTTGTTAAAGTATAGTTCTATGTAATAATGTTTCAGGTAACAAATCTTAATGTTATAAAATTAGTAGTTTACGTAAAATTCACGTTTTGAAAGAAAAATAGGAGGCGCTAAATAATGACGCTAGGAAGCCAAAATTTGGTGAGAAGGTGCAGTAAGAAGTCATTAATGAGTGGTGCTGGTTTCCAAAACCATAAAACTAAAATTGACTCCAGAATCCGCGTTTTTCGGAAAAATCAGAGGCGCGAAATAATAGAGCTACAATATTGAAAATTGGTAGGATGCTTCAGTTCACCCTAATAATAATAATGGAAATACCACAATCAGTTACCTCTTCTAGTTTTTTAGTAATTTAGTAAAAACTACTTTTGTGAGTAAAATGTACATAAGCATTATAGATTAAGTACTTTAAATTTTAATGATAAAACAAATTCTTTAAGACCAATGATCAGATAGGACAATTAACAAAGCTACACCAAGTTTTAGTCTTGTAGCATAATTAACTGCTGATACAAGTCTTGATAAAGCTATGGTTCAGAGGTAACAATCTACCGTTAGTTCCATTGTAAAAATTCTAGAGAGTAAAGTTTTAATTTTAGCGGGCTGAGATTTTCTACGTGCTTCTGTACTGCTCAGATGTATGTATACAAAAATTGAGAAGTTTGTAAAGCTATTATTAAATGTGATATTTAAGATTATGTGCCTGAGATAGCGGTCATTTGGAGGCCGCAGGCATCTGCATATGAACGGAAAGAACAGATGCTCTCTTGGCGGTACGCGCCGGAGCTATATAAAAAGAGCGGCAGAGGCAGTAGTAAGCTCACTCCGCATTAGACCAACGCCTAGTCCACGCGAGCTTAACGTCCGATCGCGCCTCGCCTCGGGTGACGTCATAGCGGGCTGTGACATGCGCGTACTTAGCAATGTAAACGGACATTAAAAATCGCGAGGACTGTACACCGTCCTGGATCGTTTAGACTTCGGTAACAAACTGTTATTGTGCCGTCCGTGTGAAGTATAATTCCGCGTGGCAAGTGGTGACTAACTCCACTTTTAAGGCGAGCATTAATCTTTTTTTTTAACATTATTGCGAACTATTAATAGAGCACCGTTAGTTAGAGTAATGAACTATTCGGGAGGAACTTGCTGTAGAAGTCGCCTCTGAACTATTAAACGATTGGCTGAATTAACAATATTTAATGTCTTTAGCATTTTCAGAAGTTTCGTGTAATTTGTGTGAGCCTTTAAGATAATAAAATCTTGTTTGGAACTTTAAATTTTATTGAAGCAGCCCTAATCCCGTGAAGAACTATGGATATTTTTCGTTTAGCTGGGCTGTACAGGAATGTGGCCGTGCAGACTGGGAACTAAGGTCAGTAAGTTTCCCTTCGCTTTCTGACTGGCCACCAAATTAGTTGCCAGGCTCGCGTGATTTAAGGTGGCAATGTTCAACTTTCATTCAACATTAAACAACGACTTCTTCGCCGTCCCACATATGTTGCATCGGCAATAGTCTGTTACGTGAAATGAACATTCAAACAACTCATTCGACGACTTCTTCGCCGCCCCACAGAGAGAGCAGATAGGTGAAAAGAATACATGAAAGCCTCTATGAGGGTAAAGATTTGTCTGATGTGATAGAAGAAGAAACAGGAGTCGATTTAGAAGAAATAGGGGATCCAGTATTAGACTCGGAATTTAAAAGAGCGTTGGAGGACTTATGGTCAAATAAGGAGGAAGGCATAGATAACATTCCATCAGAATTTCTAAAATCATTAGGGGAAGTGGCAACAAAACGACTATTCACGTTGGTGTGTAGAATATATGAGTGTGGCGACATACCATCTGACTTTCGGAAAAGCATCATCCACACAATTCCGAAGACGGCAAGAGCTGGCAAGTGCGAGAATTATCGCACAATCAGCTTAACAGCTCATACATCGAAGCTGCTTACAAGAATAATATACAGAAGAATGGAAAAGAAAACTGAGAATGCCCTAGGTGACGATCAGTTTGGCTTTAGGAAAAGTAAAGGCACGAGAGAGGCAATTCTGGCGTTACGGCTAATAATGGAAGCAAGGCTAAAGAAAAATCAAGACACGTTCATAGGATTTGTCGACCTGGAAAAAGCGTTCGACAATATTAAATGGTGCAAGCTGTTCGAGATTCTGAAAACAGTAGGGGTAAGCTATAGGGAGAGACGGGTCGTATACAATATGTACAACAACCAAAAGGGAATAATAAGAGTGGACGATCAAGAACGAAGTGCTCGTATTAAGAAGGGAATAAGACAAGGCGGCAGCCTTTCGCCCCTACTCTTCAATCTGTACATCGACGAAGCAATGATGGAAATAAAAGAAAGGTTCAGGAGTGGAATTAAAATACAAGGTGAAAGGATATCTATGATACGATTCGCTGATGACATTCCTATCTTGAGTGAAAGTGAAGAAGAATTAAATGATCTGCTGAACGGAATGAACAGTCTAATGAGTACACAGTATGGTTTGAGAGTAAATCGGAGAAAGACGAAGGTAATGAGAAGCAGCAGAAATGAGAACAGCGAGAAACTTAACATCAGGATTGATGGTCACGAAGTCAATGAAGTTATGGAATTCTGCTACCTAGGCAGTAAAATAACCAACGACGGCCGGAGCAAGGAGGATATCAAAAGCAGACTCGCTATGTCAAAAAAGGCATTTCTGGCCAAGAGAAGTCTACTAATATCAAATACCGGTCTTAATTTGAGGAAGAAATTTCTGAGGATGTACGTCTGGAGTACAGCATTGTATGGTATTGAAACATGGACTGTGGGAATACCGGAGCAGCAGAGAATCGAAGCATTTGAGATGTTTTGCTATAGACGAATGTTGAAAATTAGGTGGACTGATAAGGTAAGGAATGAGGAGGTACTACGCAGAATCGAAGAGGAAAGGAATATGTGGAAAGCACTGATAAGGAGAAGGGACAGGATGATAGGACATCTGCTAAGACATGAGGGAATGACTTCCATGGTACTAGAGGGAGCTGTAGAGGGCAAAGACTGTAGAGGAAGACAGAGATTCTAATACGTCAAGCAAATAATTGAGGACGTAGGTTGCAACCGCTACTCTGAGATGAAGAGGTTGGCACAGGAAAGGAATTCGTGGTGGGCCGCATCAAACCAGTCAGTAGGCTGATGACCAAAAAAAAAAAAAAAAAAGCTACTATAGGTTTCATTTTTTTGTCGAATGTTTTCTGTTATTATATTCATCAACTAATTTACAAACTAGTTCCGCCCATTTACAGTTTGCTTCTAAGTCAGAATTTTTCCACATCTTTTCATTAAGTGATAACTAATTAGAACCCTCAGCTGCAGACAGATGTTGTTGAAATACCTTGATAGGGACAGCTGAAAATGTGTGCCCCAACTGGGACCTGAATTCTGGATCTTCTGTTTACATGGCAGATGCTCTATTCATCTGAGCCACCGAGTACCAGATGAATAGTGTGACTGCAGGGACTTATATCTTGCACGCTACTTGTGAGATCCATATTCCCAACTGCCCACAATCTACATATGTAATGTACCTAATAGATATTTGCCGATCGACTTATTACTCGTTCACACTAAGAGTTCAGGCAACCAGTTCACTTTCCCATAGACACAGGTCAATGGCCAGGTAGCTTTTAACTATATATGTAGTTAACGGCTACCCCACCATTGACCTTCATCTGTGTGAAATCACACAGGTTGCCCGAACTCTTACTGGAATCATCACTTTGTTTAACTTATTCCATAGCACCGACAACTGGGTGGTGTTTTTTATACACTGCTTATTCTGTTCTTTCTTTTTTCCAAAGCTTCAATTGTTCTATCAATTCTTCAGCTTTATTTCTATTATGTTTAGCTTTTTTAACATTTTCTGGATTGTATTTTGCACATATTTACTAGAGATAAAAACATTAATTAATCACATTTTTTGTGTCTAGCATTTATGTTTAACAATTGTAAAAAATCCAAATTCATCTTTCCAACATTTATGAGCAGTACATATTTCTTTAAAATCATTAAATTTTATATCACCACCAACAAATTCGTGATAAATTTGTGTCATCTTGTCTGATACTATTTACAAAATTAACATTACATTGGTATTTTTGAATAAGTGTGAGCTAACTAAAAAAAATATATTCCTTTGTGTCTACCACTAGCATAATATTCTTTAAGTATATCTTTATTTTTCAAGAATGAAGTCATCAAACACAAATACTGAATTATGTATACATTGATTTAATGGTTTACTTTCATCATTATTTTCAACAAAAGTAGCAAATTTTGGTTATACTTTTCTCTAATATTTTACAAATTTAATAAATTCTTGCTACTTTGGTAAATCTTAACTCTTTAAGTAAACATTCAAAATTTTATTACAATTCAACCATCATGGAGCTAGAATATAATTGTCAATCAATAATGTAGCTTTTCCACAGTCATTTGGACCTATGATTCTACATCAAATAGACATTGGTAAAAGTTTACCATGTTTATTTTTCCATTTCGTTCCCAATCAATCATTTATTTAAATAAATTCTTATCAATATAAATGGGCAAATTATTTCAATTAAGTGGTAAGTCATCTTTTGTTTAAAAAACTATAACTGTTCCAACAGTGAAATTTATTAAACATATTACATTAGTTCATTTCCATACAACTATATAAAAAATATTATATCATAAAATAATAAACGATATTGCGATGGAGAACCGATAGAAATTCCTGTAGGTCAGTATAGTTTAAAAAATTTAGAAAAATTTATACTTTCGAAAAACTCAAATACTCTCACACACAGTGCTTGCACAACAGTTCTTTGAAAAATGTCTTAATGAATTTTATCTTTAAAAATCATGAACAAGAGTTCTCAGTTTCACTCATTCCCTGTGGGTGAGAAAACAATAAATTATTTAAATGCACCTAGCAAGTATACAGAGATTGAAATAAATATTCGTCATTGATGGCTTCATATGAATCATGCACAATTATACCTGAACTGTAGAACTGTTATATCTAATCATGAGGGATCAGAATCAGATGTCCCAACATATGATGGAAAGTCCAATAAAAAATGAGTCGATAATTATGTGGCTTAACTGTTTGATTTGCGACAGTAAGGAAATAATTATCTAGAATAGAACAACCTTTTATTTAATCAAGAGCTATTTTATATTTGACTACATCTCTTGCTGATAAAAGAAGTGTAGAAAGAACATACTATTAATGGCGGAAAAATAAGGAGTAAAAAAAATGAGGAAAGTTATCTACTTGGACTACTTGGTGAATTCTTTTAAAAATTACCTAGAAATTATTTAGGAAGAAGATGTGACAGTAATTTTTACTAGGTCTTCTGGTTTTGGGATACAGTTATCTGATGACCTGATTTTAATGATGCTGGATTTGAAATTAAAGATACACTCAGTAAGTAAGGAAAAACTGAAATAGAATCGATGGAAATTCGTATACCAATTGTTAAATATGAACCAAGTTAGAACAATGAGAAAATATTACCAAAAATTCAAAATTGCCAATATCTTTTTATGAATTGCAAACTACAGAAGTTCCTGGATTAAGTGGTAAGAAAAATTTCGAACTATATATCATGAACTACTATAATTTCCAGAATTTAGTATGGCATATTTCTTATATCTTACTGTTCAGACAAATCATAAAAACAATCAGTTACTAGACTCTTCATTATTTGACCAATGATCTACAGAATATGTACATGAAAAACAGATGAAACGAAATTTTCCCACATTAGATGTGGAATATTAAACCTCCCAATAATTGTCTCAAAGACTATGGCGCATTTCTTGAGTTTAAACAAGTTACACTACTAAAATCAGACATTGACATAACTCTATACATATTTCATTTCAAACTATCTAATCTATGTGATTAATGTGAATCATAGAAAGAATGTTGTAACTTTACAGAAACCGACTATGAAACTTTGACCAACTTATAATTAAAAAATCCTTCAGGCACTTTAGTGTATTTAAGAATATATGTTATAACAAATTTAACTTACATTGTATAAAACAGAATACTTATTGAAATTTTTTTATCTACATATAAATAAAAATTAGAAAACTTATACAAATATTAACTTCACAATTCCACTATATTTTGAGGTATTTTCAGATAGATAGATGAAAAAAACTGAAGAATGTTATTATGTCAATTAGAATATGTTAACATTTTTAATTTTCAAAATTGGTTAATATTTGTCTGAGATCGATGCTTGTTCCCACATGCAACCATACAAAACAATATAGGTCTTGTCTGTGTAGGGATTCTCAGGCAAGTGACAGCTCTGAGGGCTTACAACTCGCATTTATCCAGCTGTGTGTGGCCTTTATATAAGTTAATACCGACATAGTACAAGAGAAGAGGAGCTAGTGGCACAATTTGACTGGAAGAAGGGATCGATTGGTAGGACATGTTCTGAGGCATCAAGGAATCACTAATTTAGTATTGGAGGGCAGCGTGGGGTATAAAAATCGTAGAGGGAGACGAAGAGATGAATACACCAAGCAGACTCAGAAGGATGTAGATTGCAGTAGGTACTGGGAGATGAAGAAGCTTGCACAGGATAGAGTAGCATGGAGAGCTGCATCAAACCAGTCACAGGACTGAAGTGCACAACAACAACAACAACATTGCAACTCTTCCATGAGATACAAGGTCGTCGGCTGATGGATTTGGCGTTGCTTCACATACACATTCTCCTGCGCCGTTAACTAAGCAGTTTATATCTTGATTCAGAAATGATGCTACAGCAGTCACCCTTTAAAATAGAACAGGAATATACTTAGATTGTAACATATAATGTTCTTTTTATATCTTACTTTCAGTATTGTAAAGGAACATGTTATTTACATTTCATCACTTCAAACAAAATACGAAAATGTGAAGAAACTAATTTATTTGTATCTAAAATCAACTAATAAAAATATCATTTTTGAATCTACTTTGTCACTCTAATACCAACTATTTATAGAGGCTGTGATCATAAACTTTTGCTCCCAGAATGCCCCTGGCCAGGAGTGTGTTGTCCACTCAAGCAAGGGGGATCATCGATCACCAAGATACTGTTGAAGGAACTCTGCTCCCCTCAATTAAAGAGGATGGGTGTCAGATGCAGAAGAAGAGCAGCTGTTAGGAAGTCAATAGAAAGGACGAGGGGAAAAAATCTGGACTATGAGAAGATGAGAAAATAGAGAAATGAGAAGATGAAAAAATAGAGAAATTGAAAAATTCCCTCTGGGGTTTCCTTCACATGGACCTTTTGATAACGAATTTATTTACTTTTTCACTTTCACCATAATGCATTTTATTTATTTTCTTATATTCACCTTTCATGAAAAAATATTAAATTTATATTTTAGATTCACCTTTCCTGAGAAAAAATAATTAATTTATAATAAGTTAATTTGATCATAAAAATATTTATTTTCAATAATTTTTATTAAAGGTTCAATGTAAAATAGACTTTCTTAAATGAAAATATGTGAATTTAGATCAAGAATTGGAATTATAGTAGATAAAAAGTATCAGTTCTGGGTAACTTGGGTCGCTCCTGGTGTGAGCCAGTCTTGTTCGTATTGAGAGCAACTCTTCATGATTTAAGTTTCATGTTTGTAGTGCCACCCTTGTCGCTAATGTTAATAATGTCACAATGCACATATTATGTGAAGTAGATAAGGAATGTCTCATGGATATTTTAGAAGAGATTGATATTTATAACCGCTTCAGGAAATATCCAGAAATGATTTTAAACAAACAACATTGACTAAATTATTACTTAAGTGGAAATGTATTTTTAATATACCATGTTTTTTTTACATATGTCTAAATAACTAAATTTGTTCTAGTCACATACAGATTTGTACCACCATACAGATAATGAATGATAATTTTTATGAATTATGAAAACATTTGTAAGATTTAAAAGGAAAATGTGCAGTGCATGCAACAGATGATAGGAAGTAAGTGTACCAGTCATCCATCAATATTAGTGTAATAGTAAGGAGGAGAAATATTCATGTATCATCAGAGAGATATTGTAAATGTCAGGTTTACTTCAGTTTGTTCTTATCTGAGTCAACTAATATATTGCTTCCTCCCACATGTAGCTCGCGAAATACCAGTGAGGGTAAAATTTGTTGAGATTGTAGCTCAGAAGGAGTATTACCAGTACTCGTTCTTTTCGCGAACATTCGCAACTTGAACGGGTAAAGCGGACAATTGCAGTGATTTACAGAGTACCTTCCGCAACACCATTCAAGAAAGCTAGTTAATTTTGCGTTGTTATCCAGCTCTCAGCTATTTTTAAGATTTCAAGTCTCTATCTCTTCAGGGTAGTTACTGCAAAATTTGTACCGATGGACAAACAGACACGAAAGTGACTAAATAGAAAACATGCTAAAATAGACGATTTTTCGACAGCATTTATACGTTATTCAGACATATGTAACACTCATGCTGAGTCTTTCCCTTGTGCTTTATGCTTGTGATGGATTTTCCTGTCACAAATGGTATAGGATGTCATTTTCTTCTTTTATAACGTCTTAGAGATAAGGCGTCGATCTAGCCCATGGACCAGACTTTCCCGAGATGGGGTGGCTAGCATGCCAAAGTGCCGCAGACAGCCATACCACAGGTGCGGCTACAATGGATGTTTCTCTATGGAGAAACCAGACCATGTCGTTCCTGAAGAGGGGCAACAGCCTCTTCTGTAGTTGCAGGGGGCTACAGTCTGAATGATTGACAGATCTGGCCTTGAAACAGCAGCTGACATGGCTTGCTGTGTTTGCAGTGGAAATGGTAGAAAGATAAACGAAAGCCGTCAGTTTTCCTGAGGACATGTAGCTCTACTGTATGGCCAAATGATGATGGCATCCAGTTAGGTAAAATATTCCAGGGATAAGACAGTCTCCCACTCGAAACTCCAGGCGGGGACCACTCAGCTGATCAGAGATGGAATGTTAGGTCACTTAATCTGGCAGAGAGGTTAAAAACGTTTAAAAGGAAAATGGATAGATGTAAGTTAGATATACAGGGTGTGACAAAAAGGAACGGCGAAACTTTCAAGAAACATTCCTCACACACAAATAAAGAAAAGATGTTATGTGGACATGTGTCGAGCGAGCGGCTGTGTATGATTGTTAAGTAGAGGCTATAGAATCAGCGTACTCTGAAAGGAACCGAATTGGTATACAGTCTGGACCAGAAGACTTGCCTTTAGTGATTTAAATTTGCGTGTTAGAGCTCATTTTAATTTCGTCAGTATGTTCTATACTTCCTCGATTCACCGCCAGTTGGCCCAATTGAAGGAATGTAATGTTGACTTCGGGGCTTGTGTTAACATGCGACTCATTGCTCTACAGTACTAGCATCAAGCATATTAGTACGTAGCATCAACAGGTTAGTGTTCATCACGAACGTGATTTTGCAGTCAGTGCAATGTTTACAAATGCGGAGTTGGCAGATGTCCATTTGATGTATGGATTCACACGGGGCAATAGCCGTGGCGCGGTACGTTTGTACCGAGACAGATTTTCAGGACGAAGCTGTCCCGACAGGAAGACGTTCGAAGCAATTGATCGGCGTCTTAGGGAGCACGGAACATTGCAGCCTATGACTCGCGACTGGGGAAGACCTAGAACGACGAGGACACCTACAATGGACGGGGCTACTCTTCGTGCAAATGACGATAACCCTAATGTCAGCGTCAGAGAAGTTGCTGCTGTACAAGGTAACGTTGACCACGTCACTGTATGGAGAGTGCTACGGGAGAGCCAGTTGTTTCCGCACCATGTACAGCGTGTGCAGTCATTATCAGCAGCTGATTGGCCTCCACGGGTACAATTCTGCGAATGGTTCATCCAACAATGCGTCAATCCTCATTTCATTGCAAATGTTCTCTTTACGGATGAGGCTTCATTCCAACGTGCTCAAATTGTAAATTTTCACAATCAACATGTGTGGGCTGACGGGAATCCGCACGCAATTGTGCAATCACGTCATCAACACAGGTTTTCTGTGAACGTTTGTGCAGGCATTGTTGGTGATGTCTTGATTGGGACCCATGTTCTTCCACCTACGCTCAATGGAGCACGTCATTATGATTTCATACGGGATACTCTACCTGTGCTGCTAGAACATGTGCCTCTACATGTACGACAGAACATGTGGTTCATGCACGATGGAGTCGAAGTGTTCGTACGCTTCTCAACAACAGATTCGGTGACCAATGGATTGGTAGAGGTGGACGAATTCCATGACCTCCACGCTCTCCTGACCTCAACCCTCTTGACTTTCATTTATGGGGGCATTTGAAAGCTCTTTTCTACGCAACCCCGGTACCAAATGTAGAGACTCTTCGTGCTCGTATTGTGGACGGCTGTGATACAATACGCCATTCTCCAGGGCTGCATCAGCGCATCAGGGATTCCATGCGACTGAGGGTGGATGCATGTATCCTAGCCAACGGAGGACATTTTGAACATTTCCTGTAACAAAGTGTTTGAAGTCACACTGGTACGTTCTGTTTCTGTGTGTTTCCATTCCATGATTATTGTGATTTGAAGAGAAATAATAAAATGAGCTCTAACATGGAAAATAAGTGTTTCCGGACACATGTCCACATAACATATTTTCTTTCTTTGTGTGTGAGGAATGTTTTCTGAAAGTTTGGCCGTGCCTTTTTGTAACAAATAGTTCAAATGGCTCTGAGCACTATGGGACTTAACGTCTGAGATCATGAGTCCCCTAGAACTTAGAACTACTTAAACCTAATTAACCTAAGGACATCACACACGTCCATGCTCGAGGAAGGATTCAAACCTGCGACCGTAGCAGTCGCTCGGCTCCAGACTGTAGCGCCTAGAACCGCTCGGCCACCCTGGCCGGCTTTTTGTAACACCCTGCAGTGGTGATTAGTGAAGTTCTGTGGAATTCTGGTCAGATGAGGACAGGGTTATAAATACAAAATAGAAGTAATATAGGAGTAGCTCTAATAGAATGTGTAATTATCAAGCAGGACAGGCAACTGTCTATGGCGGATTTCACGACAGACTACAGTATTGGGACAGGCACAGGTGTTTCGGAGCACACGGTTCTGTGTACACCATTGAATATGATTCTCTGCAACAGACGATCGCTATGTGTCCCCATGTTGACAGAACGATATCCTCAGTTAAGATTTCAGTTGGCATGGGATCTACGGGATTAGACAGTAGATCGACGGAAACGTGTTGTCTGGTGCCTTCATGCAGGCGAAAGGCCGTTCGAAAATTGTACCACGTCATGGACGCAGACCGCTGGCGGCAATATTATGCTACACTTCTGGAAATTGAAATAAGAACACCGTGAATTCATTGTCCCAGGAAGGGGAGACTTTATTGACACATTCCTGGGGTCAGATACATCACATGATCAAACTGACAGAACCACAGGCACATAGACACAGGCAACAGAGCATGCACAATGTCTGCACTAGTACAGTGTATATCCACCTTTCGCAGAAATGCAGGCTGCTATTCTCCCATGGAGACGATCGTAGAGATGCTGGATGTAGTCCTGTGGAACGGCTTGCCATGCCATTTCCACCTGGCGCCTCAGTTGGACCAGCGTTCCTGCTGGACGTGCAGACCGCGTGAGACGACTCTTCGTACAGTACCAAACATGCTCAATGGGGGACAGATCCGGAGATCTTGCTGGCCAGGGTAGTTGACTTACACCTTCTAGAGCACGTTGGGTGGCACGGGATACATGCGGACGTGCATTGTCCTGTTGGAACAGCAAGTTCCCTTGCCGGTCTAGGAATGGTAAAACGATGGGTTCGATGACGGTTTGGATGTACCGTGCACTATTCAGTGTCCGCTCGATGATCACCAGAGGTGTACGGCCAGTGTAGGAGATCGCTCCCCACACCATGATGCCGGGTGTTGGCCCTGTGTGCCTCGGTCGTATGCAGTCCTGATTGTGGCGCTCACCTGCACGGCGCCAAACACGCATACGACCATCATTGGCACCAAGGCAGAAGCGACTCTCATCGCTGAAGACGATACGTCTCCATTCGTCCCTCCATTCACGCCTGTCGCGACACCACTGGAGGCGGGCTGCACGATGTTGGGGCGTGAGCGGAAGACGGCCTAACGGTGTGCGGGACCGTAGCCCAGCTTCATGGAGACGGTTGCTAATGGTCCTCGCCGATACCCCAGGGGCAACAGTGTCCCTAATTTGCTGGGAAGTGGCGGTGCGGTCCCCTACGGCACTGCGTAGGATCCTACTGTCTTGGCGTGAATCCGTGCGTCGCTGCGGTCCGGTCCCAGGTCGACGGGCACGTGCACCTTCCGCCGACCTTCTGGGGACAACATCGATGTACTGTGGAGACCTCACGCCCCACGTGTTGAGCAATTCGGCGGTACGTCCACCCGGCCTCCCGCATGCCCACTATACGCCCTCGCTCAAATTCCATCAACTGCACTTACGGTTCACGTCCACGCTGTCGCGGCATGCTACCAGTGTTAAAGACTGCGATGGAGCTCCGTATGCCACGGCAATCTGGCTGACACTGACGGCGGCGGTGCACAAATGCTGCGCAGCTAGCGCCATTCGATGGCCAACACCGCGGTTCCTGGTGTGTCCGCTGTGCCGTGCATGTGATCATTGCTTGTACAGGCATCTCGCAGTGTCCGGAGCAAGTATGGTGGGTCTGACACACCGGTGTTAATGTGTTCTTTTTTCCATTTCCAGGAGTGTAGATTTGCTGTACAAACTTTTTCCGGACGTTCGTCCTGACGAAGTGCCGTATGATGATTTAGTGTCCACACTGTTCTACCATTTTGAACCTCAAGTTCATGTGGCAGCTGCTACAAGGTATAAATTTTTTTCGGCTCGGACAACAGCCCAGTCAGTCGTACAAACAGTGTTTCACAGAATTGCATGGGTTAACAAGACAGTATCAGTTCAGGTGCTCCTGTGCCTTATGTTATAGTGCTGTAATGCTTACAAATGCTATCACTCATAAAGTCTCGCATGCACGCTTTCGGGCCTTTATTCTGAAGCTTCCGAACCCGTACTTGTAGACAGTGTGCTCGATTATTAAGTCTTTGGTCACTGTAGATTTGACATACAACCTCTGGCCATTTGTGTAGTAAAGAGCGAGTAGCATCGGAGTTCACGCCCAACCCCCTAATAGGTCATGCGTAGCTCTATGTTTAAATTTCGCGCTAATAAGTTCCGCAGACAGCGTTCGGCGCAGCACAAGAAAACAAGGAAGTTTTGGCCACGGCGTTTTCGCTCTCATATTCGGGCATGGGGTCGATGCTAGCAAGAAATGCTTTTCGCGAGTGGCAACCATGGCCACACACTGTATGACCTCATGGTGGCGGTCAGAATTCGAAGTGAAATGTGTCCCAGTCCTTGTGAATGTTGTCTCTGCCGTGCCTGTGTACTCAGACAAGTCAGTGGCTGAGCCTGATTGCCAAGGCTAACAGCCATCAGTGATCCACGGGCAGGCTAACAAGTTGTTGGTACACTTGCGTCGGATTACTCTCAACATAAAGTTTCAGCTAGACGCTGGTGCGACGGTTACGTTTCTGAACCATGCAACGTATGAGCATTTAGGTAGTCCCTACTTACAGTAGCCACTAGGGACACTATGAGGATTTAATGGTTAGGATATTCCCGTGTCAGGAGTGTTCAGTGTGCCTGCTACTTTCCCTGAGACCACGAAAACAGCTCTGTTAATGTCTTCCATATTCATGAGCCAGTACAAATACTTACGACATGAATATTTTGATTTATTTGGTTTGTCAACTCAAGGAAATGTGTTGCATGCGAATTAGGCTGTGTAAATGCACTGAGTGACAATTCTCGTTATGTTGACGACTGAAATCTTTAATACTCTGCTTATTACTGTGTGACTGCAAAGTTAAATTCTCAAATTCATTATCTATTTTTGTATTTGAGAAGTACAGTATTGCGTTTGAGTAAAGGTAACGTGTACATGCACGCAGTTGGCTGATTCGGGGAAGAGAACAAAGCAGAAAGATGGCGGCCGTGCCTTTCACAGGAACCATCCCAGCATTTATCTGAGGCGATATAGAGAAATCTCGGATAATCTAAATCATGATGGCCAGACGCGGGTTTGAACCGTCGACCTCCTAAGAGTGAGAGTCCAGTGAGCTAACCACTGCGCTACCTCGCTCGGTCATTCACGCAGTCTAGAGTGAAGTAGCGATTTGTTCGTTTTGGATGTCAACTAACCGTTGATCACAGTGAGTCAGCCGCCAGCCTTCGCTGGTGAAGCAGCAGGAAACTAGAGAACGACGTATTTAACTGTTTCCTTTTGTTTTCATATTTTAACTCTCGAGGTAGTTGTAGCAGTATGGATAAGGTGTGTCGGTACTGTGTACGTACGCAGTAAGTACTGGCCAAAGTTCGCGTACAGCTGAAGACGCTTATGGCCTCTGTGAGCCAACTGCAGCTTGCAGCATAGGCGTGTGGCTTCAGAAGAGAAACCAATGCATCGCATGGGACGCCTCAGGTGTCTCTTGTTTCACCCAGGGGCTCTGCTGTCTTAGCACCTGACATGAGCGGTCTACGTTCGCTGCAGGTTGCGTGGTGCGTAGTCACCCGGTAATGGGCTCGAGGTGGAGACTCAATGTGGAGGCTGGCCATCTGGCCTCCCCCATTCACTCTGTGAGTGGAGGGGTGACCGGTCATTCAGCAAGGTCCGAGCAAGTATACAGAGAAGGGTGGATTTACTATTTATCACCGAGTGTCATTATTTGTATTTGACGCGCTGTGGAACCCATTAGAGAAATAGCTTCCAGGGCTAGAAAGAGTTCCAGTGTGCCTACGGGGGAGGACTTATTAGCTATCGAGATCTTCTTTATTAGACGCGCTATCGAACCAGTTACCCAGTTACAGAAATGGTGTCCAGGCCAGAAAGAATTCCAGATTCCAGTGTGTTCACAGTGAGGGGGGGGGGCTCATTCGAGATGTGGAGGATTCACGTAAATAAATAACTGGGTTAATCCACGTGTGCAACTGGGTCGTAGAAAGAGGATACCGTCCATCCATAACAACGTCCTCTCCTTTGCGTCCTCGCGGTACAAGACTCTACAGTGGCGACGTGGATTCTACAGTGGAGACGAAGGTTCAACTGTAGCGAACGAGGATAATTCAGGGGCGATCGAAGGCAATCAACTTGGCCGAGGATTTTGCTTGTTTCTGTTGCGTTTTAGCCTGTATGGGTGATCGTGTTCAAGTGTTTCTATTTAATAATTTGTTGTTGTGTTCTTGCATGTATTCTAAGAGGGGAGCCGCAGAAGTAATAAAATTTCTCTTTTCAGAGGCTTTTTCTTGCTCTTTGATATAACGTTTTTGTGTAAACCATTAATTTATCGCAGCCTCAACCCCCTGCCCCCGCGTTTCAGCTGCGGATGTCCAATGTCAGGGATCCAACAAATTTTCCAGTTTCAGAACCAACAAATTGCTACCCTACTGACGACAGTACATCTACTGGCTGAATAATCTGCGCCGGCCTCACAACAGCAACCCACCAAGCAAACAGTCCTACAAGTTCTGCCGACCAGTATCCCAACGTTCTGGGAACTTAACGAAACAGAAGAGGAATGGCATGAATAACTGAGGCGGTTCCAAGCACATTGTACATCATATTCAAGGTACTGAAAAGTTGCAATACATCCTTTCGATTGCGGGGTTCCCAGTATTCAGGGTAATACAGAAACTTTTCCCAACCGCATCTCCCTACGAACTCAGATATGACCAAGGGATCGCTGCACTACCTCAACACTATGACCAGAAAGTCCAATTAGCTACAGCTAGATAACAGTTCTTTCGCTTGCAAAAAAAGCTGGGATAGACGTACCCCCAGTGGTACACAAAATTAACGGGCATGACTAGTAAGTATAAATTTAAGCATAGTTGTGGAAACTTTTACAGATTTAATGAAATGAGATTCAAAAACCTGCAATGTCCCCACCAGTAGAATACGGGAACAGATCTTAGAGTTCTCTGATCCGTCGTTTCTCCAAGTATTCCAAACCTTAGAACAATAAGCATAGCGGCCGATATGTGTGATCAGGCGCCGATTTGTCGGTTCGAGTCGCCCCTTGTTCGTTCGTGAACGACCCAAGCACCCACAACGAGCACGTACACAGCCACCCGGACAGCATCGTAGACATGCAAACGGACCTGTGAATTTAGTGAAGTCTTGCTCTGGATGTTTTGCTCGCCATAAAACAAAGTCCATCACGTACCGATACGTTTACACGTGTTGAAAAATTGTCCTAGCAGTTTGATTGCAAACGGCACAGGACCGCCAATTTTGCCCGCTTCAAGAAAAAAAAGAGGCTCATGAACATGCAGCGAACTCTGTGTTTTCAAAACCTACAACAGGTTCTGACAAAAGTAAGATGAAGATTGTGCCTCCTTCTCGCCCTAGTGCTATACAGCGACCTTCTAACAAACTATTTGTCTCATTACAAATTACTGGCCGTCGTGTGAACTTTCAGTTAGACACAGGTGCCTCAGTAACTTTGCTTAATCGTGCCGCGTACGAACTGTTAGGCTCACCACGCATTTATAAATCTAGCAAGCACTTCACTGCTTACAACGGACAAGCAATTTCCGTTCTTGGAAAGTGTAGTTTGCCCACCACTTACAAATCTCACACCAGGAGAGTGAATTTTACTGTGTTGAAATCAAGAGACAGTGAAAACATATTCGGTTTTGAGACCTTTGATTTGTTTCGATTAGCGTCCAAGATAATGTACTTTCAGTGTCTGCTCTTGACCCAAAAGACAATGTAGCTGGCTTGATTAAAGAATTTCCTGAACTATTTTCAGGAGTGGGAAAAGCTAATAACTTTGTAACACTTGTTACATGGCAAGACAACGCACAGCGTAAGTTTCTCCGGGCTCGCCCCGTTCCAGTTGCTTTAAGAGACAAAGTAGCCAGTGAATTGAAAGAGTTGCAAGATAATGGTGTAATTGCTTCCACTGAAGCTAGTCAAAGAGCAAGTCCTCTCGTTTTGTTGCCCAAGTCTTCTGGTCGCACCCGCATCTGTGTTGACTTCAAATCTACAGTCAACCCACTTGACACATACCCTTTACCTAACCCTGACGAACTCATGGATAGGCGTTTCTTTCCTAAGACAGATTTGCGTGATACCTAGTTGCAACTTCCATTAGATGAAGAATCACACGAGATGTTTGTTGTAAATACGCGTTTAGGACTGTTCAAATATTTGCGTTTGCCCTTCGACAGTGCTTTCGCACCCGCCGTTTGTCAACGTTACTTGGAAGTGCTAACGGCAAAAGTGCAATTTTGTTCAAACTACCTTAACGATATTGTCGTCTCAGGTCGTACACCAGAGGAACACATTGACAATTTGTGTACTCCTTTTCGATGGTTGTCAGAAGCACGACTTAAGTGTCATCTAGAAAAGTGTGACTTTTTTCAATCGGAGCTACAGTACTTCAAACTGAGCTACAGTACTTAGGTCATGTGATAAACAGGTAGGGTGTGCACCCTCACCAGTATCATTTGCATGCAATCCGTGACTTGTTTGGTCCTCGCAATGTCTGTGAACTGCACTCAGTACTAGGCAAGATGACATACTACATTCGGTTCATACCGAATGACATACTGTCTCCACTTCATCTCTTGCGTCGCAGAAATGTACCTTTTGTGTGGACTAAATACTGCGAAAAACATTTCAATAACTCCAAAATGCTTTGGTCAGTGACAGATGTCTAGCGCATTTTGATCCGAAAAGCCGGTTGTTTTGCAAGTCGACGCTTTTCCCTATGGAATCGGAGCTATGCCAAGACAGATCCATCGCTTTTGCCTCAAAGTTGTTAACGCAAACTCAATGCAATTATTCTCAAATAGAAAAAGAGGCTCTCGCTATTGTGTGTGATGTGACAAATTCTATCACTACCCTTACAGTCCTTATTTCATCCGTCAAAGTCGGTTCCTACAACGTTGTGCTTTGTTGCTTCCGCAGTATCACTATGAAATTGTGTGCAGACAAAGCCTTCCGATTGGCCCAAGCTCTGATTTTGATGCATCTTCCGCATCTTTTCGCCAAATCGATGCGCCGGACTCTGAATTGCTGGAATCTTTCCCCTTCCACTACAGAAAAATTGCACAGGCGACAGGAGCACACCCAGATGTCAAGATTTTGTTGCATTACGTCCGCACGTCTTGGCATCGTTAATTGAACAGTATGAGCCGATATTTTGCACGTCGGCATAACCTTTCAGCTCAACAGTGTCATTCTAGTTCAAAATGACAGTGGACGATCACATATGCTTATTCCGAAACTATTTCAAAAGGATGTGTTGCGATTGTTCCACCAAGGACAATGGGGATTTGTTCGCACTATACAGTTAGTGCGCCGGCACTGTACTTGACAGGGCATGGTCACCAACATGACGTCAAATTGTCTCGCATGTGCGGACAACCAATCAGCTCCGCCACGGACATTCGCAGCTTGGCCTAAGACTCAAGCTGCATGGCGACGAGTGCACACGGACTTTGTAGGACCATTTTAGCACACTCGTTGGCTCATCGTGGTAGACTCTTTTAGCAAGCATTTCTACCACATCACGTAGCACCATTCTATCATTGTCCTCCATATTTTGCATGGACGTTTTGCCAGAAGTTCTTGTGTTGGACAACGGACCACCATTCACTTCACCTGTGAACGGAATGGCGTTCGTCGTCTAACAAGAGCTCCGTTTCACCAGCAGTCCAACGGACAGGCAGAACGATTCGTTCGCTCTTTTAAAGAACAGATGGCCGCGCTTCGCACCACCCACACACGGGAACAGGCGTTGCAACTCTTTCTCGCCTCGTATCGCTCCTACTCACGAGACGGACCATCACTGCAGCACGTCTACATGGCCGCCGCCTTCGGATGCTGCTCCACTTGCTACACACATCGCAGCATCCGGCGCCGCCAATGATCCGCAAGTGTCGCTTTGCGTCGCACGATATTTTTCTTTTCAGGGTGTATGGCAACCGAGGATTCTGGGCAAGAGGTATGACCCAGGAACGCATTGGCTATTTTTTTTACTTGACTGCAGGTCCCGATGATTTGCACCGCGGTCACCAGAACGAAATTCGTGCGTATCGTTCTGCTGCTCTTCTTCTCCCAGATTCACGGCCTTTAGGGACCGTGCAGTCTTCGCAACCGCCCACTGATAGCACCAGGGCACCCCGGGAGAAGCGGATGAACAACGCACCCTCGCCCCCGCCGATCCCGCTCGCCGACCCAATGGCCGTAGTCCCGTCGTCGCTGTCGCCGTCTTCGTCATCTGCCCCGGACACGCCCTCAGGCTGGAACGCGTGCCATGGCAACAGTTTTTCGGAGGATATTCCTGTTGCCTCACAAGCCAGGTGGCGGGGTACGGCTCCCAGCTCATCTCTACATCCAGCGACCTGCCTCTCTCCCCATTGTCGTTCACATCTTCTTCACACGGCATGGGTGCGGCATTTCGAGGGGGGGGGGGGAGGGGGCATGTGCTTACGTAAGATATCACCAGCATACCGGTTGGCAAAGATAAAGCGAAGATCGATTACTGGGCGCCGGATCAAGTGTACTTTTACGAGAGGGGCCAGACACACACTGACGCTGAAACGTCCCCTTAGAAAAATTAAGAATGACTGTGCTGATAAACTTCTACGTTATTTGAATTTCAAACAGCTGAGCAAAACTCAACGTACTCAGACAGTTTTCTCTTTACTTATTCTGATCATCACTAAACTGACACAATATTTTTTAGCGCAACGCAATCTGACTTTCAATAATCCATGCAAAAGAATGGCCCTGACTAACAATAACCTATACCTTTCATGAATCACTTACATCACAAAAATCTTCGTGCCTCGAACTACTGCAGCACAGCGACCGCCAATACTGCCAGCTAAATGAAAGTTTCTACTGAAGGCACTAACTACTGATAGGAATAGTTAGCAAATGAAAGATTTTGATAGAGAACAAACAATGTATTTACCTTAATAGCGTTCAAAAGTCATAATATATATTTCAGTACATGACGTCCAGTCTTGAAATTATCTGACACACGTACGTCCAGATCCTCCTCTCAAAACTTGGGCATCTCTCTCCCCACATCCACCACTGCTGGCGTCTCACCTCCAACTGCCCAACGCTACGAACTGTTCGCGTCCAACTGCCCAACACTGCACTAGGGAATATTCCAACAATGAGTCCAACCAGCCACAGACTTCACACAGCGCAGTCGGCGATTTTCATACAGAGCACTACGTGGCGTTACCAACATAAATTCCTTTACAGCCTACTTACAATGCCAACGCCCTCTACACATCAAGTATTTAGGTCGCCGCCGCTGACCATGGGGACTCACTGGCTGACAATTCAAGTTTGGCGCCTGTCAGTACATTCACAGAGAGGGATCACTTCACGTAACAGGCTAAGACAGTACATAATAACCAGATTAATGATTATAGCGGGACTAGCAGTGAGGATAAAGTTTTTAATAGCAAGATTACCGATACTGTCTGCAAGAGCACTCTTACTGATAAACTTGTATGACAACACATGGACTCTATTCAAGATAAGTAAACGCTTTGAGTTCATGTCAATAAAGAACCGCATTAATCCACGTGTGCAGTTGGGTTGTTGTCCGCAGCTCGTGGTCGTGCGATAGCGTTCTCGCTTTACACGCCCGGGTTCCCGGGTTCGATTCCCTGCGGGGTCAGGGATTTTCTCTGCCTCGTGATGACTGGGTGTTGTGTGATGTCTTTAGGTTAGTTAGGTTTAAGTAGTTCTAAGTTATAGGGGACTGATGACCATAGATGTCTAGTCCCATAGTGCTCAGAGCCATTTGAATCATTTTGCAGTTGGGTTGTAGAACGAAAGTACCGGCCACATATAACAACGTCCTCTCCTTCGCTTCCTTGTGGTACAAGACTCTACACAAGTAAAGATCGAGAGCTGGTAATTTGCGGCATCGTAGTCTAGGTTCATCGGGATCCTTTGATCTGGACTTGAATGAACCGTTTCAGATAGAAGCTCCATTGATTCTGTGACGGTCATGCTGAAGAATTCTGGACCTGCGTCACGGGGTGGGCAGCTGTAAGATTCACATTGATAGACTAGTGGTGCCAAGTAGTTTTGGAGTGCACATGTTTTTTTTTTTTTTAAAAAAAAAAATGCCTAGGCGGTAGTTTGAGATCCTCTGATGAACGGTCGGCAGTCGAGTGAACTCAAATGATGTGCAAGGTTGAGACATTTGCAATGTCAAAATTTTATCAGTAAACTGTCGAAGCATTCGTAATAAAGTTCCTGAACTTACTACCCACAGAAAAAGTTGTCGCATTCAGATTGTTCTCGGAACAGAGAACTGCCTGAACCCCGAAGCAGAAAGCTCCGAATACTCTGAAGGAAAACTAAAACGTCGAAACACCGAAAAGTAATTGATGTAGAGTAATGAAATTCCAGGAATTCATTTGCCTAGATGACATATTTAAGTGATTCACATTGCAAGGTAATACGTTAATGTAAGCCCGAGATAAGCCATTGCAAATGTGAAAATATGGTGCGTTGAAAACCAGCGTAACGGCGAAAATGTTAAGTAAAGACACGAAAACGTGCGTGAATTGTGTGGTACAGGTGGCGGTTGTGAGTTTTTGTGGTGGAGTTTCGTTCCTTTTGCACTTGGTCGGTCAGTACGGAGACGATTAACGTTGCTTGTGGATAATGTCCCATATGTGCTTGATTAGAGGCAGATCTGGTGATCGAGGCGTTCAAGGAAACATGTCGATATTCTTTAGAGCATGCTCAGCTACAACAGAAATATGTGGGTGAGTGTTGTGCTGTTGGAAAACGCAACCCTTCCTTTCTCCCCCCCCCCCCCCCCCGCCCGCGCTCCAGCGATGCTGGTCATGTTGTCAGTTGTGGTCTTGTGGTCAGTGTGCATGGGGTAACCGCGAGAGTGCTCCTGCTGCCATATGAAATTGAATCCCATACCACAACTCAAGATACTGGTTCAGTGTGTCTAGCACGTGGGTAAGTAGGTCGAAAGCCCTCAACTGGCCTGTTTCTAACCAACACTCGGCCATCACTGGCTCCGAGGCCAAATCAGCTTTCATCAGAAAACACAACAGACTTCAAACCTGTCGTACAAGCTGTCACTTGACGCCACTGAAGTCGCAAATGGCGGTGGTTTGGGGTCAGTGAAATGTACGCTACAAGACGCCTGGCTCGGAGCGGTTCCTGAAGTAACCAGTTTGTAACAGCTCGTTGTGTCACTGTGGTGCTAACTGCTGCTCTGATTGCTGCACTACGACACACTAGAGCCATACGCCAAACACGATGGTCTTCTCCCTCAGTAATGCTAAACGGCTGTCCGGAGCCCGGTGTTCTTGCGACTGCACATTCCGGTGACCACCGCTGCCAGCAATCATGTACAGTGGCTACAATCCCAGCACGTCTTTCTCCAGTATCGCAGAAGGAGCATCCAGCTTCTCGTAGCCCTAGTATACAACTTCGTTTAAACTCAGTGAGGTGTTGATGATGGCGTCTTTGTCGCCTTAAAGGCATTCATCACTAACATCAACTCACGACGTCCAGTCTCAAAAGCAACCAACGCTCACGACCGTCACAGCGTGAGTTTAAACTAAACTTGATTTGCTCTACTAGCGCCACTCATATGCGACTGGTGCCAAATTTGAATAGACATCATCTTTGACATGTGGAAACACGAATGGCAACTTTCGTTTATACCGCACAACTCCTTCTTGCTGTTGCGAATTTTTTTCAGTCATTATATTTAGCGATGCATGGAACGTATATAGTAAACACTGATTAGACGCCGTGGAAGTGAGAGTGTTCAGTGCTGTCCCCAAAAATATATAGGCGTCACGCTGCAAAGCCGTATGAAATGGAATGAGGACGTCAGGTTAATAGTGAAGGCGAATGCTCGACTTCATCTAATTAGAGGAATCTTAGGAACGTGAAGCTCATCCGTTAAGGATACGGCATATGGAACGCTACAGCACCCATTGAGTACTGTTTGAAAGTTTCGGCTTCCTACCAGGTAGGGTTAATGACATCGAAGCAATTTAGAGGCGAGTTTCTAGATTTATTACTGGTAAGTTAGATTAGCAAGTATTCCATCATGCTTCACGGACTCAAACGGGAATCCGTGAAGAGAAGATGACTTTCTTTTAGCGAAGCAGTATTGTGAAAATTTAGAGAAAAGGCATTTGGGAAGGGCTGCAGAACGAATCTTCCTGCCGTCAACGTACATTTCGCGTATGACGAATACAAACGGCGAGGAACTAAGGCTTGTAAGCAGGCATGTAAACAGTAATTTTTCCCTCGCTCTGTTTGCGAGCAGAAGGGCAAACAAAATAACTAGCAGCGGTACGTGGACCCGTCGTCATGCGCTGCACGCTGGCTTGCGGAGTACGTGTGTAGATGTAGAAGTGCAGTTCCAGTTTCGATGATGATAAAGGTAAACCGTCGGGGTTCGAGGCCCATGTTACTTTGAAAGAGCTTATGTCCGTTTCCGTATACTGAATGCGGAATTGTCCAGCTGCCAAGTGAAGAGTAATGGCGGTGCATGAAACATTCAGAGTTCAAGTACTACAGATTTTCAGTATCAGTCATCACTTGTTTGTGGGTGCTTCTTTGTCTGGTGGCGGCAACCTTAGAGTTATCTACACCCACACTTCTCATCTACAGTCATAGCAGACTGGAGAACTATAAAAGGTAAGTGTTCTCTCAGTGCTGAGTAAAGTGTTGCGTTTATCACGGCGTGTTTTAGATAACTGTTCTCCGTGGTCACAGATTCGTGTTCATATGGGAATACAAAAACGCGGTTGGCACAGGAAAAGAATTGGGGCCTTAAAGATCAGACCAATTGGAAGACTGGTGACTGAAAAAAAGGAAAGCAAAAAATGAACCAGTACACTATTAATCCGGTAATATAAACGTTTCCGTTCATCAGTGTATAACGTTTCTATGACCTGACAGACACATACAACCCACGTATAACATTATTTTAGCAGTCTATACACTAGGAACATCTAAAAAAGACCACATTAATAAACCATGTAATTAAAAGTATATCTAAAAGCACAGAAAATGTAAAAGTGATAATTCAAAAATGTCTGTTAGAGGATAGTGGACAAAAAAGTGAACTCAGCAAAGATTTTTATAGAGTTTAAGACGTATAAAGCCACATAATTTAAGCTAGTCACATATTTTCTGAAATTGGAAGACTGGGAGCAAAGTCACTAATCTGAAAACTTACTGGAACTACGGGGTGATTTTATTCCGCATTAGATTACTGTGTAGGTAGTCTACTGTACACGGACTTGTAATTACAGGGAAGATTAGGCAGCTGATAACTACTAATATCATAAAGGGAAGTTAAGAAGAAAGAAACTGTCAAATAAACAAATTCGAATACAGTACTGACGTTGGAATGTGCGTAAGAAATCATACAGTACGGTGCTAACGAATGTCAAGGAAACTTGCTTGATACAATATTGTTAGGTCTCCATGTTCCTACATAATTGCAGCCAGCGTAAAATTGTGATCAACGTGATTTGCTTAATACAGAACAGAAGAATTTGGGAATAGGTATCTGGCTGACGTTTATTATCTTTTAATTAACATTCCATTGAGGTACGAAAACACTTCTAAGCGGAATTCTCCTTAGATAAAATTATTAATTCTATCTTGAATAAGATAGAATGCGTATTTCTGTTGCCAACAGGTGGAGGCAGTTTATCAACTAGGGCGATAAAAAGTAGTTCACATTCTCTGGTAAAGTCAGTCAGTTTTCTGATAAAGTAAATCGCTAAAATGGGATTTTTTTCTAAATGCCTTTATAAATTAAGGTAATATTTATACACAAAACTGCAACTAAGAAAACTGATGAAATAGTAGGCCTTGAACCATTACGCCATTCTCATTTACGGCAGTGAAAACTATTATAAACCGAAAAAATAATAGATTTTATCTTAAGATTTTGGTCTGAGTCTGTGTTTAGGAAGTGAATGTCTACCAGAGCAGCAACTGCAACAGGAAAGCCAACTGACTGTGTCACATCAATCTAGCACAAAATATGGTTGTTATAGTACGAGTGATATTGTAGCTTACAAAATATTATTCGTAGAAAACTAAAACCAGGTTTTTGAAATAATGCAAAAATGACCTGACAGACACCTACAACCCACGTATAACATTATTTTAGCAGTCTATACACTAGGAACATCCTGTATTTTTAATAGGTGAAGTATAATGCCTTTCCACGTACAGTAAAAGAACTTCTTCGGTTTGTCCTTTGTATGACTTATACGCTTTCGATCACTGTTGAATAATGAACTAATGTATGCAGACGATTACTCTAATGCGAAATAAATGCTCAGTAAAATGGTGAAAAGTGTAAGCGTTTGGGTTATAATTATCAAATCATGTCTTAAATTAAGACAAGAAAACCAGTTAGCTAAATAGCCAGCATATAGTAGAGGAAGGAGTCTGATTTGTAACTCTTTTGTCACGATCCAAATCATAGATGGTGACGTGAATGTGACTCTCAGAACAATCGAAAAATTAGACAGATCATACTTCGCGAGTCCATGGCGCTCTTCATAAGGTTGGGTTTGGGAGTACACTGCATACGTACATTTGCCGAAGATGTTCCTTCTGTAATAATTAGACTGCAAGTCATACTTTCCCCTTTATACACAGTATGAACTTCATCACTTCAATAACTTTCAGTGTGTTTGTCTTTTCTATACCTTTTACTCTCTGAAGCACTTTCTGCACGTACTGTACTCAATATTTATTGGACACTTTCTATTTAATTTAGGTCATTACCTTAAAAGATAGAAGTCACTCGTATTTCGTTTGTTGTAGCTAAGTATGCTTCTCTTCAAAAACAAAAAAAGTATATATAGCTATTCTTATTGTGCATGCCGTTGCAGAGGTGTAGTGAGGTCAGAAACAGAGATGTTGTTCATGTACCTGATAGCCCTTTTCTCTACTTTTATCAACACCTCTACATGCATTTTGATTACATTACTCTATATTATGATACGTTTGAAGATTAGTACCTTTAAAAAATCCACTTTTATAGTTCCAGATATTTTTTCATAGGGAACATGCAGTGCATTCATGGAGGAATTTTTATCAATATTGTTTGTGTTGTGCCCAGGCGAAACTACTTTCGTCTTGCCTCAACTGTGGGTTCTTTGATTGCTATTGGACGAGGCTCATCGAAGTACAACACATGAAATATTAGTTCACTTTATTACATAAATGGATAAAAGACTTACTTTACTTCGGCACACTTATTTGCCACCGGATTGCTTGATAATATACAACTGTCATTAACTATAAAAATATGACTTGATGCCCAGATTAATAAATTGTTCTCGCGTTACGGAAGAGAGCTTGAACTGCCCCATAGTTTGTCCGCAATTACATGCTATGGCACTTACTTTATAAAGTAGTCCAATTTATATTTAGTTTCGTCATATGTCTATACATAATTGTGCTGCACTTTAATATTGGTGTAATTTAACTCTTTTTATGTGCAGAATCAACTTTATTCATTCATATTACAATAAATTTCCATACATCTAATGATCCATTCTTGGAATTCAGCTGGCCCAGTGACGGAAATGGGCCTTTGACAACAATAATTGGACATTGTTTCGAAAAAATGTTCAAATGCGTGTGAAATGTTATGAGGCTTAACTGCTAAGGTCATCAGTCCTTAAGTTTGCACACTACTTAACCTAAATTATGCTTACGACAAACACACACGCCCATGCCAGAGGGAGGACTCGAACCTCCAACGGGAGGGGCCGCGCAATCCGTGACATGACGCCTCAAACCGCGCGGCAACTCCGCGCAGCCTGGAGTAACAGCCGTACACTGCAATGTAAGTTACCTGAAGAATTCTGACAATCAGTCTCACAATACTTCTAACACTGAATTTACGGCAATTCGAGACAAATGTGAACTGGTCCACCGACGACAACCACATCCTCTATCCCTTGCGGTTAACCTGTTATGGAATTGTGGAAAGTGTTTTATATTCACGTATTGTTACGTCTTTGGAGATTGAAAACATCGTCTATAAAAATAAACATGGATTGCATAAGAAGAGATCTTCCGAAACACAGGATGCACACTTCAGTTGGTATTACGTGAATTTCGGAATACAAGTTTCACAATGTCGTTTAGTCATCATAATACGAGCGTTCAGAATACTGAACTATATTTGTGACTGGACTTTGGCTATTCTTGCAGAGAGAAGTCAAGACGGTTTTCTTAAAGGGACGAAGTGGGTGGGTGCAACAGCAATTTGAAGTATGCCTTTATACATGTAATGCCCAGATAAAACTAATTGTAGAACAGTAGATATCAGGCTGGTCTTCAGTGGAACTAGATTAAGGTAATATAATTCATTCATGAAAGACGTGGTTCACAAAACGCTTATAAAACCGATTCTTGAATATCTTCTGATGGACAGTAATGTGTAACAAAGTTGACCGAGAAGTACAGTGAAGGGGAAAGATTACACATTCCTGGACCATTCATCAAAGCATGTTGTTGCAAAAGATCGTGACAAGGAATTCTTACACTTGCCATTCTTCATCCAATTATTTGTTTCTTGTGACAGACGCAGAGGTAATTTGGTTGGCTGTGCTACGCTATGCGCCACAGTCACCTAGCCCTGCAAAGAACACAAAGGCAGACACACCGGAATATCAGGACTAGGTCACTATTCCTGCTATGTGCTTGCAACGTTTCTTGTTCCTGTCATCCTCATCCCACGTGGAATTTCCTTGCAAGACAGTCGTCTATGACATAGGGCCACAAACATGCTATAATGTCAATATGAATTCAAGCTTATCTTCTGTAAAACAATCTAAACGTATACACTATCAAACACGTCCATGAAGTCACCTCGCTTTCAGTGTAAACAGACCATCTCGTCATTTGCGGGATTTGCTTGTCTGGGAATCGTAATACAAACCATTACCCTGCGACCGTGAAATAAAGACTCGTAGAACCCGTACCAGATGGACCTGCAGTCTTCTGCGTGTCAACGGAAGAACAACATTGCACGATAGGTGATTAGAATGTCATGACTACAAATTTTTCTCATCGACGTCACTAGTGGGGAAGTTCGATACCATACACGTCCTATGTAGGCATAAGTGAAAGTACAGTGTAATGTGTAGGAGACAACGAAGGAGACGTGAAATGACCCTGTGAAAAACGGATGACAGTGCTGACCCAGGTTCATACCGTGTAAAAGCGAGTAAAGTCCCGCGTCCCGGCAAAGACGGGGCAATCGGGACCTGCCGATAGCCATGTTACCCTCTGCCAGTGGCTTTCTCGACCTTGGATCCGCTATTTCTTAATCAAGAAGCTAGTCAGTTGGCAACGCAAGCCTGAGCGCACGCCGTTCCTATCGTCCCATCCAGGAAAAATCTCTGGCAGTACCGGGAATCGAATCCGTGTCCTCCGTTTAGCAGCCACAGGTGCTGACGACTGACCTACGGACGCGGACTCAACGAACTGCTAATAAAAAATACACAATGTGCTGAATGGAAAGATATAACGAGCTCCAAACTACGTGACAACAATAACAAAGACCGGGAGATAAGTGCTTGTAACGGTAAATATGCCACAGCGTGTGGCACGTGTATACTGAAAACGGCCGCACAAAAGACCGATTTTTTCTAGTGCTCATACCTCTGGTTCTATTGGTGGTAGAAAGTAAGGGTCAAGTGTTTTGGGTAACCTTTCGCCTAGTGACCATTTGTACGCCCAGTAGAAGGATCGTCTTAATATAATTACCCTACTGTGCAGGGTCAATTTTTGAATACTACACAATTCCTCCAGCTTAGGCGAACGGATGAAACCGGTTGGTTTTTTCTGCATTAGATGCAGTCTGAGGTGCCCCTAATCGGCTCCTGGAGGCACCATTTAGTTCATGAGTAGTTCCTGAAAATTCCCGGAAAAACATTTTTCACCGTTTTTGAACGTCAGTAGTGTGTATCTAAATAACTAACCATAGCAACTTGATCAAATGTTAACGGTACTTTCGATAGGAATTTACCAATAGGTGCCGTCTTCCTGTTTTCATTATCCAGTAACATCTCAAAGACATGAATTTTTGGCACCAAAACCGAGCAGTGGATTCCAAGACAGCTATGAACAACGAACGGCTGAAATTTTTACGATATATTTATAATATCCTGATTAAGACTTGTCTCGAAAATTTTCTCGATAACTTGATCCGTTTACAACATACAGAGTTTCATAGTTACCTTACATGTACGAGTAAGATGTGAACGTAAAAATCTGGTGTGAGACGAAGGCTAAGGAATATATAACCGCAGCAAATTGCTGGTATATTACTGTATATTCTGTAGGCATTTATCTAGAAGTATCATCTTCCCGTTTCCAAAAATCTTTATCCGTTACCGAAAAACAACCAAAAAGCATGGTTTTTCGAATACTTACCAAAATCGAACAGCGGATTCCAATACGGCTACACACATCAAATGGCTGTAATTTCCACGATATATTGCTAAGTTCCCAATCTCGAACAACTTTGAAAATTTTCTTGATTTGTTTATTCTTTTTCGAGAGACAGTGGTTCAAAGTTACCCTACTTGTACACGTAGAGTTCGCACCAAAATCCGGAATAAGGCGAAAATGTAGGTTACCCCACTGTCTATTACTGAAGCACATGCAAAATTTTTGTGCACATAGTCTCCGGTCTGAGTTGTAAAATTAGTGTTGCGTTATTTCTGTTTCACATGAGAAAATTATCAAAATATTACTATCCCGTAAAGTACTTTTCACATGAGTCACCCGCTGTGCCGTAGCATTGAAAAGACTGGAACCATCGCTTACTGTTTCCTATTGGAGCACAAAATGCGAGTATGCTCCTGTTAAAAAGACTCTGCTTTATTTTGCCTTCCTCAACACATTTAAAAAATTTCCTATGCATTTTGGCATGGCAATTCATTCGCGCTTTTCTATACTGAGACAAAATACGACAGTGGCAGTGCGAAAGACATGTAAAAATAATAAACGCTGGAAAATAGAAGATAGTGCTTGTGGTACAGAAAGAGCGCAGAAAGCAATGGCAGTATGAGAGGAAACGAAGCAGTGGCAGTGGCAGTGGAAGATAGGTGACAGTGACAGAACAGTGCTAGGGAAAGTGTGCTGGAGAGAGGATGGCCAGTGGGAGATGTATAAACACAAGGAGAAAGTGGAGGTGGGTGAGAGCCAGTGATAATGAGGAGGAGAGCCTACGAGAACAACGAGAAAGTGAGAGATGGTGACAGTGAAAACAGACAACAGCAGTGGGCAGGAATAAATGACATGGTGGCAGTATGAGAGAGCAAAGAGGAGACAGTAGTAGTAGTTGTTGTAGTAGTAGTAGCAGTTAAGGCAGAATTGAAGAGGGTTTTGCTGTGAGACAAGAGGTAGTGCCAGAGAGACACACAAGAGATAATGACAATGAGTTAGGACGAATGAGTAAGTGAGGATGGGCTACTGGAAGCTGATGGGTATGAGGAGATCTAGCGGTGGACTAGTGGGAGTGAATGAATACAGTTAGGAGAGCTAGTGGGTGTGAGAGATGAGTTGCACGTTAGAAAGAGCACGAATATGTTTGCATGCCAAAGTTTTGGGCGAATTGATAAAAAGTGCTGAGGAAGGAAGAACGAAGCATGAGGTATCCAGTTTTTTTAGCCATTTAAGCAGGAGCAGGTTCACCTTGTTTTGTTCTAATAGGAGCATTTTTCGACAGTTCATACACACTACTCGGAAATGCATATAACAGAATATATACACCTAAACAATAAAAAGTAAACTCATCAGAATTTCAGTGTTAAAAATTATTACTGCCGCAGTCCACTGAAAGATGTTAGCAAACGAATTTACTCAAAGCAGCTTTTTGACCATGAAGATCTAGAAATTACAAAAAAATTATTTGAGTTGCTGAAGACGAGGTCTGTTTCCTGACAAGTTAGGCTAGGAAAATTTTTAGACACGATGGCGGTGACACAGTACGGCGTACATGAATACAGCTAGCTCAGATAAATACATTCCAGCAAAGTTATGCCGTAGACTTTCGACAGTTTGAATAGTCCTTGCATAGAATTTACCAATACGATGTGGTTTGGTGCCAAGAGCGTATCAGTTTTTGTGGCCATGATCTGAGGAAACTGTGACTTACAAATCACTTCTGAACATGTCGATTTCAGCACAATTTATCCCCATTGTTGCACCCTGTCAGTGAGCCAGTCCCATCATGAACAGTCTGCTGAAAACAGAGTTGTTTGCAAAGCTTCCTTTCGTGCCACATCACCAAGCATCGCACCAACGATGTTTTACACTGACTTGATTGACGTCACGGTATAGCAATATGCACATATACAGATGGCGGTGGTACCGAGTAGAGAAGTTGAGAAATGGCAGTGCAGTGGCGGAGGTGTCATTTGTACTCAAGTGACCCATACGAAAAGGTTTGCGGCGGAAATTAACAGATTTTAACGCGGAATGGTAACTGAGCTAGACGCATGGAACATTCCATTTCGGAAATCGTTAGGAAAGTCAGTATTGCGAGATCCACAGTGACAATGGTGTGCCGAGAATATCAAATTTCAGGCATTACCTCTCACTGCCGGCCGCGGTGGTCTCGCGGTTCTAGGCGCGCAGTCCGGAACCGTGCGACTGCTACGGTCGCAGGTTCGAATGCTGCCTCGGGCATGGATGTGTGTGATGTCCTTACGTTAGTTAGGTTTAAGTAGTTCTAAGTTCTAGGGGACTGATGACCACAGCAGTTGAGTCCCATAGTGCTCAGAGCCATTTGAACCATTTGAACCTCTCACTACGGAAAACGCAGTGGCTGACGGTCTTCGCTCAACGACCGAGAGCAACGGTGTTTGCGTAGTATTGTCAGTGCTAACAGACAAATAACACAGCGTGAAATAGAACGTATAGGTGAGGACACTGTTGGTAATGCGATATGGCAGCAGAAGACCGACGCGAGTGCCTTTGCCAACAGCACGACATCGCCTGCAGCGCATCTCCTGGGCTTGCGACCATATCGATTGGGCCCTAGATGAGTCTCGATTTCAGTTGGTAAGAGCTGATGGTAGGGTTCGAGTGTGGTGCAGACGCCTCGACGCCATGGACCACATCGTCAACAAGGCACTGTGCAAGCTGGCGGTGGCTCTATAATGGTGTGAGCTGTGTTTACGTGGAATGTACTGCGTCCTCTGGCTCAAGCGAAACGATCATTGACTGGTTATCTTCGTCTACTTCGCCATTTTTACCCGTACATGAACTACGTATTTCTAAATATGGATGACAATGCGCCATGTCATCAGGTCACAATCGTGCACAGTTTGAAGAACATTCTGAAAAAATTCGGGCCAATGATTTGACTACTCACATTGCCCGACGTAAATCCCTCGAAAATTTATGGGACATAATCAAGAGGCTAGTTCGTACACGAAGTCCTGCACCAGTAACGTTTTCGAAATTATGGAAGGCTATAGAGGAAGCACGGCGCAAAACTTCTACAGGCGACTTCAACAGACTGCTGAGACCGTGACACGTCGAGTTGCTGCACTGCGATGGTAGGAGATTTCCACGACTTTTATCGCCTCGGTGTAGAGCAAGACGGAAACCAAGGGATGAGAGGCCGAACGTTAGCAGATTCTGCCTTACAGGGAACGATGGTGACTCGCCACTGTTGCTTAAGCGAAGACCGTGGTAAACAATACACGATATACCGGGAACTTCGGCCAGCCCTCTCTGCTATCGTTTCTCCATACCTGTTGTCTCAACACTTCCTCTGTATGGAGCATTTGTAGGGCGTTAAATGACAAACGTATTATTCGTAATGACACAAAGAAAAGTGAGACTTTTTGAAATTATTGTTTGAGGGAGTCTCATGTAATGTTGCTTGTCAAAGATTAGCGTTTTTGAGGACTTTCTAGGTAACTGTGTAATACACGCCGATCGCTGGCATCCTCGAATGCTTAACTTCTGTCGTCTTATCAAAGTGTGTGAGCGAAAATCGTATAGCTTGACAGAACCGCCGAATTTCATGACGCAGTACATCTACTGAAATTTTCCCTATGAGATAAACAAAAAGATATTTGACCAGTTACGTCATTAACAACGATCGGGAACAGTCGTTAACGATGAATCAGAGAGAGGCAAAAATATTAGAATAGAATAATATTTTAACACTTAAGAAAAAAATATTGCTGCCGGTGCTGTTGACATGACAAAGACATGTCTTCTCTCAGTATTGTATATGAAACATCGAACTCGACAAACCGTGAAATTCCTATGCTGAGACCTCTTATAGAAACTGTCCCTCTCCCTCTCTCGATGATCGAACAGTGCCACAGCAAATCGAAATAGTCACCTTTCAACTTTCCAATTTCTTCTGTTCTCCATACTCTGTAAGGACTTCAACAGGAAAGCTTTGTCAAATAATGGGTCTTACGTCTTTCTTGTAAGATATTTCTTCATAACCAGTTGTCATTAATTTCTAAGAGATAACTCCCATCACCATACTCCAAAAGAAAGTGGTACTTCAACAAATGTGCCGCTGCATTTTTCATGTTTAAAGCAAACTAAAACTTTGTTCCATTAGTTCCGTTAATAAAGTGTTGATTATGTTCATATATCTTAGAATAAAAGTCAAAGGTTTGATGGACTGCCGTTGCTTATCTGCAGATTCAACATGTGAACCCTTTAGGAAAACCATACAAGTAATATTAACAAAAATATTTTTTTCTCATTTAAGAGGCGCATTTATTGTAGGTGTCTTATTGATTAAAGATTATGCTTCATCACATAAATAGTTATTATCGTCAAATGAATGACATGCAATTAGGGAGCACATTTTTCCTCCCTTGACATTGGTAATTATGCAACACATCATTAAAGTGAACTTAATTTTTTAAATTACGATACTGCAATAGAGGGAACTGCCACAATAAAGTATTCGTGCGCTTTCTAGACTTTCTTCAGTTAGTTCTTAACCATCACTGTCACCTGAAAAATGGCATTATCCTAATTTGCTAAACATGCCACGTGACGTATTATCTATTGGTTATAATAAACAATAATAACGACATTTCATTTAGAAACTAGATTGACATCACTAACTGTATTAATAAAAATAATTGTAATCATCATCAGAATAACAAATTCGTGCGGTGTCAGGTGAAAGCTCTGGAAATAAGTGCCATGTCGTTTGAGGTAGTTTAAACATTGAAAGAAACTAAGGAAACCTTCTAATATCATTATATCACCACGATATACTGATCATTTGTTCAGAATTAATAAACAATGAGAAGCAGTTGACATATTTCTAAGAAACGAAAAGGAAGGAACTGAATGTCGATGAAATTTCACTGACGGATAGTTAACAAGAATATCCGAGAATGAAAAGTAAATGTGGCTGAAGAAAGAGACGAAGTTACAAAGTAAGAAGAACGCTGCACGACGGGAAAAAATATTCTCGTTGACATGGACCACAGTCGACAAGATTCAGAGAATAATACAGTCGCTAATGTGGTGGTGAGGATCGGCATGAAGCGTAGACTGTGGCAGCCGTGAAATGAAGGAAGGAAAGAAAACCAAATTAGAGAGGTACACAGAAACGAGGACTAAAACAGATGTATGGAAGATAATATAAGTGAAAAGATAAATAAGTGAAGAAACAGCGAAGAGAGACAAACTGGAGAAGAAGTGAAAATTGTCGCCCAGGATAGGAGGCATAAGATTGCTGAGAAATATTACTTTCCACGTAGTTGTAAAGGAATACTCTGCATAGAATTTATTTTTATTTCTTTGATTTCTAGTGATTAAAATGTTCTTCCGTGTCGTATTTGTAAACTAGAATCGAGTTTGCTATCAGGAATCTGAATGAACAGTGCTAATACAAGGAAAGTTGATGGTGCTCTGTAAACTTCAAAAATTTGACGACTTATCCTATGTAGCATTTATTTGTTTATCTACTTTTTATTGACTTGCAGAAAAAAACATAGCCCACAACGAATGCATTTAAACAAACCGAAAGAGAGGAATAAAAAAGGGAATTATGAACTTCGGAATGAAGATACCAATAAAAACAATAATAAACGTTGCGCATTATTCCATCTGTATAGTAGGATTATTTACAAGTACCTTAAATACGGGAAATACTACAGTCACTGTCACTTAGATTACTGAATTTTTTGAATGTGATAACGTTGCTTTTAACATACACAAGACGTTTTTACAGAAGAAAAACATTAATTCCCAGATCCGGATGACTGGAAAACAGCCTGCATCGTCTTTACATAAATGGCTTTCGTATTTTCGACAGTAATTTAGTAGCTTATAACTGTGTTAAGGAGATTTAAATTACGCATATATGAACAGTAGTGTCAACTACTTCCTTTAAATTTTCGGAACTGATTATCATAAGACAGTTAAAGGAACGAAAAATATTTCTGCCTGCAGTAGGAGCATTCAGTCGTGTGAAGAACTTTAACTTGGGTTTAAAACCGCGCAGTTCGTCTGTAACAACTTTCATATCTTGCGCAGGAGTTCTGAGAGGGTAATAAACAGAATACTGCAAATTAATCTGAATAGTAGCTAAAGTAGCATTAGCAATATAAAAGTTTTGAATACACGACCGTAACATCGAGTTGAGTCCTAAATTTCTGGTCGTAGTGTCCAGATTGTTACACACTTTCGACGGGAAAGAAAATACGAATCGGGGATAGCTATCGATAAATTTTCTCGGGTACGATTCTATTTCGACCAAGTCCGCCAAGTGTCGAGCGGGGCCAGCGCTCTACAACAGAAGCTGTCGGTGTGTACGGCACTGGCTGCAGAGCAGTGGCTGGCTAGGGCGGGCGGCCACTGACCGTGAGAGAGGATGGTGGCGAGCTGCAGCAGCGCGAGCGCCAGCCCGCCGCGCCGCTGCCGGCCCGCCATGGGCTGCGCCGCCACGTGGAGGCTGGCTGGTGCCTGCTGGCTGCTGGCGCTGGCTCCTGGCTCTGGCTGCTGGCCACGTGGCCCGCTGCGCACTGCCGGCGCCCGGCTGTGGCAGCGGCGGCGGTCGCCCGCCGGCCACGCCGCGCGCATGCGCGCCGCCGACCGCCCGCTGGATCTGCATTACTCGCGTGTACGCCGACAACACAGCGGAGGGCTCCAGGTGAGTTTGCCTACGACACTCTACTGCCGAGGACGTTTTGCCGGCTCTTGTCGATCGATTTGCCACTTTTGGAAAACATTTAGGAAGCTTTCCTGAATCTCTTGTTAAAGGTTTGAGCCGTGGGTCGGCTCTCAACATATATCGCGCTGCAAAGATTGTTCTCAGTCCTTCCATTCCATCGTTAATTGATTCTTTCATATTTATCGTTATGCTGCGTACTGTTCTGTTGAGATTCCCCTCTGGCGGCGTCTGTGGTCTTATCGATCTTCGATTCGTTGCTTCCTCTCAGCCTTGTGTAAGAGAACAGGATCTTTGGGGACATGGCCGGATAGAAAAGAGCCACCGTGGTACAACAACCGAGTTAGAAAACTGCTGCGGAAGCAAAGGGAATTTCACAGCAAACATAAACATAGCCAAAGCCTTGCAGGCAAAAAAAAAATTACGCGAAGCGAAATGTAATGTGAGGAGAGCTATGCGAGAGGCTATCAATGAATTCGAAAGTAAAGTTATATGTACTGACTTGGTAGAAAATCCTAAGAAATTTTGGTCTTTTGTCAAAGCGTTAGGCGGATCAAAACAAAATGTCTAGACACTCTGTGACCAAAATGGTACTGAAACAGAGGATGACAGACTAAAGGCCGAAATACTAAATGTCTTTTTCGAAATCTGTTCCACAGAGGAAGAATACATTGTAGTTCCTTTCCATAGATTGTCGCACATATGACAAAATGGTAGATATCGAAATAGACGACAGAGGGAGAGAGAAACAATTAAAATCGCTCAAAAGAGGAAAGGCCGCTCGACCTGATGGGATACCAGTTCGATTTTACACAGAGTACGTGAAGGAACTTGCCCCCCCCCCCCCTTTCTTGCAGCGATGTACCGTAGGTCTCTAGAAGATCGTAGCGTTCCAAAGGATAGGAAAAGGGCACACGTCACCCGCGTTTTCAAGAAGGGACGTCGAACAGATGTGCAGAACTATAGACCTATATCTCTAACGTTGATGAGTTGTAGAATTTTGGAAGACGTCTTATGTTCGAGTATAATGTCATTTATGGAAACTAGAAATCTACTCTGCAGGAGTCAGCATGGGTTTCGAAAAAGACGATCGTGTGTAACCCAGCTCCCGCTATTCGTCCACGAGCCTCAGAAGGTCGTAGACAGGTGTTCCCAGGTAGATGCCGTGTTTCTTGATTTCCGCAAGGCGTTCGATACAGTTCCCCACAGTCGTTTGATGAACAAAGTAAGAGAATCTGGACTATCAGACCAATAGTGTGATTGGATTGAAGAGTTCCTAGATAAAAGAACATAGCATGTAATGCTCAATGGAGAGAAGTCTTCCCAAGTAAGAGTGATTTCAGGTGAGCCGCAGGGCAGTGTCGTAGGACCGTTGCTATTCACAATCTACAAAAATGACCTTGTGGATGACATCAGAAGTTCACTGAACCTTTCTGCGGATGATGCTGTGCTATATCCAGAGGTTGTAACAATGGAAAATTGTACTGAAATGCAGAAGGATCTGCAGCGAATTGACGCATGGTGCAGCGAATGGCAATTGGATCTCAATGTAGAGAAGTGTGATGTGCTCCGAATACATAGAAAGATCCCATATCATTTAGCTACAATATAGCAGGTCAGCAACTGGAAGCGGTTAATTCCATAAATTATCTGAGAGTAGTCATTAGGAGTGATTTAAAATTGAATGGTTATATGATCATTGATCGTCGGTAAAGCAGATGCCAGACTCAGATTCATTGGAAGAACCCTAAGTAAATGCAATCCGAAAACAAAGGAAGTAGGTTACAGTACGCTTGTTCGCCCACAGCTTGAATACTGCTGAGCAGTGTGGGAACCGTACTAGATAGAGTTGACAGAAGAGATAGACAAGATCCAACGAAGAGCAGCCCTCTTCGTTACAGGGTCAGTTAGTAATCGCGAAAGCGTTACGGAGATGATAGATAAACTCTAGTGGAAGACTGCAGCAGAGAGGCTCAGTTTCGAGAACATACCTTCACCGAGGAGTCAAGCAGTATATTGCTCCCTCCTACGTATATCTAGGAAGAGACCATGAGGATAAAATCAGACAGATTTGAACCCACACAGAGGCGTATCGACAATCCTTCTTTCCAGGAACAATACGAGACTGTAATGGAAGGGAGAACCGATAGAGGTACTCAGGGTACCCTCCGCCACACACCGTCAGGTGGCTTGCGGAGTATGGAAGTGGATGTAGATGTAGATGGTTGCCTAGTGGTGGTCGGTCGGTTTTTAAAATCGGGAATTAGAGAATGTCGTACGATGAGACCGCGGCGTGGCGTGGCGGTGGAGAGTTGGCTGTTGTTCCGAGAAGCCGAACGGCCTATCCTGGCGGTGCGAGACGAGAGGGACGAGTTGACGGGACAAGGCTGTAAGGTCTTGCTGTGAGCACCCGAGGGCCACGGCTGTGGTTCCGAGTCACTACTTGGTGGGAGCGGCAAACACATGTCTTTAAATTTTCCGTCTGGAGGCGGGAATGATGGACTAGTAACTCGCCTAACCTGACGAGTGGTACTCCACCGCTGTGGGTGCAGAGAAGACGAGGGGTCCGGTGACAGAGCGCTTTGCTGCGTGGAACTTTCCAGTTGCGTACGCTGGCGACGTGTACAAGGTCGGGTGTGAGGAACTTTTGCATCGGAGTTCACCTGCCGTTTCTCTTATAAACCGCAAGTTAAGCTGGTTAAAGGTTTATAAGAATTTTGGTTTGTGCAACCAGCTTCTTTTCTGCCTTGTGGCCTCTTGCCCTCGGGTTCCCTGTCCCTGTCGATGGTGCATTTATAGACAGTGATCTTTTCCGCTTGTTATTAGTACTGCCCGGTAGGAAGTGTATTTTTGGGCAGTGAATATTGTTTTAAATTACATTTTTTCCGCCTTGTGGCCTCCTGCGTTCGGATTTCCTGTCCCTGTCGCCAGTGTAATTATAGATAGCAGTCTTTTGGCTTCTTATTAGTACTGCCTGGGAGGAAGTGAATTTTTGGGCAGGGATTATGGTTCCTGATTTGATTTCTCCTCCTTCCCTGGCCTCGCGTGAGGTCGAGGTGATTACTGAATGTGAGGCGTTGTGGGCCTGTTAGTCCGCTTCTAGCATGAGCATCCTTCGGGAGACACTTGTGGCCGCCCTTAGACCCGGTCGGTTAATTATTTCTATCCCAGGACATTTTGGTGGCAGGACATGGTATTAAAGTTGGTAGTTATTGTAAAACGTTAAATGGTTGTATTTTACTCTGATTGTTTTTGGCCACTGTTTAAAAAGGTTAAGTTTGCCTTTAATTAGTGGGTTTTTAAAATTACGTGGCTTTAAAATTGTTAGTTATTGTAAAAGGTGAATGTCTCTATCTTTACTTTGATCGTTTTAATCTACTTGGAATCCTTTGAAAATGCTCGTACTGCCTCCCTGTTAGCGAGCTCTTGTAACATCTTGTTGTGCTAAAGTTAAAAAGAAGTTGGCTCCCTACATGAGCTGTAGCGGAATTGTATGCAAATTGGTGTTTTTTTTAGTTTCATTAATTGGAAAGTTTTAATTTTGTTATTAAATGCCTTGTCAAAGTCTGTTTTAAATAAAATGGCTTGGCTATTAACGGTAAAGTTTTTAATTTCATTACACGGAAAATTTTGATTTGTTATTAAATGTTTTATCAAAGTCGGTTTTAAGTAAAATGGCTTGGCCGTTAATTGTAAAGGAAAGTCTTTTGAAAAGGCACTCATGCCTACTAGTTTTTTTTCTTAGGATCTGTTCCTCGTCAAGTGATAAGGAAATGACTTTTAATGGTTGAAGTACTCAATAAACAAACCGTAAATTGCAACTCGACAGTAACCAACTTATTTTGGCCCGGTTCCCAACTGAGTGTTTTCCTTGATTAATCGTAACACCCGTCTCGAGGCTCTTAACGAATGTAACTTACCCTCGTTTGGCATGACAGTCTGTAGTTGTGGTCAGAAGCGTACTTAACTACATCTGACGCTATACAGGGTGAAGAGGTGAAGAGTAATTCGAGCACTTGGGCTTCGCAGCGCGACTGCTCACATGCCATCGACAAAAAAATGTCACTCACAAAATTTCGTCTGGTAATTATATCTTGCAGGAAAAGGACGTTAAAGATTGGCAGTCTGGCAACACTGTAATCACATGTATGGTAAGTATTGCTGTCAGCGCACAGTTGGTGCAGTCGATAGAGTTTTGAGTTAGCATGCAGGAGATCGAAGGTTCGATCCTGGCTTAGGGCGCACTTTCTTTTATTTTCTAATTTCATTCTGTAATATACGCCGTTTCTTAGATCACATGTACGAAATTTTGTAACGCTGAACATAACAAATACATGGTTAGATACTTAAAACAAATTACCTGTCATAAGACAGACTAACTACAAAAACAATATCGATTTGGAGAGGCTAATGATGTTAGCAGAGTACAATAACACAACATCTACTTGTCATTTATACTTCATGTAATATGAATGCTCAGATGACACACATTACCAACCAGTTACAATAATAGTGTCCACATTAATGAACACATGACCTTCATAACAGAATATATTGTCCTCAGAACAAACAGATGCTCAAAGCGACTTCCCTACGCTTCTAAACATTGCCCAACTCGTCGGATCGTACAGCTCTGGACCCTTCGCAGCAAAGCTGCATCAACGGTAACAAGAGCAAGATAAACATGCACTACCAATTCTTCCACATTCGTCGACGGAGTAGAGTACACATGCTCCTTTAGGTGTCCTCCAGGAAGAAATCCAGGGGATTTAGGTCAGGTGAATGCAGTGCTCATACAACTGGACCTCCTCATCTGAGCCATTAACCCAGTCATGTTCTGTCCAAGCACATTAATTCCAGAGTGTAGAGGTGTACCATCGCGTTGGAACCATATCCCCTGCCGAACATATAGTGGGACATCTTAAAGCACATCAGACAGATAGTTTGAGAGGAATGCATGATACCTTCATGCAGGCAACCGGTCAGACAACATGTAGGGGCCCAAACACTTGTCGTCCAAGAATCTGGCACACTGGTACCAAAGCGAACTTGATATCCACAGTTGAGGGTGACGTGTGGGCTAACCTCACCAATGGTGGGCATTGTGCATATAGAAGACACCTTCACGAGTGAATGCTGACTCATCCCATCATATTACGGTGTTCACGAATTCTTCGCTGGCTTCATGTTGTTGTTGGAACCTTTCACAGAATCACATCCACTGATGGCGATCTGCAAGATGCAGGTATTGCTTGACGGCATTATCATAGGGGTCCAGTCTATTCTCGTGAAGCACATTAACAACCTCGTGTTGCGAGACTCGCAGCTGGTATGCTACGTGTATTTTGCTGAGGTTCTTGATGTATGACCTCCAGGATAGCTTCCTCAGAAGCTGGAGTATGGCGAGCCCGTGGATGACCTCTGTCACGTGACAGTGGAAGGAGAGAACCTGTCTCCCGGAGGTGCAGCTCCAGACGATGAAACCCATTTCCATCTGGGTGGAGTCAGTGAGGATATCTAGCAGCATATTCACAAGCGAAAACAACAGCCCGGTTTTCAGATGCACCAGACCAGAATCATATTCACATATTCGTCATTTGTGTATCCCATGCGTCTGCAACGCTGGTTTAGAGGTTTACAAAGAGAAAATTCGTTACGTGTACACATATAGAATGGAGTCTGTCATGGGTGTCTGGTGGACAGCACATACAGTATAAACACGCCATCGGTCCTGTACACTGTTCCACCTAATACGCATTACCCCTCTGACAGAGATTGTTCTGTATGATTCATCTCGACAGCATTAATCGTCAAATGTTCGGTTTCGAATTACACTGTTCCCGTAATGGTAACAGACGTGATGTTTCCACAATCCCATCGATGGAAAAAAATTAATAATAATAATAATAATAATAATAATAATAATAATAATAATGCATTGAGATTCGTACTAAACTGCATTGGTTACCACACTCAGCGTTGAAATGCATAATTAGTGGGACCACGGTGATACATACAAATAGTAATCGAATTTGGACATTATTCACAAAGCACGTTGCTAGTCATACCGTTAACGAAATGGACCTGCCGGCCGTAGTGACCGAACGGCTCTAGGCGCTACAGTCTGGAACCACGCGACCGCTACGGTCGCAGATTCGAATCCTGCCTCGGGCATGGATGTGTGTGATGTCCTTCGGTTAGTTCTAAGTTCTAGTGCTCAGAGCCATTTGAACCATTTTGAATAGGACCTGAACAGGACAAGAATAATAGTTGGTACTAATCTGAGGGACCATTGGAGGAGGGAACAAAGAAAACAGGTTTCGCACGTAGTAGATGAAGTGGTGGGAATAAATTCACCCCCACGACGTGGAAAAGGCTTCTTTCGAAGCTTATCAATGTTCCACTTCTACGGTTGTAGTATGTAAGTGCAAATGTTTTCTAGAGGACCCGCTGCCATCGCTGTAGACAAATCAGATGCCTGGTACCATACCATCTGGACTATATTTACCAAATAAAAAATATATTCCGCAACCCAGGATCGAACCATGAACCTGCTACATGCTGACCAAAAATCTCTCTCTACTGCACCAACTGTACAGCACAGAGAGTGTGTGCGAACAGAGGTAGTTACCATACATCTGGTTACAGTGTTGCCAAATTGACTCTCTTTAACGTTCTTTTTCTGCCAGATGTACTCGGCTGAAGAAATTTTGTGAGAAACATTTTTCTTAATTTTCTTTTATCGCTGGCACGTGAGGAGTCTCGCTATGAAGAGCGAGTGGGCGAATTTCGCTTCACCCTGTATAGTCGCAAGCCACCTTACGTGTATGGCACACGGTACTTTTGCTGCCCCCCTCCCCTCACATACACCTTTTCCTCCCTTCCATTTTAAATTCACGAATGGCGTAGAGGTAATACGACTGTTGGTATAGTTCCCTCTGGCATCAGTTTTTCAGATTTTTTATTTATGTATATTGTTGTCAGTCGTATGTGCAAGAGCAATTTGTTGCTCGATTCTTCATGGAACGTTAGCTCTCGGAATTTTAGCAGCAAACCTCTCCCTCATAGTGTACAACGCCTCTCTTGTGGCCTCGGCCGTTGGACATCGATGAAAACCTCCGTAGCTCTCTGGCGCTTACTAAACGGTTCTGTGATGACAGACGCAGCACTTGGTTATATCTTCTGCATCTTGACCATTAAGCATACTTGGTAAGGATCCGTGACTGATCAACAACACTCAAAAATCGATCGAACTTTTTTATTGAAAGCTAGTTTTTCCCACGACGGTTACATTTCCTTAAGCTTCTTCGAATCAGACGCAGCATTGCGTCTGCTTTTCCTACTATTTGGTTCATGTGGTCATTCCGCAGTGGGTAGCTTCGGATGGTTATTCCTAGGATTTTACTTTACCTGCTGTCTTCAACGATTTGTGTCCAATAACCTAATGGAATAGCAGCGGATGTCTCCGCCTGTTTATCCGGAATACCTTATGTATACTCCTAGGCGCTGAAAGTCACGGGATAGCGATACGCACATGTACAGATGGCGGTAGAATCGCACACAGATGGTATGAAGGGCCATTGTATTGGTTGAGCTGTCATTCGTAATCGGTTGATTCATGTAAAAGGGCTTCGGACACGATTCTGGCCGCACTGCGGGAATTACCAGACTTTGTAGGCGAAATAGCAGTTGGAGTTACACGCATAGAACATTCAGTTTCGGAAATCGTTGATGAACTTCATATTCTAATATCCAAAGCGCCAATAGTGTGCCGAGAGGACGAAATATCACGAGTGACCTCTCACCACGGGCAACGCAGTGGCCGGTCACCTTTACTTGGGTAGAGTTGTTAGTGCTAGCACACAAACAACACTGCGTGAAACACCCGGAGGAATCAATGTGTGATGTACGACCATGGTACCCCTTACGACAGTACTGCGACATTTTGCACTAATGGGTTGTGGCAGCAGACGACCGATACGAGTGCCTTTGCTAACAGTACAACATCGTCTGCAACGCCTCTCCTGGCAACGTCACCATGACGGTTGGACCGTTGACGACTGGAAAACCGCGCCCTGGTCAGGTGAATCCCAATTACAGATTCTAACAGCCGGCACGTGTGGCCGCGCTGTTCTAGGCGCTTCAGTCTGGAACCGCGCGACCGCTACGGTCGCAGGTTCGAGTACTGCCTCAGGCATGGATGCGTGTGATGTCCTCAGGTCAGTTACGTTTAAGTAGGTCTTAGTTCTAAAGGGAGTGATGGCCTCAGATGTTAAGTCCCATAGTGCCCAGAGCCATTTGAACCATTTGAACAGTTCGTAACAGCGGTTGGTGTGACGCACATAACACGGAGCCATGGACCCAAGTTGTCAATAAGGCACTGCTCTAGCCGGTGGTGCCTGCATAATGGCGTGGGCTGTGTTTACGTGGAATGTACTGCGTTCTCTGGTCCAACTGAACCGATCATGAAATTTCGGCCACATGCAGATCATTTGCAGCAAGCCATTCATGGTGTTCATGTTTCCAAACAACGATGGAAATTTTGTGGATGACAGTGCACCATGTCACGGGACCACTGCTGTTCGCGATTGATTTCAAGGATATTCTGGACAATTCGAGAGAAAGATTTGGCCACCAAGATCGCCCGACATTAATGACATCGAACATTGATGTCATACAACCGAGAGGGCAGCTGCACAAAATCGTGCACCGGCAACATTTTCGCAATTATGGACAACAGTAGAGGCAGAATGGCCCCGTATTTCGGCAGCGGACTTCCAACGATATGTTGAGTCCAAGCCACGTCAAGCCGCCGCACTACGCTGGGATATTACTGGTTATCCCACGATTTGTAGGACCTCGGCGTAAGCTCGCCCACGCCCAGAGGACCGTCCCTGCAACAGCCGTCGATCCTCCCCATGCCTGCCTCCAGCCTGGCACAGCTGCGGCCCTCCTGCAGACAGCAGCGTCCGCCAACTGCCCCACGTCGCCTCCGATACTACCGACTAGGTCTTTAATGTGGGTCGTAAACACTCGCTTCGGGTACTCCCGAAACTACCTTTACACGTATCTATTTCACTCCGTTATGAGTGGCATGTTAAGTTCTACCTGCAAGGAAGCTCTGAATGGAATCATAAATCTGGTCTGATACTCTACAGTATCGTATTTTGTACACTAGTCAGGATGGCTAACAGTACATCATTTTAACGAATATTCTCTTTAATAGGCGCTACAGTCTGGAACCGCGTGACCGCTACGGTCGCAGGTTCGAATCCTGCCTAGGGCATGGATGTGTGTGATGTCCTTAGGTTAGCTAGGTTTAAGTTCTAGGGGACTGATGACCTCAGACGTTAAGTTCCATAGTTCTCAGAGCCATTCTCTTTAATACTTTCATCTCTAAGTAAGTCAGCACTTTTAATTTTTAGTTTTACAGTGCGTTATCTCAAGATGACCTACTATTAGAGGCCGAAATCGGTCTTAATTTTAATAAATGACCGTGCGGTGGGGATTGCTTCTTTACTAATTTTACGTAACTGACAGAGCGTTAATTACCAATTATGTTATTTAAAAATTTGACAGAATATATGATTGCGGACGCCTTTTGCAGTAAGAAGATTCTTACTCTGAAGTGAAGGTCTCAAATTGTTCACAAAATATCCATCTACGTCTTTTGTCGAACCCAAGAACTTTTCAGCGACATATTTCGTTAGATAAGAATGCAGGTAAAAGAGTGAGAGCTGTAAAGTTAAGCTACATGCGTATGTTACAATTCATACATAATCTCCAAAGAATCTCTGTTCGATCTGATGAAAAACGATGTCTTTCTGAAGCAGTGCAGCCGTCTCCACACGTATTTTTCGACTTAGTAGCCCAGAAGACGCGCTTGGCATGTAGCAGTTCCTTTTCAACGTTATACAAAAGATCAATCCCGCTTACATACCAATAACACTGGCTGTAAAGCTTCTGAAAAAGGTGTGTCCATCGCGGCGCTATTGGTCCTGTGCCACAGTCGCCTAGCCACTGCGTCAGCTGCCTTTCCGTCGGTGGGCTGAATAGAACCAGGTCTTATCCACTATATCAAAACAGCCATTATAACAAGTTACCTTCAAAATGGCCCAAACATTGTCGAGAAATTTATTTCACACAATATAATTTTACAATTTCTGAGGAAATATTCACTAAAGTTTCCGCTCACTTGACTCTTCAAACAAAATGCACCAAATGTTTCGTAACTATTTTCTGGTACAGAGCGTCGCGGGTTTCGAATCTGCGCTAGGCCGCATGCAACTCAATGGCCACAAGACGTCGCTGCAGCAGTCGCGCAATAAGCCGTGTCTGTGAGAGCCCCTGGCCCCGAGTCTAATGTGAGGACGCCACTGTGGAGCACGTGGTCCCAGCGGCCAATAGCGACATACCCTGTCGCATATTTAGGCGGCTGCATCTCACACAGCGACGTCTCCCCCCCCCCCCCCCCCCCCATACTGTCGCAGGGTGTGATTTTTATATCTCTTGCGAAGAGAAACCACACTGTCGCCGTGTTTGTTGTCTGTCTACTATTTTCCCTGTCTGCTTCCTGTGTATTTTATTATCATCGCCCACCATTTGTTTTATGTTTTAACTTTCCACAATTTCTCGGCGTTTTACAATTTACGTCACCATTTTATCGCCTACTTTTATTGTGTATTATATTTTTCTTCTTCTGTTTTAAAAATTCCATAGGCTGATGAGCAGCATACGAAGCTGCTGCCAGCCCGCTCCCTTCGAGGGGAATCGAAATCCAATAAAGGAATGGAAACGTCCTCTTCAAAAAATTTCTGAATTATTGTGCTGATAAACCTCTTACATTATTTGATTTTCAAACAGCTGACCAGAACAGAACGTACTCAGACATTTCGCTCTTTACCTCTTCTGATCAACACTAAACTGACACACAATATTTTTAGTGCAACGTAATCTGACTTTGAAAAATCCCTACAAAAGAATGGCCGTGACTAATATTCACCTACACATTTCACAAATCACTTACCTCACAAAAATCTTCGTTACTCGAACTACTGCAATACAGCGAGCGCCACTACTGCCAGGTAAATAAAAGATTCAAACTACTGAAGGCACTAACTACTGATAAGCATAGTTAGCAAATGAAAGATTTTGATAGAGAACAAACAATGTATTTACCTTAATAGTGTTCATAAGTCACAAAAGTAAATATATATATATATATATATATATATATATATATATATATATATATATATATATATATATATATATAATTTCATAATATCCAGTCCAAAACTCCGCCATCTCTCTCCCCGCATCCACCACTGCTGGTGGCTCACCTCCAACTGCGCAATGCTACGGGCTGTTAATAGCTAAATCCAACATGCCACCCAGCCACACACTGCAAACAGCACAGCCAGTGATTTTCATACAGAGCGCTACGTGGCGGTGGCTTTACCAATATAAGAACCTAAACAGCCTACTTACATAGCCCCCATTCTCCCCACAAAAATTTTACAAATTGTTTTGGGCACTGGCCAATACATATTTGTTAAAATTTTTTCACAATTTCATTAACAAAGAAATCAAATGCACACATTTATTGATACAGTGTTGGTCAAAAGCTAAAATTTTTTTCATAGTCCATAAAGACAGTCCTGATCGTTCATCACAGTAAAATTGAAGCGTTTTTCTCAAAGTGTGAGCAGTAAAAGATAATGCACATGTAAGTAGTGGATTTGCATGCAGTCTTGAAGAAGTAGTGTTGTCCTTCCAACGGAAAGACAGTGCTGACTCTTGACATGCAGACAGATAATGGGCCACAACAGAGAAAACCCACTGCGGAGTCAGTCGAAGTTTTGAAGAATATTGGTAAGTTAGTCATCGCAGAGCAGACGCACTGTAGTCCTGGTAGAGATTACGGTATTGGTGGGCCACCAGAGGTGCAGACCCACTGCAGTCCTTGTAGAAATAATGGTATTGGTGCGCCATCAAAGATGCAGACCCACTCTAGTCCTTGTAGAGACGGCCAGCAGCCATTTGTTGTAGCTGGCCGCAGTGGTCTCGCGGTTCTAGGCGCACAGTCTGGAACCGTGCGACTACTATGATCGCAGGTTCGAATTCTGCCTCGGGCATGGATGTGTGTGATCTCCTTAGGTTAGTTAGGTTTAAGTAGTTCTAAGTTCTAGGGGACTGATGACCACAGCAGTTGAGTCCCATAGTGCTCAGAGCCATTTGAACCATTTGAACCATATGTTGTGACTGTGCAGACAATATAGCAAGTCCATAAACCACCAATTGTGCACTCACAAAGTTTTTGGAATTGTCCTTACAACTAGCAATGCTGTTAACCAGTGCCTTGCTGAATTATCAACACATGTGCAAATACTAACGATCCCAACTTCTCATCTATTGTGCATATACTATGACCAACAGAAATGTGTGCAATGAAATGTAACTTAATTTGAAGAACTGGTTTCTAGACAATTATAAATTTACAACAGAAGAATACAATTACAAAGGTACATAATACAGCATCAAAGAATATACACAGGCTTTACAAAAGAATAGAAATAAACATATACATCAGTGTCACAGGAATTATGACATAAGTAAATATATAAAAGGTCATAATAACTTCCAAAACATCAACTTCCCACGTGAGCATTAAAACTAAACAGCATAAATAATATCTAAACATCTTTACAAAGTAAGTAACATATTATAAAAGCAAATTATATTTGAGGATAACAGTATTCCTCTCATAGTGAATGTAGCTGAGTATTAGAAAAATTCTACAACATAAGTCTTATCAGATAAACACATAAAGACAGGAAAAACACAACTGCACAAGGTACACAGACACATAGTAGAATAACACAAAAGGAAAGGAGAAGGTTTGTTTTCAGTGAGACGTCTGCTACTGCAGTCCAACCCCCAACTTCGTTCCATAGATCTTCCTCTTATTTCAACATTTGCTCTTTAAGTAGATCCTACAGTTATTATTTACTGGATCTGTAGGCATAAAATATCTATATTAGTGCATCAATTAAATTTTATTTTAACGAGTGCTGCAACGCAACTAGAAACTAGATATTAATCAAAATAGGCAAATATATACATAAAGCATGAAACATTATTCACTAGGCAAATGGCGTTCCAAAGGCAGTAGAAAAATCTCTCGAAAGAGAGTAGATGTAAAAATGTTTCTCATCATTTCATTAGACATTTTAGCAAGTATCATGAATTAAGAGCTCCACAGTGTAATCATATGTTTTCAAGTTCGAGCTTGTCGTATCTGTGATGCTTTCTACAAAGAAATGTCAATAGTGAGGATAACGGCCTCTTTTTTTTCACCTAATGGCTTTCTTTTTTCAGGCGACTGGCACAGCTGGCCCCTCACAAGGCATTACGTCAAGGTCATTTGGCTTTCTTTCCGAAATATTTACGACAGCAGTTTGCACTACAGTGACAGTCTCATATAAAAAATTTCACAGGTCGAGAATTTGCATTACAAATGTGTAGAAACAAAATCCTATAAATATAACAGTGTCCAAAAAATTTTCGTCGGCATTGTGATACATTCACGCATTTACACACATTTCATAACATCTCAAAATCGTCGCAGCTCCTTTCAATATTTTCAAGACCTTCAATAAAGTCATCTACCTCAAATGTACTTCAAAAATCATGATCCCTTACCAAAACATCATTCAAAGCTCTCATAGTATCACAATGGTCCTGAAAAAATATGAACAGTTCACGAAGTACAGACAAAATGAAATTTCAAAAGTATGAAATTATCCAACTGTGTAATTGCGTAAACATCTGTCACTGATGTAGTAAAAAAAGGTTTGCCTCTCTCAGTTAAATAATCAGATAGCTGTGTAATTATGTGTTAGAGAAATATGGTACCGATGTGTAAAGTTGTATAAGCAAATACCATATCAGCTAGGGCTCCTTGTGCTTGCTAAACACATGGTACACAAAGTAGACGTGTACCCCCCCCCCCCCGAGGATTAATGTAATTATACCCTCAGGTGTTACAGATTACAGAAATGGGATGAAAAGTATCATGGAAAACCTTTGTATCATGGTAATTCAAAAACCTTTAAACATAAATGTTTTAAGTAAAAAATTAATCACTCAAATACGTGTCCTGTACCACTAAATGTGCGTCTTGCTGTAAGATATTTCTGTGGACGTGTCGTAGTTATCGTCCTCCGTAAGCTAAGTTCTGCAGAAGTCAATGTACTTACCTCATCATAAAGAAAAGTTAAATGCTATAGATATCTGAGTTATTACGCTCATTGCCGTGATGAAGAAAGTACTGTGCTGTAATGTATTGTTGTGCTACGGAAAAGGCTGTCTCATTGTAGCTATACCACAAAAGTTACTACTAAAACATGTTTTACTTTCCAAAATAATACAGAAAAGCTGTGCAGATATAAAACAGATACAGTGCAAAAGCGATAATATAAATTGTGTTACTCATTAGTAGCGTCGTGATATAATCGTGCAGCTGTCAAATAAACTAACCACTGTGTCATCTGGTATCTCTCGGAAAGTACTTTAAATCCAGAATGTATTTTCAAGTAAAACACAATGTTGCATTAAAATCTCATTAGCAGTACCGATATATGTTCTAAGTATGTGAGCTTTATAGTCGTTACGTAATCGTGCAACTAACAAGCAAGAATGTACACAGACAATAACACTGTGTCGTCTGTTCACTATAACAATGCACTCGTAAATACTGTCCAAGTATTTTCCCTAGATTTTAGACTGGATAGTTAACTTCAAAACATTGTTGCATGTTAACATTTTCTCAGTGTGTGCAATTGTACTAGTTGCGTGAAGTGAAAAGTTATATGGCAAAGACAAAATTAAAAAGCCGATTATCTTTCAATAAACGGTTTTACATGTGAAATGTGGTGTGAACCTTTACCTTTCCTCAGTACGCTGCAAATGAACTTGAACGCAATTATCATGCAGTATCCGTCGGTAAAGAATACTGTAATTTTCCTCAAGGTTAGCGTCTATGTTATATTTTCTCTGAGCCAGCCGGCGCACTTGGCTGCCTGCGGTGCGAGTCATTGTCTGCCTCTTTATTGACCCGCATCGTTATGAGGATTAGGAGACCTAACTTCTACAAATTCACCTTGTCGAGAGGGCCCTGCCGTGTTTGAATCCCGCCAGTTCTGATGCAATTCAGGTCTGTCGTTACGGTTATACCGTCTGTCGTCATGTCGGCAGATTCCATAATTTCATTCTCGTCGGTCACGTGGTGGAGAATTTCTCCCTGAATCGTAACTGCGCACTGAACGTTGCGTCTGAAGTTATTCTGTCTCCCTTGATAATAATTATTTTGGTTCCCATCTTGTCTGTTTCTCTGATTGTCTCTGTGATTGTCATTACCACGGAGAGGTGATCTTTCCCGGTAATTATTACTACTCTGCCAACGGTTGTCATACGGGTGGTGCCTGTTTTCGTCACGATTTGTGTTGTGAGAATAGCCTTGTCGTGTCCAGTTATTATTTCTGTCATCGCGGAATTGTGACGGATGTGTCCTGTAGTTGTTGTGGTCCTGTTTTCGAGTTCCGAGGTTGTCAGAGTCAATTTACAACTCTTGTAAAAGTCCCTGAAAAGGTTCAGTGTCGTCTTTGCAACATCCCGGCAAAATAATACGTCGTAAACGTTCAGGCAATTTGATTAAGCAAATGCAGATGAGTTCTGAGGGGCTGTTTGGGTTTGAAAGATACTGATTCTTATGTAACATGTCTTCGAAATATTTCACAAGACTGGAAAAGTCAGATTGTTCGAAATGTTTCATCATTATGATGTTACGTTTTACTCGGTCTTGTGTAGCTTGAGACCAATATGCTGAGAGGAAAGCATGATAAAATTTTCCTTCACTGTGACAACCGTGAATGACTGATCACATTCTTACAGCTGATTCATTCTCTAAATAGCCACACATAAATTCTAATCTGTGCTCTAATGACCAGTTGGGAGGAAAAAAATGAGAGAATTGATGAAGCCACGCTTATGGATGAATGTCGTTGCCGGAATGCTTAAATGTTTTGAATTTACGTGTAGTACTAAACAGCTTATAGTCAAAATCATCATGTCGGCAAATCGCATATCGGTCATTATTACTTCGTTTCGGCGGTCCCATCTCAAAATTCGGTGTACCTTGCCAATTTCTTTCATAATTTCTGAAGGGCCCTATGTTCTTATTTTGTGGCTGTTCCGTATTTCTATGTCCCTCTTTCCGAATTGGAGCGCGAGTGTCCTCTGAAATATATAATTCTTGTATTACCTGTGTCAACTGATCTTGTACTGCCCGGATTTCTCTTTGCTTGAATTTCCTAATTTGTTCGTGTCATTAAAGACTACCGGTCTTGTGTCATTCAGATTATCATCTACCTTCGTAGATAAATTATTTAGCTGATCCAAAAGTTCGACTAGTTTCTTTGATAATGAACTAATTTCCTCCATATGTCTTTCTGGACCAATTTTCAGAGTATCTACCGTGTACTTTAAGTTTTCCTGGGTTTTTGTAACCGAATCGGTAGATGCAACTGAGTCAATTTTAGCCCGCTAGGTCTCATGATTTTCATGAACAATAGTTTGCAGTTCTTTTATGGCTGCTTCGTGATTCTGTAATGCATTTTCATGACGCGAAAACATAGGTTGAACATGCACACAAATTTGTGTTTTTGCGTCATTACAGACTTTTTGACATTTCGTTTCAAGGTTATGTAACTCATTGGTTAAATCATCGCGTGTTTGTTCAAGCCTGGTGTCTAAATTTTAAAGATTTTGTTCCATTGTGTCTAACGTTTGAAGATTTTGTTCCATTTGTTTCTGATTTTGTTCAAGCGTTGTGTCTAGCTTTTGTAGCCTTTGTCCCATTTGTTGCATTAACTGTAATAACAGTGCACTGGTGTCTGAAACATGTTCCTCAGTGCTATTCGGCAGTGCATTTGAACCGGCAATGTTCGCATTTTGAACAGCAGAAAACGTGTCTTGAGTTATTTGAGCAAACAGTGAGCACGCAAAACCTGAATCTACAGTACTTGCAAGATTGTGTCCTGTCATTTCGGATTCCTGAGGCGAGCTGTTGCCGACCGATCGATCGATAATTCTTCCCTGTTCACTACTTGTTTCACTGTCTACACCAATATTTGCAGCCCGCTCCATTTCCCTATTCACAATAACCAAATTACTACTTTGAACATTAGTTAATTCATTACACGGTGGCGCAAACACACTGCTTTCGTCTTCAGTGTCATTTCCTAGTTTACTTTGGAGCCTAGTATTACATTTTTCACATGCCATTATTGTCACAATATTTCACACGATAACAAATAAAAGCGCAATTTGAAGAGTAAAGTAAGAAAACACGTTAACATAGCATTGAAAATAATATCTCGTTAATTGCAAGAGCAGCTGCGAAATACTTGGTACAAATCTATATGCATGCCACAACTGTTTTACTGTACAACAATGTAAAACTACAACTACAAAGGAAATTCTCTCTACAATTACACGCTAGCAATAAACAATAGTAACACTAATTACACAAACTACAAGAAAAAATCAGAAGATTCCAGTGTCGACATATGAATCGTCCCCTTAGAAAAATTAGTGAATTACTGTGCTGCTAAATCTCTTACATTATTTGATTTTCAAACAGCTGAGCAGATTTGAACGTACTCAGACATTTCGCTCTTTACCTATTCTGATCAACACTAAACTGACACACAATATTTTTAGCGCAACGCAATCTGACTTTGAAAAATCCCTACAAAAGAATGGCCCTGACTAACATTAACCTACACGTTTCACATATCACTTACGTCACAAAAATCTTCGTTACTCGAACTACTGCAGTACAGCGAGCGCCACTACTGCCAGCTAAACAAAAGATTCAAACTACTGAAAACACTAACTTCTGATAAGCATCGTTAGCAAATGAAAGATTTTGATAGAGAACAAACAATTTATTTACTTTAATAGTGTTCAAAAGTCATTATATATATATATATATATATATATATATATATATATATATATATACTCCTGGAAATGGAAAAAAGAACACATTGACACCGGTGTGTCAGACCCACCATACTTGCTCCGGACACTGCGAGAGGGCTGTACAAGTAATGATCACACGCACGGCACAGCGGACACACCACGAACCGCGGTGTTGGCCGTCGAATGGCGCTAGCTGCGCAGCATTTGTGCACCGCCGCCGTCAGTGTCAGCCAGTTTGCTGTGACATACGGAGCTCCATCGCAGTCTTTAACACTGGTAGCATGCCGCGACAGCGTGGACGTGAACCGTATGTGAAGTTGACGGACTTTGAGCGAGGGCGTATAGTGGGCATGCGGGAGGCCGGGTGGACGTACCGCCGAATTGCTCAACACGTGGGGCGTGAGGTCTCCACAGTACATCGATGTTGTCGCCAGTGGTCGGCGGAAGGTGCACGTGCCCGTCGACCTAGGACCGGACCGCAGCGACGCCAAGACAGTAGGATCCTACGCAGTGCCGTAGGGGACCGCACCGCCACTTCCCAGCAAATTAGGGACACTGTTGCTCCTGGGGTATCGGCGAGGACCATTCGCAACCGTCTCCATGAAGCTGGGCTACGGTCTCGCACACCGTTAGGCCGTCTTCCGCTCACGCCCCAACATCGTGCAGCCCGCCTCCAGTGGTGTCGCGACAGGCATGAATGGAGGGACGAATGAAGACGAGACGTCTTCAGCGATGAGAGTCGCTTCTGCCTTGGTGCCAATGATGGTCGTATGCGTGTTTGGCGCCATGCAGGTGAGCGCCACAATCAGGACTGCATACGACCGAGGCACACAGGGCCAACACCCGGCATCATGGTGTGGGGAGCGATCTCCTACACTGGCCGTACACCTCTGGTGATCGTCGAGGGGACACTGAATAGTGCACGGTACATCCAAACCGTCATCAAACCCATCGTTCTACCATTCCTAGACCGGCAAGGGAACTTGCTGTTCCAACAGGACAATGCACGTCCGCATGTATCCCGTGCCACCCAACGTGCTCTAGAAGGTGTAAGTCAACTACCCTGGCCAGCAAGATCTCCGGATCTGTCCCTCATTAGCATGTTTGGGACTGGATGAAGCGTCGTCTCACGCGGTCTGCACGTCCAGCACGAACGCTGGTCCAACTGAGGCGCCAGGTGGAAATGGCATGGCAAGCCGTTCCACAGGACTACATCCAGCATCTCTACGATCGTCTCCATGGGAGAATACCAGCCTGCATTGCTGCGAATGGTGGATATACACTGTACTAGTGCCGATATTGTGCATGCTCTGTTGCCTGTGTCTATGTGCCTGTGGTTCTGTCAGTGTGATCATGTGATGTATCTGACCCCAGGAATGTGTCAATAAAGTTTCCCCTTCCTGGGACAATGAATTCGCGGTGTTCTTATTTCAATTTCCAGGAGTGTATATATTTTATCGTCACTAATATCAGTGTTACCATTCGCAATTTGTGCTACTCACGCACTATTTATACTGCAAGGTTGGTTCACTAAGGACGTCTGGCTAGATGTAATATAATTCCCTGATCCTTACAAGTCAAATAAATACTTAAATAAATAAACCAGACATTCAGAGGGACGACTTTACGTTCTGCTGCCACTGAGTCGTTCGTACCGCATTCAGCGTAATCATAATGATCTGACAAACTTGAGGGTCTTCAAATATAGACAGCAATAAATTGTGTTTAAATTTAGCTTCAAATTATATTTTTTTTTTTGTGGAGCCATCTTGCGCAGCAGCTTTTAATATCTGTTATTATAGGTTATTTGTCTTGAGCAGACTGCAATATAATTAAAAAAAACTAAACGAGACGCGATTCCCTGACGGCTGAATCGACAGTTTTCGCTTCTCTCTTGAACGTGCTGACTTCAAGTGTCGGCCGTTGTCACTGCTGGTTTGTCCGCTGTTTGCTAGTGTGTAATTCTTCGAAACTACACTAAGTTTTTCATTTATTTTCTAATTTCTACTTCACTTCACGTTGATTTCATTAATTTATTTACCTATCTTAAGTACCACTCAACAGTGCAGCCCCCAGGAACAATTGGAGTCTTCACTTGCTTCTGGCAGCTCCACTTTCGTGTCCCACAACATGGGATCTCTCTAACACTACTGATATGTCAGCACGCATGTGTGTGAGAAAGGAATCTGTATGAGAACAGCCTCAGGACTCAGGATAGGTGCCTCAACATTTGTTGGAGCATTGTGTTAAACAATTCTCTTACATCGCGATAAGAAACTGTGCAACCTATCTATTTGATTGACAATCTCGCTATACAGCTTGCCAAGCACAACCCAATGCTAGAGGCAAAACTTCAAGTTATTGCTAGTAGTGCGATAAAGAGAGTTCTTATACAATTTTGGAGTCAAATTGATATCAAATTAATTATGCAAAATACGTGAAATATAATTCTTGTACACCCCTGATGATGTAATGGGTTTTCCCAGCTAGTGTGTTGGTCCCCCACAGGCAACTCCATGGCTCCTACCCTCCCTCCCCCCCCCCCCCCCAACCCTCTTGTGACATAATCCAAGAAGGCGACCTGGCGGGAAAAGTAGCCAGTAATTCGCTCAGTCTGTGTCGAGTTGCTGGACTGGGAGCATCTCACGATAGTAGGCTAATATAGTTTACATAAGGCACTGTTTAAACAATTTTTTAAAAAATAATGTTTACAAATTTCTGAAACAACAATCTCAAAAATGATGCTGGTGTTTAAACAATTTGGATGTTGTTAAATAATTGCAGTACAGTTTTTCTATTCTGATAGATAAAGAAACCACATAATTACACTGTTAGGAGTCATACAAAACGTATCTAGAAAACTTTCTCATGTGTGACCTGTCCACCAGAGACATACATCACGTTCATGGCGCTCGTCAATGTCTGACACCTGGCAGCTGCAGGGCTAACTTTTGTTATGTGCAGAGATATCTCAGCCTTCCACCTCCCTGACACACTTTCTTTCCTAAAGGCACACAGATACCCCTTTTCATTGAACACAAACTGCTTCAGGAGTTATTAAATCTGGTGTTCAAGCAATGTGCAGAATAATGTCATATACATATCTTCAAGATGATGCAAAACTCTGCAACTGCAGCTGCTTCAGAAGATGTTCCACAGAAAACATTAATTAAATCGCTTCACAAACTGAATATGTATCACTAAATATTCAAAACACTGTGAAAACCATATCTGGAATTTTTAAACTATTTGTGGTGATATTGTATATTGTTTAAACAATTTGGACATTGTGTGGAATATTTCACACACCAACACATACCCTCTGGAGTCTCTGGGTGGTTCAGTCAGAGGAAGAAGAAGAAGTTCAGCAACCATCTCCCACCACCCAGGCTGGCGGTGGTGAAGGTTCCATCATGCAGCAGCAGCACTGCTGGACACCGTCATCACAACCCTGAGGAGTTAACACAATGGTAACTTTGAATGTTCCATGGCCCCATCACCTGCTGTGAAGGGAACCCCTTAGCCTCACATGTCATCTTCATGCTAAAGCTCATTCTATATGTGGCAGTGGACCAACTTGTACACTCATATGATCCAAGTCTTAACCGCTATGAATATGTGTTGGGGATAATCTGGCAGTTTAGTTGGTAACAGAGCTTGAGAAACTCTGATGCGATGATGATAGGTTCTAAGCACCAACATCCCCATGACCAGATTGGATGAGGATAAAAATTAGATTTTGTCATCTTACATGGAAGTTCTGCAGTGCAGCTCACAATGCATGCAAGTATAAGTTACCACAACACATGCCCATTTTATTCTATAATTTAAGCGGGTATGATGCTCAATTTCTAGTTGAGAAGTTGGCTAGTTTTGTTATGAAGTAAGATGAGGTCAGTGTTATGCCTGAGAGTTTACAGAAGTATATTTATCTCTCAAAATGAATGATGTCATAATTATGCTCCACTCCTTTGACTCTTTATGTTTCATGCCGACTTCAGTCCAGAAACCTGTTGACACTCTACCTTAGCAGGATATGCATCTCACTCAATCAGCATACCAGGATGAGGAAAAGTTTCAACTTGTGACTAAAAAAGAAGTTTTTACTTATGAGTATCTAGACAGATGAGATGAGATGAGTATCTAGACAGTAAGCCTAAACTCGACGAATCCAGACTACCAGACATATCTGCACTTTTCAGAATGAGATTTTCACTCTGCAGCGGAGTGTGCCCTGATATGTTTCATATCTGCACTTACCAGCACTCTAACAGGTGATGCCATAGCTAGAGATTATGAGCATGTCACGAATGTCTGATGGGAATTCAACATTCCGAGATTGGGTGAATACGTAAGACTACACAAGGACACCGACATGTGCTTGCTTATGGTTGTTTTTGAAAAGGTCTGGACTGTATGCTTGGCCACCAATTCTCTGGACTCAGCTGTTTATTACATACTACCTGGTTTGTCCTGGGGCACAATGCCTTAAAAAACGAGGCACAGCATCGATATGTTTCTTTCCTTTGAGCACACTATTCGTGGGGGACTGGGGGACTTTGCCAACGTCTCAATAGACATGTCAAGGAAAATTACCTCCGTATGGGTTTGGGGCTGAACGCATCCCTTGATTCAAGTTATATTCTATATTTCCATGTGAATAATTTATATGGGCACGCCATGATTCAACCACTACTGGCAGGTGGATTTCAATGGGTGCCTGAAAGTGAATTAAGAAGAACTAGCTGGAAAAATAATGGGTCTGGAGGCTGATTCTGATTTTGGGTATGTTGTGTTGACAGAGGAGCCAACACCGTGTTACTAGTGGAGGCCAAAATGTACGCGTTTTAGCTCACGCAGGCTGGAGTGAGGAGGGAAGAACTATACTGACGTGAGGTCTGGAACATGACAAGGAATTAGAATTCAGAAAGTGGACGTAATTAATTTGATAACTTTAATCCATTCATGATGAACGTCGCTCTTGACGGTACATGGTTCACAATATTATCTGTTCAGATTATAGTAACTGAATATGGTGCCTTGCTAGGTGGTAGCAAACGACATAGCTGAAGGCTACGCTAAACTGTAGTCTCTGCAAATGAGAGCTATACAATTGAGGCGAGCGCCAGGGAGTCTCTCTAGATTAGACCTGCCGTGTGGCGGCGCTCGGTCTGCAATCACTGATTGGGGTAACACGCGGGCCCGATGTATACTAACGGACTGCGGCCGATTTAAAGGCTACCACGAAGTAAATTTGGTGTCTGGCGGTGACACCACAGGGTATATGGTGTAGGCAGACCTCATACACCTTGTTAGTATGCATGAAACGACAAGTGACTTGCCGCTATGTCCACAGCAGCAAGTTCCATGAGAAAGCACTGCCCCTAAACTGATGACCAATGTTGCACACAAGCAGAAGTATATAATTCATTATCATTATCTCAAGCAGTGCCTCAGGTTAGGGATGGAGCTAGGTACAATCACCCAGTCTGTCTCCTTTAATCGTTCTCCCTGTTTGAAGGAGTATTTCGAATTAAACACCGAGAAGGAGATGGGCGCAATAAGTCATTTCGCGATTTTTTTATAAATTAATTAATTATTCCATTTTCGGTAAAACCATGCAGAATGTAAGAAATGAACGTGGTATTTTGATAATTACAAAATGAGAGGGGCGCTGGGGTGTAAGAAATTGCATTGCTGAACTAAATTTTAAGCAGGTCTGAGTAAATGTGTAAATAGAATAGTTTTTAAGTTTCACCTGCCACTAGCTGTCCAAGTCATATTACTTTTAAGTATCAGTTTCACCCACATTCATTTCAGTGCAGAAGTTTAGGATGGACATTTTAGAGCCCCTCCCCCCACCTCAATGTGTTATTATTTCAGCTGCTGGAGGTGGAAAATGTATACAGCCACCCACTTTAAGACATAAATTGAATCTTCTTTTTGGATGGGATTTCACTTGTAATAGTAATAGGATTAATGTAAGAGAAAGTGTACCTCTGCAATAGCTGTGGTCAGTACTGAAACGTAATGTAGAAATTTCATCTCAGTACTGTTAGTGATGTAGGAATATTCAATCAGTATTGCAATGTAAATTAAAAAATATTTCAGATGGTACTATTATTTGTAAAACCAAGAACTGTGAATATATGTGTAAAAAATCCATCAGTAACAAGAACTGTGAATTTAAAAGCAGTATTAATTCGTGCATTGTAAAAACAACAAGATTCGTGAATGTAAAGCAGTATTGCTACAGATACTGTGAATATGTATATCTGAATAAGGAAATTGTTATTCGCTACCATAGTTATTTGTCGTTATTTTACAAATCCCTACCATCACAATTCTATGCAAAGGCTGTGCAAAACGCATAAGGTATTAGTTTGAGCAATGAAGGAGGCAACGTTTAAGATAGAGAAAAACAAAATACATGAAATGATGACACGAGACTTTTCCTATCTGGCTGCCCATATTGGGTTATGGGAGCAGATAGCACATGGCCGTGTCCCCTTCACAGACATATAGCAAACATGTCTAAAATTATATTGCCACTGCTTGAGAAAAGTCACAGGCTTAGTATCTGGGGAGAAAAATCACAGGCGCAATATCTGCGCTAAACTACATGAATCAGTCTGAAATCTGTAAAAAAAGTGCACACATAGTATGAGGTAAAATTCCTATATTTTTCATCCGACTTAAAAGTAGTTTTATATTTTCATAAGCAGACACAGCAACACTATTTTCACACATCTTCTTCTGGAGTCGATGGAGAGCAGGACACCAGTAGAATTCCAGGTATTGAATAGCAGCAAACTTGAAGATTTCACGCATCCATGAGATTTTCTCCTCCCCTTCACGTAGATGCTGGTATCTGTGTGATCAAATAATCCAAGCGACGTCACTTTATCTTTATAGGGTGTGCCTGGATCTTCACAGTGAATTCCATGGTAGACATGCGTTAACCACTTCGTACTCTTCCGTGTTTTAGCGCACTTCACATCCTTGAAAGACCTCGGTGATGCATTGTTTGCTGAGATTGTCTGTTATTCTGGCATCTTCTATATACGCTACAAATGCAACTTCTGTAAATATGAACTGACTACACGCATCATCACAGAAACCCTGAGCATCTGCAATGACGTTCACACCTTGAGATACCATTGTGGAATGCCCTGGGTATGGCACCACATCTGTTCATTCACACAGCTCATTGCTGTAAGCAGGCAGTAGCTAATCATATGGTCATGTAGAACTAGAGCATACGCTGCAGTGTGTTCCAGGAAATTCACAGAAGAGTCAAATTCAATTTGTACCTCTGTTATGATAGCATCATGAAGTTTCATGGATTGAGTAGACATCCTTCTCCTACAGCCCTTTCATAATAAGAAGCACTTAATCTTGAATAGATGTCATTGCAGATGTAATTTGTCATATGGGTAAAATTTTAAATTTGGGTAGACCCTGGTATTAGTTATCTTGCAGCTTTCGAATACAGTGATATCATTTGCTATATTCGCTCTTCTATCAGTCTGAAATGCAAGTATGATGAATCTTGACGTCTCCAACTGAGATGAGCTTTTAATAGCCCATGTTTGTCTGACTGCAGTTGGTAGCACTAGGTACTCGAAAACCTCCAGAGAGCAAAACGTTAATGATAGAAATGTAACAGAAATCGGAACATTTAAAAGTTTTAAACGCTTCTCATCTGATACACTGATGTGAGGCATTTTCCATATTATCTCGCTGAATGTGATCATATTGTCTTCTTCTGTCACACTCCGTACCAGAATGAGTCCCTTTTTAGCATTCATAGTAATCTGCATCATGTCCTCAAAGTAGCCCATAAACATTTTTATAGGTATGCATGCAGTAAATCGTTTGTATACTGTTCTATTCAACGGGTGATCTATGAACCATCCCTGTATTTTCTAAACCATTCAAATCCATGGGTGATGCAGAGACGTGTGCTTAAAGGGTTGATTTTATGCCAACACTGCGGGTAGGGTCAATCTCAGACCCATTGGGTTCACAACGTATCTCTTGAAACGGGAATGCTAAAGCACTACGGGTAAGCTCAGATTCCACTGTAGAGCTTCCATCGGTTATCTGTATGAAACTGCTGCATAGAAGAGTCAACTCATCTTGGTGCTGGATGGCAGTCCTAATTTCATCATTCCTTGTATGATAAAGAAGTTCCTTTAGCGGAAGTGTTCCAACAGTAACAGTTTAACCTTGAAAGATTAATGGATGGTAAAATACTGATATCGGGTGCTCACAACCTATTATAAGGTTCTTCATTGGTAAGACGGTTGATCACTATGTCTGGGGATCGATATAATACAAACAACTTAATTACAATTGATACCAGATATATCAATTACGCTACAATGCACAAAGAAAATAGCCAAAATTGAATGGGGTATGGTGAAGAGCAATCAAAAACAAGGACACAGTCAAAACAATTCCATAGCTTAAGAGTATAGAGTACTCTACAGTCGCTGCTCAATTCCTTCCATTAAATTGGATATTCCCATTTCTGCTTCAGTTAAGCCCAACAATCGTAAATACATTTAACTACAGGTCATGGGTGAATGTACAAAAATTTGGAGATACGGAGACGACCGGAGTTTTGAGTGTCAATGAATATCACTTGTTGGCACAGTTCAATCGCGTGTGTTTACCTTCCATCAGCGGCAGCAGTGACTGCTGTCGGCACGAGCTGTAAACATGAGAACCTATTCTAAATCTTTCTCGACTGTTAAACACCAGTCAGATACATTTCCTACATCTTTGGTAAAATCTATACTCCTATTTATTCCCTAGCTATGTTAACTGGCACAGTACAAGCTATTTGGCTGGAATAGCGTGTACATTGTTGCCCTCAAACCGCTTGAAAGCATTGACTGCTTGGTGTGAGTCTCCATTTTAGGAGACTTTGTAATTTTAATCCTTATGAGTTCAGACGAGGCTGTGAACAAGTATTCACATGATGATTCTCGCAATCGTCTCAGCACAGCGTAAGTCGCCTTGCTCAAACACTCAGTGATTCGCTGGAAGATAAGAAGTGAATTAATCTGTCTGCAATTTGCCAGTATCAAAGCTGGTATCCATGCGTTTTCTTTCTGGCCAATCAGAGTACTCCTTATAAGTACACCCACAAGAGTTTTTGTAGCCTATCACAGGCGTCGTTTCTTTCATAGGTCGGAGTTTAACTATGCTACTTAATACTGAGATATAGAGCTTTTTCTTTCACTCAAGTTTTAACACAGGTGGCTACAGTGAGTCGCCAATGTTCTGAGTCGGGTTCTTCCAGACATTTATCTGTCATCTCCCACTGTGTTCCTGTACAAACGCTTTCCGAAGGGTCGGTCGTCGTTAAAAGCAGGGTTAAATGCTGCTTTTGCCAGCGGCCTATGCAGTAGTTCCAGCGTCTCATTGTCTCCGCTAGGTGCCCCCTTTGGAAAGTTTCAGCCGAATGCGGGATGAGCATTCCACTGTAAAAATTCTCCTTCCTTCACAACTGTGTCTCGTTGCATCGATCTGGGAAATTACTTGCATGCAATTACTTGTGCGAGTGTTAGCGGCTTATATTCACGAAATGTTGGTTTCTTTACTCACATTGCCTATAAAAAAAATCCATACATTTTCACATAACTATGTCGTGTGACCTATCGAGTTAACTTGAATTGAAAGTAAGGTATATTATTTGTTTGACAATTTACGAAATAGTCTCTGCAGTTTTAATGGCGAAAATTAACAGCTGGGAGGCTTATGTGCTGACCATGTAATAACTGGGTAGTGGTGTTGAATGTCACAAGAATGATGCAGCATTCTATCTGCATTATACCAGGGAGATTCTTTGAGATTTAGTTCATTATCAGTTAAGTAAATCTTCACTGTCCTTCACATCATTTTCTTCCTACTCATATAGCAAGACGCCAGTAAGCAATAATAGCGGGCATGGGGGGAGGAGGTGGGGAGGGTCTGAGCACAGTTTGCATACATTAAGGGGAAAATAAACCTACTCCGCCCAAACTTAACCTACTGATATGCTGATTGAGTTATGACCCACTGGGCGTTGATTTTTGAACCCCTGTGGACAACATGTCCTCCTGGAAAATCCCCCTCCCCTTCCTCCAGCCCTTCTGGATAAAGGGATGTTGATCCTAAGACACTTTCATCAACCCCTCCCCAGCTCTGTTCTGAGTCATTTTCCCCCTATGGGAAATCACCCAGCTTTCATCCCTTCTCAGCCCTTCTCCCCTAACCCCCTCCTATCGCTCCCTCCAATCACCTCCCCTCCCCACCTCACCCCTCCCTGCCACAGTTTGGAAGTTGGCAGGAAGCACTCAATCTATACTGAGCTGTTGGTCTGGAAGGATCTGATGGCACAAACTTTAAATCGATATCAATTACACTGCAGAAGATATACTGCTTATGTGTAAAATTCAGTATGCTGAGCTGCTCAAGAAGGAAAACTTAATGTACAGCCTTTAATTACTTACTTTATTTATTTTTTAGGGTGTTATCCTGTTGGAAGAATTTCCGAAATTTTGGTCATTAAAGCAGACTGATGATTAACATTGCTGCTTGAAATACAGATAAACCGAACTGCTTAAAATTGAAGGGACAATATAAAAATGCTGTTAAAGAGAAAACGATCTCATTATACGAACTGGGAGCTAAATTTGAACAATATATATATATATATATATATATATATATATATATATATATATATATATATATATATATATTTTGTCATCAGTCTACTCACTGGTTTGATGCGGCCCGCCACGAATTCCTTTCCTGTGCTAACCTCTTCATCTCAGAGTATCACTTGCAACCTACGTCCTCAATAATTTGCTTGACATATTCCAATCTCTGTCTTCCTCTACAGTCTTTGCCCTCTACAGCTCCCTCTAGTACCATGGAAGTCATTCCCTCATGTCTTATCAGTCCACCTAATTTTCAACATTCGTCTATAGCACCGCATCTCAAATGCTTCGATTCTCTTCTGTTCCGGTTTTCCCACAGTCCATGTTTCACTACCATACAATGCTGTACTCCAGACGTACATCCTCAGAAATTTCTTCCTCAAATTAAGGCCGGTATTTGATATTAGTAGAGTTCTCTTGGCCAGAAATGCCTTTTTTGCCATAGCGAGTCTGCTTTTGATGTCCTCCTTGCACCGTCCGTCATTGGTTATTTTACTGCCTAGGTAGCAGAATTCCTTAACTTCATTGACTTCGTGACCATCAATCCTGATGTTAAGTTTCTCGCTGTTCTCATTTCTACTACTTCTCATTAGCTTCCTCTTTCTCCGATTTACTCTCAACCCATACTGTGTACTCATTAGACTGTTCATTCCGTTCAGCAGATCATTTAATTCTTCTTCACTTTCACTCAGGATAGCAATGGCATCAGCGAATCGTATCATTGATATCGTTTCGCCTTGTATTTTAATTCCACTCCTGAACCTTTCCATTATTGCTTCCTCGATGTACAGATTGAAGAGTAGGGGCGAAAGCCTTGTCTTATACCCTTCTTAACACGAGCACTTCGTTCTTGATCGTCCACTCTTATTATTCCCTCTTGGTTGTTGTACATATTGTATATGACCCGTCTCTCCCTATAGCTTACCCCTACTTTTTTCAGAATCTCGAACAGCTTGCACCATTTTATATTGTCGAATGCTTTTTCCAGGTCGACAAACCCTATGAACGTGTCTTGATTTTTCTTTAGCCCTCCTTCCATTATTAGCCGTAATGTCAGAATTGCCTCTCTCGTGCCTTTACTTATCCTAAATCCAAACTGATCGTCACCTACCGCATTGTAAATTTTCTTTTCCATTCTTCTGTATATTATTCTTGTAAGCATCTTCGATGCGTGAGCTGTTAATCTGATTGTGCGATAATTCTCGCACTTGTCAGCTCTTGCCGTCTTCGGAATTGTGTGGATGATGCTTTTCCGAAAGTCAGATGGTATGTCGCCAGACTCATATATTCTACACACCAACGTGAATAGCCGTTTTGTTGCCACTTCCCCTAACGATTTTAGAAATTCTGATGGAATGTTATCTATCCCTTCAGCCTTATTTGACCGTAAGTCCTCCAAAGCTCTTTTATATTCCGATTCTAATACTGGATCCCCTATATCTTCTAAATCGACTCCTGCTTCTTCTTCTATCACATCAGACAAATCTTCACACTCATAGAGGCTTTCAATGTATTCTCTCCACCTATCTACTCTCTTCTCTGCATTTAACAGCGGAATTCCCGTTGCACTCTTAATGTTATCACCGTTGATTTTAATGTCACCAAAGGTTGTTTTGACATAAAGAGGCCCCCCTGCTGTCCCTGACCTGCAGAAATCAGTCGTACATGGACAAAAAACACAAGAACAGGACGCTTCCTGCGAGCCGTTAAGCGCATTTCTCAGACTGGCCACCTGGAACTATAGTGAAATACCTGACTGTTTGACAAGGGAAGAAGTGAACAGTCAACAATAGTATGCTTTCAAACGATCTGGATATACAGCCAGATATACAGCCACTATCTCAATGTGGTCCATGGCTAAGTAAATTCACTCTCATGTAGGAAAAACGTTGAAATAATACGTCCGTATTAACGAGGTACACACAGATCTTTTACTGGTTGTCTCCATGTGTGACGATCTGCCCGCTCTGCTCCAGACACTTCGAGGCAGTGCTTGCGTTTGCTTGTCTCCACTGCTGCGTACGGTGATAATTTGTAAAAGGTCACGTTTATTTTACTTCTTCAGGTAAACTGCCTGAAGGTTGTCTTGTAGACTTTTCAGATGCTCCACTGTACTGAATAACATCTTTGTGTGTGCGTCTTCTTGCATTCTGATGATGGATGAGATTCTTGTTCTACAAATGGAGGACGAATATACAATGGAGTACTTTTACACAAGTCTCCTGCTACTCGTGGTGTAGCACCCAGAGTGCCTGCCTACAGTGGGGCGTTCTCACCAGCTCAACTGCTCTAACATCAGTTCATTTACTTAAAAAACCTGACTGAATACGTATGAACGCTCATTTGTTTCATGAAGTATTACCGTCATTTATTCTCCAGGTGAGATTCTTATGCTTATTACTACGAATATTGTACCGATAGACCTCACCTCTCGTCGTGTAGAGGGTGTAGTCTCATGGTTTTAAAAACGAATACTGTGGCAGTAAAAAATAGTCGATACACTACTTAAATCAGTCAACTCTAGCTAAAAAAGTGATCCGTTATATTGTCACACAGAGACACAACCAGTATAAAGATCTGTGTGTACATGATTTACACAGGCGTATTATTTCAATGTTTTTCCTACAGGAGACTGAATTTAATTGGCTAAGGACCAATTTCAGATAGTGCCTTCGTTTCCAGAAAATTTAGAAGCATATCATTGCTGACTGTCCAGTTCTTCATTCACGTCGAAACAGTCTCACTGAGAAATACGTTTAATGGCTTGCATGAAGCGACCTATTCTTGAGTCTTTTCTCCATCTGTGACTGATTTCTGCAGACTGTAAATAATATATTACTACTAACTGATGGATCTCTTGTGTACCATCAGTGAAGATTGAAACAGACCTGGAAAAACCAGTATCCCTACGTATGGTTGGAGGAGAGGGAGGGAGGAAGGGAGGTAGGAGGGGTGGTAAACCTGATTGTAAGCTACTTGATCTGTAACCACTCTCTGTTCTGGCGAGATATTTTGCGGTCGGTTTTGTTGTAGTTTTTTCATTACAATGATGATGCAGGTTTGTTTATTTGAATTTGAAGCATCAAGGTGGTGGGGTAATTGTCATTTCGGTTTCCTTACTAAATTTAGGAAATTGTTGCAGCAGGGTAGCACCATCAAAAATAAATGAAAGGAATAAATAAAGAGGGAACCTTGCATTTTTCCTCTCCAGCAGCTCAGCACAGATTGAGTCTTTTTACCACCAACTCTAAGTGGGGGAGGGGGAGAGGAGTGGAGAAGCCTTGTCTGCCACAAACTAATGAAATAAAGAATATGCAAACTGAATTTCTTAAATAAACAATGCGTCCTCTGCACTGTAATTGGTATTAATATACATTTTACGTTGTGAGGGTAGGGTAGTGGAGGAGGGGAAGGGACGATGGGAAGGGGATGAGGGGTGGACTCGGAAGGTGGGGAGTGGTGGAAGGTGGTGGATTGCTGAGACGATTAAAAGTACTCAGAACAGAACTGGGGAGAGGTTGACAAAAGGAAGTGCATCAGTATCAAAGGAGAGAGGAGGGGGATTGAGCCTTTCTCAGAATGATGGATTATCCCCTGGGTCATAAAACAACCTCCAGGGAGTCGCAAGTCATCACCATAACAGTAGATTAAGGGGTGGTGGAAGGGGTAATTTGCCTCTGAATGTATACATTCACAAATTTATGCAACCCACACAAATATTCTGTGCTCACAACTCCCCTCACCCCACTACTAGCAATTTCTATCTCGTCAGACTACAGGTCTCACATCTAGTGTAACTACCTAGTTTTAGTTAAACTTGGAATTATTTGTAAGAAGCCGTGGTGTAAAATTGCGTCAAGCTACCATTCGAGTGGGCAGTAGCATATTGTGGAACCATATGGATTATAGCAACATGTACTCAAAAGGATTCCAAGACATGCTAACCATACTCAGTGGAAAACTGGACCATTCAGCGGTAATAATAGTCGGAGTGGCGAGAACAATATCTTATGTGCAGTGGATTTATTAGTATAAAAATTTGATTTTTATTTTTCACTTGATGTTCGTCAGTGACTTCTTCCTGGCGGCTAGTTGCAGCATCTCAGTCACGTCACCCAGAAAGGGACATCCCCACTTTGAAACTCACATATTGAACCTTGAGCAGCTAAATTCACGTGTTGCTGACGAGGTAACGCTACCGAACTGCGCGTCTTCGATTTGACCGAACAATAGGGAGGCTTGGAGGTGGTCATGTGGGGGAGGGACTGCGGCCAGCCGCTGTGAGCGGACACGCCGTCAGGTCTCATCTGCTGGCAGATTCCAACCCAACCGGACGTTCTCCTCTCGTGCTTTGGTCTCGGTGGCTTCTCTAGGCCTGCCTTTCCTTTTTATGGCATTAACCATTGATGCAGTTAAAAATATGTTTGCTTTTTCACCGCAACGGGTGCCTACTTCTTTCCACTCGTGGCCAATCCTGACGCATTTACACATCATTGTGGGGTGTGTGAGACAGTTGGTTTTGGGTGGCGACGATCAAAGAGTGTATAGTCAAGAGGCTGGACTGAGCCGTAGTTGTGTCCGGCTCTTCGAAAAGCGCGCCAGGCGGAGTGCTTTCGCTTCGCGTCTAGTGTTTGCAGTGACGCTTTCGGTTTGGGGCGCTGTTTGGATCGCTACCGCCCTCTGGCGGGAGGTGGAGCAAGTGTACGGTCGCGTGACGATCGAGGAGTACGTACTGGGCGGTGACCGAGGGAGGTGGTGGCGCGAGCGGGGCCCTGCTGTTGGGGGTCGCCAACTGCTCGCCACGTGCTTTGGACGACCTCTTGGCTGTCAGGGGCTGAGTCTGCCTTACCCGCATGTACGTGGCTTATGAAGCTTAGAAGCCATGGTGCAGGAGGTCAGCGCGTGGGACCGTATGCCTTCTTATCAACCGCTTATCGCAGTGGTTGGCTCTGACAGGCATAAGGAACTGCAACGTTTTCCCGGCGGTATGGTGGAATGTTAGAATCTGAGTACGGAGTTAGTTATTCATATAAATGTAAAAGGAGTTTTTCAAGTTCTAGTGAAAAGTATGAGTTTCTTCACCAGTGGCTTTGTTGGGGTTTTCCCACCACAGTTTTCGTTTACCTGTCGGCGGGAATGTGGTTATTGCTTCTTGGTCGCACCCTTGATTGGGTGATTTAGGGTCGGTGTCGTGTGTCTCTGTGGTTCAGGGTCTGTACAGGTACCGCCCTTACTACATCTTCTGGCTTTGGGTAACTCGGGCAGATGGTGGCTTGTATTGCAAGTTTTGGGGCTGATCTGCCGTGGCCCTGTAGACCACCAATAACTATTCCGACTATTGTGATTTGGGCCCCTTTAGACGTGTCACTCCCTCACCGAGGTAAGGAAAAATGTTTTTGAGAACTGCCTTTACTGTCAAGGTTTGTGTGCTGGCTTATACACATTTATCTTGTAACAACTGAAGGTGTAATATAATTTGTATAATTTACAGAGACAACTACACTCCTGGAAATGGAAAAAAGAACACATTGACACCGGTGTGTCAGACCCACCATACTTGCTCCGGACACTGCGAGAGGGCTGTACAAGCAGTGATCACACGCACGGCACAGCGGATACACCAGGAACCGCGGTGTTGGCCGTCGAATGGCGCTAGCTGGGCAGCATTTGTGCACCGCCGCCGTCAGTGTCAGCCAGTTTGCCGTGGCATACGGACCTCCATCGCAGTCTTTAACAATGGTAGCATGCCGCGACAGCGTGGACGTGAACCGTATGCGCAGTTGACGGACATTGAGCGAGGGCGTTTAGTGGGCATGCGGGAGGCCGGGTGGACGTACCGCCGAATTGCTCAACACGTGGGGCGTGAGGTCTCCACAGTACATCGATGTTGTCGCCAGTGGTCGGCGGAAGGTGCACGTGCCCGTCGACCTGGGACCGGACCGCAGCGACGCAAGGATGCACGCCAAGACCGTAGGATCCTACGCAGTGCCGTAGGGGACCGCACCGCCACTTCCCGGCAAATTAGGGACACTGTTGCTCCTGAGGTATCGGCGAGGACCATTCGCAACCGTCTCCATGAAGCTGGGTTACGGTCCCGCACACCGTTAGGCCGTCTTCCGCTCACGCCCCAACATCGTGCAGCCCGCCTCCAGTGGTGTCGTGACAGGCGTGAATGGAGGGACGAATGGAGACGTGTCGTCTTCAGCGATGAGAGTTGCTTCTGCCTTGGTGCCAATGATGGTCGTATGCGTGTTTGGCGCCGTGCAGGTGAGCCCCACAATCAGGACTGCATACGACCGAGGCACACAGGGCCAACATCCGGCATCATGGTGTGGGGAGCGATCTCCTACACTGGCCGTACACCTCTGGTGATCGTCGAGGGGACACTGAATAGTGCATGGTACATCCAAACCGTCATCGAACCCATCGTTCTACCATTCCTAGACCGGCAAGGGAACTTGCTGTTCCAACAGGACAATGCACGTCCGCATGTATCCCGTGCCACCCAACGTGGTCTAGAAGGTGTAAGTCAACTACCCTGGCCAGCAAGATCTGCGGATCTGTCCCCCATTGAGCATGTTTGGGACCTGATGAAGCTTCGTCTCACGCGGTCTGCACGTCCAGCACGAACGCTGGTCCAACTGAGGCGCCAGGTGGAAATGGCATGGCAAGCCGTTCCACAGGACTACATCCAGCATCTCTACGATCGTCTCCATGGGAGAATAGCAGCCTGCATTGCTGCGAAAGGTGGATATACACTGTACTAGTGCCGACATTGTGCATGCTCTGTTGCCTGTGTCTATGTGCCTGTGGTCCTGTCAGTGTGATCATGTGATGTATCTGACCCTAGGAATGTGTCAATAAAGTTTCCCCTTCCTGGGACAATGAATTCACGGTGTTCTTATTTCAATTTCCAGGAGTGTAGATCTGTAGGACCAAAGTAATAAACTGATGATGTGGGCATTAAAGGTCAGTGTGTCTGAGTAAAAAGTTGGCCACAAGCCATGGAAAAAGCACGTAAATGCAGAAGTGCTGAGGAGGAAAGTAACTGTGGTACATCCATTGCAGCACCTCTCTTGGCATCGTGGCCGTATCAGTTGAACCCTAGACTATTGGATAATGGTGTCCTGGTGAGATAAGTCCCGATCTGAGTTGGTAAGAGATGATGGCAGGGTTCGAGTTTGACCCCACAAAGCCATGGACTCAAGTTATCATCAAGGCTGGTGGTGGCTCCATAATGGTGTGGGCTCTGTTTACATGGATGGGGTGGGACCTTTGATCCAATTGAACCCAACATTGCCTGGAAATAGTTATGTTCAGATGCTTGGGTATCTTTTGCATTCATGAACTTCCTGTTTGAAAACAGCGGTGGGATTTTTATGGATGGTTCATCATGTCGTTGGCCCACAATTGTTAGCGATTGGTCTGAAATGTATTTTGGACAGTTATAGCAAATGATTTGGCTACCCAGATCACTCGCCTGACATGAATCCCATCCAACATTTATGGGACATAATCGAGTCGTCAGTTTGGGCAGAAAACATGCACCTGCCATACTTTCGCAATTTTGGACCTCTATAGAGGCAGCATGATTCAGTATTTCGCAGGGAACTTCGAACAAGTTGTTTTGAGTCCATGCCACATCGAATTGTTGCCCTACGCCGGGCAAAAGGAGGTCCGACACGACGTTAGGAGGTGTCCCATGACGTTTGTCATCTCATTGTGTGTTTGGAATTATATGTAGTGAATGTATAAATGCTGCCGCTCAGAGATAGAAGGCTTCTGAGGGAAAGGTTCCTTGTCCTCAGGTTTTACGAATCAGTGTAGGCACCTGTGGCATACGAGCGTGCATTGTTCAAGTGTTACATGGAGCACAAGTATCCAGTGAGGCTGGAAACAGTAGGAAGTTAAGGGGATGGGGTGTTAGCAATAATGGAAGAGAGAATTGGCGTGTGGGAATGAGTAAGAGTTGCAGCAGTGCCAGAGCGGGAGGGTAACTTATGCCCTTCTCAGAAGTTCAGACACGAGGAAGTACTTGTGCCATGCAGTTACTTACTAGTAAGGCATCAGATGTCCATACTGAAAGGAGGTGACGGAAGCAAAACTATACTTCCCACGAGGAGGCTTGCATTGGTTGCATTCAGTGTATGGCAACAACGTAGTCTTTGCGAGCAGTTATGAGCTAGGGAAACTCAGAGGAGCCAAGCCAGACGATTACATTTAGGAGACAGCGGGTTGTTGATAAACGGAACTACTCTTTTAAATATAGAAAAACTGAAGCTGTTTTAGCCTGACGAGCACTTAAATATGTAGCCTAAGCAAAATCTTACCTTTTAGAAGAATATCTGGGATGCAAGTTAAGACTGCTTGCTAAACCCGCAGGACGGGACAAGTAGTTTAAATTGTGGAAAGGGGGCAAAATAAGCGGATGTCAGTTACACTCGAACATACAACATTATTTATTTGACCAAACATAAGAAAAGCCAAGAAAATTTTTAATTTTAATTTTTAGAAATTAATAACTGACTGTATACGCCATACAATCTCACGCCTTAAAGGCTAGAAGCCGTACAAATACAAACAAGAAGAAATAAGAAAAGGCAGTACACCCAACAGCGCTCAGGAGTTTCCGAGGGTCGGCCTGAAATTCAAACACTAACGCTCGCTTAGGTGAGACAGGTAGTCGGCCTAACCATTCTCGATCCAAGGACAACCCAGCCGATAGACAGTCAACGGACCCAACGAAAAGATAACTTCCACTCTACCCGACCAGCACACAACAGGGAGTTCAATGGAACAACTTATAAAGTATTGGCGCCCACAACCAATTATACATTGACTGTCAAACTACACAACTTGCCGGACAGCCACAACACGACGCGGAAAATACACAGTCTGAATTTACATCAACGGCCAGAGCAGGTAACAGGAATCATTAACGGCCACAAGGCAGAAGATTACACTGGTGCACTTCAATTCAAAATAACCAAGTACAGTTAAACTCCACCGAAGGGCGGCCAAGATTTGCCAACTATAAAACACACGTTGTAGCTCGTGGGAACGTCCCAACAGGCGACAACGAAATCGAAACGACATAATATGAACAGTCTTCACTTGCTGATAGATTAAGTCAAAACTCAATTTTCGTGTCCGAGCTGTGCGCCATGGACCTCGTAGCAATCGGAACAGCACATCACACTCCAACCGCGCGTAGACGCCGCCAGTGGCTCTGGCCAAACAACGCGCCGCGGACATTTCCTCGCTGCTCCACGCCAACCGACCAACTCGTCGCACACAGCACAGCCGGAAACTATAGGCGCCAGGCCAAAGATAGTACAAGGTGCGAATATCGATACACACCGCTGCTGCTGCTCTCGAAGACAGAGAATAACAGCATAATCGCGATAACCGTGGGAGACTAAACTCAGAATAGCAATCAAGGTATAATCCAACTCATAACATGAGCCAGCCACGGCTCACAAGTTTAGTTCATGTACAAAGTCAGGAGGGCGGATTTTGTTTATCTGAGACTAAGGGCCATAGAGAAATTTGATGTATGAGAGATTCGAGTTTGATGACCGGGACCTGAAGAGCATAAGATGTAGAGTGCATATGTAGAGTTAACAAGATAGCAGTTATCCATAAAATTTTAATTTAGTGGATTTATAGTGTTTCAATTTGACAGATTGGCACAGAAGTCGAAGTGATCATGGTGAAGAACTAGTGCTAAGCAAACCGAAGGCACCAGATCTTCCATGATGATGGGGTCACAACCTAATTTTAGTCGAACTTCGAATAATTTGTAAGGAGCTACTATGGAGGACTCCGTCATTATACCATTCCGCATAGCACAAGGACTGTGAGATGGGCGCGTCGCAATCAGCGGAAAACAGCACCGTGTAGCGGAAAGAGCCGGAGCGGGCAGCAAAATGTCACCCCACCAGGTCCAGGCTCTTCTTATGAGCTGTGTGACTGAGTGGGAGTTGTTGTTTAACAAGTGAGCACTAGGGCGAGACATAAAGTACCGGATTTTGAGGCAGAGGCTTTCAAGTTCAGCTGCACCACCGCAACGCCGGGGCCAGGCCACACGACGAGACGACAGAGGGATAGAGAAATAATTAAAATCGCTCAAAAGAGGAAAGGCCGCTGGGCCTGATGGGATACCAGTTAGATTTTACACAGATTTGCGCGAAGGACCTTGCCCCACTTCTTGCAGCGGTGTACCGTAGGTCTCGATCAGTTGTAGAATTTTGGAACACGTATTATGTTCGAGTATAATGTCTTTTCTCGAGCCTAGAAATCTACTCTGTAGGAATCAGCATGGGTTTCGAAAAAGACGGTCGCGTGAAACCCAGCTCGCGCTATTCGTCCGCGAGACTCAGAGGGCCATAGACACGGGTTCACAGGTAGATGCCGTGTTTCTTGACTTCCGCAAGGCGTTCGATACAGTTCACCACAGTCGTTTAATGAACAAAGTAAGAGCACATGGACTATCAGACCAGTTGTGTGATTGGATTGAAGAGTTCCTAGATAACAGAACGCAGCATGTCATTCTCAATGGAGAGAAGTCTTCCGAAGTAAGAGTGATTTCAGGTGTGCCGCAGGTGAGTGTCGTAGGACCGTTGCTATTCACAATATACATAAATGACCTTGTGGATGATATCGGATGTTCACTGAGGCTTTTGCGGATGATGCTGTGGTATATCGAGAGGTTTTAATAATGGAAAATTGTACTGAAATGCTGGAGGATGTGCAGCGAATTGACGCATGGTGCAGGGAATGGCAATTGAATCTCAATATAGACAAGTGTAATGTGCTGCGAATACATAGAAAGAAAGAACCCTTATCATTTACCTACAACATAGCAGGTCAGCAACTGGAAGCAGTTAATTCATGAATTATCTGGGAGTACGAATTGGGAGTGATTTAAAATTGAATGATCGTATAAAGTTGATCGTCGGTAAAGCAGATGCCAGACTGAGATTCATTGGAAGAAACCTAAAGAAATGCAATCCGAAAACAAAGGAAATAGGTTACAGTACGCTTGTTCGCCCACTGCTTGAATACTGCTAAGAAGTGTGGGATCCGTACCAGATAGGGTTGACAGAAGAGATAGAAAAGATCCAACGGAGGGCAGCGCGCTTAGTTACAGGACCATTTAGTAATCGCGAAAGTGTTACGGATAGATAAACTTCGGTGGAAGACTGTGCAGGAGAGACGCTCCGTAGCTCGGTACGGGCTTTTGGTGAAGTTTTGAGAACATACCTTCACCGAGGAGTCAAGCAGTATATTGCTCCCTCGCACGTATATCTCGCCAAGAGACCATGAGGATAAAATCAGAGAGATTTTAGCCCACACAGAGGCGTATCGACAATCCTTCTTTCCACGAACAATACGAGACTGTAATGGAAGGGAGAACCGATAGAGGTACTCAGGGTACCCTCCGCCACACACCGTCAGGTGACTTGCGGAGTATGTGTGTCGATGGATGTAGATGTAGAGACGACTGGGCAGTACGAGAGGCAGCTGTGTGGGACCAGCCGCCTCCTGCGCTGAGCCTGCTTGAGAGACTTTGCGTCACAGCGCAACTGACCTGCCGTTCGCGTCCCCCACTACCCGACTCCTGCCAGGGAACAGTGGGTCATTTCTCGTGCACGGCAGCCTTACTGTGCTTCCGCATTGGGCGTCGTAGGGCCTCAGACGCCTTTGTGCCCCCCCACTATGCCCGATGATGCTGATGATCATGATGTCAGGCCGGCCGCTGTGGCCGAGCAGTTCTAGGCGCTTCAGTCCGGAACCGCGCTGCTGCTGCGGTCGCATGTTCGAATCCTGCCTCGGACATTGATGTGTGTGATGTCCTTAGAATACTTAGATTTAAATAGTTCTAAGTCTTCGGGACTGATGACCTAAGATGTTAAGTCCATAGTGCTTAGAGCCATTTGAACAATTTTTGATGATGTTAGGTTTGTGGGGCGCTCAACTGCGCGGCCATCAGCGCCCGCAGAGTCCCAACTTTAACGCAGCCCAATCTAGCCACTGTCACTAGTGAGCTCTTCCCGACATTATAACCACAGGGTGCTGGTGCGTATCCTTCCCGACGGGGCGATAGCCATCGCCTGCGAGTGTTCCTTAGCCTGCGTTACTGGTGAGGGGCGTATTGCCCCACACTGACAGCGCCACAACGTGTGTCGCAAGCTAATAAAGTGTTGTCTCTGAGTTATCACTTAATCTATCCCCATCGGCCCGCTACCGCACCTAGCGTGTGCTGATGTCATGCATCACACGTAGTACCCTGTTAGTTGTCGTAATAGGAAAAAGGCCAGCCGTAGAATCAGCATCCCACTGTACCTCCGAATAAGTGATGATTTCGGATACGTAAATGCCCAGTTGACCTAATTGTTACCATCGCTTAAGTCCTCCCCCCCCCCCCCCCTTTATTTAAACACATCTTTCAAACATTAGGCTCTAACAACTAAGATATACAAAGCTCTTCTTCTTGGCGCCGAATGATGGAAACCAAAACTGAACGTTTTGATGGAGACTGTTCAGACTTGCTGTGGCCTACTTCATGAATTGTTCATTAAAAAAGTTTGTCAACAGACCTGAAACCACTAGGTAAATAATATTATAAGTTAATTTTTTATATATATGCAAGAACATGACTGCAGTCCTGGTGTACAATATACGTGCCGGAGTACCGTAGCATGCTGCCAGAGGTACCACAACAAAATGGCACAGCCTATGACAGAGCATAACGTGGTGATGTGACACATTTTCTGCGTAAGGGTAACAACGCTGCAACTATCTTTGCTTAGTTGGCGGAAGTGCGTGGCTACAATCGTCGGGAAAACTATGTGCCATTCAAGGGTTTGCAGGTAGAGAAGGAGTAAAACCTCTAACAAATTTCATGACCGCAGTTCGATGTTTTCGAGGTGATAATCAAGTCGTTAGGAGCGGCCATGGCATGCTCAGAAACCACAAGTTGTAACCTTTGTTGTCTACCGTTCTAAACTACTATAACTGTCACATAGTGCCACTTGTAGATTGAAAAATCTGTCGGCTTCCACCGGCAACAAAAATTTAATTCTGAGTATTTCATACAATTATTGACGGAATATAAAAAAGAAAGTGTTGCCACAATCTAGCTATTAAGAGGTATAACCTTATGTTAAAAGTGTAATTCAATAGCTATAATATTACAGTTAAAAAATTTGTGCTTGTTTTGAGGCAGTGTAACTGATGAAGCGCAAATACCCGGAACTATATTCATGCAGTATTTGAGAGTCCGTCTCCGGCAACTGAGTGGTGCCGGCACGGTAGCTCAGCGATTTGGGTCAGAGGGCTGCTCGCCCTCTGTAATAATAAACTGAGTAAAGGATCAACGATCAACTTGAACGGATGTCTGGTGACCAAACGCAACGAACAATACCGAACAAAATGAAAAAAAGTGGTCACCGTGACAGAGTGTCCATCCTAAGAGCGCGGGTTCGATTCCCGGCTGTGTCGGAGATTTTCTCCGCTCAGGGACTGGGTGTTGTGTTGTCCTAATCATCATCATTTCATCCCCTTCGACGCGCAAGTAGCCGAAGTGGCGTCAAATCGAAAGACATGCATCCGGCGAACGGTCTACCCGACTGGCGGTCCTAGTCAATCGACATTTACATGTTTTAGTATTTGACAACGAAAGACTTACAAGCTTCCAGTAAACTTTATATATTATTACAAAACATTTTCTGAAGTTGTTTACGCTTACAGCCCCACATAGAAGCTGTTTTATTCACATGAGTCGCACTCTTTAAGGATTCGAGTATATCGGGGTGGAGGAGGATACTGGTTCGTTATATTGGCCACGTAAAAATTCGATCCGCCTGCACAGATCGATGACCAACATGTATGACCGTCACGTGGAGGACCCGCCCGTTTTCGATTCTGCCAGGGACTAGAGGTGGGTAGTTCGCGAACGAACGGGTGCAAAGGAACGGTTCGCCAAGATGAACGAAAGGACCGAGGAACGAATTCCAAGGAACGATCGGTTCATAGTTCACTTCGGTCTCGGCGGACTAGTTATAGTTCCCAGGAACGAGGAACGATGGGTTCATAGTTCACCTCGGTCGCGGCGGTCACTTCGGCAGTTCTCGTTCCAGCCTCGGTCGCGTGCTCGTCTCAGTCTCGGTCTCCCTCGGCCGCACTCGTCGTTCTTCGCATGGCCACCTGTCTCAGTTCCACTGCCGACTGCTGCTAGTTAGTTCAGTATCCAGTTGTTCGTTTCGTTCACTGCGCTTGCCTATTTTACATGTGTTCCAAACTGTTCTTGCACTTTCACTTCATTATATTGATGAACAGCAGAAGACATACTTATAACAAGGCAAGTTTTTTTTTGTTATTCATGTAATTTTTGGTTTCATCGACTTGATTTAGCAGCTAACTTCCAGTAATTTCCTTAATTTTTACTGTAAGAAAATTCATATAAAACGATTTTCATGTATCTTTCATGTACAAAACATTACATTTTGGAAGGCTCTAATTTTTTTAAGTTTGGTTGTGTCCAATTTGCACTACCTGTTAGTTTGGTTTCTTTGAAAAAAAAAAAGGTCTTGGTCATTTTGGCTCAGTAGGAAAAGCGGTACCTCTCCATTTGAAAAGACATAGATTTACATAAAATCGTATTTACTTATTATCTCAAAAACATTTGTTCAGAAGGATCTTTCAAACCAAAAACTTTATTACTCCGAACTTAATTATTATTATTATTATTGCTGCATTAACTTTAGTAATGCAGTATAAAAAGCTAATATTTTCTAAGCGTGTGATGCAAGTATGAGAAAACCACATTTTATTTTACGCTTCTAAAAAAAATGGTTAAAATGGCTTTTAGCACTATGGGACTTAACTTCTAAGGTCATCAGTCCCCTAGAACTTAGAACTACTTAAACCTACCTAACGTAAGGACAGTACACACGTCCATGCCCGAGGTGCAGGATTCGAACCTGTGATCGTAGCGGTCGCGCGGTTCCAGACTGTAGCACCTAGAACCGCTCGGCCAGTCTAGCCGGCTTTTATGCTTCTATAAAATCTCTACTTCGCCTACGAACTCAGAGACAACGTGAAGTATATATAAGGTGTAAACATTTATTGTTTACGACGTAGCTTAGCTTTGTAGTGCAAGTCGAAACGAAGAATTTTATACAAGACACTTGTGGTCTATTAATTTGGGAAACAGCCACCAACAGGTTTACAAGACTACACAAGCTATAGCCCATGCTCGTCGCGTGAGATTTTCATGTTATCTTCTCCAGCTCTCTTCACATTGTCATCGATTGTTTCACAATTGTTGCTTGCATTAGCCTGTTATTTCTTCACTGCCTAATTATTACATGTTTGTCTGTTTGTTGTATCTGCTGGTAACGGGCAATACATCGTCCGTAATTGGAGAGCAGTCTGTACTCGGGGCCGGTTTTCCGTGCGCCACCCTATATTACTTCCCTGCGATCAGCCACACAAGGCTACGGTTGGCTAAACAAGATGTTCTGCAGAATCACAGAGATTACTTCTAAAAGTGTGTAATGAATAAAAACTCTATACTCCAGGGGGAAGCAAGTGCCCCCTCTTGGTGCCATCCATCCTTCAGTAACCTACAGTACTAGTTTTCAGTTTTTCATAAGAGCCATATACCAAGCACAAATGAACAACGGTGAACGAATAAAATTGAACGGTTCCCAAAAAAGAACGATCAGCAGTGAACTATTTCCGAAGGATGAACGAGTTTGCCCATCTCTACCAGGGCTGTGTACTTGTGAGAGGGCTGGAGCGGGGCTCGCTCAGCCTCGTGACGGAGACTCAGCGACCGCCTGCTGTCTGAGGAGCGGCGCCTGCGATGCCCGGGGAGCTGACGGCGGACAGCGGGTTGGCCCGCCCACACCAAGACCCTCCATACTGCAGCCGAATGTCGTAATTAGCAAAGGACGACATGGTGACCGGTTGTTACTATGCAACCCGACAGCACTAGGCTGCCGACAGATCACACAGAGCACTATATACCGTGCTCAGAAGTAAGAACCTAAGTAGGAAACTAAAGCTGACAATCTGCAAAACAGTGATCAAACCTGATCCTGTTATGGCAGCGAGGCATGGGTACTGACGGAGGCTTTGGAAAAGAAACTAAATACATGGGAAAGGAAAATGCCGAGGAAGATTTTTGGTCCTATAAAGAAAGTCGAACATGGAGAATTAGGACTAATGAAGAAATAGGGACTCTGTACAAAGAACCTGATTTGGTAACCTGAATCAAAATAGGAAGGCTAAGATGGTTAGGACGTGTCCAGCGTATGACAGAAGAAAGGCTCCCGAACAAGATGATGCTGGTAATCTTGGTGGTAGAAGAAGGAGAGGACGACCCCTTGTGAGATGGCTGGAAGATGTGGAAGCTGATCTGAGAGCAGTGGGGGTGAGGAGGTAGCGCAGGCGTTCTGCAGACCGAGACGAGATTAAGTCTGTGATTGACGACCGTAGTGTCATGGAGTCAGTCAGGACTAGCAGACGAATCTTCAAACAATGTAACAACTAAAATTAATTTCAGGGTTACCTCTGACGGAAAATCTCCAAATAGAGAGTTGATTGTTTCCTTCCTGATAGCTTCGTGGAAAAAAAGGTCACACTACATATGATCAGAATGTACTTTCAGCGTATTGACAGCGTTCTTGTAGATTACTGACAAAGCCGGATGCTGGATCGATATAAGGACAGCATTAAGATACTGAAATCGTAGTTAGTATTGAGATTCAGCAGTACGTACTCGCTGCTGAGACGCACGCCAAACGGAAATGATACGAGTGCTGCGATAACGGCGCCCTGCAGTTTACAATACACCGCGTGAAAGAGTGAAAACTGTGCGATCGGCCTTACAAAGCGGTGGCTGAATTCTGTACCAAACACTTACATTAACAAAAACAGAAAGAGTTCAGTTAGTCTTTGCTGGAGCACTACTGTTTCGAAAACGTACAAAAATGAAATTTATTAAGATTACTATTGCTGCAGCAGAGACTTTTATGTTGGTAAGACGTGAAAATTCAAATCTGTAGCTCCAACTATGAAAAAAAGGTGAGTTGTGCTGCATGCAGTATGGCATGAGCGCCCTGGTCTGAACAGCAAGTGTCTTCACGTAAGCAGTTCTAAACGATAGGGAAATGCTACGTGTAGTGCGCTGTTGACGTCGTCATCAAGAGATGCTGGTCTTTTTGTAGATGTGAAACTATACTTCCGCTACCAGAAATAGCCAGAAACTCTGTTCCTACCGTAGCTGTTATCTGCCAGTATAATCAAAGGGAACTGTCCCCAAACCCGCTGTGATCACTACACAGCACGGCGACAACAGCCGTGTGCTGCTCATAAGTAGCAATATTTGTCCAAGTTCATTCGATGGTGTAGAACAATGAAAGTCCTTGCTGTAGGGTTGACAGAGTATCCAACACATCTTAAACACACAGGCAGTGGTAAGAACACCCATGTTTCTAGGGCTATAGGTTCTTCGGTTTCAGACGGCGAGTGTAAAACTCGCAGAACATGTTAGTGACTATCAGTTCTCCAAAGCAGCACATTCCAGTTACGACCCACTGGAAAACAGGCATCTCAGAACACCTGCAGTGTTTGTGCCGGTCAGGAGCGTGAGATAGGCTGCGCGCCAAGCGACTTGGACGCCTAATAAGGGTGGTGGCCGACAGCGAGAAAATTTATTTAGACCAACAACTGTTAATCGCCACCAGATCAGTTTCAGAAATATGGATGGGGGGTACGATGATATGTCATACCATGCGAGGTACGATAACATGCGAGGTACAATAACTTATCATACGCGAAGTTCCGTACCATCAAGTTAAAGGAAATAAAATAAAAGATACATTCCTTATGGATAGTGGTCTTATTTTTACACGGTGATTCACCGTCGCGTTTAAGAAATTTACTCAGTATGAGCGAAGGCTAAACTTGTAAATAATGTCCTCCTTTCCCTGTTGTCTTCTCTCGTTTCGCTGCAGGGTTGGTGTCATCATACATCGGTTTTGCCACTTCGGTGGCATAAGATGGCCCCATTCCCTTCCTGACATCACTGTTCCGTCCGGGCAGGAATCTGTTTACCCCATATCTTTACGTCTAGTATAGACCTCACATTCAAGTGTGATCACGTTTTCGTAGTGAGTATGTGAGCCGGAACAGCGTACCAGACCGTTACTCACCTGACTCGATGCCGAAAACCGTCTGTAAACGACATCCAGGCTGGGCGGCTATCCAACCCGCGCTGACAGTGCGCGAGGTGGACCTTGGATACTGGAATCGCTCGCCACCCTGTGTCCTGGAAGCAGGCGCTCTAGCGCTCTCGGCTATCCTGGCTGGTACGCTTATCATTAACGTAGGTATCGAACTTAATCTGTTCAAGAAGAGTCTTCCTGTATTTGAAAGTACTAGTGCTAAAGGGAATAACAAATTTCGAATAGCGACTTAGAATTAAAAGCAGGAACGTACTTTGTGATTTACCAAGAAACACTAGAGTTTCGAAATAGGGTTTCAGGAAGTGGGTAACATAGAAAATGAAATTATAATTATAATTCGCGTTACAAATATTTTATTTTCGGATATGCAATAACAAATATTTTTTCAAGACTATGCTGGACTTTCGGTATGATCTGGAAGGCTACAGGCGACCATGAGTTTATGCCCTGACAGCAGTCACTTTAACTAGTAAGCCTTCCACTTGTTCCACGCACCTGCTAAATTGATTTTGCCCTTTGACTGTCGATGTTGTTGTTAAGCTGCATTAGAGATTATCATACTTATCAAGATCTAAATGAACTTGAATGCTCAAATAATTTCATGAAATGGTGATCCTGTCATTATTGTACTCACCTGATGATAGTGATTAAAATATCAACAGAGCACGGATCTTTTATAAAAATTACGGCACAGGTTTATTGATCATAAAGTAGGACAAACAATACAAGTTAAGTTTGATGTCAAATGAATCATGAACTGTTGCCAACACATAGACGCAACAAATAGTTAACACTCTGCAGGGTGGCAAGTGTTTGGCAAAGACTAAGGTTTGTCCTATTAAAATAGTCACTCTTTCTCCAAACATGGACAATGCTGTCTGAAACTATCTAACGCCGAATGGACTCTGATGGTTTTATTCTAGACAGAAGTTATACTACGTTGGTGCAGCTGAGAACAAGTGGTGGCACTGTGGTTCTGTTTGCCCTGACAAGCCAGAGCAGCAACACTGTAGCCCTTTGTCGACGTGTAGCGCTGTCTCAGGCGACGCTCCTGGTCCAAGCTGAGTTGTCTGAGATGACTGAGGTCTAAACTATTGGTACACCTAAGTCCTTACCACAGGCTCCCCAGCCAGTACCTACGCTAGTGTGCAAGTGTCCCATGTGCAACCCAGTTATAACAAGGGTCAAGTCCAGATTCTTCTCCAGACCGGAGTCTGAATCAGAACACCAAGTTTCTCCTCTCCTCACTTTCATCCAAACCTTGGTAAACTCCCCAAAATCACTCAAACAACTGCACCAGCAGTGTCTTGTGCCAGTCGCAAGACTCCACGAGCTTCATGTATCCTCTCTAACTCGTCTGTTCTACCCACCAAACAGTTGTAATCAAATTTAACAATATTCTTCTCTTTTATGGAGAAGCAACCATTGCCTGTCTCACACGCACAAAGGAGACGTGCTCCCGACTGTTTTTCCCATGGTCACTTTAGGCAGCATGTTGTGCGTTTCCGTTCAGAACAAAGGTGTACAAAATACTTATCAAGGACATCATTATCTGGACGGCTCATAAATTCCAGTGTATCGGACCAGGAGCCTCGGATAAACCAAGAGAGGTGATTTTGTGTCTCGCATAGACCTTTTCAGTGCCACCATAAATGTAGCGTTCCATTCTAAAATTGTTTGAAAGGCCAGAGGCTTCCCAAAAACAGAGAGGTTCCCTTGTTACCATCCTGTCCATGGTCAACGTGGAAGTTTTGTGGCTCCTTTCCCTGTGCACGAAGTGCGTTTATGAAACTCAAAACAACTTGGCTGAGCGAGTTAAACTTGTCTAGCACCCCCGTCCATTCTGAAGCTAGAGGCTTCAGGTAGATCCAGGTAGGCAGTTTTTCCGCCTCTTCGGTCATACCGGTGCGAGAAATTCTTGAAACCCGCATTCTGTCCCCAGTAAGTGGATCGAGATGTTCCTTTCCCTAATAACTGCACGTGGCTTCCGAGTCCCAAACGTCCACTGCAAGATGTTCTGTTACCCATTTCGTGGACGCACTTCTTGTAGCAACTCACGGAAGATAATTTTTTTGCTTTCTTGTTAGAATCGTGATCAACTGACTATATGTATTTTTTGATAATTTTATTCTGTGATTTACGACCCAAAAATTATGGCGGTACGTATATCACAGCGACACCTCTGTGACGTATTAAAACTCTGGTGGTAAACAGATTTCCCACTTCCCATTTGTGAGCTGTTACGCGTTTCCATCACACGTACAAAAAATAATGAACAGTGTTTTCTGTTTTCATCTTATGTTTTCCTTGATTCCATTTAAAAAATACTTGTTGCAAATATTAAAGTTTACTTACCACAATGTGAAACAATCCTTGAAACTTTATCACACAATAGAGATACGGACTGTACAGGTTACAGTAATGTGTATTTGCAGAAGCAAAACAATGTGTTCCGACAACAGTAGTGATCCCACGACAGACGAAACTGATTGTTGTAGTGTTGTAGGATTTTTCCCATACACGTGTCTGTGGGACATTCACACGCTGAAACATTCTTCGCATGCTCGTACTGGGACTTCGCTCAACACTTGCGATAATTTCTTCCCGTTCTTGTAAAGTTTGTTGATGTGCACGCTCGACGAAAAATGTCTACTTGGAAGAGAGCCTGTTACACGCATTGTGCGATCAGTAGTCGTCGAGTCGGAAAGCGCCTGTGGTATTCTTCTGTTGCAGCGGTAGCACTACAGTCGCAGAAGCCATAAACATACACCGTGTCTGCGTATTCCCCACTGCCGTAGACGTGAGGCATTGTTAGCAGCGCTTATACGAACACAGTTAACACCATACACTACACAGCTAACCGATTCATCGCCGGTACACTACAAAATGCGGCTTATACAGAGCAACTGCGCAAAAACCGATGATAGTACTACGTACGTCACATGACCATAATAAATGGTAAGTTGCATAGCGTAAACATGGTAAGTACCCGAGCTTTGTTTGCAAGAAAATCATGTTATGGTCCAGCTGTATTGCGTATATGTTCACATTGTGTACATCAGTTTTGCAGAATTAAAGTTCCTTTCAATACCCATAACTCCCTAACGAAGCATTCGGACCTACGTTCATATAACATTTTTTGTTCAGAATTACTTATACTATCACCTTGTAAAATATTGACCTTTCCTCCCCAAAAACCACGCAAACACACACACACACACACACACACACACACACACACACACACATATATATATATATATATATATATATATATATATATATATATATATTGTGTGTGTATTGGTGACTCGTCTAGCTTGAAGGGGGAAACCAGATGGCGCTATGGTTGGCTCTCTAGATGGCGCTGCCATAGGTCAAAAGGATATCAACTGCGTTTTTATTAAATAAGGACCTCTATTTTCATTACATATTCGTGTAGTACGTAAATAAATATGAAAGTTTTAGTTGGACCACTTTTTTCGCTTTGTGATAGATGGTGCTGTAATAGTCACAAACTTATAAGTACGTGGTATCACGTAACATTCCGCCAGTGCGGCCGGTATTTGCTTCGTGATACATAACCCGTGTTACAATGGACCGTTTACCAATTGCGGATAAGGTCGATATCGTGTTGATGTATGGCTATAGTGATCAAAATGCCCAACGGGAGTGTGCTAAGTATGGTGCTCGGTATCCTGGACGACATCATCCAAGTGTCCGGACCGGTCGCCGGATAGTTAGAGGGTGTTTCAAAAATTACCAGTATATTTGAAACGGCAATAAAAACTAACCGAGCAGCGATAGAAATACACCGTTTGTTGCAATGTGCTTGGGACAACAGTACATTTTCAGGCGGACAAACTTTCGAAAATACAGTAGTTACAATTTTCAACAACAGATGGCGCTGCAAGTGATGTGAAAGATATAGAAGACAACGCAGTCTGTGGGTGCGCCATTCTGTACGTCGTCTTTCTGCTGTAAGCGTGTGCTGTTCACAACGTGCAAGTGTGCTGTGGACAACATGGTTTATTCCTTAGAACAGAGGATTTTTCTGGTGTTGGAATTCCACCGCCTACAATACAGTGTTGTTGCAACAAGACGAAGTTTGCAACGGAGGTTTAATGTAACCAAAGGACCGAAATGCGATACAATAAACGATCTATTTGAAAAATTTCAACGGACTGGGAACGTGACGGATGAACGTGCTGGAAAGGTAGGGCGACCGCGTACGGCAACCACAGAGGGCAACGCGCAGCTAGTGCAGCAGGTAATCCAACAGCGGCCTCGGGTTTCCGTTCGCCATGTTGCAGCTGCGGTACAAATGACGCCAACGTCCACGTATCGTCTCATGCGCCAGAGTTTACACCTCTATCCGTACAAAATTCAAACGCGGCAACCCCTCAGCGCCGCTACCATTGCTGCACGAGAGACATTCGCTAACGATATAGTGCACAGGATTGATGACGGCGATATGCATGTGGGCAGCATTTGGTTTATTGACGAAGCTTATTTTTACCTGGACGGCTTCGTCAATAAACAGAACTGGCGCATATGGGAACCGAAAAGCCCCATGTTGCAGTCCCATCGTCCCTGCATCCTCAAAAATTACTGGTCTGGGCCGCCATTTCTTCCAAAGGAATCATTGGCCCATTTTTCAGATCCTAAACGATTACTGCATCACGCTATCTGGACATTCTTCGTGAATTTGTGGCGGTACAAACTGCCTTAGACGACACAGCGAACACCTCGTGGTTTATGCAAGATGGTGGCAGGCCACATCGTACTGCCGACGTCTTTAATTTCCTGAATGAATATTTCGATGATCGTGTGATTGCTTTGGGCTATCCGAAACATACAGGAGGCGGCGTGGATTGGCCTCCCTATTGTAACTACTGTAATTTCGAAAGTTTGTCTGCCTGAAAATGTACTGTTGTCCCAAGCATATTGCAACAAACGATGTATTTCTATCGCTGCTCGTTTAGTTTGTATTGCCGTTTCAAATATACCGGTCATTTTTGAAACACCCTGTACGTTATTTAAGGGAACAGGAAGTGTTCAGCCACATGTGAAACGTCAACCACGACCTGCAACAAATGATGATACCCAAGTATGTGTTTTAGCTGCTGTCGCGGCTAATCCGCACATCAGTAGCAGACAAATAGCGCGAGAATCGGGAATCTCTCAAAAAAATCGGTGTTGAGAGTGCTACATCAACGTCGATTGCACCCGTACCATATTTCTATGCAGCAGGAATTGCATGGCGACGACTTTGAACGTCTTGTACTGTTCTGCCGCTGGGTACAAGAGAAATTACGGGACGATGACAGATTTGTTGCTCGCGTTCTATTTAGCGACAAAATGTCATTCACCAACAGCGGTAACGTAAACCGACATAATATGCACTACTGGGCAAATCCACGATGGCTGCGACAAGTGGAACGTCAGCGACCTTGGCGGGTTAATGTATGGTGTGGCATTATGGGAAGAAGGATAATTGGCACCCATATTATTCATGGCAATCTAAATGGTGCAATGTATGCTGATTTCCTACGTAATATTCTACCAATGTTACTACAAGATGTTTCACTGCATGAGAGAATGGCGATGTACTTCCAACATGATGGATGTCCGGCACATACTCGCGTGCGGTTGAAGCGGTATCAAATAGCATACTTCATGACAGGTGGATTGGTCGTCGAAGCACTATACCATGACCCGCACGTTCACCGGATCTCACGTCCCCGGATTTCTTTCTGTGCGGAAATTTGAAGGATATTTGCTATTTGATCCACCGACAACGCTTGACAACATGCGTCAGGGCATTGTCAATGCATTTGCGAACATTACGGAAGGCGAACTACTCGCTGTTGAGAGGAATGTCGTTACACGTATTGCCAAATGCAATGAGATTGACGGACATCATTTTGAGCATTTATTGCATTAATGTGATATTTACAGCTAATCACGCTATAACAGCATGCGTTCTCAGAAATGATGAGTTCACAAAGGTACATGTACGCATTGGAACATCCGAAATAAAATGTTCAGACGCAGGCCAAACTACGTTCTGTATTTTAATTTAAAAAACCTACCTGTTACCAACTGTTCGTCTAAAATTGTGAGCCATATGTTTGTGACCTTTACAGCGCCATCTATCACAAAACGAAAAAAGTGGTCCCACTAAAACATTCATATTTCTTTATTTACTACACAAATATGTAATAAAAATGGGGGTTCCCATATAAAAAATTGCATTCGTTTGACGTATAGCAGCGCCATCTAGCGGGCCAACCAAAGCGCCATCTGGTTTCCCCCTTCAAGCTTGGGAAGTCTCGTTCTTTGTAGTTTTTTCGTTTGACGCTTATTTCGTGAGAATTTTGGCCCGGTCATGATAAATGGACTTGGATAGGGGATATAAGTAATTTATCCTTAATTTTTGATATTATTTTGGGAAACATTATATTCCCAGAGCCTTGTTTATGTGTACCAGCACGAACTACGGGTGAACATAAGCAACATTGATCGATAACTCCACTGGGAACAGTGAGATACACAAGGCATGTCATAGCTAGTTTGCTTCTCGAACATTATGTGACAATGACGCAGACCACAACCGCATACATTTCTCCAATAAGGACGTACGGAAGGCACGTCGAAATAGGCCCCCACCAAGGGTGCAGTCTCAGAGAGGGTGCGAAAACAATTTAAAACAAGAAAATGGAGTTTGAAAATTAACCGGGAGGAGCACATGAGTCCTTCTACCCCTTATCTCTCTTTCGTATACCTACGAGAAGAGCCTCTTTCCTCGTTCGACGACTGAAAATGCACACTGCAGCACAGTGTTTTTTCTACTATATCACTTCGTGCAAGGAGCATGACGAAGAACGACCACTACCGAACAGATGTCTGTCGGTAACATGGTTCATGTGGCAACAATGCGCTTGGTTCACACAGCTGACACTAACACCTCTCGCTCGTGTCCAGCAGTGGAACTTTGACGTAACTTGGCCGCAGTACTACAGGCCCTGAAGCGCTGGCGGTCTGCTGCGGGCGCGAATATTGTGCTAGTTGGCTGTCTGGCACACTGAAGACAGTAGTGAGACTGTTCTACAGTGCTTGTAATGTAGCAGTACCGGTGAGCACAGTGGGAAACAGGTCCCACATCTAGGAAAACATTACATTTGACTCTTATCTACATCTACTTATTTGCGCCTCAAGCCATCGTACGGTGCATGACGGAGGCTACCATGCACCACTAATATTCATTTCCTTTCCTGCAACATTCGTAAATAGAGCGTGGGAAAGATTACTGTGTGCTTGCCTCTGACTATCCCTAATTTCTCTTACCTTATGCTCGTAGTCCTCATCACAATTGTACGTTGGCAGGAGCAGAATCGTTCTGCAGTCAACATCAAATGCCGGTTCTCCAGATTATCTCAACAGCGTTTTCTGAATTTCTTATTTTTATTCTCTCTATTACTTGATGAGCGTTTTATTAAGGGAATTGCGTATTACTATTAACTGCTTTTTACTTATAGTTTGGTTTGGCGATTCCTTTTTACTGTTTTCTCCTTTTATTTGAGTTATTATGTTTGCAGTAGTTATGAAGTTAATATTGATTACTGTTCTTCGTAAGCTAAAGAATACGGTAATAGCATATGCGTTTCGCAGCAGCAGATCTCGTTCAGCCTCCTTGCTGGAACTTCTCTACCTACCTGAAATCGCTAAAGATAATTTATCACTCTACGGAAATCGATAGGTACAGCCAAGTGCTATGCTGTGTCATGTGTAGTGAATGTGGCGTCCAACTTTAGTTCGTGAAATTATTTAGGTCTTCGGAGAAACATTCTCGACGAATCCGAAAACCGTGTAAAACTGCAGATTCGCACCATCAAACCACACAACGATTTGCGTCTTCATAATCACTGAATATTTCCTTTGAAATGGTTACGGGTTATGAACTCCACACACCTGATACACCTTTTGTGATTTTATATGTATTTATTTGCTTCAGTACCGTAACATATAGATTATTGCCTTAATGGTGGCTTCCAACAATCTCCCCTCAATCCGACATAGAACATCTCTTCCAATGGAATAATTATCTCTTTGCCGTAGCTTAAAACAGTCTGTATATCTTTGTTATCGAGTACGCACGAAAAATATTAAATTCCAGAGAGCACTTATCTCCCGCAATACTATTACCGCGATACCCCTTCAAATAAGGGGATAGGAAGGACGGTAAATCCCTGCATACGATCGTGCAGATTTAAAAGAAACAAGCAATGGGGAACGCTCTATTAGGATGAAATACTATTGCTCTGGTAGCGATAGGAAAACCCCGGTACCCCGTGAAATACAGGGATGGGAAGGATCGGAAATCCTTGCATACGAGCGTGCATATTTAAAAGAAACAAGCAATGGATAACGCTCTATTAGGATGAAATACTATTACCCCGGTACCCCGTGAAGTACAAGGATAGGAAATCTCTGCATACGATCGTGCAAATTTTAAAGAAACAAGCAACGGATGACGCCTTATTAAGATGAAATTACTATGAGTGGCCCACCTAAGCACTAAAGTATGGGTACTGCACGTTCCATGAACATATTGGGTCATAAACGTGGGCAATGGTTGTAGAAAAGGTTAGTGATTTATTGATGCAACGTGCTGGCTGTAAAAACTACACTCCTGGAAATTGAAATAAGAACACCGTGAATTCATTGTCCCAGGAAGGGGAAACTTTATTGACACATTCCTGGGGTCAGATACATCACATGATCACACTCAAAGAACCACAGGCACATAGACACAGGCAACAGAGCATGCACAATGTCGGCACTAGTACAGTGTATATCCACCTTTCGCAGCAATGCAGGCTGCTATTCTCCAATGGAGACGATCGTAGAGATGCTGGATGTAGTCCTGTGGAACGGCTTGCCATGCCATTTCCACCTGGCGCCTCAGTTGGACCAGCGTTCGTGCTGGACGTGCAGACCGCGTGAGACGACGCTTCAACCAGTCCCAAACATGCTCAATGGGGGACAGATCCGGAGATCTTGCTGGCCAGGGTAGTTGACTTACACCTTCTAGAGCACGTTGGGTGGCACGGGATACATGCGGGCTACTCCTGTGCCCTGGCACCCAGGAGAACGACGCTTCCTTCTCCAGTCTTTGTAGTCGGGGGAAGGCGTTCTGGACTTCTGGACTACTTTATTTGCTGGTTACAAGCGTTACAGAGAGTGAAGGACAGGAAATGAGGGCAAGTAATTCAGCACTTAAAACAAGTCTCATCTGTTTTGTGCCTGCTAGATCATGTATAATTCCGATTCGAACACAATGAAGTCCTGCACCAGTCAGAAATTGAGGAAAAAATTGGGAAAAACAACATCGAAAACAACGGAATAACCCTGTTTAGATCCATCTGTAAATAACACTAGTCAGTTAAATGTCGTAAAACATTATATTGAAAACACATTGCAGGAGTGCAGACTCTCTTGTACGGCACTAAATCAAAAATCACTCTTAGTGTCTGGAGTAAACAGGTGGGGTTGTATTTGCTCCACCCCTAAGCTGCACGTAAGTGCCAAACCTTGTTGCTCATGGACGTTTGGAAAAAAGGCATTCGAGAGCCGGACGAACAACAGTATTATGTACAGATGAATTGGGAGCAGCGAGGAACATATATGCTTTACGGCCGCGCGGAGTGGCCACTCGGTTTGAGGCGACATGGCACGGATTGCGCGGCCCCTTCCGCCGGAGGTCCGAGCCTTCCCTCGGGCATGTGTGTGTCTGTTATTCTTAGCATAAGTTAGTTTAAGTAGTATGAATGCCTAGGGAGCAATGACGTCAGCATTTTGGTCCCTTAGGATTTTACACACACGCATTCTTTACGCATTGTAGGACGGTGAGCGGTGGTTCCCCAGCCAGCCTCAGCAAAAATACCAGATATGGGCCTGGTCCTGTAAGCACCTGTGTGTCGCCAGTCTAATCATTTCATGTTGGATAGCTTCAGTAATATTCAGGTAGGAGGGGCCTCCCTGATCCATATAGGGTGCACTTATAGTCTAGCCGTGATCGCACGAAAGGCTACACAACTGGAGCAGAGGCGCCCTGTCCGCTCCTCAATGCTTGTGACACTAAGCTATTTGGTGACTTCTGGGTTCTGGCTTTCAGGTCTGTCAGGTGTGGTAACCACGCCAATTTGGAATAAAAAATGAGGCCCAGGAACCTCACTGAGTCTTGAAAATGTAGAATGGTTTCCCTCATAAGCAAGTCCAATTAATTAAAAATACGACGAGAACGATTAAAATAAACACACACACATTTGTGTGCAAACACTGAAAACCTATCGTTGCAGCCCACTCCTCTAGCTTCTACATTGCTGTAAGCTGCAACTCCCAAATCACCGTTCTAACAACGGAGTAGGAATAGAAACTTGCACAACCGCCCACAAAAATGGAACATTGCACAAGACTCCTTACTGTAGACATGATACTGTTAATGGTTATAATAAAGAGGGTAATGCTTTAAACACTGGCCTGAGGGACAACATTTTCCTGTTCAAACCGATCTAACAATGTGTCACTCCACCGGGACATAAAAAACGGCTTAGACAGGAAAAACCGTATGAAGATGGGGAGGTAGCCACACAACCCCAGTGATGCAGTTGCGTGAGAGTACTGTGTCTTCATGTAGGTCATATGACCTATAGATATCATACACATAGACAATGATATTTAGGTAGGAAAGCCTCCTGAATAGCTAGTAGGGTCAGGTTGCCAACAGTGGACCAAAATCTCCGGAATCGAGATCCACAGCTCGTTAGGCCGACATTCCAGTAACTATTGGGACATAAGCCGTCCTTTCCTGGTCTCAGGAGAGGTATCAAAATTGCCTCTCTCCAGTTCGACTTGCTTTTAATATTTCAAAACCTGTAATTTGTAAGTTGCAGCGAGATTTAAACAATTCTTAATTTATTGCCATTCCTCGCGTGTAAGGTCTTCTGCGAAAATCACAGTGGCTTGCTTTTGAAACATTATCTGTTGTATCTGTATTTAATGATTATTTGCTAAATTGTAACTCACTGAAACACACTATTATTTACCCAGTTGTTTATTCCTCCATTAGTAGCGTGTGGTACTTTTATTTACTGTTGAGTCTGGAATTATTGGTTTAAAATAGTGTGTAACTGTAAAAGGAAACCAATAGTAACCGATTACGGCCACGTCTACAATCGTAACCGAATCCTGACTTCCCTTGACTACCAGGTGCCACCTACCTCTAAATAGAAAGAGACATACTCTCAAATTCAGAAAAAGTCAAAACTGCAATAAATGGGAGGTGAGGCAGCGCGCAGGACGTTACAGTAGCTGAGTGTGCTAACATGCAACAGCTAACAGAGGATGATTATGAAAATACACCGTCTTTAACACCTGCGGAAGCAACCGGAATTACGAAAAGCGTACAAACAGTGATGGACATGACATGACAAACGGAAGAAGTTCAGACTCGCAGCCTGTTTGCGAAATTTGCGAAAATATAGAGTAGCTAAAATGGAGTATATGCGTGTATACCATGAGAAGGCATTACCTGCTTGGGGAGAGAGTCTTAAAACTAAGGTTTTGAACACTGCCACAAGTTGCACTTTGTACATTTTATGGACCGGTTTTGCTCTTCAAATGAAGAAGAGCGTTATCAGAATATACACCGTAAAGGATACAAACAGAGATAGTAAGCAAAACTTACATTGACGTACTTTAAACGTAAGTCACCATACTGGAAGTAGAATCTGTACTTAACGTAATGTCAGTGTAAGTTTTCCCTGTTATCTCAATAAGTATCTTTTTCAGCGTGTATTCTGATGATGCTCTTGTTCATTTGAAGAGCGAAACCAGTCAATAAAAAATGCAAAGTGCGCCTTGTTGCTGTTTTCAAAAACTTAGGATATGCACGTGTTAACTACAGCAAAAAGACATCTGGTAAGACACATTCATCCAGAAGGCTGTACTATAAATTTTCCTGTCATGGATGAAGTTGGCCATATATAGCTCTGTGTCAACAACTTGCCTTCAACTACAAAGAAGCTGCAGACTATTCTTGACGTCAAATTTAAGAGGAGGCAGAAGACGCTTGATATTGAGCATCTGTGCAGGCGATTAGTGATGATGTGGAACAATTTATACATATAAATTATTCCATGTCATCTTATAATACAGTCGATGACCTTAAACAGCATCCATATAACTTGGATGACTTTAAATTAGTGATGAAGCATGACCGAATCGTATACGGTTACAGGTTAGACTGCCCGGACAGCTGTATGCTTACTAGGTTCCCATAGCATTCACTTGCAATCTAATCGCACTTCAACGTCAATGGATCAAAGACAAATGATTAAAATCGGCCAGATAAATGCGATGCGTAGTGCCATGGTGATGCAAGAACTCGGAAAGGTGTTAGAGGATTTGGACGTACATATATTAAGTATAATGGACCCATATTCCATAAATGGGGCCTTACCCCACACTTACAGCACAGATCGTAACATCAACATCCAATGGTCGCAATTGTGGTGCCAGATAAAGGCATAACAGAGACAAAGGTATATCAACTCTACGACGAAAATTGACAATATAAATAGTGATGTCTCAGGAAACTTTTACATGGTTAATCGATATTTTCGATACAGTCAGGAGACACCACAACATACAGAAAACTTACAAACAACACCAGTACTGCGACGGCACGACAGACACATTTTCGTAATGGATCCAAACGCCAAATCAACATTGTGGCACAGCAGGGTAAAGGATGAAAGAGGACTCTGCTTTCAGGACGCAGTAGAAGAATTTCGCCTTCATGTCATGAACAGTCCTATCAACGCAGCTACTTTCCAAAACGGAGCACGTGCGGCAACAGATGTAGATTTGATGGACTTACAAGAAAGAACCATGATCTCGTTTACCTTACGATTACAATGACAGATAATGACTTAGAAGCTAACATCTAGCCCGAGCGACCATGCAATCTACGCAAATCGAATTGAGAGCTTTCCATGGCAAACCACTGCAAGGAATTGGACGCCAAATTGGACCAATTGGTGCGAGCGTTGCAACGGCCCAAGATAAGTCGACCCCAGTATTTTTTGAGATGTCTACAGGGTTCTAAATTCCCTTGAGTCCCGCCCAACAGTCCTTAAGACGCAGACGAAGATAGCCTGGAAAATACTACCAAAACTCCTTAGGGGAAACAGAATGACAAAGGAACCTGAGTTTCCATCGAACAGTCAAAGAACAACATGAAGAACTGCTACACCAGACCAGAGTAGAAAAAATGCTTGAGGTTTCCCACACAAACTTGCAACAAACAGGTCCGATCACCCACTGTATTTTCAACCCTGAGACGATCGGACCGCACAATGACGATAGATTGGCAGACATTAGTGCAGTACCCACTCAGATGTTTGTTGCCGGACGATACAACGATGGTGGACACAGAGTACCATCAACATCTTCGCTCTGAGATACTAGAGCAGCATTTGAATAACAGTGTTGTGGTTCCATTTGCCCAGATACCAATAACGAAGACAAAGAAGAAGAATGCACCAGAGCCTGATAGAATACTGGTAGAAGTGTTGCATCAGCTAGTGGATCAAATTGTACCATACGTTACAGTGTTATTAAAAGAATGCATCTTGCAGGGTCTGGTGCCAGAATCTGGAAAATCTCGAATATCATTATACTAGAAAAACGGGAACCGAAATCTTATAGATCGAATTGTTTGTAATGTTCTAGCCAAAGAAAAGGAAAAACTTTTGTGTCATCGCCTGAGGGACCACAGACAGGCAGTAGGCATGAGACCACTGTAGTACTGTTCCAGGAAAGGTAAATCAACCGAGGATTGAATAAATCACACAACGAATGTTGTGAACACCTCAGACGACAAGTATGTTATAGGCACAATGATTGATATTCATGAGGCGTTTGATATTTTGTGGTGGCTTGCGCTGTTCAAAATACTGACAAAAGACGAACTGTCTCAGGTGACTCTATAACAGTTTACAAGACTATTGAATAGTTCAATTAGAATGCCTTGGAAAGAAAATTGTGAAAGATATAATAAAAGAATGCCCACACTCTTTTTGATGCAGAGTTATGTGATATTGGCATAGAGATATTACTGAACCAACTTCAGAGGATAACAAACACTAGATGTTGCATCGCATACGCAGATGATCTTCTAGTTATAGTATCTGCTGACACGAAGGTTAAATTAGAGGGAAACGGTGAGGTATTCCTCAACGACTAAGCAGCTGGTGCTTGGAAAACATATTGTCAGTCATCTTCCAATCTCTACACCTTGCGTGACACAGCATCTGAGTTGCATCTCCATGTGCTGGACGCTAACCATTCAGACAAATGAGAAACCCAGCACGGTTCTGATACCGAATACAGTAGTGTGATACAGTGCTGTGTAGTGTAGTGTAGTGTAGTGTTGTATAGTAGTGTAGTCCACGATTACAAGTTGCAAAAAGTATGGTTTACCAGTGCTGCGTAGTGTGAGAGACTCAGAGAGTGCTACCTGAAATCCAGATGAAGTGATATTTGTGTGCCACATGGGCGAATGTTGGTATGTACACTTTTTAAAAGTTATCATTTTTTTTCTTTTTATGTAGATATTCTATGTAGATTTTCCCCCTTAGACAGCATAATGCTTAGCTATTCCTAACACATTTGAAAATTATGTTAAAATATCATGTGCTATATTCATGCAGTGTATGGTCTGTTCTTTTATATAGATAACACACTAAAAGAAACTAGCAAGAAAATAAATTTCGAATGTCTGTCCGACACTGGAGATATCAAACAGAGACTATCGTTTAGCTGAGCCATGTCTTCTGGAAATCGACGAAAACGTAAGTGATTTAACTACTTTGTGTTACTTCGTTATTTCAGAATTGTTTTCAAGGGGGCCGGGAGCAGTTCCGGCAACGGCGCAAAGTCACGTCAGTAGTGCTCTTTTCTCCAGACAGTAAACCTGCTCAGCTGTGGAATCTGTATTACTGTTCTTGTTGAAACGTGCTAGCCGAGATTTATTGCAACACGAATGTTTCAAGTTCTATAGTCTTTAACTCGCTTTCTAACCTCTTTCTTACGTTTGCGGCTCGCGTGCAAGTGGGCATTACTGCGAGTACAAGCCTCACAATTGCAGAAAAACAAATCATGACCGTCTTGAGTGATCTTTTTTTTTCTTTACCGTTGTTACATCCCCCTCGCCGCATATGGGCTGGAATGGGCTGTCAGCGGTACAAAACTTCCGCTCTTCGGTCAAGAGCTTTAAAAAACCAAACAAAGAGGGAACAAATATTTTTAATATATGAAGAGTTCGCGGATCGTTTTTTAAAAAAAAATGAAAAATGAAGTTCACCTAAAACATTAAAAATGTAAATTTTTTCCTTGTTTGAATTAAAATCGAAGGACTATAATAAAAAAACACATGGCAGAAACAGTGACGTTCTTGTAAAGAAACAGCACAAAGCGTAGACTTAAAAGCTGAAGGGGTTGCACTGGAAGAAAATGATTTGAATGCAGAAAATATGCTCCATGGAAATGAAGGGTGTCGGTAAGAAAAATATAGGGGTCCGTTCAGTAGGAACTAGGAAGGGGAAGACGGGCGTTTGTGGCGGATAACGGAGAGACAGGTAAATGGGAGTGGTGGGAGGGCACGGCTGTGCTATCAACAGGAGCTGGGGCGTTCGGAAATGGCGGGCAAAGAGTGAAATGGCAGATCAGAGGTGCAGTGGGTTAAGTGGGAAGGTGTTACAGTCGGTAACACGGATAAATGTAGAGGACGTTTCCGTTGTCTAGGAGACGAAAGTCGTTTGAAGTTGCTTTGGGATATGATATGGAGTGTATGTAGGTGTAGGGACTATAGGATGTGTTTCTAAAGACGCTGCAACACACCAGGATTGGTGACCAGAGGGGAAAGAACAGGGTTATTGGGCTCTAGTTTGCGGCTACTGTACGATATGACTAGGCGTTCGATTTGGGTGAGGATGGGTGATAATTCGATGAGATGGTAGAGGATCAACGAGAAAGAGGATAAACTGATACGGAAACCAAGGCAGAGTGCATAGCGTACATTTATTTGGAGAGTCTCAATAAAATCTGCGTCTACGTGATTACTCTGCTATTCACAAGGAAGTGCCTGCAAAGGGTTCAGCGAACCACCTTGAAGTTGTATCTCTACCTTGCCACTCTCGAATGGCGCGGGAAAAACGAGCAATTATATTTTTCTGTGCGAGCCTTGATTTCTCTTATTTTGTCGGGATGATCATTTCTCTGTATGTAGTTGGGTACCAACAGAGCGTTTTCGCAATCGGAGGATAAAACTGGTGATTGAAATTTCGGGAGAAGATCCCGTCACAACGAAAAAGACCTTTGTTTTAATGATTGCCAGTCCAACTAAGGTATGTGGCACTATCCCCCTATTTCGAGACAATACGAGCTGTACTTCTTTGAACTTTGTCGATATCATCCGGCAGTCCCACCAGATGCGGACCGCATACCGCACAGCAATACTTTAGGATAGGGCGGACAAGCATGGTGCATGCACTGTCTTTAGTAGACCTGTTGCACCTACTAAGTGTGCTGCCAGTAAATCACAGTCTTTGGTTTGGTCTACCTAAACATTATCTATGTGATCGTTCCAATTTAGGTTATTTGTAATTGTCATCCCTAAGTATTTAGTTGAATTTACAGCCTTCAGATTGGTGTGATTTATTGCGCAATCGAAATTTAGCGGATTTCTTTTAGTACTCATATGAATAACTTCACACTTTTCTTTATTCATGGTCAATTGCCACTTTTCGCACCACACAGACATATTATAGAAATCATTTTGCAATTTGTTTTGGTCATCTGATGAGTTTACAAGACGGTAAATGACAGCATCATCTGAAAACAATCTAAGAAGGCTACTCAGATTGTCTCCTATGTCGTTAATATAGATCAGAAACAACTGAGGACTTATAACACTTCCTTGGGGAACGCCGGAAATTACTTCCGTTTTACTCCATGACTTTCTGTCTATCACTACAAACTGTGACCTTTCTAACAGGAAATCACGAATCCAGTCGCACAACTGAGGCGATATTTCATAGGCACGCAGTTTGGTTAGAAGACGCTCGTGAGGAACTGTGTCGAAACCCTTCTGGAAATCCAAAAATATGTGAGCTAATTTGACATCCCCTGTCGATAGCGGTCATTACGTCATGAGTATAAAAAGCTAGTTGTGTTTCACAAGAACAATATTTTCTGAATCCATCCTGACTATGTCTCAATAAATCGTTTTCATTGAGTTAATTCATAATGTTCGAACACAGTATATGTTCCAAAACCCTACTGCAATTCGACGTCAGTGATATGGACCTTTAATTCAGCGGATTACTCCTATTTTCCTTTTTGGGTATTGGTGCGATCTGAGCATTTTTCCAGTTTTTAGGTACGCATCTTCCTATGAGTGAGCGCTTGTATATAATTGCTAAATATGGAGTTATTGTATTACCATACTGTGAAAGGAACCTGACTGGTATAAAATCTGGACCGGAGGCCATGCCTTTATCAAGTGATTTAAAGTGCTTTGCTACACCGAGGATATCTACTTCTAACCGGCAGCTGTGACGGAGCTGTTCTAGGCACTTCAGTCCGGATCCGCGCTGCTGCTACGGTCGCAGGTTCGAATCCTCCCTCGGGCATGGATGTGTGTGCTGTCCTTAGGTTAATTAGGTTTAAGTAGTTCTAAGTCTAGAGGACTGATGGCCTCAGATGTTAAGTCCCATAGTGCTTAGAGACATTTGAACCATTTATCTACTTCTATGTTTTTCATTTTGGCAGTTGTTCTGGATTGGAATTCAGGAGTATTTACTTCTTTTTCTTTGGTGAAGGAGTTTTGGAAAACCGTATTCGATAACTTCGCTTTAGTGGCACTGTCATCAGTGACTTCACCGTTGTTATCGCGCAGTGAGGGTACTGATTGCCTCCTGCCACGGGTGTGCCTTATGTATGGGTTTTCTGACAGATTCATAGGCACAGTTTCGGTGCGGAAATTATTAAAAGCATCTCACATTGAAGCACGCGCTGTATTTCGAACTTCTGCAAAACTTTGGGGATTTTCCGTTCTTTTAAATTTGGCGTGATGGCTATCCAGCGCCAACACATCGTTGTCGTTTCGGCTGAGTGGAGTGGGGCGTTGCCGGGAGGAGTTTCTTACGACGTCTCAGGAACGGTCAAAAATAAATAATAAAGACTTGTTAAACAGAAAATTTCAAGTTTAGAAAGCTTTGTCCCATTGCATTAATTTTTTCGATGTGAGCTGATCTTCTTTTCCTTATTCAAGCAGCGCGCAGGTGATAAACTGTTTACGGTACTATTCATCTTTGCGGTTTATCTTAATCGTGTTTTGCCTGGATAAGTCTGGACTCACCGTTCGGAGAGAGTGCGTCTACGGTAGATCTGAAGCACCATGTCCGAATAGTACACTGACGACAGCGCTGCTCTTGACGCTGAGTAGCAACATCATGTGTGCTGTGGCATGGTTGATAAAAGTAGCAGCTTGTCGTTAAGAGTTCGACACGGTGAGGTGACGGACCGTAAAAGCTGAGGGACACTTCTAGCACAATCGCTCCTTTCCTCTGCTATATTGACAAAGGCACAAAAAATGTACTGTAACAATCATGCTGATGTCTAAAAAGGTCGTCACTTTAATTAAATACAGTTTCTGTAGGTCATTTAATTCATATTTTAATGAGGACTGCGTGATTTACGTTCATCTAAAATTAAAAATATTTACTTTCATAATAAAAATAAGTGTATAATCAACTCCACCGATCTGGGTCTTAAAGTTTCCAATGTTTCCTGCCACAAGCCAGGATCAAATGAGGAGTGACAGAGAAGTAACACTTCTTAAAGAAACCTTGGTCCAGCTGGACCAGCTAACAGGACCATGTAGAGACCCATTGCTAGGATTACGGTGAAGATCTCAATGGCAGCGGAGACGGAGAAAATGGACTTCCGTATGGTGGAGCTGGCGAAGGAGGCAGACTGTTGTCCAAGACTAAAGTGTGCAGAGGGCACAGTGGTTCCACATTTTAGTGACGGTACCCCTACAGCAACTTTTCCATATTTTAGTGGCGGCTGAATCAGCAACCTGGCATCATTTTGCGACTTCAAGGATGACCAGAGTTCTCCTGCACCCCACAATTGACAGCTTGAAATGGCAAAATGTAAAATTCGCACAAGGGATGAACTACCCAAAATGGTAACTCTGATGAAGAATCCACCAATACATCTTAGTTGCATTGGAGCCTAGGATTCTGGCGAGCCTTCTAAGTTTAACTTCAAAAAGAGATACTACATCGGAAAATAAAATGTAAATTCTCTTATGAAAATTTCGAATAAGAATGAATTTTAATGTTTTTTACAGAAGACACATATACAGATTTGACTGTACAGGAAAATAGGTTCTTAGATGATTATGTCTTTGACACACAACATAGCAAAACATGCCAATGTTTCGAACAGAATTTTACATAAGGAAAAAAAAATCGTATCACAATTTACGTCTAAATTAGAAAGAATGCCCATCTTATAAATGAAGTGCAAAAATGGAAGATGTACCGTAATAAATTGGCATGCACCCATAAATGATGGCAACAGAAGAAATGTGTAAAAGTGCATTAATTTTGGTGTATTTTAGGATCTGAAATTCCCAGCACAACTAAAAACAACGTTAAAATATTTCTCGGGAACTTCAATATGCAAGTTGGAAAGGAAAAGAAATGTAAGAATATTACAGGCAAATATTCAGCATAATTTAGAATACACTGAAACAGTGAAAGAATGATCAATATGTGTAAAATATTCCAGTTAAACTGATATTCATACTTTTCACAAATTACCAAAAAAAGCCAAAACTTGAATGTCTCTAACTCTAAACATGAGTATTTCAAGTATTTCAACTGGTTCGCATAGACATATATAAAACGAATATCAAGGAAATTGTGAACGTTAAAGTAATCAGAAATAGGAAATTTGATTCAGATCATTATCTTTGTGTGATTAAAACACGATTTTCCCAAATAAACCAAGAAATAAAACTGAGAAACTTATTAAGTACAACTCCACTACACCTAATATTACAACAGTGTTGTTGTTGTTGTTGTCTTCAGTCCTGAGACTGGTTTGATGCAGCTCTCCATGCTACTATATCCTGTGCAAGCTGCTTCATCTCCCAGTACCTACTGCAACCTACATCCTTCTGAATCTGCTTAGTGTACTCATCTCTCGGTCTCCCTCTACGATTTTTACCCTCCACGCTGCCCTCCAATGCTAAATTTGTGATCCCTTGATGCCTCAAAACATGTCCTACCAACCGATCCCTTCTTCTAGTCAAGTTGTGCCACAAACTTCTCTTCTCCCCAATCCTATTCAATACCTCCTCATTAGTTACGTGATCTATCCACCTTATCTTCAGTATTCTTCTGTAGCACCACATTTCGAAAGCTTCTATTCTCTTCTTGTCCAAACTAGTTATCGTCCATGTTTCACTTCCATACATGGCTACACTCCAAACAAATACTTTCAGAAACGACTTCCTGATACATAGATCTATATTCGATGTTAACAAATTTCTCTTCTTCAGAAACGCTTTCCTTGCCATTGCCAGTCTACATTTTATATCCTCTCTACTTCGACCATCATCAGTTATTTTACTTCCTAAATAGCAAAACTCCTTTACTACTTTAAGTGTCTCATTTCCTAATCTAATTCCCTCAGCATCACCCGATTTAATTTGACTACATTCCATTATCCTCGTTTTGCTTTTGTTAATGTTCATCTTATATCCTTCTTTCAAGACACTGTCCATTCCGTTCAACTGCTCTTCCAAGTCCTTTGCCGTCTCTGACAGAATTACAATGTCATCGGCGAACCTCAAAGTTTTTACTTCGTCTCCATGAATTTTAATACCTACTCCAAATTTTTCTTTTGTTTCCTTTACTGCTTGCTCAATATACAGATTGAATAACATCGGGGAGAGGCTACAACCCTGTCTCACTCCTTTCCCAACCACTGCTTCCCTTTCATGCCCCTCGACTCTTATTACTGCCATCTGGTTTCTGTACAAATTATAAATAGCCTTTCGCTCCCTGTATTTTACCCCTGCCACCTTTAGAATTTGAAAAAGAGTATTCCAGTCAACATTGTCAAAAGCTTTCTCTAAGTCTACAAATGCTAGAAACGTAGGTTTGCCTTTTCTTAATCTTCCTTCTAAAATAAGTCGTAAGGTCAGTATTGCCTCACGTGTTCCAACATTTCGACGGAATCCAAACTGATCCTCCCCGAGGTCTGCATCTACCAGTTTTTCCATTCGTCTGTAAAGAATTCGCGTTAGTATTTTGCAGACGTGGCTTATTAAACTGATAGTTCGGTAATTTCCACATCTGTCAGCACCTGCTTTCTTTGGGATTGGAATTATTATATTCTTCTTGAAGTCTGAGGGTATTTCGCCTGTCTCATACATCTTGCTCACCAGCTGGTAGAGTTTTGTCATGACTGGCTCTCCCAAGGCCGTCAGTAGTTCTAATGGAATGTTGTCTACTCCGGGGGCCTTGTTTCGACTCTGGTCTTTCAGTGCTCTGTCAAACTCTTCACGCAGTATCGTATCTCCCATTTCGTCTTCATCTACATCCTCTTCTATTTCCATAATATTGTCCTCAAGTACATCGCCCTTGTATAAACCTTCTATATACTCCTTCCAACTTTCTACCTTCCCTTCTTTGCTTAGAACTGGGCTGCCATCTGAGCTCTTGATATTCATACACGTGGTTCTCTTCTCTCCAAAGGTCTCTTTAATTTTCCTGTAGGCAGTATCTATCTTACCCCTAGTGAGATAAGCTTCTACATCCTTACATTTGTCCTCTAGCCATCCCTGTTTAGCCATTTTGCACTTCCTGTCGATCTCATTTTTGAGACGTCTGTATTCCTTTTTGCCTGCTTCATTTACTGCATTTTTATATTTTCTCCTTTCATCAATTAAATTCAATATTTCTTCTGTTACCCAAGGATTTCTAGCAGCCCTCGTCTTTGTACCTACTTTATCCTCTGCTGCCTTCACTACTACATCCCTCAGAGCTACCCATTCTTCTTCTACTGTATTTCTTTCCCCTATTCCTGTCAATTGTTCCCTTATGCTCTCTCTGAAACTCTGTACAACCTCTGGTTCTTTCAGTTTATCCAGGTCCCATCTCCTTAATTTCCCACATTTTTGCAGTTTCTTCAGTTTTAATCTACAGGTCATAACCTATAGATTGTGGTCAGAGTCCACATCTGCCCCTGGAAATGTCTTACAGCTTAAAACCTGGTTCCTAAATCTCTGTCTTACCATTATATAATCTATCTGATACCTTTTAGTATCTCCAGGGTTCTTCCACGTATACAACCTTCTTTCATGATTCTTAAACCAAGTGTTAGCTATGATTAAGTTGTGCTCTGTGCAAAATTCTACTAGGCGGCTTCCTCTTTCATTTCTTAGCCCCAATCCATATTCACCTACTATATTTCCTTCTCTCCCTTTTCCTACACTCGAATTCCAGTCACCCATTACTATTAAATTTTCGTCTCCCTTCACTATCTGAATAATTTCTTTTATTTCATCGTACATTTCTTCAATTTCTTCATCATCTGCAGAGCTAGTTGGCATATAAACTTGTACTACTGTAGTAGGTGTGGGCTTCGTATCTATCTTGGCCACAATAATGCGTTCACTATGCTGTCTGTAGTAGCTTACCCGCATTCCTATTTTCCTATTCATTATTAAACCTACTCCTGCATTACCCCTATTTGATTTTGTGTTTATAACCCTGTAGTCATCAGACCAGAAGTCTTGTTCCTCCTGCCACCGAACTTCACTGATTCCCACGATATCTAACTTTAACCTATCCATTTCCCTTTTTAAATTTTCTAACCTACCTGCCCGATTAAGGGATCTGACATTCCACGCTCCGATCCGTAGAACGCCAGTTTTCTTTCTCCTGATAACGACATCCTCCTGAGTAGTCCCCGCCCGGAGATCTGAATGGGGGACTATTTTACCTCCGGAATATTTTACCCAAGAGGATGCCATCATCATTTAATCATACAGTAAAGCTGCATGTCCTCGGGAAAAATTACGGCTGTAGTTTCCCCTTGCTTTCAGCCGTTCGCAGTACCATCACAGCAAGGCCGTTTTGGTTAATGTTGCAAGGCCAGATCAGTCAATCATCCAGACTGTTGCCCCTGCAACTACTGAAAAGGCTGCTGCCCCTCTTCAGGAACCACACGTTTGTCTGGCCTCTCAACAGATACCCCTCCGTTATGGTTGCACCTACGGTACGGCCATCTGTATCGCTGAGGCACGCAAGCCTCCACCAACGGCAAGGTCCATGGTTCATGGGGGGGGGGGATTACAACAGTAAATATAGAAAAAATTTTGGAAGGTATCTGAGACAGCAAAAAATGCTCTGTGCGTGAGCTCAGGTACAAATTACTAAAGCACCGGAGGAAACTTAAGGACTGGCCAAGAATAAAAACAAGACATTGAGGAACAAATATTCTGAAGAAGCGCGAGAAACGAAGTGCTCAAAAATGGAGATTTTTTTTTAAAAGAAAAGAAAAATTAAATGGAATTCTGACGACAAAGAAAAGGAACATCAGAAATAATTCCTAAAACACAAAATACTTTGAAAAAATCAGCTTATAAGAAAATTTTACCAAAAATAAGACTAGAAATTTTTAAACATGTATCAAGACCCAAGAATTGATTTCACCGGTGAAAGTGGCAAAACGTGATTAAATAACAGAGAATTTATATAGTACTTCGGTGAAATTTAAAGCAAAGGTGGTAACATTAAGAGTGGAATTGAAACTACACTGTTAAAATCATAGGAGATATTGAGTAGGTGGAATGTGTACATTGAATGCCACTATGAGGGGGACTTGTGTGATGATGTGGTAGAGGAAGGAACAGGCATCGATATAGAAGAGACAGGGGACCCAGTATTAGAAACATTATTTTGGAAAAGTTAAGATCAAGTAGGGCTGAAGCGACGGATACATTTCCATCAGAAATACTAAAATCACTGGAAGAATTGGCAACCAAAAGACTATTCAGTTTAGAGTATAGAACGTATGAGTTTGGCGATATACCATCTGACTTTCGGAAAAACATTATCCATACTATTTCGAAGCTTTCAAAGGCTGGCAAGTGCAAGAATTGTCACACAATCAGCTTAACACCTCTGGCAAGTTCATAGGATCTGTCGACTTGGAAAAAGCTTTCAACAGTATCAAATGGTGCAAGAGTTCGAATTTCTGAGGGCAACAGGGGAAAGCTACAGGAAGGGGTGGGCAATATACAACATGTACAACAGCCAAGAGGGGACAACAAGAGTGGAAGACCAATACAGAAATGCTCAGATTCAAACGGTTTAAGACAGTGATCTAGACTTTCAACTCCACTGTTCAATGTGTATATCGAAGAACCAAAGAGGCAAACAAAAGAAAGATTCAAGATTGGGATTAAAATTCAAAGTATATCAATGACAAGAATAGCTGATGCCAGTACTATCCTCATCGGAATTGAAGAATAATTACAGTACCTGCTGAATGGAATGGACAGTCTAAAGTGTACAGAATATGGATTGAGAGTAAATCTAAGTAAGAGAAAAGAAATGAGAAGTAGCAGAAATGAGAACAGCGAGAATCTCCACATCACGATTGGTGATCACGAAGTAATTTTCAGTAATTCTGCTGCCTAGGTAGCAAAATAGCCCATGATGGATGGAGCAAGGACATCAAAAGCAGACTAGCACTAGCAAAGAGGGCATTCATGGCCAATAGAAGTATACTAATATCAAACACAGGCCTTAATTTGAGGATGAAATTTCTGGAATTTACGTTTGGCACACAATATTGTATGGCAGTGAAACATGGACTATGCTAAACACAGGACAGAAGAGAATCGCTGATTTTGAGATATAGTGCTACACAAGATATTGAAAATTAGGCGGACGGGTAAGATGTGCATCGAGTTGGTTCTCCGCAGAGTAGGAAAAGAAAGGAATATGTGGAAAATACTGACAAGAATAAGGGCCGAGATGATAGGACGTTGAGACATTACGGAATAACCTCCACATTACTAGAGGAAGTTGTAGAGAGTGAAAACTGTAGAGGAGGAAAGAGAATGGAACACATACAGCAAATAATTGAGGACGTAAGTCGCAAGTGTTACTCTGAGATGAAGAAGTTGGCACAGGAGAAGAAATTGTTGCGGGCCGCCTCAAACATGGTAGAAGACTGATCAGTGAAGAAAAGCAATATTTTTGAAGGACTGTTAAACTGTATAGTTCCAACAGTTAAATCGGAATTTCCCGCAGACCACAACATATGGTGGAAGATTTCCCACCAACAGAGCAGTACATTAATGAAGCCATCACATCACTCAAAAAGAACAAAGACAGCGGTAAAGACTGCATTACAGAAGAATTATTGAAATGGCCAGAACCAGAGGTTATAGATGATCTACAACTGATTTCTGAAAACATTTAGTAAACTTAAAAGATTCCAAAAGAGCGAAAATGCATCCACTGAATAAAAAGGGAGACAAACAAAAGTCAACAATTACAAAGGAGTGTCACTTCTGCCAGCGACATAGGAAATATTATTAAATATTCTCCTTGACAGAGATAAGGAAATTTTAGAGAATTAGGAGAACATCAAAGGTTTTCGAAACGGAAGATACTGCAAGAACTGATTTTTAACTTAAACTGAATACTTTGGCACATAATGTTAACCGGAAAACCTATAACAGTATCATTTATTGATTTCAAATAAGCAATTGATTCGGTAAACAGAGAATCAATAAAAAATCATTAGGTGTTACGGCAAAATTAACAAGCTTAATTCATGAAACTCTAACAAAGAAGGTATCTAAATTCATAGGAAAACTACCTCAGCCATTTTAAATAAAAACTGGAGTTAGACAAGGGGATAGTAAACTGCTTGGTGAAAGGTTTCTTTTCATGTGTAAATAAATTAAAGGCCAAAAACTGACATATTTTTTATGCAAACGTAAGTACGATACGATGTATTTTTGTGTTTATTCCGTGTTTTGTCTTTAAATTGTCTTCTAATGTAAAACTGTATTAATTCTTGGATGTGAGAGAGCATACAGATTTTAAAATTAACGAAAGAGTGCAATTGTATTTTTTAATCGGTAAATAGTGTATCAGGCGCTGCGCAAGCGGCTTCAACAATCAAATTTTATGTCATCAGCAGCGCCGGAAAGGAGCGCAGCGAAGTCTCTCGAATTTTTTCCACGCAAGAGGCGTCCAGAACAGGAAGAGAGCGAGGAAAAATGGCAGTTAAGTTGCCTTCAGTTGTCTGACTGCACACGAGCGGCGTCTGGCTCTCTCTCTCTCTCTCTCTCTCTCTCTCTCTCTCTCTCTCTCTTTCTCTCTCTCTCCTGAGGCCCGCTCTCTATTGATGTCTCCGCTCTTGTCGATCACAATCTCTTAATGATCGCTCTCTCTAATGATATTGTAAGAAGCGATTGTACTTGAAAGATATTTTCAAGGTGTGTAAAGTATTTATCTATGTAAATGGTCGTCAGTATATGAATAATTGTCATTGTTTACCAGTTTCATTTGAACAACATTAAACTTGCCTGCTAACTTTTCTGTTTGAGTTAGGAGAACTGCAAGACTATCGACATATCGTTTGCTGTCCTTCACCGAATATCACTGATGTTTGAATTTGTAGCAGCCACTCTTGAGTCCATGAGATCTGTTAACCTGATCTGTAAATGCACTTTCCGGGCAGGGCTTCCGTGGCTAATGCGTAATATTAATGATTGGCATACGGCCAACAAACGATCCACTCCACGGATCAAAGCAGTTTCTTTTAACTAACGGCACTCCAGTTAATTTACTCTTACCAAAATTTCTTTTTCAGTTACCACTAAAAATTTCGACATACAATAGAGAAAAGTTTCTTTTTTAAAATAATAATTCACTGGCTTTTGAAGAGTTTTCCAATACTTTCAGAGAATCTGGCAGATTCAGTTATTGAAATAAATCTCGTTGAAGAAAGAGCAAATAGAACTGGTCTCAAAGTATGAGTTGAAAACACAAAACTAACGACAAATATAAAAACTGCACCAAAATTCATAGAAACAAAAATAGATAAAATACTAAGTAAATTTAAATATCTTGGAAAAACTGTACAACAGGAGGGATGAGAAAAGTTTACAGTAGATGTAAGAGTTCACAAAATGGGGGACCATATCGCTTGACAAATAATATTTACAACTGGAAATGCATACCTAAAAAATAAAATTACACCGCCGTGGTACGACCAGACTGTTTATATGAACTACATGTTGGATACAAGAGAGTTGCTTCAAAGAAGGACTGTTACAGAAATAATGGATGCAATACGAAATACAGATGGTTGGAAAATGAGAAGTAGTGAGGAGATCTACCAAAATATAGAGAAAATATTAAGAGTAATGGCTGAAAGAAGATTACTATTTTTTGGGCGCCACTACGGAATGAATGACATTAGGCTCACGAAACAGATATTCCTGTATTCTGGAAGAATAAACCGACGATAGTATGGATCACAGAAATAAGGAATGGACTGGAAAGAAACAACATCAAAGAATCAAAAATAACAGACAGAAAGCTTTTTAAGAATAAAACACTAAATTCAGACAGCTTTCAGTGCAGAAAAAATAATAAATTGGGAACAAGAAGTGCAGAACAAAGGAATGAGAACATGGATAGAAGGAGGATTACTGAAAAATAGAAAACAACAAGGAAAGAAGATGAATGGAGGTTCTTGCGTGATCCTTGTTGGTCAGCAGGAAAATTAAAAAGAAAAGGTATAATCACTTCGTACTAGTACGCCGCGAAGTGTAAGAATTTCGGTTCTCACCGATGCACGTAGATGCCAAGAAGATATAATTTTTTAGTTTGCCCTGAATTTCGATTCCCCGTTTTCAGATATTTTATATTGTTGCACAAATGATTAAAAATTATGTAACAATGTTGTTCACCCATTTGTTGAATGAAGTTCGTTTTTATGTATATTATTGAAGATAATTTCCTCCGCTGATATTGTAATTATTGACATCACCCTTTTTTCTGTTTGTATTGCGCACTTGTATTTAAAATGCTGAACTTGAGAAATAACCGAATGTAATCGTGAGTAACTACCGCTTTTTCCACTGCTGCGCACTTTTGTGCACAGGGAACTTCATTTTCTGTAGACAAAGGACACTAAAGTGCAATTCTAAAATTGAGAAAATAAGCAAAGAGCGAAAGCTGGACAACGGCAAACGAATGTTGGTCAACGGCTTAATGTAGATCGTTCTGTTGTTTCTCGGATGTGGTGACAGTTTATAGAGACAGCAACTGTATCCCGAAGACCAGGGCAGGGTCAGCCACATGTAACATTAGAAAGAGAAGAGCGTTAGTTGGCTGTAAGGGCAAGACGGTGTGCCTTAGTACTGCACGGCAACTGGCATCTGACCTCGCACTATCCGCTATCGAGGAAAACAGTGTACAGAAGGCTTCGACAGAGCGGCCTTTAACTGTCGGAGACGTGCTATATGTGTAGCTCTGACACGTCTTCACAGAAGGGAGCGTCTAGAGTGGACTCGTCAACGTGCCACTGGACCGTCGAACAGAGGGCAAATGTCCCAATTTGGTACGGAGAGTGATTCTCGGCGGGTTCGCATGTGGATGGAACGGGGAACACGATTACGGGACCGAGACATTGTGAAGGGAGACGATATCGAGGAAGATCCGCAATGGTGTGGGCAGGGATTTCGTAGACCACTCGAACGTCTCTTCATGAAATTGTACAGGCAGATCGGCAAGGTTTAACTGCTGTAAGGTATCGTGACGAGATCTTGCAACCTTATGCTTGATTAATAATTTTTTCACAGTCATAATACATTTCTTTAAAGTCATACCGCCATTAGACTGATTTTTATTTACTGTGTTACATTTACACTTACACAATCATGATTTCGGCATCAAAGTGCCATTATGAATTGTTTTAAGTGACAGAATGGTATACTCAGAGATGAAACATAGCAGTAGGCTCTGCCAGAAATATCGACTCTTAGACAGTGTGTCTAATAGTGTATATCAATACGACACCATGCCATCTTAGGCAATGTATAACATTAAAAACACTTGATAATGGCACTTTAAAGCCGAAATCATGATTGTGTAAGTGTAAATGTAACACTGCAAATAAAAAAAAATGTCTAATGGCGGTACTGACTTTAAAGTGATGCTTGCTTGTTGCGAGGTGCTGTGGGTCCAGACTTCGTACTGATTGACGATAATGCTGGACCTCATAGAGCCCGGGTGTTCGATATTTTGGTTCAAATGGCTCTGAGCACCATGGGACTTCAGTTCTGAGGTCATCAGTCCCCTAGAACTTAGAACTACTTAAACCTAACTAACCTAAGGACATCACACACACCCAAGCCCGAGGCAGGATTCGCACCTGCGACCGTAGCGGTCGCGTGGTTCCAGACTTTAGCGCCTAGAACCGCTCTTCGGTATTTTCTTGGGAACGGAAGATGCTGCGCGGATGACGTTACCTGCTCGTCGCTCTTATTTGAAGCCGATGGAGCACGTCTGCAATGCACCACGGAGACGGACTGCACCACGTCAGCATCCACCAAATACTGTCCGAGACTTGCGAGCAGTTCTGCAGGAACAATGGACGCTGTTGCCTCAACATGAGACTGATGACATCATCCATAGCATGCCCTGTCGCTGTTGGGCCTGTACGGGTGGCAGAAGTGGTGACACGGCATACTGAACACATTAAACAGTTGTCGGAATGTGTGTCCAAATCCATTAATTTGGAAAAAATGAAGAACATTTTTATCTACACTTAAGCATGTTGCAGTTTACGTGTCGTATTCTTTATACTGTTTCTACTTTACTATAACTTGTTTATACTGATTTATATGAAGATATACGCAACCTCGAAAAATTTCCGTCTGTTGCTTTAATTCTGGGCAGCAGTAAGATACAGTGATCTCCAGGAGTGAAACTCGCCGAATTATAGTATATATAGAACCCTACTGGAATGCCTTCTTTGAATTACACATGTCCATATTATTTTCTTTGAGTATAGCGACCGTTGAGGCAGTATTGACCCTACAACTTATCTTAGAAGAAAGATTAAGGAAAGGAAAAACAACGTTTCTAGCATTTTTAGACTTACAGAAAGCTTTTGACAATGTTGACTGGAATACCCTCTTTCAAAGTCTGAAGGTGGGAGGGGTAAAATACAGGGAGCGAAAGACTATTTGAAATTTGTACAGAAACCAGATGGCAGTTATAAGCGTCGAGCGACATGAAAAGGAAGCAGTGGTTGGGAAGGAAGTGACACAGGGTTGTAGCCTATCCCAGGTTGCTATTCAATCTGTATATTGAGCAAGCAGTAAAGGAAACAAAAGAAAAGTTCGGAGTAGGTATTAAAATCCATGGAGAAGAAATAAAAACTTAACGATGACATTGTAATTCTGTCAGAGACAGCAAAGGACTTGGAAGAGCAGTTGAACGGAATGGACAGTCTCTTGAAAGCCAAACGAGGGTAATGGAATGAAGTTCAATTAAGTCGGGTGATGCTGAGGGAATTACATTAGGAAATAAGACACTTAATGTAGTAAATGAGTTTTGATGTTTGTGGAGCAAAATAACTGATGATGGTCGAAGTACAGAGGATATAAAACGTAGACTAGCAATGGCAAGGAAAGCGTTTCAGAAGAAGAGAAATTTGTTAACATCGAGTATTGATTTAAGTGTCAGGAAGTCGTTTCTGAAAGTATTTGTATGGAGTGTAGCCAAGTGTAACATGGACGATAAATAGTTTAGACAAGAAGAGAATAGAAGCTTTTGAAATGTGGTGCTACAGAAGAATGCTGAAGACTAGATGGGTAGATTACATAACTAATGAGGAGGTATTGAACAGGATGGGGAGAAGAAGAGTTTGTGGCACGACTAGAAGAAGGGATCGGTTGTTAGGACATGTTCTGAGGCATCAGGAAATCACGAATTTAGTATCTGGAGGGCAGCGTGGAGGGTAAAAATTGTAGAGGGAGACCGAGAAATGAAAACACTAAGCAGATTCAGAAGGACGTAGGCTGTTGTAGGTACTGGTAGAAGAAGCTTGCATAGGATAAAGAAGCATGGAGAGCTGCATCAAACCAGTCTCGGGACTGAAGACCACAACAACAACAACATAGCGACCGTCAGACATTATTAGCTGCATCAAAATTCAGTTCCTCCTAAAACAATATGTCAGCATTTTCTTCGCAGAGACCGGTACCGAGCGCGCCTGGGACGGCGTGCGAGCAGCCCGCAATGCGCCGGCATTGACCACCGGCCGGCGCCGCGCCGCGCCGCGCCGGTGCAGCACCTGTTGCGCCGTGTCGTGTCGCATCTGACGTCATCGACCTGTCACTCGCGTGCCGCCTGCTCGAATTACGGGCTTCCACTGTTTAGTACCCGCTCAGAGAGACGACGAATTTAACCACTTTCTAAATATATAGAACGTTGCATTAGCGGGTGTAGGCGACCTAGTGCAGTACATTCATAATCCTATTATGCGTTAGAAGCAAAGATAAAAAAGTTTGAAGTTCTAAATTTAATCCGACACCCTAGTAGTTCAGGAAAAGTTTGATTACAATATTTAACTATTGAAGTAATACTGAATCAAATGAGTAGTACTGGGGGATGTGAGAAATATATGCCACAACTAGAGTAACAAGTAAATAGCCCAAACCGACATGTCGAAACCTAAACTGAAATTTTACACACAGGAAGAATAAACCGAAAGCTACAATGCACAGTGTCAAAGTTTTAGCTACTAAATTAACTGTTCAATTACTCATTTTTGCCGCAGGAACATACGCATAGAATAGAAATTTTTTATAGCCCTTCCTGTCTAAGGCGCCAATCGACGCATAAACAGTACGTCGCGACGTAGAGTGGCAAGCCCGAGGTGCACGCACTCGAATTTTAAGCGGTTTTTTATATCATACCAGAACTGTCACAGACAATAAATTTTATGAATAACTTGCGGTTCATACTGGCAGTTCAGCTTCTGCTGATGCAATTGTTACACAAGTAAATAGAAGAGGGGAAGAAAAATAAAGACAGTGCATCATGTTACATTACAAATGCAAATTTGTAATGTAATTTCTTGACTCTGAATATTTTGTAATAATTCCTGCAGCTCAATCCATATGATAATTTTTGAATGTGTATTTCACTAACAATGAAACGATTCCTTGTTCGTTCCCCATAATCGCCAGAAAAATGGAAAGTGGCTACGGGGTGTCGAAAATATTTTCCTTGCTCCAGACACACCTGATGAAAGAGATGTTACGGTTTTCAAGCACTTGAGAGTAATTACTAGTTTTATTTACACAGATGTGGAACGAAGTAAGAAATGGTAGTGGCCATTGTTCTGCATATTGTGCTGTGAACCAGACATACTTCATCAGATTCGTAGAACATGGTGAGGGAAACTGACAGTGCAGAAATGATTCACGCTTTACAATACTGTTCTGCTGACAGACCAGAAACGTCAAAAATCTATCGGGTGTTTATATTTTCCGATAACTATCGGAAAAATGATTTGCAGTGTCGACAACATTTTTCATCGAGAGGCTGAATTACACTGTTAGTTAGGAGTGAACTCCAACTATATTAAGAAACTTTTCGTAGTCCTCCCAAAGCCACAGGTGTCGTTACGTCTACACAAAGAGTCCAATAAAAACAAAGAATTCTTTTCTGCGAATGGGAAGACGACGTTTCCGATGTAACACCAAAAACTGTTCTTTACCATTTTTTCAGGTTTTCCTACATCGATTACAAATTTTTTACAAGTAAACTTTATCTTTTGGTCCTAATTTTCCTTGATGTTCTTGAAGACAGGTGCAAAGCTTCGGAAACAGTAATGCAATGATACTTAACATTGGCATTATGCATACGAAAGTTCCGCTAATCGATTCCACAAGGGATTGTCTTTTCTGCGCTCGAAATGATCAAGTGCTTCTTGCACGAAACTTGACTGACTGGCTTTATAAACAGCATTTTAGCGTATCACAAGAAGCTCCGTCTTCAAATGAGCTACATATAGTTCACAACAGCTTTCCTGAACCGTAACTTCCATTTTAGCAAATTGTCATTTACATTATCTTGCAAATTGTAATTATCTTTACCTTCGCTAGCTGAGTTCCCAGCGTTGCCCAGGTACGTATTTATTCCAGTCTTCTATTAGTCAATGTCTCCCTTCACCCTGTCTCTGTCCGTGTCCTCCTCCAGCCTCTCATTCTATGTCCCACTCCCCCTCTATTGCCTGTACCCCATCTCCCCTCACTTTGTATATGTCCTCCTCTCTTGACTTTCCACAAAAAGGGTCGATTTAAGACTACTGCAGTGACAGCAGTCGCAACGTATACACAGGTCTGACGTTCTAAAAGAACAGTTGCGGCAAAAGGGTTCATAAAATACATTTTTAAAGTGAATTGACAGTGTTTCAGTGATTGTACAGTGTGATATCAAAGAACGTTGCTTCATCAGTCGATAATGCTGAAGAATCGTATGTTTCGCGCAAACGAGAAGTAGTGGCTGATGAAGCTGTTGCATTAGCGGAAATAGCTAATAATATTGTTCCTGCGGAAGACACCGGACAAGAAGAAAGAAAATCATATAAGGACGGTAAAAGCTTTGAAGTTGTCGATGATCTTGGTGATCTGGGAAACTGGCCAGATATTACGAACGTTAATTTTAGGATAAGAGCAATTAACGAATCTCTGCATAACATTAGTGATAAAATGTTATATTTCATGTGGATAGCGAGTCAAGAAGGTGTTATACGGTTTTTAATTGCTTCTTTCATCTTTAAAATGAAAAATGTAAGCGAACTTGGATTGCATACTCTCAGACAAAAGATGTTATTGCTTTTGTGTTAAGTTGTTTAATTCGAGTGCTGGCGCTGTCACAAGAAACGGTTTAAATCACTGGCAATGCTTGTCAAAAGCAAAACAATGAGCTGTCGCCCAGTCATGTCACTGAAATGTGCAGTTAGAAAGAGCTTTAGCAGAGAATGAAAAACTCAAATTTAATGCTCAGGAAACTCAAGATTAAACTTATCAGAAGGAAAAGAGGTGGAGCCCGGTTTCGTTAAGGTTTTCACGGTAGTATTTTTCCTTGCCGAAAGAAATCTTCCGTTAAGAGGTGTCCGTGAAATTTTGAGAAATCCAGGTAATTGAAACTTTTTAAGGTAAATAGAGTTAATGGCGAAGAACGATCCTGTATTAAATGATCATAGTAATTGTGTGGCTATACCTGGAAGACTGGTTACTTACTTACGTAAGGATATACAAGAAGAAATCATTACCATAATTCCTGATGACATTGTATCTTTCATGAAGGCTACATTACTGTAAAAAAATATTATTTGATAATACTGGACTGTACACCAGATTTATGTCACAAGAAACAATTAAGTGTAGTTTTAAGAGTGATAGACGTATTTTCCAAACCAGCTGCTACTGAAGAATAGTGACACTATTGGAAAAGGTATTACTGAGTTGTTATTTTAGATACTACATAACCTTTACATTCTATCTGCAGGTTGTAGGGACGGGAGCAACATTAAGGGCAATCTCGTATCATTGAAGAAAATCCAAGAGCTCATTGTATCACTAACTGTGCTCATAGCATGAACTTGGTTTTTAGTGATGCACTTAAAACATCCATAATTGCGGTACAGTTTTTAATGTAGTTCAAAGACTATTCACATTATTTTTTGCCTCTGTGAAGCGTTGAAAAGCTCTCAAGAATTACGTAAACCTGACTCTGAAGCCGCTGTGTGATGCAAGACGGGAGGCTTGGGTTGAAAGTGTTCGTGTTGTATAATCTCAGCTTAACAAAATAAGACTTGCATTAACAGAGTTAAAGAACACGCGCAGAAATGATACAATTTATTTCAGTGAAGTATTTAGTCTCTTGAAAGAAGTCTCAAAATTTAAGATTTCTTTATGTGTTGTGATATGACAAAATGTCCTTCGCCATATCCACAGAAGTAAAAAGCAGTTAGAAACTAAAGTAAAATTAGTGAAATGAAGATTTAGTGTTCTTGAAGAATATAAAAAAAGGCCATGAAAGAAGCAGAGGAATAGGTTCCATCTTTGGAAAATGTTATTGAGGTAACAGAATCGAGATGTGCAACTATTAAATGGCAGTTTTCTTAAGAAACAAAGGGTGAACTCATTCCAGGGAAGAGAACTGCTTAAGGGTGAACTCCTTGTATATTGCGGCAGACAGCACTATTAAGTCTTTGAAGGAAAGGTCTGTGCAGCTCAGAAACAGACACAACTAAAATTAGTTCAGAATTGGTTCAATATTATTGGAACATTAGAAACGGCTAATAATTTTTAGATTTCTGTTTTTTCATTTCTACTTGTCGCCGATGTTAGGTGCAGGTTCGTTCATTTTAATTGAATATTAGTATATTTTTGGTGCGTGTTTTCCTTGTTTTAGTGTATATTTCGGGTACTTTTGCGCGTATTTTAATGCATAAGTGGTTGCGTTTGACACAGCAAAGCTAACTGGAGACCTAGCCGTGACAGCAATGCCGACCGTTTGCATTATAAAAAAGGAGATATTGTGAAATCTGTGTTATCCTGTATTCCTGCAATTCAAGTTTTCACGCTGTACTTCATATAAAAAAATAACTGAACGCATTTTTACCAACACTAGTTTATCCACGACCTCTCATGGGCGACTTCGCCTGGGGGGTTGGCATGGGCTAATCGTACAAAATCGGGGATAAGCGGGTAAGGTTGTACTTAAACTCTGGTCCGTTTGTACATAGACTGAAAGAATCCTTAATCCGTGAATTTCATCGAAACTGTATAGACACACCCACACACACACACACACACACACACACACACACACACACACACACACACACGTATGCACGCGCGGGTGACCCAAACTCAGATTTCGCAGGGGGGCCCAAAGTTCCCAAACCGGCCATCCGCAGAACGACACAGCGGCAAACGGCGTGACACTGGCGCAGGCGCAGTAGCTGAGAGTGACCAGCGGCGAGGGCGACAGCGGAGTTCACCCACTGAAACGCAGCCCACAGCCCGCAGCCCGTCTGTACGCCGGCACCCCGTCGCGGCAAAGAACGGCAGCAGCGCAGGGACCAACGTCGCTCGCCGCCACGGTCAAGCAGCGTTCGGAGTTGACGTAATTTTACATCGTCAAGTAAAAGATTAGGCTTAAATTTTATCTGGCAAGTAAGAATGGATGACAAAGAAAAGTTTATTGTCTTGAGAAATATGGAAGAGCAATAAGTGCTGAACATGAAAATTCGAGAAATAATGAAGACGAACTTTCGTTACATTCACTGGAAGAATTCTAAAAAATAAATGCTTGAGAAGTTCGTGAGCAGGTCCTTGTAAAACGGAATGTTTCAGAAATGGCAGATGCAATCGTTTAGGAATTAATGACGGTGCTTCGTCAACGTACAGTATTTCTGAATCAAAAACAACATCTGAGATGCCAAACATCACTCATCAGGTACCTATTGACCGAATAAGTTCAGATCAGGGACCTAAACCAGCTGAACCCATTCAACCTCACTGTAGTGTGTCGGCAAATACTACACCGATTGATGATGAGGGTGATTAATCAAATGAAAATATAATGTTGTTTTTAAATGTAGCTGCTAGTAAAGATCAGATGGGGTTTCTAAGGGAATTTCGGAAAACCACCCCGGTAGCGGCTAATAATTCAGCTAAAGAGCATAAACAGACAGTTGAAATAAATGATGACTAACTGACAACCTCAGCTGCCGACAGGTGTTGTTGATATACCTCGAAATGGACAGGTGAAGATGCGTGCCCCGACTGGGACTCGAACCCGGGATCTCCTGCTTACATGGCAGACGCTCTATCCATCTGAGCCACCGAGGACACAGATGAATGGCGCGACTACTGGGACTTATCCCTTGCACGCTTCCCGTGAGACCCACATGCGTGCGCGAGTGACGAGTGGGTGGACCAATGTCTATAAGGTACAATACATATGTAGAATTGTGGACAGCTGGGAATGTTTCACGGGAAGCGTGCAAGGGATAAGTCCCTGCAGTCGAGCTATTCATCTGTGTCCTCGGTGGCTCACATGGACGCAGTAGGCTCTCAGCCGTGATACCGTGCGGACGGCCTCGGCGCGCCGAGCAGCGCTCCGCAGGTGTTGTTGTGTACCCGCTAGCGCGCGGTCGCGTCGTTGTATTCCTTATAGCACCTCTACCGACCCTCCATGGCGTTCTCATATCGAAAAGCTACAATCAAACTAACGTTCAACGCATCGTACACGAGACCGAAGGCCCATGAAATTGAACGTTTTCTACGAGACATCATGCACTTGGAACCACAAGACCTGATAGGCATTCATCTGTCTATTGTAACCAGCACAGTGTACCTGAAACTGATTGACGAAGCGGCCTGCGACAGATTACTCCAACAATCTGCGAACGGCTTTCGCTTCTGTCGCGCACACGGTAACATGAGCGTGGTAGGAGTTGACCATGCTGGTCTGGGGGTGCGTACCGTGCGCGTCTTTGAACTACCGTTCCAAGTTCCTGCCAACCTAGTCGGCGGCCATACGGCACAGTTCTGAGTCACACAGAGGAGAAATGGAACACATTCGAAACGTATCCTGTCCTTAACGGGGTACGACAAGTGCGCGTAGAAATTAAGAAGCACGTTCCATCATATATTTCCTGCCAAGCTAGTCGGCGGCCATACGGCACAGTTCTGAGTCACACAGAGGAGAAATGGAACACATTCGAAACGTATCCTGTCCTTAACGGGATACGACAAGCGCGCGTAGAACTTAAGAAGCACGTTCCATCATATATTTCCTGCCAACCTAGTCGGCGGCCATACGACACAGTTCTGAGTCACACAGAGGAGAAATGGAACACATTCGAAACGTATCCTGTCCTTAACGGGGTACGACAAGTGCGCGTAGAACTTAAGAAGCACGTTCCATCATATATTTCCTGCCAAGCTAGTCGGCGGCCATACGGCACAGTTCTGAGTCACACAGAGGAGAAATGGAACACATTCGAAACGTATCCTGTCCTTAACGGGATACGACAAGCGCGCGTAGAACTTAAGAAGCACGTTCCATCATATATTTCCTGCCAACCTAGTCGGCGGCCATACAGCACAGTTCTGAGTCACACAGAGGAGAAATGGAACACATTCGAAACGTATCCTGTCCTTAACGGGATACGACAAGCGCGCGTAGAACTTAAGAAGCACGTTCCATCATATATTTCCTGTCAACCTAGTCGGCGGCCATACGGCACAGTTCTGAGTCACACAGAGGAGAAATGGAACACATTCGAAACGTATCCTGTCCTTAACGGGGTACGACAAGTGCGCGTAGAACTTAAGAAGCACGTTCCATCATATATTTCCTGCCAAGCTAGTCGGCGGCCATACGGCACAGTTCTGAGTCACACAGAGGAGAAATGGAACACATTCGAAACGTATTCTGTCCTTAACGGGGTACGACAAGTGCGCGTAGAACTTAAGAAGCACGTTCCATCATATATTTCCTGCCAAGCTAGTCGGCGGCCATACGGCACAGTTCTGAGTCACACAGAGGAGAAATGGAACACATTCGAAACGTATCCTGTCCTTAACGGGGTACGACAAGTGCACGTAGAACTTAAGAAGCACGTTCCATCATATATTTCCTGCCAACCTAGTCGGCGGCCATACGGCACAGTTCTGAGTCACACAGAGGAGAAATGGAACACATTCGAAACGTATCCTGTCCTTAACGGGATACGACAAGCGCGCGTAGAACTTAAGAAGCACGTTCCATCATATATTTCCTGCCAACCTAGTCGGCGGCCATACGGCACAGTTCTGAGTCACACAGAGGAGAAATCGAACACATTCGAAACGTATCCTGTCCTTAACGGGGTACGACAAGTGCGCGTAGAACTTAAGAAGCACGTTCCATCATATATTTCCTGCCAACCTAGTCGGCGGCCATACGGCACAGTTCTGAGTCACACAGAGGAGAAATGGAACACATTCGAAACGTATCCTGTCCTTAACGGGGTACGACAAGTGCGCGTAGAACTTAAGAAGCACGTTCCATCATATATTTCCTGCCAAGCTAGTCGGCGGCCATACGGCACAGTTCTGAGTCACACAGAGGAGAAATGGAACACATTCGAAACGTATCCTGTCCTTAACGGGCTACGACAAGTGTGCGTAGAAATTAAGAAGCACGTTCCATCATATATTTCCTGCCAAGCTAGTCGGCGGCCATACGGCACAGTTCTGAGTCACACAGAGGAGAAATGGAACACATTCGAAACGTAACCTGTCCTTAACAGGGTACGACAAGTGCGCGTAGAACTTAAGAAGCACGTTCCATCATATATTTCCTGCCAAGCTAGTCGGCGGCCATACGGCACAGTTCTGAGTCACACAGAGGAGAAATGGAACACATTCGAAACGTATCCTGTCCTTAACGGGATACGACAAGAGCGCGTAGAACTTAAGAAGCACGTTCCATCATATATTTCCTGCCAACCTAGTCGGCGGCCATACGGCACAGTTCTGAGTCACACAGAGGAGAAATGGAACACATTCGAAACGTATCCTGTCCTTAATGGGGTACGACAAGTGCGCGTAGAACTTAAGAAGCACGTTCCATCATATATTTCCTGCCAAGCTAGTCGGCGGCCATACGGCACAGTTCTGAGTCACACAGAGGAGAAACGGAACACATTCGAAACGTATCCTGTCCTTAACGGGGTACGACAAGTGCGCGTAGAACTTAAGAAGCACGTTCCATCAAATATTTCCTGCCAACCTAGTCGGCGGCCATACGGCACAGTTCTGAGTCACACAGAGGAGAAATGGAACACATTCTAAACGTATCCTGTCCTTAACGGGGTACGACAAGTGCGCGTAGAAATTAAGAAGCACGTTCCATCATATATTTCCTGCCAAGCTAGTCAGCGGCCATACGGCACAGTTCTGAGTCACACAGAGGAGAAATGGAACACATTCGAAACGTATCCTGTCCTTAACGGGATACGACAAGCGCGCGTAGAACTTAAGAAGCACGTTCCATCATATATTTCTTGCCAACCTAGTCGGCGGCCATACGGCACAGTTCTGAGTCACACAGAGGAGAAATGGAACACATTCGAAACGTATCCTGTCCTTAACGGGGTACGACAAGTGCGCGTAGAACTTAAGAAGCACGTTCCATCATATATTTCCTGCCAACCTAGTCGGCGGCCATACGGCACAGTTCTGAGTCACACAGAGGAGAAATGGAACACATTCGAAACGTATCCTGTCCTTAACGGGATACGACAAGTGCGCGTAGAACTTAAGAAGCACGTTCCATCATATATTTCCTGCCAACCTAGTCGGCGGCCATACGGCACAGTTCTGAGTCACACAGAGGAGAAATGGAACACATTCGAAACATATCCTGTCCTTAACAGGGTACGACAAGTGCGCGTAGAACTTAAGAAGCACGTTCCATCATATATTTCCTGCCAAGCTAGTCGGCGGCCATACGGCACAGTTCTGAGTCACACAGAGGAGAAATGGAACACATTCGAAACGTATCCTGTCCTTAACGGGATACGACAAGCGCGCGTAGAACTTAAGAAGCACGTTCCATTATATATTTCCTGCCAAGCTAGTCGGCGGCCATACGGCACAGTTCTGAGTCACACAGAGGAGAAATGGAACACATTCGAAACGTATCCTGTCCTTAACGGGGTACGACAAGTGCGCGTAGAACTTAAGAAGCACGTTCCATCATATATTTCCTGCCAAGCTAGTCGGCGGCCATACGGCACAGTTCTGAGTCACACAGAGGAGAAATGGAACACATTCGAAACGTATCCTGTCCTTAACGGGATACGACAAGCGCGCGTAGAACTTAAGAAGCACGTTCCATCATATATTTCCTGCCAACCTAGTCGGCGGCCATACGGCACAGTTCTGAGTCACACAGAGGAGAAATGGAACACATTCGAAACGTATCCTGTCCTTAACGGGGTACGACAAGTGCGCGTAGAACTTAAGAAGCACGTTCCATCATATATTTCCTGCCAAGCTAGTCGGCGGCCATACGGCACAGTTCCGAGTCACACAGAGGAGAAATGGAACACATTCGAAACGTATCCTGTCCTTAACGGGGTACGACAAGTGCGCGTAGAACTTAAGAAGCACGTTCCATCATATATTTCCTGCCAAGCTAGTCGGCGGCCATACGGCACAGTTCTGAGTCACACGGAGGAGAAATGGAACACATTCGAAACGTATCCTGTCCTTAACGGGGTACGACAAGTGCGCGTAGAACTTAAGAAGCACGTTCCATCATATATTTCCTGCCAAGCTAGTCGGCGGCCATACGGCACAGTTCTGAGTCACACAGAGGAGAAATGGAACACATTCGAAACGTATCCTGTCCTTAACGGGGTACGACAAGTGCGCGTAGAACTTAAGAAGCACGTTCCATCATATATTTCCTGCCAACCTAGTCGGCGGCCATACGGCACAGTTCTGAGTCACACAGAGGAGAAATGGAACACATTCGAAACGTATCCTGTCCTTAACGGGGTACGACAAGTGCGTGTAGAAATTAAGAAGCACGTTCCATCATATATTTCCTGCCAAGCTAGTCGGCGGCCATACGGCACAGTTCTGAGTCACACAGAGGAGAAATGGAACACATTCGAAACGTATCCTGTCCTTAACGGGATACGACAAGCGCGCGTAGAACTTAAGAAGCACGTTCCATCATATATTTCCTGCCAACCTAGTCGGCGGCCATACGGCACAGTTCTGAGTCACACAGAGGAGAAATGGAACACATTCGAAACGTATCCTGTCCTTAACGGGGTACGACAAGTGCGCGTAGAACTTAAGAAGCACGTTCCATCATATATTTCCTGCCAAGCTAGTCGGCGGCCATACGGCACCGTTCTGAGTCACACAGAGGAGAAATGGAACACATTCGAAACGTATCCTGTCCTTAACGGGATACGACAAGCGCGCGTAGAACTTAAGAAGCACGTTCCATCATATATTTCCTGCCAACCTAGTCGGCGGCCATACGGCACAGTTCTGAGTCACACAGAGGAGAAATGGAACACATTCGAAACGTATCCTGTCCTTAACGGGGTACGACAAGTGCACGTAGAACTTAAGAAGCACGTTCCATCATATATTTCCTGCCAACCTAGTCGGCGGCCATACGGCACAGTTCTGAGTCACACAGAGGAGAAATGGAACACATTCGAAACGTATCCTGTCCTTAACGGGATACGACAAGCGCGCGTAGAACTTAAGAAGCACGTTCCATCATATATTTCCTGCCAACCTAGTCGGCGGCCATACGGCACAGTTCTGAGTCACACAGAGGAGAAATCGAACACATTCGAAACGTATCCTGTCCTTAACGGGGTACGACAAGTGCGCGTAGAACTTAAGAAGCACGTTCCATCATATATTTCCTGCCAACCTAGTCGGCGGCCATACGGCACAGTTCTGAGTCACACAGAGGAGAAATGGAACACATTCGAAACGTATCCTGTCCTTAACGGGGTACGACAAGTGCGCGTAGAACTTAAGAAGCACGTTCCATCATATATTTCCTGCCAAGCTAGTCGGCGGCCATACGGCACAGTTCTGAGTCACACAGAGGAGAAATGGAACACATTCGAAACGTATCCTGTCCTTAACGGGCTACGACAAGTGTGCGTAGAAATTAAGAAGCACGTTCCATCATATATTTCCTGCCAAGCTAGTCGGCGGCCATACGGCACAGTTCTGAGTCACACAGAGGAGAAATGGAACACATTCGAAACGTAACCTGTCCTTAACAGGGTACGACAAGTGCGCGTAGAACTTAAGAAGCACGTTCCATCATATATTTCCTGCCAAGCTAGTCGGCGGCCATACGGCACAGTTCTGAGTCACACAGAGGAGAAATGGAACACATTCGAAACGTATCCTGTCCTTAACGGGATACGACAAGAGCGCGTAGAACTTAAGAAGCACGTTCCATCATATATTTCCTGCCAACCTAGTCGGCGGCCATACGGCACAGTTCTGAGTCACACAGAGGAGAAATGGAACACATTCGAAACGTATCCTGTCCTTAATGGGGTACGACAAGTGCGCGTAGAACTTAAGAAGCACGTTCCATCATATATTTCCTGCCAAGCTAGTCGGCGGCCATACGGCACAGTTCTGAGTCACACAGAGGAGAAACGGAACACATTCGAAACGTATCCTGTCCTTAACGGGGTACGACAAGTGCGCGTAGAACTTAAGAAGCACGTTCCATCAAATATTTCCTGCCAACCTAGTCGGCGGCCATACGGCACAGTTCTGAGTCACACAGAGGAGAAATGGAACACATTCTAAACGTATCCTGTCCTTAACGGGGTACGACAAGTGCGCGTAGAAATTAAGAAGCACGTTCCATCATATATTTCCTGCCAAGCTAGTCAGCGGCCATACGGCACAGTTCTGAGTCACACAGAGGAGAAATGGAACACATTCGAAACGTATCCTGTCCTTAACGGGATACGACAAGCGCGCGTAGAACTTAAGAAGCACGTTCCATCATATATTTCTTGCCAACCTAGTCGGCGGCCATACGGCACAGTTCTGAGTCACACAGAGGAGAAATGGAACACATTCGAAACGTATCCTGTCCTTAACGGGGTACGACAAGTGCGCGTAGAACTTAAGAAGCACGTTCCATCATATATTTCCTGCCAACCTAGTCGGCGACCATACGGCACAGTTCTGAGTCACACAGAGGAGAAATGGAACACATTCGAAACGTATCCTGTCATTAACGGGATACGACAAGTGCGCGTAGAACTTAAGAAGCACGTTCCATCATATATTTCCTGCCAACCTAGTCGGCGGCCATACGGCACAGTTCTGAGTCACACAGAGGAGAAATGGAACACATTCGAAACATATCCTGTCCTTAACAGGGTACGACAAGTGCGCGTAGAACTTAAGAAGCACGTTCCATCATATATTTCCTGCCAAGCTAGTCGGCGGCCATACGGCACAGTTCTGAGTCACACAGAGGAGAAATGGAACACATTCGAAACGTATCCTGTCCTTAACGGGATACGACAAGCGCGCGTAGAACTTAAGAAGCACGTTCCATCATATATTTCCTGCCAAGCTAGTCGGCGGCCATACGGCACAGTTCTGAGTCACACAGAGGAGAAATGGAACACATTCGAAACGTATCCTGTCCTTAACGGGGTACGACAAGTGCGCGTAGAACTTAAGAAGCACGTTCCATCATATATTTCCTGCCAAGCTAGTCGGCGGCCATACGGCACAGTTCTGAGTCACACAGAGGAGAAATGGAACACATTCGAAACGTATCCTGTCCTTAACGGGATACGACAAGCGCGCGTAGAACTTAAGAAGCACGTTCCATCATATATTTCCTGCCAACCTAGTCGGCGGCCATACGGCACAGTTCTGAGTCACACAGAGGAGAAATGGAACACATTCGAAACGTATCCTGTCCTTAACGGGGTACGACAAGTGCGCGTAGAACTTAAGAAGCACGTTCCATCATATATTTCCTGCCAAGCTAGTCGGCGGCCATACGGCACAGTTCCGAGTCACACAGAGGAGAAATGGAACACATTCGAAACGTATCCTGTCCTTAACGGGGTACGACAAGTGCGCGTAGAACTTAAGAAGCACGTTCCATCATATATTTCCTGCCAAGCTAGTCGGCGGCCATACGGCACAGTTCTGAGTCACACGGAGGAGAAATGGAACACATTCGAAACGTATCCTGTCCTTAACGGGGTACGACAAGTGCGCGTAGAACTTAAGAAGCACGTTCCATCATATATTTCCTGCCAAGCTAGTCGGCGGCCATACGGCACAGTTCTGAGTCACACAGAGGAGAAATGGAACACATTCGAAACGTATCCTGTCCTTAACGGGGTACGACAAGTGCGCGTAGAACTTAAGAAGCACGTTCCATCATATATTTCCTGCCAACCTAGTCGGCGGCCATACGGCACAGTTCTGAGTCACACAGAGGAGAAATGGAACACATTCGAAACGTATCCTGTCCTTAACGGGGTACGACAAGTGCGCGTAGAAATTAAGAAGCACGTTCCATCATATATTTCCTGCCAAGCTAGTCGGCGGCCATACGGCACAGTTCTGAGTCACACAGAGGAGAAATGGAACACATTCGAAACGTATCCTGTCCTTAACGGGATACGACAAGCGCGCGTAGAACTTAAGAAGCACGTTCCATCATATATTTCCTGCCAACCTAGTCGGCGGCCATACGGCACAGTTCTGAGTCACACAGAGGAGAAATGGAACACATTCGAAACGTATCCTGTCCTTAACGGGGTACGACAAGTGCGCGTAGAACTTAAGAAGCACGTTCCATCATATATTTCCTGCCAAGCTAGTCGGCGGCCATACGGCACCGTTCTGAGTCACACAGAGGAGAAATGGAACACATTCGAAACGTATCCTGTCCTTAACGGGATACGACAAGCGCGCGTAGAACTTAAGAAGCACGTTCCATCATATATTTCCTGCCAACCTAGTCGGCGGCCATACGGCACAGTTCTGAGTCACACAGAGGAGAAATGGAACACATTCCAAACGTATCCTGTCCTTAACGGGGTACGACAAGTGCGCGTAGAACTTAAGAAGCACGTTCCATCATATATTTCCTGCCAAGCTAGTCGGCGGCCATACGGCACAGTTCTGAGTCACACAGAGGAGAAATGGAACACATTCGAAACGTATCCTGTCCTTAACGGGGTACGACAAGTGCGCGTAGAACTTAAGAAGCACGTTCCATCATATATTTCCTGCCAACCTAGTCGGCGGCCATACGGCACAGTTCTGAGTCACACAGAGGAGAAATGGAACACATTCGAAACGTATCCTGTCCTTAACGGGGTACGACAAGTGCGCGTAGAACTTAAGAAGCACGTTCCATCATATATTTCCTGCCAAGCTAGTCGGCGGCCATACGGCACAGTTCTGAGTCACACAGAGGAGAAATGGAACACATTCGAAACGTATCCTGTCCTTAACGGGGTACGACAAGTGCGCGTAGAACTTAAGAAGCACGTTCCATCATATATTTCCTGCCAACCTAGTCGGCGGCCATACGGCACAGTTCTGAGTCACACAGAGGAGAAATGGAACACATTCGAAACGTATCCTGTCCTTAACGGGGTACGACAAGTGCGCGTAGAAATTAAGAAGCACGTTCCATCATATATTTCCTGCCAAGCTAGTCGGCGGCCATACGGCACAGTTCTGAGTCACACAGAGGAGAAATGGAACACATTCGAAACGTATCCTGTCCTTAACGGGATACGACAAGCGCGCGTAGAACTTAAGAAGCACGTTCCATCATATATTTCCTGCCAACCTAGTCGGCGGCCATACGGCACAGTTCTGAGTCACACAGAGGAGAAATGGAACACATTCGAAACGTATCCTGTCCTTAACGGGGTACGACAAGTGCGCGTAGAACTTAAGAAGCACGTTCCATCATATATTTCCTGCCAAGCTAGTCGGCGGCCATACGGCACAGTTCTGAGTCACACAGAGGAGAAATGGAACACATTCGAAACGTATTCTGTCCTTAACGGGGTACGACAAGTGCGCGTAGAACTTAAGAAGCACGTTCCATCATATATTTCCTGCCAAGCTAGTCGGCGGCCATACGGCACAGTTCTGAGTCACACAGAGGAGAAATGGAACACATTCGAAACGTATCCTGTCCTTAACGGGGTACGACAAGTGCGCGTAGAACTTAAGAAGCACGTTCCATCATATATTTCCTGCCAACCTAGTCGGCGGCCATACGGCACAGTTCTGAGTCACACAGAGGAGAAATGGAACACATTCTAAACGTATCCTGTCCTTAACGGGATACGACAAGCGCGCGTAGAACTTAAGAAGCACGTTCCATCATATATTTCCTGCCAACCTAGTCGGCGGCCATACGGCACAGTTCTGAGTCACACAGAGGAGAAATCGAACACATTCGAAACGTATCCTGTCCTTAACGGGGTACGACAAGTGCGCGTAGAACTTAAGAAGCACGTTCCATCATATATTTCCTGCCAACCTAGTCGGCGGCCATACGGCACAGTTCTGAGTCACACAGAGGAGAAATGGAACACATTCGAAACGTATCCTGTCCTTAACGGGGTACGACAAGTGCGCGTAGAACTTAAGAAGCACGTTCCATCATATATTTCCTGCCAAGCTAGTCGGCGGCCATACGGCACAGTTCTGAGTCACACAGAGGAGAAATGGAACACATTCGAAACGTATCCTGTCCTTAACGGGCTACGACAAGTGTGCGTAGAAATTAAGAAGCACGTTCCATCATATATTTCCTGCCAAGCTAGTCGGCGGCCATACGGCACAGTTCTGAGTCACATAGAGGAGAAATGGAACACATTCGAAAAGTATCCTGTCCTTAACGGGATACGACAAGCGCGCGTAGAACTTAAGAAGCACGTTCCATCATATATTTCCTGCCAACCTAGTCGGCGGCCATACGGCACAGTTCTGAGTCACACAGAGGAGAAATCGAACACATTCGAAACGTATCCTGACCTTAACGGGGTACGACAAGTGCGCGTAGAACTTAAGAAGCACGTTCCATCATATATTTCCTGCCAACCTAGTCGGCGGCCATACGGCACAGTTCTGAGTCACACAGAGGAGAAATGGAACACATTCGAAACGTATCCTGTCCTTAACGGGGTACGACAAGTGCGCGTAGAACTTAAGAAGCACGTTCCATCATATATTTCCTGCCAAGCTAGTCGGCGGCCATACGGCACAGTTCTGAGTCACACAGAGGAGAAATGGAACACATTCGAAACGTATCCTGTCCTTAACGGGCTACGACAAGTGTGCGTAGAAATTAAGAAGCACGTTCCATCATATATTTCCTGCCAAGCTAGTCGGCGGCCATACGGCACAGTTCTGAGTCACACAGAGGAGAAATGGAACACATTCGAAACGTATCCTGTCCTTAACGGGATACGACAAGCGCGCGTAGAACTTAAGAAGCACCTTCCATCATATATTTCCTGCCAACCTAGTAGGCGGCCATACGGCACAGTTCTGAGTCACACAGAGGAGAAATGGAACACATTCGAAACGTAACCTGTCCTTAACAGGGTACGACAAGTGCGCGTAGAACTTAAGAAGCACGTTCCATCATATATTTCCTGCCAAGCTAGTCGGCGGCCATACGGCACAGTTCTGAGTCACACAGAGGAGAAATGGAACACATTCGAAACGTATCCTGTCCTTAACGGGATACGACAAGCGCGCGTAGAACTTAAGAAGCACGTTCCATCATATATTTCCTGCCAACCTAGTCGGCGGCCATACGGCACAGTTCTGAGTCACACAGAGGAGAAATGGAACACATTCGAAACGTATCCTGTCCTTAACGGGGTACGACAAGTGCGCGTAGAACTTAAGAAGCACGTTCCATCATATATTTCCTGCCAAGCTAGTCGGCGGCCATACGGCACAGTTCTGAGTCACACAGAGGAGAAACGGAACACATTCGAAACGTATCCTGTCCTTAACGGGGTACGACAAGTGCGCGTAGAACTTAAGAAGCACGTTCCATCAAATATTTCCTGCCAACCTAGTCGGCGGCCATACGGCACAGTTCTGAGTCACACAGAGGAGAAATGGAACACATTCTAAACGTATCCTGTCCTTAACGGGGTACGACAAGTGCGCGTAGAAATTAAGAAGCACGTTCCATCATATATTTCCTGCCAAGCTAGTCAGCGGCCATACGGCACAGTTCTGAGTCACACAGAGGAGAAATGGAACACATTCGAAACGTATCCTGTCCTTAACGGGATACGACAAGCGCGCGTAGAACTTAAGAAGCACGTTCCATCATATATTTCCTGCCAACCTAGTCGGCGGCCATACGGCACAGTTCTGAGTCACACAGAGGAGAAATGGAACACATTCGAAACGTATCCTGTCCTTAACGGGGTACGACAAGTGCGCGTAGAACTTAAGAAGCACGTTCCATCATATATTTCCTGCCAACCTAGTCGGCGGCCATACGGCACAGTTCTGAGTCACACAGAGGAGAAATGGAACACATTCGAAACGTATCCTGTCCTTAACGGGATATGACAAGTGCGCGTAGAACTTAAGAAGCACGTTCCATCATATATTTCCTGCCAACCTAGTCGGCGGCCATACGGCACAGTTCTGAGTCACACAGAGGAGAAATGGAACACATTCGAAACGTATCCTGTCCTTAACAGGGTACGACAAGTGCGCGTAGAACTTAAGAAGCACGTTCCATCATATATTTCCTGCCAACCTAGTCGGCGGCCATACGGCACAGTTCTGAGTCACACAGAGGAGAAATGGAACACATTCGAAACGTATCCTGTCCTTAACGGGATACGACAAGCGCGCGTAGAACTTAAGAAGCACGTTCCATCATATATTTCCTGCCAAGCTAGTCGGCGGCCATACGGCACAGTTCTGAGTCACACAGAGGAGAAATCGAACACATTCGAAACGTATCCTGTCCTTAACGGGGTACGACAAGTGCGCGTAGAACTTAAGAAGCACGTTCCATCATATATTTCCTGCCAACCTAGTCGGCGGCCATACGGCACAGTTCTGAGTCACACAGAGGAGAAATGGAACACATTCGAAACGTATCCTGTCCTTAACGGGATACGACAAGCGCGCGTAGAACTTAAGAAGCACGTTCCATCATATATTTCCTGCCAACCTAGTCGGCGGCCATACGGCACAGTTCTGAGTCACACAGAGGAGAAATGGAACACATTCGAAACGTATCCTGTCCTTAACGGGGTACGACAAGTGCGCGTAGAACTTAAGAAGCACGTTCCATCATATATTTCCTGCCAAGCTAGTCGGCGGCCATACGGCACAGTTCTGAGTCACACAGAGGAGAAATGGAACACATTCGAAACGTATCCTGTCCTTAACGGGGTACGACAAGTGCGCGTAGAACTTAAGAAGCACGTTCCATCATATATTTCCTGCCAACCTAGTCGCGGGCATACGGCACAGTTCTGAGTCACACAGAGGAGAAATGGAACACATTCGAAACGTATCCTGTCCTTAACGGGGTACGACAAGTGCGCGTAGAACTTAAGAAGCACGTTCCATCATATATTTCCTGCCAAGCTAGTCGGCGGCCATACGGCACAGTTCTGAGTCACACAGAGGAGAAATGGAACACATTCGAAACGTATCCTGTCCTTAACGGGGTACGACAAGTGCGCGTAGAACTTAAGAAGCACGTTCCATCATATATTTCCTGCCAACCTAGTCGGCGGCCATACGGCACAGTTCTGAGTCACACAGAGGAGAAATGGAACACATTCGAAACGTATCCTGTCCTTAACGGGGTACGACAAGTGCGCGTAGAAATTAAGAAGCACGTTCCATCATATATTTCCTGCCAAGCTAGTCGGCGGCCATACGGCACAGTTCTGAGTCACACAGAGGAGAAATGGAACACATTCGAAACGTATCCTGTCCTTAACGGGATACGACAAGCGCGCGTAGAACTTAAGAAGCACGTTCCATCATATATTTCCTGCCAACCTAGTAGGCGGCCATACGGCACAGTTCTGAGTCACACAGAGGAGAAATGGAACACATTCGAAACGTAACCTGTCCTTAACAGGGTACGACAAGTGCGCGTAGAACTTAAGAAGCACGTTCCATCATATATTTCCTGCCAAGCTAGTCGGCGGCCATACGGCACAGTTCTGAGTCACACAGAGGAGAAATGGAACACATTCGAAACGTATCCTGTCCTTAACGGGATACGACAAGCGCGCGTAGAACTTAAGAAGCACGTTCCATCATATATTTCCTGCCAACCTAGTCGGCGGCCATACGGCACAGTTCTGAGTCACACAGAGGAGAAATGGAACACATTCTAAACGTATCCTGTCCTTAACAGGGTACGACAAGTGCGCGTAGAACTTAAGAAGCACGTTCCATCATATATTTCCTGCCAAGCTAGTCGGCGGCCATACGGCACAGTTCTGAGTCACACAGAGGAGAAATGGAACACATTCGAAACGTATCCTGTCCTTAACGGGATACGACAAGCGCGCGTAGAACTTAAGAAGCACGTTCCATCATATATTTCCTGCCAAGCTAGTCGGAGGCCATACGGCACAGTTCTGAGTCACACAGAGGAGAAATGGAACACATTCGAAACGTATCCTGTCCTTAACGGGATACGACAAGCGCGCGTAGAACTTAAGAAGCACGTTCCATCATATATTTCCTGCCAACCTAGTCGGCGGCCATACGGCACAGTTCTGAGTCACACAGAGGAGAAATGGAACACATTCGAAACGTATCCTGTCCTTAACGGGGTACGACAAGTGCGCGTAGAACTTAAGAAGCACGTTCCATCATATATTTCCTGCCAAGCTAGTCGGCGGCCATACGGCACAGTTCTGAGTCACACAGAGGAGAAATGGAACACATTCGAAACGTATCCTGTCCTTAACGGGGTACGACAAGTGCGCGTAGAACTTAAGAAGCACGTTCCATCATATATTTCCTGCCAAGCTAGTCGGCGGCCATACGGCACAGTTCCGAGTCACACAGAGGAGAAATGGAACACATTCGAAACGTATCCTGTCCTTAACGGGGTACGACAAGTGCGCGTAGAACTTAAGAAGCACGTTCCATCATATATTTCCTGCCAACCTAGTCGGCGGCCATACGGCACAGTTCTGAGTCACACAGAGGAGAAATGGAACACATTCGAAACGTATCCTGTCCTTAACGGGGTACGACAAGTGCGCGTAGAACTTAAGAAGCACGTTCCATCATATATTTCCTGCCAAGCTAGTCGGCGGCCATACGGCACAGTTCTGAGTCACACAGAGGAGAAATGGAACACATTCGAAACGTATCCTGTCCTTAACGGGATACGACAAGCGCGCGTAGAACTTAAGAAGCACGTTCCATCATATATTTCCTGCCAACCTAGTCGGCGGCCATACGGCACAGTTCTGAGTCACACAGAGGAGAAATGGAACACATTCGAAACGTATCCTGTCCTTAACGGGGTACGACAAGTGCGCGTAGAACTTAAGAAGCACGTTCCATCATATATTTCCTGCCAAGCTAGTCGGCGGCCATACGGCACAGTTCTGAGTCACACAGAGGAGAAATGGAACACATTCGAAACGTATCCTGTCCTTAACGGGGTACGACAAGTGCGCGTAGAACTTAAGAAGCACGTTCCATCATATATTTCCTGCCAACCTAGTCGGCGGCCATACGGCACAGTTCTGAGTCACACAGAGGAGAAATGGAACACATTCGAAACGTATCCTGTCCTTAACGGGGTACGACAAGTGCGCGTAGAACTTAAGAAGCACGTTCCATCATATATTTCCTGCCAAGCTAGTCGGCGGCCATACGGCACAGTTCTGAGTCACACAGAGGAGAAATGGAACACATTCGAAACGTATCCTGTCCTTAACGGGGTACGACAAGTGCGCGTAGAACTTAAGAAGCACGTTCCATCATATATTTCCTGCCAACCTAGTCGGCGGCCATACGGCACAGTTCTGAGTCACACAGAGGAGAAATGGAACACATTCGAAACGTATCCTGTCCTTAACGGGGTACGACAAGTGCGCGTAGAAATTAAGAAGCACGTTCCATCATATATTTCCTGCCAAGCTAGTCGGCGGCCATACGGCACAGTTCTGAGTCACACAGAGGAGAAATGGAACACATTCGAAACGTATCCTGTCCTTAACGGGATACGACAAGCGCGCGTAGAACTTAAGAAGCACGTTCCATCATATATTTCCTGCCAAGCTAGTCGGCGGCCATACGGCACAGTTCTGAGTCACACAGAGGAGAAATGGAACACATTCGAAACGTATCCTGTCCTTAACGGGGTACGACAAGTGCGCGTAGAACTTAAGAAGCACGTTCCATCATATATTTCCTGCCAAGCTAGTCGGCGGCCATACGGCACAGTTCTGAGTCACACAGAGGAGAAATGGAACACATTCGAAACGTATTCTGTCCTTAACGGGGTACGACAAGTGCGCGTAGAACTTAAGAAGCACGTTCCATCATATATTTCCTGCCAAGCTAGTCGGCGGCCATACGGCACAGTTCTGAGTCACACAGAGGAGAAATGGAACACATTCGAAACGTATCCTGTCCTTAACGGGGTACGACAAGTGCGCGTAGAACTTAAGAAGCACGTTCCATCATATATTTCCTGCCAACCTAGTCGGCGGCCATACGGCACAGTTCTGAGTCACACAGAGGAGAAATGGAACACATTCTAAACGTATCCTGTCCTTAACGGGGTACGACAAGTGCGCGTAGAATTTAAGAAGCACGTTCCATCATATATTTCCTGCCAAGCTAGTCGGCGGCCATACGGCACAGTTCTGAGTCACACAGAGGAGAAATGGAACACATTCGAAACGTATCCTGTCCTTAACGGGATACGACAAGCGCGCGTAGAACTTAAGAAGCACGTTCCATCATATATTTCCTGCCAACCTAGTCGGCGGCCATACGGCACAGTTCTGAGTCACACAGAGGAGAAATCGAACACATTCGAAACGTATCCTGTCCTTAACGGGGTACGACAAGTGCGCGTAGAACTTAAGAAGCACGTTCCATCATATATTTCCTGCCAACCTAGTCGGCGGCCATACGGCACAGTTCTGAGTCACACAGAGGAGACATGGAACACATTCGAAACGTATCCTGTCCTTAACGGGGTACGACAAGTGCGCGTAGAACTTAAGAAGCACGTTCCATCATATATTTCCTGCCAAGCTAGTCGGCGGCCATACGGCACAGTTCTGAGTCACACAGAGGAGAAATGGAACACATTCGAAACGTATCCTGTCCTTAACGGGCTACGACAAGTGTGCGTAGAAATTAAGAAGCACGTTCCATCATATATTTCCTGCCAAGCTAGTCGGCGGCCATACGGCACAGTTCTGAGTCACACAGAGGAGAAATGGAACACATTCGAAACGTATCCTGTCCTTAACGGGATACGACAAGCGCGCGTAGAACTTAAGAAGCACCTTCCATCATATATTTCCTGCCAACCTAGTAGGCGGCCATACGGCACAGTTCTGAGTCACACAGAGGAGAAATGGAACACATTCGAAACGTAACCTGTCCTTAACAGGGTACGACAAGTGCGCGTAGAACTTAAGAAGCACGTTCCAGCATATATTTCCTGCCAAGCTAGTCGGCGGCCATACGGCACAGTTCTGAGTCACACAGAGGAGAAATGGAACACATTCGAAACGTATCCTGTCCTTAACGGGATACGACAAGCGCGCGTAGAACTTAAGAAGCACGTTCCATCATATATTTCCTGGCAACCTAGTCGGCGGCCATACGGCACAGTTCTGAGTCACACAGAGGAGAAATGGAACACATTCGAAACGTATCCTGTCCTTAACGGGGTACGACAAGTGCGCGTAGAACTTAAGAAGCACGTTCCATCATATATTTCCTGCCAAGCTAGTCGGCGGCCATACGGCACAGTTCTGAGTCACACAGAGGAGAAACGGAACACATTCGAAACGTATCCTGTCCTTAACGGGGTACGACAAGTGCGCGTAGAACTTAAGAAGCACGTTCCATCAAATATTTCCTGCCAACCTAGTCGGCGGCCATACGGCACAGTTCTGAGTCACACAGAGGAGAAATGGAACACATTCTAAACGTATCCTGTCCTTAACGGGGTACGACAAGTGCGCGTAGAAATTAAGAAGCACGTTCCATCATATATTTCCTGCCAAGCTAGTCGGCGGCCATACGGCACAGTTCTGAGTCACACAGAGGAGAAATGGAACACATTCGAAACGTATCCTGTCCTTAACGGGGTACGACAAGTGCGCGTAGAACTTAAGAAGCACGTTCCATCATATATTTCCTGCCAACCTAGTCGGCGGCCATACGGCACAGTTCTGAGTCACACAGAGGAGAAATGGAACACATTCGAAACGTATCCTGTCCTTAACGGGGTACGACAAGTGCGCGTAGAAATTAAGAAGCACGTTCCATCATATATTTCCTGCCAAGCTAGTCGGCGGCCATACGGCACAGTTCTGAGTCACACAGAGGAGAAATGGAACACATTCGAAACGTATCCTGTCCTTAACGGGGTACGACAAGTGCGCGTAGAACTTAAGAAGCACGTTCCATCAAATATTTCCTGCCAACCTAGTCGGCGGCCATACGGCACAGTTCTGAGTCACACAGAGGAGAAATGGAACACATTCTAAACGTATCCTGTCCTTAACGGGGTACGACAAGTGCGCGTAGAAATTAAGAAGCACGTTCCATCATATATTTCCTGCCAAGCTAGTCAGCGGCCATACGGCACAGTTCTGAGTCACACAGAGGAGAAATGGAACACATTCGAAACGTATCCTGTCCTTAACGGGATACGACAAGCGCGCGTAGAACTTAAGAAGCACGTTCCATCATATATTTCCTGCCAAGCTAGTCGGCGGCCATACGGCACAGTTCTGAGTCACACAGAGGAGAAATGGAACACATTCGAAACGTATCCTGTCCTTAACGGGGTACGACAAGTGCGCGTAGAACTTAAGAAGCACGTTCCATCATATATTTCCTGCCAACCTAGTCGGCGGCCATACGGCACAGTTCTGAGTCACACAGAGGAGAAATGGAACACATTCGAAACGTATCCTGTCCTTAACGGGATATGACAAGTGCGCGTAGAACTTAAGAAGCACGTTCCATCATATATTTCCTGCCAACCTAGTCGGCGGCCATACGGCACAGTTCTGAGTCACACAGAGGAGAAATGGAACACATTCGAAACGTATCCTGTCCTTAACAGGGTACGACAAGTGCGCGTAGAACTTAAGAAGCACGTTCCATCATATATTTCCTGCCAACCTAGTCGGCGGCCATACGGCACAGTTCTGAGTCACACAGAGGAGAAATGGAACACATTCGAAACGTATCCTGTCCTTAACGGGATACGACAAGCGCGCGTAGAACTTAAGAAGCACGTTCCATCATATATTTCCTGCCAAGCTAGTCGGCGGCCATACGGCACAGTTCTGAGTCACACAGAGGAGAAATCGAACACATTCGAAACGTATCCCGTCCTTAACGGGGTACGACAAGTGCGCGTAGAACTTAAGAAGCACGTTCCATCATATATTTCCTGCCAACCTAGTCGGCGGCCATACGGCACAGTTCTGAGTCACACAGAGGAGAAATGGAACACATTCGAAACGTATCCTGTCCTTAACGGGATACGACAAGCGCGCGTAGAACTTAAGAAGCACGTTCCATCATATATTTCCTGCCAACCTAGTCGGCGGCCATACGGCACAGTTCTGAGTCACACAGAGGAGAAATGGAACACATTCGAAACGTATCCTGTCCTTAACGGGGTACGACAAGTGCGCGTAGAACTTAAGAAGCACGTTCCATCATATATTTCCTGCCAAGCTAGTCGGCGGCCATACGGCACAGTTCTGAGTCACACAGAGGAGAAATGGAACACATTCGAAACGTATCCTGTCCTTAACGGGGTACGACAAGTGCGCGTAGAACTTAAGAAGCACGTTCCATCATATATTTCCTGCCAACCTAGTCGGCGGCCATACGGCACAGTTCTGAGTCACACAGAGGAGAAATGGAACACATTCGAAACGTATCCTGTCCTTAACGGGGTACGACAAGTGCGCGTAGAACTTAAGAAGCACGTTCCATCATATATTTCCTGCCAAGCTAGTCGGCGGCCATACGGCACAGTTCTGAGTCACACAGAGGAGAAATGGAACACATTCGAAACGTATCCTGTCCTTAACGGGGTACGACAAGTGCGCGTAGAACTTAAGAAGCACGTTCCATCATATATTTCCTGCCAACCTAGTCGGCGGCCATACGGCACAGTTCTGAGTCACACAGAGGAGAAATGGAACACATTCGAAACGTATCCTGTCCTTAACGGGGTACGACAAGTGCGCGTAGAAATTAAGAAGCACGTTCCATCATATATTTCCTGCCAAGCTAGTCGGCGGCCATACGGCACAGTTCTGAGTCACACAGAGGAGAAATGGAACACATTCGAAACGTATCCTGTCCTTAACGGGATACGACAAGCGCGCGTAGAACTTAAGAAGCACGTTCCATCATATATTTCCTGCCAACCTAGTAGGCGGCCATACGGCACAGTTCTGAGTCACACAGAGGAGAAATGGAACACATTCGAAACGTAACCTGTCCTTAACAGGGTACGACAAGTGCGCGTAGAACTTAAGAAGCACGTTCCATCATATATTTCCTGCCAAGCTAGTCGGCGGCCATACGGCACAGTTCTGAGTCACACAGAGGAGAAATGGAACACATTCTAAACGTATCCTGTCCTTAACTGGGTACGACAAGTGCGCGTAGAACTTAAGAAGCACGTTCCATCATATATTTCCTGCCAAGCTAGTCGGCGGCCATACGGCACAGTTCTGAGTCACACAGAGGAGAAATGGAACACATTCGAAACGTATCCTGTCCTTAACGGGATACGACAAGCGCGCGTAGAACTTAAGAAGCACGTTCCATCATATATTTCCTGCCAAGCTAGTCGGAGGCCATACGGCACAGTTCTGAGTCACACAGAGGAGAAATGGAACACATTCGAAACGTATCCTGTCCTTAACGGGGTACGACAAGTGCGCGTAGAACTTAAGAAGCACGTTCCATCATATATTTCCTGCCAACCTAGTCGGCGGCCATACGGCACAGTTCTGAGTCACACAGAGGAGAAATGGAACACATTCGAAACGTATCCTGTCCTTAACGGGATACGACAAGCGCGCGTAGAACTTAAGAAGCACGTTCCATCATATATTTCCTGCCAACCTAGTCGGCGGCCATACGGCACAGTTCTGAGTCACACAGAGGAGAAATGGAACACATTCGAAACGTATCCTGTCCTTAACGGGGTACGACAAGTGCGCGTAGAACTTAAGAAGCACGTTCCATCATATATTTCCTGCCAAGCTAGTCGGCGGCCATACGGCACAGTTCCGAGTCACACAGAGGAGAAATGGAACACATTCGAAACGTATCCTGTCCTTAACGGGGTACGACAAGTGCGCGTAGAACTTAAGAAGCACGTTCCATCATATATTTCCTGCCAACCTAGTCGGCGGCCATACGGCACAGTTCTGAGTCACACAGAGGAGAAATGGAACACATTCGAAACGTATCCTGTCCTTAACGGGGTACGACAAGTGCGCGTAGAACTTAAGAAGCACGTTCCATCATATTTTTCCTGCCAAGCTAGTCGGCGGCCATACGGCACAGTTCTGAGTCACACAGAGGAGAAATGGAACACATTCGAAACGTATCCTGTCCTTAACGGGATACGACAAGCGCGCATAGAACTTAAGAAGCACGTTCCATCATATATTTCCTGCCAACCTAGTCGGCGGCCATACGGCACAGTTCTGAGTCACACAGAGGAGAAATGGAACACATTCGAAACGTATCCTGTCCTTAACGGGGTACGACAAGTGCGCGTAGAACTTAAGAAGCACGTTCCATCATATATTTCCTGCCAAGCTAGTCGGCGGCCATACGGCACAGTTCTGAGTCACACAGAGGAGAAATGGAACACATTCGAAACGTATCCTGTCCTTAACGGGGTACGACAAGTGCGCGTAGAACTTAAGAAGCACGTTCCATCATATATTTCCTGCCAACCTAGTCGGCGGCCATACGGCACAGTTCTGAGTCACACAGAGGAGAAATGGAACACATTCGAAACGTATCCTGTCCTTAACGGGGTACGACAAGTGCGCGTAGAACTTAAGAAGCACGTTCCATCATATATTTCCTGCCAAGCTAGTCGGCGGCCATACGGCACAGTTCTGAGTCACACAGAGGAGAAATGGAACACATTCGAAACGTATCCTGTCCTTAACGGGGTACGACAAGTGCGCGTAGAACTTAAGAAGCACGTTCCATCATATATTTCCTGCCAACCTAGTCGGCGGCCATACGGCACAGTTCTGAGTCACACAGAGGAGAAATGGAACACATTCGAAACGTATCCTGTCCTTAACGGGGTACGACAAGTGCGCGTAGAAATTAAGAAGCACGTTCCATCATATATTTCCTGCCAAGCTAGTCGGCGGCCATACGGCACAGTTCTGAGTCACACAGAGGAGAAATGGAACACATTCGAAACGTATCCTGTCCTTAACGGGATACGACAAGCGCGCGTAGAACTTAAGAAGCACGTTCCATCATATATTTCCTGCCAAGCTAGTCGGCGGCCATACGGCACAGTTCTGAGTCACACAGAGGAGAAATGGAACACATTCGAAACGTATCCTGTCCTTAACGGGGTACGACAAGTGCGCGTAGAACTTAAGAAGCACGTTCCATCATATATTTCCTGCCAAGCTAGTCGGCGGCCATACGGCACAGTTCTGAGTCACACAGAGGAGAAATGGAACACATTCGAAACGTATTCTGTCCTTAACGGGGTACGACAAGTGCGCGTAGAACTTAAGAAGCACGTTCCATCATATATTTCCTGCCAAGCTAGTCGGCGGCCATACGGCACAGTTCTGAGTCACACAGAGGAGAAATGGAACACATTCGAAACGTATCCTGTCCTTAACGGGGTACGACAAGTGCGCGTAGAACTTAAGAAGCACGTTCCATCATATATTTCCTGCCAAGCTAGTCGGCGGCCATACGGCACAGTTCTGAGTCACACAGAGGAGAAATGGAACACATTCTAAACGTATCCTGTCCTTAACGGGGTACGACAAGTGCGCGTAGAATTTAAGAAGCACGTTCCATCATATATTTCCTGCCAAGCTAGTCGGCGGCCATACGGCACAGTTCTGAGTCACACAGAGGAGAAATGGAACACATTCGAAACGTATCCTGTCCTTAACGGGATACGACAAGCGCGCGTAGAACTTAAGAAGCACGTTCCATCATATATTTCCTGCCAAGCTAGTCGGCGGCCATACGGCACAGTTCTGAGTCACACAGAGGAGAAATCGAACACATTCGAAACGTATACTGTCCTTAACGGGGTACGACAAGTGCGCGTAGAACTTAAGAAGCACGTTCCATCATATATTTCCTGCCAACCTAGTCGGCGGCCATACGGCACAGTTCTGAGTCACACAGAGGAGAAATGGAACACATTCGAAACGTATCCTGTCCTTAACGGGGTACGACAAGTGCGCGTAGAACTTAAGAAGCACGTTCCATCATATATTTCCTGCCAAGCTAGTCGGCGGCCATACGGCACAGTTCTGAGTCACACAGAGGAGAAATGGAACACATTCGAAACGTATCCTGTCCTTAACGGGCTACGACAAGTGTGCGTAGAAATTAAGAAGCACGTTCCATCATATATTTCCTGCCAAGCTAGTCGGCGGCCATACGGCACAGTTCTGAGTCACACAGAGGAGAAATGGAACACATTCGAAACGTATCCTGTCCTTAACGGGATACGACAAGCGCGCGTAGAACTTAAGAAGCACCTTCCATCATATATTTCCTGCCAACCTAGTAGGCGGCCATACGGCACAGTTCTGAGTCACACAGAGGAGAAATGGAACACATTCGAAACGTAACCTGTCCTTAACAGGGTACGACAAGTGCGCGTAGAACTTAAGAAGCACGTTCCATCATATATTTCCTGCCAAGCTAGTCGGCGGCCATACGGCACAGTTCTGAGTCACACAGAGGAGAAATGGAACACATTCGAAACGTATCCTGTCCTTAACGGGATACGACAAGCGCGCGTAGAACTTAAGAAGCACGTTCCATCATATATTTCCTGGCAACCTAGTCGGCGGCCATACGGCACAGTTCTGAGTCACACAGAGGAGAAATGGAACACATTCGAAACGTATCCTGTCCTTAACGGGGTACGACAAGTGCGCGTAGAACTTAAGAAGCACGTTCCATCATATATTTCCTGCCAAGCTAGTCGGCGGCCATACGGCACAGTTCTGAGTCACACAGAGGAGAAACGGAACACATTCGAAACGTATCCTGTCCTTAACGGGGTACGACAAGTGCGCGTAGAACTTAAGAAGCACGTTCCATCAAATATTTCCTGCCAACCTAGTCGGCGGCCATACGGCACAGTTCTGAGTCACACAGAGGAGAAATGGAACACATTCTAAACGTATCCTGTCCTTAACGGGGTACGACAAGTGCGCGTAGAAATTAAGAAGCACGTTCCATCATATATTTCCTGCCAAGCTAGTCGGCGGCCATACGGCACAGTTCTGAGTCACACAGAGGAGAAATGGAACACATTCGAAACGTATCCTGTCCTTAACGGGGTACGACAAGTGCGCGTAGAACTTAAGAAGCACGTTCCATCATATATTTCCTGCCAACCTAGTCGGCGGCCATACGGCACAGTTCTGAGTCACACAGAGGAGAAATGGAACACATTCGAAACGTATCCTGTCCTTAACGGGGTACGACAAGTGCGCGTAGAAATTAAGAAGCACGTTCCATCATATATTTCCTGCCAAGCTAGTCGGCGGCCATACGGCACAGTTCTGAGTCACACAGAGGAGAAATGGAACACATTCGAAACGTATCCTGTCCTTAACGGGATACGACAAGCGCGCGTAGAACTTAAGAAGCACGTTCCATCATATATTTCCTGCCAACCTAGTAGGCGGCCATACGGCACAGTTCTGAGTCACACAGAGGAGAAATGGAACACATTCGAAACGTAACCTGTCCTTAACAGGGTACGACAAGTGCGCGTAGAACTTAAGAAGCACGTTCCATCATATATTTCCTGCCAAGCTAGTCGGCGGCCATACGGCACAGTTCTGAGTCACACAGAGGAGAAATGGAACACATTCGAAACGTATCCTGTCCTTAACGGGATACGACAAGCGCGCGTAGAACTTAAGAAGCACGTTCCATCATATATTTCCTGCCAACCTAGTCGGCGGCCATACGGCACAGTTCTGGGTCACACAGAGGAGAAATGGAACACATTCGAAACGTATCCTGTCCTTAATGGGGTACGACAAGTGCGCGTAGAAATTAAGAAGCACGTTCCATCATATATTTCCTGCCAACCTAGTCGGCGGCCATACGGCACAGTTCTGAGTCACACAGAGGAGAAATGGAACACATTCGAAACGTATCCTGTCCTTAACGGGGTACGACAAGTGCGCGTAGAACTTAAGAAGCACGTTCCATCATATATTTCCTGCCAAGCTAGTCGGCGGCCATACGGCACAGTTCTGAGTCACACAGAGGAGAAATGGAACACATTCGAAACGTATCCTGTCCTTAACGGGGTACGACAAGTGCGCGTAGAACTTAAGAAGCACGTTCCATCATATATTTCCTGCCAAGCTAGTCGGCGGCCATACGGCACAGTTCTGAGTCACACAGAGGAGAAATGGAACACATTCGAAACGTATCCTGTCCTTAACGGGATACGACAAGTGCGCGTAGAACTTAAGAAGCACGTTCCATCATATATTTCCTGCCAAGCTAGTCGGCGGCCATACGGCACAGTTCTGAGTCACACAGAGGAGAAATGGAACACATTCGAAACGTATCCTGTCCTTAACGGGGTACGACAAGTGCGCGTAGAAATTAAGAAGCACGTTCCATCATATATTTCCTGCCAAGCTAGTCGGCGGCCATACAGCACAGTTCTGAGTCACACAGAGGAGAAATGGAACACATTCGAAACGTATCCTGTCCTTAACGGGGTACGACAAGTGCGCGTAGAACTTAAGAAGCACGTTCCATCATATATTTCCTGCCAAGCTAGTCGGCGGCCATACGGCACAGTTCTGAGTCACACAGAGGAGAAATGGAACACATTCGAAACGTATCCTGTCCTTAACGGGGTACGACAAGTGCGCGTAGAACTTAAGAAGCACGTTCCATCATATACTTCCTGCCAAGCTAGTCGGCGGCCATACGGCACAGTTCTGAGTCACACAGAGGAGAATTGGAACACATTCAAAACGTATCCTGTCCTTAACGGGGTACGACAAGTGCGCGTAGAACTTAAGAAGCACGTTCCATCATATATTTCCTGCCAACCTAGTCGGCGGCCATACGGCACAGTTCTGAGTCACACAGAGGAGAAATGGAACACATTCGAAACGTATCCTGTCCTTAACGGGATACGACAAGCGCGCGTAGAACTTAAGAAGCACGTTCCATCATATATTTCCTGCCAACCTAGTCGGCAGCCATACGGCACAGTTCTGAGTCACACAGAGGAGAAATGGAACACATTCGAAACGTATCCTGTCCTTAACGGGATACGACAAGCGCGCGTAGAACTTAAGAAGCACGTTCCATCATATATTTCCTGCCAAGCTAGTCGGCGGCCATACGGCACAGTTCTGAGTCACACAGAGGAGAAATGGAACACATTCTAAACGTATCCTGTCCTTAACGGGGTACGACAAGTGCGCGTAGAACTTAAAAAGCACGTTCCATCATATATTTCCTGCCAAGCTAGTCGGCGGCCATACGGCACAGTTCTGAGTCACACAGAGGAGAAATGGAACACATTCGAAACGTATCCTGTCCTTAACGGGATACGACAAGTGCGCGTAGAACTTAAGAAGCACGTTCCATCATATATTTCCTGCCAAGCTAGTCGGCGGCCATACGGCACAGTTCTGAGTCACACAGAGGAGAAATGGAACACATTCGAAATGTATCCTGTCCTTAACGGGGTACGACAAGTGCGCGTAGAACTTAAGAAGCACGTTCCATCATATATTTCCTGCCAAGCTAGTCGGCGGCCATACGGCACAGTTCTGAGTCACACAGAGGAGAAATGGAACACATTCGAAACGTATCCTGTCCTTAACGGGGTACGACAAGTGCGCGTAGAAATTAAGAAGCACGTTTCATCATATATTTCCTGCCAAGCTAGTCGGCGGCCATACGGCACAGTTCTGAGTCACACAGAGGAGAAATGGAACACATTCGAAACGTATCCTGTCCTTAACGGGGTACGACAAGTGCGCGTAGAACTTAAGAAGCACGTTCCATCATATATTTCCTGCCAAGCTAGTCGGCGGCCATACGGCACAGTTCTGAGTCACACAGAGGAGAAATGGAACACATTCGAAACGTATCCTGTCCTTAACGGGATACGACAAGCGCGCGTAGAACTTAAGAAGCACGTTCCATCATATATTTCCTGCCAACCTAGTCGGCAGCCATACGGCACAGTTCTGAGTCACACAGAGGAGAAATGGAACACATTCGAAACGTATCCTGTCCTTAACAGGGTACGACAAGTGCGCGTAGAAATTAAGAAGCACGTTCCATCATATATTTCCTGCCAAGCTAGTCGGCGGCCATACGGCACAGTTCTGAGTCACACAGAGGAGAAATGGAACACATTCGAAACGTATCCTGTCCTTAACGGGGTACGACAAGTGCGCGTAGAACTTAAGAAGCACGTTCCATCATATATTTCCTGCCAAGCTAGTCGGCGGCCATACGGCACAGTTCTGAGTCACACAGAGGAGAAATGGAACACATTCGAAACGTATCCTGTCCTTAACGGGGTACGACAAGTGCGCGTAGAACTTAAGAAGCACGTTCCATCATATACTTCCTGCCAAGCTAGTCGGCGGCCATACGGCACAGTTCTGAGTCACACAGAGGAGAATTGGAACACATTCAAAACGTATCCTGTCCTTAACGGGGTACGACAAGTGCGCGTAGAACTTAAGAAGCACGTTCCATCATATATTTCCTGCCAACCTAGTCGGCGGCCATACGGCACAGTTCTGAGTCACACAGAGGAGAAATGGAACACATTCGAAACGTATCCTGTCCTTAACGGGATACGACAAGCGCGCGTAGAACTTAAGAAGCACGTTCCATCATATATTTCCTGCCAACCTAGTCGGCAGCCATACGGCACAGTTCTGAGTCACACAGAGGAGAAATGGAACACATTCGAAACGTATCCTGTCCTTAACGGGATACGACAAGCGCGCGTAGAACTTAAGAAGCACGTTCCATCATATATTTCCTGCCAAGCTAGTCGGCGGCCATACGGCACAGTTCTGAGTCACACAGAGGAGAAATGGAACACATTCGAAACGTATCCTGTCCTTAACGGGGTACGACAAGTGCGCGTAGAACTTAAAAAGCACGTTCCATCATATATTTCCTGCCAAGCTAGTCGGCGGCCATACGGCACAGTTCTGAGTCACACAGAGGAGAAATGGAACACATTCGAAACGTATCCTGTCCTTAACGGGATACGACAAGTGCGCGTAGAACTTAAGAAGCACGTTCCATCATATATTTCCTGCCAAGCTAGTCGGCGGCCATACGGCACAGTTCTGAGTCACACAGAGGAGAAATGGAACACATTCGAAATGTATCCTGTCCTTAACGGGGTACGACAAGTGCGCGTAGAACTTAAGAAGCACGTTCCATCATATATTTCCTGCCAAGCTAGTCGGCGGCCATACGGCACAGTTCTGAGTCACACAGAGGAGAAATGGAACACATTCGAAACGTATCCTGTCCTTAACGGGGTACGACAAGTGCGCGTAGAAATTAAGAAGCACGTTTCATCATATATTTCCTGCCAAGCTAGTCGGCGGCCATACGGCACAGTTCTGAGTCACACAGAGGAGAAATGGAACACATTCGAAACGTATCCTGTCCTTAACGGGGTACGACAAGTGCGCGTAGAACTTAAGAAGCACGTTCCATCATATATTTCCTGCCAAGCTAGTCGGCGGCCATACGGCACAGTTCTGAGTCACACAGAGGAGAAATGGAACACATTCGAAACGTATCCTGTCCTTAACGGGATACGACAAGCGCGCGTAGAACTTAAGAAGCACGTTCCATCATATATTTCCTGCCAACCTAGTCGGCAGCCATACGGCACAGTTCTGAGTCACACAGAGGAGAAATGGAACACATTCGAAACGTATCCTGTCCTTAACGGGGTACGACAAGTGCGCGTAGAAATTAAGAAGCACGTTCCATCATATATTTCCTGCCAAGCTAGTCGGCGGCCATACGGCACAGTTCTGAGTCACACAGAGGAGAAATGGAACACATTCGAAACGTATCCTGTCCTTAACGGGGTACGACAAGTGCGCGTAGAACTTAAGAAGCACGTTCCATCATATATTTCCTGCCAAGCTAGTCGGCGGCCATACGGCACAGTTCTGAGTCACACAGAGGAGAAATGGAACACATTCGAAACGTATCCTGTCCTTAACGGGATACGACAAGCGCGCGTAGAACTTAAGAAGCACGTTCCATCATATATTTCCTGCCAACCTAGTCGGCGGCCATACGGCACAGTTCTGAGTCACACAGAGGAGAAATGGAACACATTCGAAACGTATCCTGTCCTTAACGGGGTACGACAAGTGCGCGTAAAACTTAAGAAGCACGTTCCATCATATATTTTCGTTGGTGGCTGCCGCGCAATTGTTATATATGATGGACAACCGAGGACCTGCTCGGGCTGCGGCCATGAGGGCCACGTTAGAACTGAGTGTCTGCAGCGCCGCCTCGTTCAGGGGCCCCGCAATGAACTTCCCCAACGATCCACTATGACATCACTCCCGCTAACATATGTGGAGGCGGCACGACGTGATGTGATGGATGATAAAAACCTGCTACCTCCTCAAGCCGCTGCCAGCTCCGTTCGAGAGTCAGCGCCGTCGACGACGCCGCAGCCCAACGGTACAGAAGTTCCTACAGCCTCTGCCCACCGCAGCTTCGTGGGCACCCAGCCACCGTCTCTGTCGGGATCGGATACAGGGATTCCTAGCGACCGAGACTGTGTCGAGCCCCGCCTTCTAGTGGATGTCGAATCTCGGACCAGAAAGCAAAAACACCCAAGCGACACAAGAATAGGCGATTGTCAGTTGAAGAACAGGACAGGGATGTGAAGCCGGTGGAAGACATCGACTTCGTTCACTCGTCCACAATTGCAACGGACTCCAGTGGCATTATTCACCAGAAGGTGCCTGAAGACAAGGAACACTCTCCTAAATATGGTGGCCCAGAAAACGAGGCGCATTGCGTCGACTCCCAAAATGTGGGCTCCTGTGAAAGCGTCCAGCCACCAATGACATTACAATCGTCTCTTTTGATTGGGCAGACGATATGGAGGCAGATGATTCACAGCAAACATCGATATCTCCACCAGGGCCCATGGCTGACATTGAGCCCGGAGGGTTCTGCCAGTCAGGGACTCATACGGCACAGTAAAGCACAGCATGCAGATGGATGGCTGTGTGGTGTGTGAGATCACTGTGGGCTTGCACCGGCACACTGCCTCCGCCACTTGATATGTCTCAGTCATACCGTGTGGGAACAGTCAATGTAAATGGTCACTCCACGGTCAAGACCCGCATGTTAAACGACATGATCAGAGCGGCAGACTTGGACATTGCCCTTCTCCAGGAGGTCCGTCCCGAGCTGCGTTTAGACCTATATGGCTACACCACCTACAGCCTACTCTTAGGTGATGGCGCAGGAGGAACGGCCATCCTTCTCCGAGATGGCATAGACGCGACGAACGCGACGTACTTGACGAACGGGCGAGGCATCGCACTCACACTTGGCGCTGTCCGCCTCATTAACGTCTACGCTCCCTCCGGTAATTCGCACCGTGGTGACAGGCATGTCTTCTATTCGGAGGAGGTAGCCCCACTTTTGCAAGGAAATATGGACCATTACATAGTAGGCGGCGATTGTAACAGTGTTCTGCCGGCCGAGGACCAGATACCGCATTACGTCTCATGCCCGGCTCTACAAGCACTGATACGTGACCTCGCGCTCCATGACACACGGCTCTTACATCATGCAACCCAGAGTGTATATACGCACTTTACCAGCCATTCTGCCAGTCGTCTGGACCGGATATACGTCTCGCGTGCTCTGCGCACAGCAACCTGTGATGCAGAACTCTGGCCGACGCCCTTCTCGGACCATCTCGCGTACATCTGCACTGTCACCTTACCCCGACAACTCACAAGACGCAGCAAAGGCCCGTGGACGCTCAACGTCTCCCTCCTTCGCGAGGAAGCGTGTCGACAAGCAGTCACTGACACGTAGCGTCGATGTATCAGGCGCCTACCCATGTATGCTTCCACGTTGCTGTGGTGGTTGGGATGTGTGAAACCTGCACTCCGAATGTCCTTGATGGCCTACGGGCGTGACAGATCGAACTGGCAAAGGGCAACATCGGAATTTTACTATACAGCGTTACGTGAGCTGGCGACGCAACCGCCGTCTTACGAACGTCAGATGTCCGTACAACGCATCAAAGCTCGTCTACTTCGCATCAGGACAGAGCAGCTACAAGGTGTCCGTATCCGTGCGCGAGTGCAAGACTGTATCCCCAACGAGAAGGGCGTCAGTCTATCACATTTTGCGCGAGAGATGCCACCGCAAACGTCAGCTCATTACGGCTGTAAACACGGCGGCCGCGCAGCGACACAAACGGACATTGCGCACACGTTTGCCAGACACTATGGGACCTTGTACATGGAAGATTCGCGAAATTTACATGATTATGACGAGCTGTTGCACGATTTTCCCGCCCCTCGGGACGTGGCACCCGATGATAGTCTGTGTTGCCCATTACACCCGACGAGCTGACATCGGCCTTGGCACGTGGAGCACCGAACAAGTCGCCTGGACCGGTCGGTTTACCCCTGGAATTCTACCGCACTTTTTACAACCTAATGTTTCAAGACCTGATCCGACCTGATTTCACTGCCCCCACAGAATTCACAGAAGGCATCTTGATCCCAGTACCAAAACCGAATGGTGGTTGTAGGTGGCAGGACTTTCGCCCACCCACACGCCTCAACAACGACTACAAGATCTTTGCCCGTATCCTCCGCGCGCGTCTCCACACCGCTATCGGGAAAGCCATCCACACCGATCAGACATGTTTAGGTGGTGTCAGCAACATTCATATGGCGTTAGGAGCATACCGCGACGTAATTGCTTTGACGGCGGCCTGCAAAATTCGAGGCGCCCTTGTCGCCGTAGATTTTGACCACGCATTCGACCGCGTCGACCAAGGCTCCTTACGCGCAGTTTTGCAACACATGGGCCTCTCTCCGGAGTCTGCACAGGTGGTCCTTCGACTGGTCCACGGAGCGCGCTCCCGCATGATGGTCAACGGTTATCAGGCTGGTCACATTGTTGTCGGACGGTCGGTGCGACAAGGGTGCCCCCTGTCGGGTATATTATTTGCTGCAACGCTTGAACCAGCTTTACATAGTCTACGGCAGCGATTATCTGGTATCTCCTTGCGGGACGTGACTTTTCGTTGTGGTGCATTCGCCAGATCAGAGGATGAAATGTATATGGCACTACAGTGGCTACGCCAGTACGGGGCGGTCGCTGGGAGCGTCATCAACGTGAAGAAGACAAAATACATGGATGTCGGAGGGGGGCTTTCCCACACAACGGCGGTGCCCTTTGACAAGGTGCCCGAACTCAAGTGTTTATTAGTGCAATTCTATAGCAATGTCCGCCGCACTGCGGCGGCTACGTACCGTCGGCTCCTACACCAGACACGTGCTCTGCTGCAGGACAACAAACTGCGTCGCTTGGATATGCTACTCAGAACACGTTACGTCAACACCTATCTTGTCTCAAAACTGAACTATTTTGCGCATATCCTTCCCTTGACGACTACGATGGCCGACAGATTTCAAGCAGCATATGGACATTTCGTAAGCTCCGGTCTGGTTTTTAAAGTCCGATACGCCACCCTGAAACTGCCGCAGCGGGCAGGCGGTATTGGTTTAATTCATGTATATAACAATGCGCGATCGCTTTATCTCAACACTATGCGTCGCACATGGACCTCTGCCCACGCCACTCTGTCGGGCACCCTGATAGCGGAAGTGGCACCACACTCTCTGCATCCCCCGGTTTCTGTAGGACACATTTCACCGGCACTCACCCACATCAGAGAGTTCTTGCTTGACTTCAGCTACTTACGGTCAGAACTTCCGACGACACGGAAGCCCGGCACAAAAGACTATTATCGCCTCTATCAACAGCGGCAACCTGTAAATACGGTCGTCCACAGACATCCTGAAGTTGCCTGGAACACCGTGTGGCGAACGGTACACACGCCTTTTCTACCTACGACGGTGCGTTCATTGTGGTACGTGGTTGTGAATGGGAAGTTCGCTACTTGTCCAAGGCTCCATTCCATACATCTGCCGGACGACCCCTTGTGTCCGACATGCTCAGTCGTAACTCGGATACACACCGTCTGACTTGTGCCGCGACCAGCGAGTGCTGGCTACTGACGCAGCGCATGATGGCGTTACTCATGCGGCGATTGCCGGAGTCCATCTCCCCTGATGAGGTATTGCGCCCCGGCGGCGTATACTTTCCATCAACCAGAACGAACGCCGTTACCTGGCTAAAAGGCTTGGCCGTTTACTACATATTTTGCGATGCTCCCAAAGGCACACTCGACTTTTGGTCCCTATTGATGACGACACATGCAACTTTCAGCCGCCACCCGAAATACAGAACTCGTTTCGCAAATTATTTAGGTTCTGCGGATCCTTCTGCTCACTGGGAGACGCTGAAAATGAAGAAGAATCCTGGAGCATATTGATCCTCTACGGACGGAATAGGGGGGAACGCCTACCAACAGACGAGAAGACGACTCGGACGCTCGGCTACGGCAGTTGTAGGATCTTTCTTCGTAATGAGACAATAATAAAGCTATAAATACAATACAAAATGAAAATAAAATAGAAAAAAATAAAAATCTTCTAAAAATTAAAGAAATAAATAAATAAAACAACATCGACAAACCCACTGCATCCCCTTCCTGATCCTTCGATCCTCGAAGTCGAACACGTTGCTTGGGCCATGGGCGTGGCGGCGGGATGGCCAGGCTTCGGGTGTCGACCCCTGCCCTACACGTCGTCCTGCTCCTGCAGCGGTACATAAAAAAAAATTTAAAAAAAGATGGATAGAGCGTCTGCCATGTAAGCAGGAGATCCCGGGTTCGAGTCCCGGTCGGGGCACACATTTTCAGCTGTCCTCATCGAGGTATATCAACAACACCTCTCGGCATTTGAGGTTGTCAGTTCGTAATCATTTATTCCAGGTAAAAGCTGCACGGTCACCAACAGTAAGTGTTCTTTCGAGAACAAGTTACTGTCTTCGTATATATACGCAATTCAGGTAAAGTCAAGGAACAGGCAATCAATAAAGCTGTTTCGAAATCCGGATAGGTAAGATTAACCAAATGGGAGGTGACATTCATTTAGAAAACTCAACCTTGGTTAAGGAACTGGCAGGAAAACAAAAACCATTATTGCAAACAGCACAAAAACAAGATGTAAAAAATAAGCATACAAGCTCAGGAACGTATAATAACGCGTTTAGAAAAAGACTTCTTACAATTAATAAGTGATCTACAAGAAAAAAGGATAGTTGTGAACTAGTTCCTTAACAAGTTCAAAGAAAGCAGAAAGACGACGTTTTGAAGTTTTATCGTGATCTACGCACTGAATTAAATAAATTTTAAGAGATCATGTCACAACAAAGCAAGCGTACTTCACTCAGAAATGGGACTGGGAAAAGTTCGTAAGAGAGCAGGAAAAAACCAGAGACAGAATTCCAGACAGTATCGCAGTACGGTAGTGAGATGGAGTCTGAAATCAAGCAGAGTTTCGAATCGTGGTATGAGCAGGAAAGACCAAAAGATAAATGTAAGTATTATGTAACCTCTGATCATAAGCTCTCGCTGGTGCTTAAGTTTGATTCTCTGCAATGCCCTGTGTCTAGCCAGGGGCATTTAAACAATCTGAAGAGATATTTCCTGAATAGCGGGATGGCAGGAAAAACATAGGGTGCGTAGTTAGTAGACTAGATTGTCTTATGCAATTCGAGCTGGATAGCAATCTGAAACATTTGGCAAATTTATAAAATATTTCACGAAGCAAAATTGGTCGAGTGGCGCTCAGAATTTGGTGAGAAGAGACCTTGTTGCAGGTCGCGATTGTAAAAGGATTGCCTGTAAAAGTTATAAGGAGTTTTTGCAATTATATATAGAGAAGAATTTGTATCTGGACGATTCGCTTGAGGGATCGGTTTTGATCTCAATTATAATGACTAAGCTACCAGCACCAGTTCAGGAGAAGTGAGGTGGAATATAAAAATCTGATGTCAATGTAATAGTGCAGTTGATGCTGCAGTTACATTCATTAGCTGGTAATTATCCAAATTTATAAAGTAGGCGATGGATTAGATGGGTAGGTGTGTGTGTGGGAGGGGCGAAGGACACCAGACAGAACGATGCTTAAAGAAGTGAGGCGCAGTCACTAACATTTAGTATGACGCTAGCTCAAACAGACATAAAACGTGAGCGAGAAGAGAGGGCGAAATATGACGAGAGGGGTCCGAGTCACTGTTATAATAATCGGGGTCCAATTAATTACTATAATAATCCTCCTAGGAGAGGGAGGAGCGGATTTAATGCAGGAAGATAAAATTATCATAAAGGATCGAGACATTTCCATGATAACGGATGCTATGAAAAGGAGGAGTCGCTTCACGAAAATCGGCATAACGGATATTGAGAACAAGAGGTTTCAGTTCAGGGAAACACACAGGACTTTAGCATGAGATAAGAGACCACTACAGATAAATTTCTTGAGTTTACCGCAAAGATTAAGACAAAAACAACCCTGGAACACAAACTTTGATAGGGACATGAAAAGTAAACATGACTAAATGACGAGAAGAGTAATTATGATCACAAAAATGAGTTAACTGATGTACCTAAGAGCGATTTGCAAACGGTAAGCACAAGTAAGAAGAATGAAAGGACATAAGTGTAACAGAAGTAACGTGTTGTACACCAGAGCAGTGAAAGAAGAGTGGTCCACAGAATTTGGTCTGTTTGGCAATGCAAGAGTAGGTCCCTGGAATGATGAATTTTTGTATTTAAGTATCTTAACAACTAATAAGCGCGGCATTAAAGTGAGGACCAGAATAAAGAAAATACAAGTAAAGAACAGACATTAAGTTCGAGTTTTGATAACATATTATCCATGTATATCAAAATATGGACGTAATGTGGAAACTAATTAAGGGTCTAAATGAGATTTAGCGAAGACGAAAGCCAGTTCAGTGACGAAAAGCAAGAGAAGGACATTGATATATCAGAAAAAGACATGAAAGAATAAACACTAATTCACGTAACGATGAATGGCGCTACAATGAAAGCAGACGACAACAGTAAATAACTTCAGAGGACTCACAGTCCTGTTATGCACAAGTAATTAGCGATTGTAGGGCCTCCAGCTACAATAGTGCTATTTCCTCATTTAGATTTCTGCACTGTTGTGCACTCTTATTGTCTACAAATCTATCAACTACCCTTTAACTATCGAATGGAAACTGAACAGCAATAGTACAGACACACGGAAAAAGATATTATAGAGCCCAATAAAAACATTCTTCAGATAGTCGAAACAAAATGATAAAAAGCCTAAAGGTGTGGAAAACACTAACACAAATAAGAATACTTCTGAAAGAAAACAATACGTAATAAGTGTAAAACGGAATGAAAACTTCACGTGGTTGGGCGACAAAAAATATAAACAACACGTCATATAAAACATGAGGTGGCAGGTAAGCAAATTATATTATGAAAAAAAGTCAGTGCTATCGTAATAAATAACAAAGGTAGGTTCTGAAGGAAAACCAGCTGAAACAGATATTTCAAATTCTTAAGGTATCGAAAAGTGAGAGGTAACAGGAGAAAACAATAAAATCTTACGTTGAATCAGAAAGTGGCTCGAAACAGCATATCCAGACACTCTGGGATGATGATGGCATTGAAACAGAGGATGACACCGCATTGCAGTTCCTTCTCTAAATCCTCGCACAATCCAAAAAATGGCTGACATCGAAATAAGTGTCCAAGGAACAGAAAAGCAACTGAAATCAGTCAACAGAGGAATGTCCACTGGACCTGACGGGATACCAATTCGATTCTACACAGAGTAGGTGAAAGAACTTGCCCCCTTCTAACAGCCGTGTACTGCAAGTCTCTAGAGGAACGGAAGGTTCCAAATGATTGGAAAAGAACCACAGGTAGTCACAGTCTTCAAGAAGCAAATGCGCAAAACAATAGACCTATATCTCTGACATCGATCTGTTGTAGAATTTTAGAACATATTTTTTTCTCATGTATCTACTCTGTAGGAATCAACATGGATTCCGGAAACAGCGATCGTGTGAGACCCAACTCGCTTTATTTGTTCATGAGACTCAGAAAATACTAAATACAGGCTCCCAGGTAGATGCCATTTTCCCATTTTCCTTTACTTCCGGAAGGCGTTCGATACAGTTCCGCACTGTCGCCTGATAAACAAAATACGGAGTATCAGACCAGCTGTGTGGCTGGATTGAAGAGTTTTTAGCAAACAGAACACAGCATGTTGTTCTCAATGGAGAGACGTCTACAGACGTTAAAGTAACCTCTGGCGTGCCACAGGGCAGTGTTATGGGACCATTGCTTTTCACAATATGTATAGATGACCTAGTAGATAGTGTCGGAAGTTCCATGCGGCTTTTCGCGAATGATGCTGTAGTATACAGAGAAGCTGCAGCATTAGAAAATTGCAAAGAAATGCAGGAAGATCTGCAGCGGATAGGCACTTGGTGCAGGGAGTGGCAACTGACCCTTAACACAGACAAATGTATTGCGAATACATAGAGAGAAGGAGCCTTTATTGTATGATTATATGACAGCGGAACAAACACTGGTAGCAGTTACTTCTGTAAAATATCTGGGAGTATGCGTGCGGAACGATTTGAAGTGGAATAATCATATAAAATTAATTGTTGGTAAGGCTGGTGCCAAGTTGAGATCCATTGGGAGAGTCCTTAGAAAATGTAGTCCATCAACAAAGAAGGTGGCTTACAAAACACTCGTTCGACCTGTACTTGAATATTGCTCATCAGTGTGGGATCCATACTAGGTCGGGTAACGGGTTGGCATACTCTGGATGTGGTGGTCGAGAAGCTGCTGGGGTATAGCCTTCCATTCTTGAACCATTGCCTGTCGGAGCTCCTGAAGTGTCCTTGGAGTTTGAAGACGTGAAGCGATACGTCGACCGAGAGCATCGCAGATTTTCTCGATGGGGTTTAGGACTGGAGAACAGGCAGGCCATTCCATTCGCCTGATATCTTCTGCTTCAAGGTAGTCCTCGACTATGGCAGCTCGGTGGGGCCATGCGTTATCATCCATCAGGAGGAAGGTGGGACCCACTGCACCGCTGAAAAGGCGGACATACTGATGCAAAACGATGTCCCGATACACCTGTCCTGTTACAGTTAATCTGTCAAAGACATGCAGGGGTGTCCGCGCCCCAATTATAATCCCACCCCACACGATCAAAGCACGACCTCCATACACGTCCATTTCAAGGACATTAAGTGGTTGGTATCTGGTTCCAGATGAAAACCTGGCAAGAATCACAGCCTATACCTGGACTCGTCCGTGAACATAACCAGGGACCACTGTTCCAATGACCACGTAATGTGTTCTTGACACCTGGCTTTATGGACTCCCCTGTGACCAGGGGTCAGTGGAAAACACCTTGCAGGTCTCCGGGCGAATAAACCATGTCTGTTCAGTCATCTGTAGACTTTGTGTCTGTTCCAGTGGCTGCGGTAAGGTCCCGAGCAAGCCTACCTGGAGTACTCCGTAGCCGTCTGCGGGCACTGATGATGAGATATTGGTCTTCTTATGGTGTTGTACCCTGTGGACGTCCCGCAGTGTAGCGCCTGGACACGTTTCCAGTCTGTTATAATCGTTGCCATAATCTTGGGATCACACTTTGTGGCACAAGGAGGGCCTGTGCTACGACCTGCTGTGTTTGACCAGCTTCCAGTCGCCCTAGTATTCTACCCCTCATAACGTCATCAATATGTGTTCTTTGAGCCATTTTCAACACAAAGTCAACATTAGCATGTCTGGAAACATCTGCACGCTTACTCGCTGCACCGTACTCTGACATGCACCAACACAGCTCCGCGTATGTGGACTTCTGCCAGCGCCACCGTGCGACAGCCGCTGGTCAAATGCACCGAATGGTCATACCCTGAGGTGATTTAAACCACCAAACCGCCCACCAGATAGTTGTTTCAACATGTATCAGCATTATCTTTAATTTATGAGCATCAGTGTAGAATTCGAGTAAAGTGTTAAGTTTGGATGGTAGGAGACGAGGTACTGGCAGAAGTAAAGCTGTGAGGACAGGGCGTGAGTCGTGCTTGGGTGGTTCAGTTGGTAGAGTACTTTCTTGCGAAAGGCAAAGGTCCCGAGTTCGAGTCTCGGTTCGGCACACAATTTTAATCTGCCCGGAAGTTTCATATCAACGCACACTCCGCACACAGATTGAAAATCTCATTCTGGAAATTATTAAACAATTTAAAGTCTTGCTTTGTAACAGCTTCACCATGGACGAGTCAGATGCAGTTTATAAACAAAGTACAATCATAGCCCTCTGGATTTATGACAGTGCCCTGCTATGGTTTAAAATTACCACTGCACCTCAGGTATGTGTGTGGCATTATGTCAGTGATTTATTTAATTTTTACGGAAGCAGGAAAGTTTTACTTAAACATACACTCTGTGGGTGATGGGTCAGTTACACAAGACATCACTACTTGTGTAAGGGAACGCATGCTTCTACAGTCTGTCATTGTCTGGCAAGCATCTGCTTGTTATGGACATGCCTACAGGACAGCAGCATAAGAGCAGGAATCCTGGGTGCGCAGTTGCCCACCCTACCTTAGCCATAAAACTGCCTTGGCTTAAGACCCCGATTCAACCCCACATCACTGTGACAGTGAGTATTTTTCTTTGCCTCCACACATGAGGGAGACATTTCACTTCCCTTCGAGCAAAGGTTTCTTCTCTGCTGTACACGGACACCAAATATAATATATGTTTATTGCCCAACATTAAGGCTCATTGAGGGTGATGCTTAGTTTTATGCATTTTATGTAATGCATTAATGAATGATGTGTCAAACACATAGAAACAACTTCCTATCTAGTAGAATTATATTGTTGTGTCATGATAGGTATTATCTGAGAGTTGCAGCTCTTTAAAAACTAGCTCTTGTTAATTATACATGATGTCAGTGTAGTATGTGACGTACTGTTTGTGTGTGTGTGTGTGTGTGTGTGTGTGTGTGTGTGTGTGTGTGTGTGTGTGTGCTTGCGTGTGAAGCTAATCACCACAGAGTGTGAATGATTATTTGTAACGTATAGCAGTTCCAGTTTGATTACACAGTGGTCAAATCGATCTTGGTAAGTTATGCTTACTGATGACATTTGTTAATGTATAGGCGACTTCATCACCACTTACGTTACAGTTTGTCCTTGCAACATACACAGGAGTGAGATGCAAAGAAAACGACATGTTACCCAATCCTACATTTTATTGACAAAATTACATAAATTTCGCACTGTGCCTCAGATTTTTGCTTTCTAATTATTTTATATGTCACCATAATAAGCAATGCATAATTACTGCCATCTTAAATGAGGGAAGTTACTGTGCTATCTACAACAGGGTATACTCTCAATGGAATGGAGGAAATCTCTGTCATCACCTGATCCCATATGGTATTTGGCCCTGGTACTGGCTGGTGGATGCAATGGAAATTATTTCATTGTTAGCGCTGAAAAATCTTCCTATATCTGTATATAAAAAAGTGCAGATGTAAGCTTTGTGACCATTAATCTTTCAGGGTTGTAATTTCTAAGTTTTCACAGAAACTGCTGTACATGCTAGTGTGTTTAAATAAAGTGTAGACGTGACACCCGTATTCTTTCCATCCAAGTGCACTACAACGTCAATAGAAAACTAACAGAAATGAGTAGCATGATTATCAGCAGTCTGCCCTCCTTACAGTGGCCTTACCAGACACTGTTCCAGGATGGTGGCACGATGGCTCGCAAACATTACCTGCTGCCACATGTCTACCACGTTCCACACACATTAGTCTCTGATTTAAAAACGTGTCGAATTTGAACTGAGCACTAGCCTTAATGATAAATCTGAAAACTGCAGAATAAATCTCTGGACGATAAATATAAGTGATGTTTGGTGTATGTGCTACAGAGGAGCATCCTGTGGTCCAGAGCTGGTGAGATGTCTATTTCACATAAGGAGGTGGGTGGGTGCTGGCACACTCAGGATTCCTAGTCTCTCCCTGCAGAGATTTAAGAACACACATATCGAGCAGTCCCATGACAGGGGATGGCAGATCCTTTGGGTATGCATTGCCTGACGTAGGTAGTGATGTCTAATGCAACTAAACCCCCACTTACAGCCCATTTGTGTAAATAATATGTCTCTGCTTCAGTGATAGCTAAATACAACTATGACATACTACTACATACATATCTGAGGGCGGTGGCAATTTTTAATAGTAGTAAGGCATTGTTTTCAAAAACAGAACCAGACGGCTGTCACTGTATATCGTTCAGAAAACGATTCTAATTCTACCATAGTAGAAGTGAAATTTGTTCAAAAAATGATTTCCACACCTCCACAATGTAATTATTATATAGAAAGAATGTAATTGCCTCCGTGCAAGTGTGTCCCTGTCAAACCCAATTGTCCATGTCCTGAAGTTACTGCCATTTTATACTTTGTGTAGCTGGGTTTGGGAGATATTCTTTATAATTAAACAGTTCTTTCTTTCCTTCCTACTACTTCTAGTCTTGTTACATGTACATTCTGAGCCTAGGCACTGGCGTGGAAGTTGAAGGTCGCACGTCAGTACTGGTGCAAGAAGGGACACATGAGTGCACTTGGCTGACACCCTACAGCAGTGGGTGTCACAAGCAGTGGACTAAATGCTGTGGTGTAGTGTAGATGTAAATGTTAACAATACAAACACCCCTTCTTCAACATATTTTTAAAAGTAAATAATAACAGCATGTCAACACTTCAGTGTAGTTGTATAAATACGTCTGGTGAGGTTACACATCCTGTTGCAGCCCTTCTGCCCTGTCTAAGAATCACTTGTGTGTGTGTGTTTCACTATAAAATTTCTTTTATGCTAATGTAAGGTGCTTGCTCTGCCCACACATCTGGGAAAGGTTCCCTGTCCCCTTGAGGGCTAGGTCCGCCATCTTGGATGGCCATCTTGTCTGGGAAGAGCTATATGACAATGCTCATATCTCAAGTTGTGGCACTGTAGACATCTAGCAACCACTCAGCTGTGCAAATATCTGCAACCAATAAGACAATTTTCTTGAAATTTCCCACAATAGGAAAAGCGGCCTTGGGTTACAGCAGGGCAATAAATTATCTGGGACCCCACTGTTGGAGATCTCAACAAGGGGTATAACGATAAGGTTACAGAAAGGTAATAAAGTGTTCTGGACCTTATTGTTTGCTTTGTGACTCGCAGGACGAGGAGGGTCGTAAATCAGGAGAAGGGTAATGAGTCATAGGTGAAACCTCATGACACAGCTGTAATGGGAGAAAATTGCGCAATAGCTGTTACATCTGCCTTACTGCAAATATCCCACAACTGCTTACGATATTTTGTATCTGAAATTCGAGTCTCCCTTTACTGAAATGGGAAAACGGACAGAACAGAGAAACAGAATGCCATAACTTTCTTTGAAAAGATAGGGACTCAACTGAAAAAAGACCGTTGTCCGTTCCAGATTTTGTCACATTGATTTGGAAACTATTTTATCTTAGATCTTCAGCCTTGTTAAAATACCTTTTTCGAGCAAAAAATTGAATCTCAGCACCTTTGGACAATAAAAGATATGCCATAAAAGTTTATTTGTTCATATTGCAGGTTATCAGAAGAGTATTTCTACTGTAATGAATATTTTAAACTTTCGGAAATTGCGTGTAATAGCTTATGAGTAGCTAAGGTACTAGAGTAGGGCGCAGGCCTTCTGTGTTCCGATAAGCTAGTTCCCGTCAGTTAATTTTATTAATTTCGAGCATGCCAGTGACGAGTTGTAAGTTTAACTTATGAGCGATCTTCCGATATCACACTTCGGGCTAGTTGAAGGTGCCACGTTTAGGCGACCACACTGAATTCAATATAACCTCCCATGCGCAGAAAGCACAAGCCATTGGGAAAGAAACAGAGGGTTCAATGAACAAGTGATTCTTTGATAAAAGTAGCCTGAAGGTTGGTGTGAACGACACAATCCTTGATTTTTTTTACCCTGTGCTGCGTAGGCACATTGTTTATCGTCACTTGCTCCAGCTACACTAAGCCACAGGGAAATGAACACACGTCGCTGTAAGTTCAGTAACAAGTCCCAGACATACCAAAGTCAGTGTAGAAATACAACAATTCCAAATCAGTAACCACTCGAGACCAGAAAACAAATGGAGTCAACTTAGCTGTGCATGGCGCAATACAAACATCTAAAGAATACCGCAAGCAATGAACAACACGTGAAGTCCGGGCCACAACCTCAGTGGCAAACAGTTGCCATTGCGTGGCGCCATGTGTTATGGATATCTCGGCGGTGACTCCACTTATGACAGCAACCTACAGCCGCTGATCGCAGCCTCAGTATGTTTAACATCTACGCAATGTGGGAAATACGTATCACTTTGTATACAGAACCCCTCCTCCATTTAATTGGCATGTGGGACCGGAAATAGTGCAACTAATATTGATTGTGCCGAAATCTCCCCCAATGGTCGAGTGGTACGTCCTCCACGGCCAGAAAGATAGGTGGCACCATCCACATGGATATGAATCCACTACGACCTATCTGGTGTAACTTGGGTCTGGACACGAGGAAGCAGCCACTGAGTGTGACAGGGAGGGAAACAATGTGTCGTCCATTCCAATTGCTATGTACTTCTTGTCAATGTCTTGCCCTGACAGACGATGCAAGCGCAAAGAGTAGGTCCACGTACTGGTATAGTTTTGGGATGATTCCAGTGGTCCTGCCCCATCAGAGGATGCAGGAGGTGATACAGGGTATGTGGTCGGCAAATTTGCAAAATCTGGACTGGGCTACGTCCATCGACAGTCATGGATCGGTACATGGGCAGGAAGCTAGTGAATGCATCCCTTGAGTTCGCTGACATTAAGATTTTTTTCATCTGCAAATTCAACATCTTGACCAACTGCTTAGTTTCTGAATCGGATGTTTGATGAAACAGGTTCTGGGTCAATGCTCGATACCATTTCGTGTCCAAAGTCCTGGAGCACTGGAGCCATAAATTGTGTGTCATGTTCAGAAGCCAGTGTAGCTGGGGCCCCTTCTATAGCAATGATAGCAGATAAATCTTAGACCTTGGCCCTGGAATATTGCACGCATCTGTCCTACAAGAGGAAAATTAAAAGTGCGTCAACGAGCAACAGCCACAGCATTCCCTGGAAAGGGCTGGCGAAATCTACGTCTACTCTTTGTCATGGGTGGTAAGGGTGCTGCCATGTGTTGAAACGTTGTGCTGGGGTCTACTGATAGTGCGACAAGCTGCAGAAGTCCACGGCAATGCTTTCACTATGCACATTGCCCATTTGTCAGATGGTTCAAATGGCTCTCAGCACTATGGGATCTAACATCTGAGATCATCAGTCCCCTAGAACTTGGAACTGCTTAAACCTACCTAATCTAAGGACATCACACACATCCACACCCGAGGCAGGATTCGAACCTGCGACCGTTGCGGTCGCGGGGTTCCAGACTGAAGCGTCTAGAACCGCTCGACCGCACCGGCCGGGCCAGTTGTCAGTGTGGCGGATTTGCAATATGGAGGGGGGAATGCTGTGTTTTACTTCTGTAATGAACGTGATAAGTGTAATTACTAAGCTATAGCTCCCACTGCTGCTGACGTTCCGACATTTTGCCCCGAAGTTTTGCATGGCGGCCAAATAACGGCAGCAGGGACTTCTGGTCCTTAATCAAATATCAGTTGGACCATGGAGGTTGATGTGGAATTTACAGACACCAAAAATAATGGTCAACGCATCTTTCCAACCTTTGAAAAACTTAGAGCACAGGCGACACCAAATGGCAGTCTGTTACATTTGTATATACTGAATGGCGTGTAACTCACAGGAGAATATTTTGTGGGCTAATCAATAGGTAACAGAAAATATACATCAGTGGGATCAGTTTTTGAAAAATACTGACCATTCAATTTAGCTAACGTTTCCTCTTGCCTAGAGATTGAGTGCAAATGAACGTTGGCTTGAGCATTAAGGATACAGGGAACTTTTCCAGCTCAATATTGCGTAAAAATCAGCACCTATTCCTTTCAGGCACTGTTTATAATGTATATGTTTTACAGATTTTTTGTTGATATCAGGTTATGAAGTACACTTTCTAAACAAATTAGAAGTATTTTGATTATTTTTGAACCTGCTTAGGGTTATTATAAAAATACAAAGAATTTGATGCATTTTTTTTCCAAAATGCTTCCTCAGGTCGAGGTACATTTAATCCAATGTTATACAGTTGAAGGAGACCACATTTTTATCAGATTTGCATGACATGATGGCTGAAGTACTATACCTACTTACTTCCACCTATTATATAAATCGCAAGGATAAAAAATATCACATCTTACATTTTAATTTTATAATTTTTTCGTAATAAAAGTGTTAGGAAGTATTTGTACCTGATTTCTGAAAAATACAACTTGCGGGATATTGCAAATGAAGATATGAGTCCAATTAAACTGTGCCTCAGAACATTCCTGAAGAATAGTTTTCATCTTGCAGCATTTCTTCATGTTCAAGTTTCCTCTTGGCATTCTTTTAGCACTTCTTGCTTCTTTGGTAACTTGAAGAGCGAATCTTTCAGGTTCATGCAACTGTTGTCTGTCACATGCAAGGAACTGATCTTCCATATTAGAGCCACATTCTATGCCTAAATTTCTCAGGACTTCCAGCCTTCCTACCACTCCATCAGTGAGACATATCACTGCTCTAGTACACCAATTTTTAATGTGTTTAGTCGTACAAAAACGTTCTTGGGTAACCTTTCCCATATGTAATGGTTGAAAATATCATTTGTATTCTGAATACCCCCATGAAGACATTTACTACGCAAAACAAGGTCACTCAGGTCTTTAAAAATTGGTTCTATTTCATTCATAACAGGATCAGGATTATGATTATGATGGCATATTTGACCACTTTACTTTGCTTTTTGGAACCATACCAAAAATCTGCTCCTTTAGGTCAAATTCCGTGAACAGAGTGGTCGTCTATGGACAACTTATGAAAGCAGGTGGTCGATACAACTTTTCGTATTGCTGTAACATTCAGAGGTGCAGTTGGTCTAATGGCAAGTCCATAATAACTCTGAAGCAGGTCTGTCTCAGTTTCTGTCAATCTGCCACGGCCAGACAGAGATTCTCCATAAGATGGCAACTTTCCGTTATTTTCTCTTCGTAGCTTCCTTAATCTAGAACCCATCCTTTTTTGCACAAGTCTACAACACAAGGTACCTCATAAGCATTGAACTCATTAATTTTATTGAAAGCTAACGTTATAAATGAGCACCGACCTCTGAAATACACTTCTGGAAATTGAAATAAGAACACCGTGAATTCATTGTCCCAGGAAGGGGAAACTTTATTGACACATTCCTGGGGTCAGATACATCACATGATCACACTGACAGAACCACAGGCACATAGACACAGGCAACAGAGCATGCACAATCTCGGCACTAGTACAGTGTATATCCACCTTTCGCAGCAATGCAGGCTGCTATTCTCCCGTGGAGACGATCGTAGGGATGCTGGATGTAGTCCTGTGGAACGGCTTGCCATGTCATTTCCACCTGGCGGCTCAGTTGGACCAGCGTTCGTGCTGGACGTGCAGACCGCGTGAGACGACGCTTCATCCAGTCCCAAACATGCTCAATGGGGGATTGATCCGGAGATCTTGCTGGCCAGAGTAGTTGACTTACACCTTCTAGAGCACGTTGGGTGGCACGGGATACATGCGGACGTGCACTGTTCTGTTGGAACAGCAAGTTCCCTTGCCGGTCTAGGAATGGTAGAACGATAAGTTCGATGACGGTTTGGATGTACCGTGCACTATTCAGTGTCCCCTCGACGATCACCAGAGGTGTACGGCCAGTGTAGGAGATCGCTCCCCACAACATGATGCCGGGTGTTGGCCCTGTGTGCCTCGGTCGTATGCAGTCCTGATTGTGGCGCTCACCTACACGGCGCCAAACACGCATACGACCATCATTGGCACCAAGGCAGAAGCGACTCTCATCGCTGAAGACGACACGTCTCCATTCGTCCCTCCATTCACGCCTGTCGCAACACCACTGGAGGCGGGCTGCACGATGTTGGGGCGTGAGCGGAAGACGGCCTAACGGTGTGCGGGACCGTAGCCCAGCTTCATGAAGACGGTTGCGAATGGTCCTCGCCGATACCCCAGGAGCAACAGTGTCCCTAATTTTCTGGGAAGTGGCGGTGCGGTCCCCTACGGCACTGCGTAGGATCCTACGGTCTTGGCGTGCATCCGTGCGTCGCTGGGGTCCGGTCCCAGGTCGACGGGCACGTGCACCTTCCGCCGACCACTGGCGACAACATCGATGTACTGTGGAGACCTCACGCCCCACGTGTTGAGCAATTCGGCGGTACGTCCACCCGGCCTCCCGCATGCCCACTATACGCCCTCGCTCAAAGTCCGTCAACTGCACATACGGTTCACGTCCACGTTGTCGCGGCATGCTACCAGTGTTAAAGACTGCGATGGACCTCCGTATGCCACGGCAAACTGGCTGACACTGACGGCGGCGGTGCACAAATGCTGCGCAGCTAGCACCATTCGACGGCCAACACCGCGGTTCCTGGTGTGTCCGCTGTGCCGTGCGTGTGATCATTGCTTGTACAGCCCTCTCGCAGTGTCCGGAGCAAGTATGGTCTGACACACCGGTGTCAACGTGTTCTTTTTTCCATTTCGAACGCTAGTCCAACTGAGGCGCCAGGTGGAAATGGCATGGCAAGCCGTTCCACAGGACTACATCCAGAATCTCTACGATCGTCTCCATGGGAGAATAGCAGCCTGCATTGCTGCGAAAGGTGGATATACACTGTACTAGTGCCGACATTGTGCATGCTCTGTTGCCTATGTCTATGTGCCTGTGGTTCTGTCAGTGTCATCATGTGATGTATCTGACCCCAGGAATGTGTCAATAAAGTTTCCCCTTCCTGGGACAATGAATTCACGGTGTTCTTATTTCAATTTCCAGGAGTGTAATAGCTTCTGATCAACATTTAATGTCTTCACAGAGGGCAACAATGAAACAAAGAATGCTCGGTCGTCGTCTTCTTCTTTTTCCTTACCATCTTTTAATAATGTCAGTAAATTATCTGCAAATGTTATGTTTTTGATAGGCCTCTTCCTCTTGAAGGATTGTTTTTCGGTGTTGACATTCAGTCGGACGTCATCGGTTTGTTCTTCAGAGGGTTCGTCTCGACTGTTTTCTGCGAGTACATTGTTGTTATACAGATTATCTTGCACGGCCGATACTGAGTCAGTTACTCTCTGTTGTTGCAACTCGGAGACGGTCAAGAAAGTGTAACTGCTCATGGTAGATGTCTTTTGGTCTCTTAGTTGCTGCTGATCCGGACTTTTTTTTCTTTATTCTACTGAGGCTTTTAAAATAGGCATCCCGTGCAGTTTTCCATCTCGTCTGGACCTTGTCAACTGAAATAACAAGGTCGATAAGTCTTTTATTACTGAGGATGAGTACATGTATTATTTTAAGAAGGAATAAATCTAAGGTTTTATGTCAGCGTAGCCGACGTAATACCTAGAATTAATTCTACTTTCCTCTGTGAATGTACATAAGTATCAAATATATGTTTTACACGTTACAGGTATATTGGAAGCGGAAACACATTTACAGATCTGCATTACTGTTATTTAATGCGTACGTTAACAATTCGACAGATTACAAGGCAGGTGAGCGCCACTATTTGGACTACGTTAATAGAAGAATGCATGCCTGAGCCCTCAACAGATAAATGGAACGAAATTAACCATGGTTTCCAAAATGTCGCTAATTTTCCTCATTGCATCGGAGCCCTGGATGGAAAACATATTCGTCTAGTAAAACCTATCAAAAGTGGATCACTTTTCCTCAATTACAAGAATTATTTCTCGATTATTCTTATGGCCATCTGTGACACTAACTATTGTTTCACGTTCGTTGATGTCGGAGGATACGGAAGGAACTGTGATTCAAATATTTTTAAAAACCGCGTCTTTTGGAGGAAAATGGAAAAAGAAACATTAGCGTTACCCCCACCAAAGCCACTGCCAGGTACACACGACTCTCCAGTGCCATATGTTCTTGTTGCAGTCGAAGGCTTCGCATTAACACAACATGTGTTAAGGCCATGTGCGCGAAAAAACATGACTCACAAAAAGATTTTCAAGTACCGACTTACCCGAGCCCGAAAGTTTGTTGAATGTACTTTCGGAATATTAAGCCACAAGTGGAGGTTTCTTCACCGGCCCCTGAATGTCAATCTTGATCTAGCGGTATCTATTGTCAAAACGTGCTGTATTTTGCATAATTTTGTTCGAGTAAGAGACGGATACAACTTTGAAGATACCCTGTACGTTACCGGCTTCGAAGATGTGGCAGAAACTACACCTGTCAGTAAATCAGGTATAACTGTACGAGATAAATTTGCGGAATATTCTGTCGGTAGATGAGCTGTGCCCTGGCAGGAATCAAAAATTCACTGAACTCAGGCCACTTATCTCAATGACAGACATTTGCGCTTGTGTACAGTTTTTCTACATAATCAGTGTTTGTATTGTGCATAAACAGAACTTGTGAGTGTCCTATAATTGTAAATTATTGTATCTTGTATAGAACTACAATATAAACACAAGGAAAATATGCGTCTACTTACCACACTTTTTCTGATCTGTCTCGTTCAGACCTTCAAAGCCGAGTATTATATTTGCACAGACGTCTAGCCACGCCTTCAATCGCATTTCACGGTTCTTGTAGTCCCCATGTGATGGATCCCACATGTGAGGCCTTCCTTCAACTTCGGCAATTAACATGTCGGTATCGATTTCACAAGACATTCTGGGAACTTCTTAAATCACACCCACATTTACCACACTAGTCGAATGCTACGGCTGAAATGAGGTACCCTGCTTCTACTGCGCGCGCGGTATCCGCAGGACTGTGCACGCACCTACTTGTTTCCGTGTATTCAACTGATGCGCACGGTCCCGGGGCGCGCAAGGGCTGCGAGGGCGACTCCGCCACTTGCGGACCGTCCACATAACTGTGTGGTGCCCTATTCGGATACGTGACTACGAACCGCGCGGAACGCGGAGCGCTGACCACCCGCGCAAGTGTGCAACGGGCCTTAACGTCTTTGTGCATGGTGAATGATATCAAACTGGCTCATCTACATCTATATCTACGTGATTACTGTGCTACTCACAATAAAGTGCCTGGCTGAGGGCTCATTGAACCATCTTCAAGCTTTCTCTCTACCTTTCCACTCTAGAAAGACGCGCGCGGGAAAACCGAGCAATTACATTTTTCTGAGCGAGCACTGATTGCTCTTATTTTATAGTGATGGTTATTTTTCCCTATGTAGGTGGGTGACAACAGAATGTTTTCGCAATCGGAGGAGACAACTGCTGATCGAAAGTTCATGAGAAGATCCCGCCCCAACGAAAAACGCCTTTGTTTCAATGATTGCCGCTCCAATTCACGTATCAAGTCTGTGGCACTATCTCCTGTATTTCGCGACAGTACAAAACGAGCCCCAGCTCTCTGAACTTTTTCAATGTCATCCGTCAGTCCCACCTGATGCGGGTCCCACACTCACAGCAATTCTCCCGAATAGGGCGGACAAGCGTGGTGTAAGCAGTCTCTTTAGCAGACCTGTTGCACTTTCGAAGGATTATGCCAATGAATTGCAGCTAGTGGTTTGCTCTATCCACAGCATTATCTATGTGATCGTTCCACTTTAGATTATTTGTAATTGTAATCCCTAAGTATTTAGTTGAATTACAGCCTTCAGATTTGTGTGTCTTATCGCGTAATCGAAATTTAGCGAATTTCTTTTAGTACTCATGTGAATAACATCACACTTTTCTTTATTCAGGGTCAAGTGCCACATTTCGCACCATTCAGACATCTTATTAAATCATTTTGCAATTCTTTTTAGTCATCTGATGACTTTACAAGACGGTTAATGGCAGCGTAATCTGCAAACAATCTAATATTGCTACTCAGATTGTCTCCCATGTCGTTAATATAGATCAGGAACAATAGAGGGCCTATAACACTTCCTTTGGGAGCGCCGGATATTATTTCCGTTTTACTCAATAACTTTCCGTCTACTACTACGAACTGTGCCCTTTCTCACAAGAAATCACGAATCCATTCGCACAACTGAGGCGATACTCCGTAGGCAAGCAGTCTGATTAGAAGACGCTTGTGAGGAACGGCGTCGAAAGCCTTCTGGAAATATAAAAATAGAACGCAGCTCGTGGTCTTGCGGTAGCGTTCTCGCTTCCCGCGCACGGGGTCCCCGGTTCGATTCCCGGCAGGGCCAGGGATTTTCTCTGCCTCGTGATGACTGGGTGTTTCATCCCCATCGACACGCAAGTCGCCGAAGTGGCGTCAACTCGAAAGACTTGCACCAGGCGAACGCTCTACCCGACGTGAGGCCCTAGCCACACGGCATTTCCATTTCAATCAAAAATATGGAATCAATTTGACATCCCCTGTCGATAGCACTTATTACTTCATGAGAATAAAGAGCTAGTTGTGTTTCACAAGAACAAAATTTTCTGAATCCGTGCTGACTATATGTCAATAAATCGTTTTCTTCGAGGTACTTCATAATGTTCGAATACAATATATGTTCTAAAACCCTACTGCAGATCGAAGTTTGTGATATAGGCCTGTAATTCAGCGGATTACTCCTACTACCCTTTTTGGGTATTGGTATGACTTGAGCAATTTTGCTGTCTTTAGGTACGGAACTATCTGTGAGCGAGCTAGATATGGAGCTATTGTATCACATACTCTGAGAGGAATCTAACTGGTATACAACATGGACCGGAGGCCTTGCCTTCTTTATTAAGTGATTTAAATTGCATTGCTGCACCGATGATATCTGCTGCTATGTTTCTCATCTTAGCAGTTGTTCTTTATTCGAATTCAGGAATATCTTTTGGTTAAGGAGTTTCGGAAAACCGTGCTTAGTAATTCCGCTATAGTGGCACCGACATCAGTGACTTCACCGCCGTTATCACGCAGTCGTGGTATTGATTGCGTCTTTTCACTGGTGAGCTTTACGTATGACGAGAATCTCTTTGGGTTTTCTGCCAGATTTCGAAACAGAGTTTCATTGTAGAAATTATTAAAAGCATTTCGCATTGAAGTACGCGCTATGTTTCGGACATCTGATTAACTTTGCCAATCTTGGGGATTTTGCGTTCATTTAAATTTGGCGTGCTGTTTTCGATGCTTCTACAACAGCGATGAAACCCGTTTTGAGTACCGTGAGGGCTCAGTTCCATCATTTATCAATTTATGCGGTATATTTCCCTCAATTGCCGTCGATACTGTCTCTTTGAAATAATTCCATATCTTTTCTTCGATTACATGATCAGATCGGAAGGAGTGGAGACTGTCTCTTAAAAAGGCGCTAAGAACATTTTTATCAGCTTTTTTAAATAGAGGTGGTTTGCGTTTATTTTTGATGAATTTTGGCATTATTCAAAGAGATTGGGTTGGTTGTGTTGCTTGGGGGAGGAGACCAGACAGCGAAGTCATCAGTCTCATTGGATTAGGGAAGGACGGGGAAGGAAGTCGGCAGGGCCCTTTCAAAGGAATCATCCCGGCATATGCCTGGAGAGATTTAGGAAAATCACGGAAAACCTAAATCAGGATGGCCGGACGCGGGACTGAACCGTCGTCCTCCCGAATGCGAGTCCAGTGTGCTAGCCACTGCGTTCAAAGAGATGTGTGCCCGAAAATTGGTGGCAAATTTAATTTGTAATAACACAGACACTTTTTAAGTTCTCCCTTTTTTCATAATACAACGGCAAATACCATCTGTAACGACATAGAATTTTTTTTACTTCACGTCTCTTATTTGTTTGGTGACAGCCACCGAATTCATTGCAACAAACAGAGAAATTATACTATGACTTTAAAGTAAAAAGGTACCATAAAACTTTCACTATAAGATTATTTGCGCATAGAGGCTGAAAACAAGCAAAACTCACATAATAAAAATTTTCCGAAATGTATTGCTACGATGCTAAGTTTTCTTGTTTTAGAACAAAGAAATCCCTTAGTCATGGCGATATTTAGCAGAAGCTAATTTGGGGAATTACACAAAAAGTGTTCGTATCAGGACGGGCTCAAAATCCTACATTATCATTACCAGCTGTTTGCACAGACGGTCAGCGTCGTGAGTTACCTGTTCCCCACTGGCTACCTTCGTCGTCGTCGTCGTGGTCTTCAGTTCTGAGACTGGTTTGATGCAGCTCGCCACGCTACTCTAACCTGTGCAACCTTCTTCATCTCCCAGTACTTACTGCAACAGACATCCTTCTGAATCTGCTTAGTGTATTTATCTCTTGGTCTCACTCTATAATTTTTACCCAACACGCTGCCCTCCAATGCTAAATTTGTGATCCCTTGACGCCTCAGAACATGTCCTACCAACCGGTCCCTTGTCAAGTTGTGCCACAAACTCCTCTTCTCCCTGTGATGTCCGGAATTAAAAAAAAAGGGTGAATATAGGTGGTAATTTTTTTGTTTTTTATTTTGTTGGAAGGAAAGAAAGAAAAAAGGGTGAATAAAGGTGAAGGGGAGTGGTTCTATTTTTACTGGAATGAACTTATTGATGGACATCACAAAAATTTATTTTACCTTTTTTTTTTTTTTTTTTACTCATCGAAGAAGACAACACAACAAATATAAAAGAAATCATTACACACTAATATTATTCATTATTCACAGAATGATCGTTTCACAAGACACTTTCTAGCTCGACTGACTCTTAAGACTGAACAAGACTCGATTGACTCTACTCTCTCTCTGGACCACAGCCTCTTCACGTCCCTGTCGACCAGAGATTTCAACTCTGATTAGCACGCCGATTATTTAATTAATCGTACAGCCGCTTGGCGCGTCATTTAAATGGGGTTAAACGCACACCGCGAGAGGCGTGCGCTAGCGGTGTCTTACAGGTATCGCCACACGGCCCCCTCTACTGGTGCGTAAGTTTTTCAAACTTCGCGGCAGTACCAGATTTGAGTTGAGTTGACGAACAAGGTTGTGCAGTGTTTGCACCAACATTATACAACATTTTCAAACATATGACAAGTACATACATATATAAAGAATTATAGCCTAAAGTACAAAGTTTAAGTAAATATACATAAATTGTTGCACATTACAAAATAGCCACTTCGAAATTGATCAATGGATGATTCATATTTTTTTTAGAGAGATGCCTGCACCGTTGGCAGTCCTGTTATTAAAACAATAGCTGCTACCCTGTATTCACAGTTCTTATTGTGTCGACCAGTGAGCACTATGCTTTGCCTCAGTTCAGTGTGGTGCGTCGTGCGAAGCACAGTAAAAGTCACAGCACCACAACTTTGTTTACTTCACAGTTTGCACATCAGGACAATAGGTAATGAATCTGCTTACGACAAAAGAACACAAAAGGTCATACAATTTGGTTTTAAGTTCATGTCAGTATTGTTGGTGTTTAAGAGTGGCTGTGCGTGCACGAGTGCAGTAATTCTGATAAAGTGGTCCATCCACCACGCACCGCGGCACTGCGTACAGCCTCGCGCTCGGGTCCGCTGTTGAGGTATAATAGGCGGTGACACGTCTGGCGGCGCCACCCCTTACGACGGACACGACAGTACTGGTAGCCGCACCCGAAGACCGTACAACGCAGACTTCCAAGCACTTTCCCAGGTAGGGATCACTGTGATACGCATCATTGCACTTTATCGTAGAATTTGAGATTAAACTTATCACTTTGTACGGAAAACACTTTTCTATCATATTTTTACTCTTGACTGGTTGATTTCTCTTTATCAACACTATTTGATTTTTTTTTTTACGCTGTTCAGAAGGGAGGTTTGACGTCCTGTTCCTTCTGAGAACACATTTTCACAGACACTTCACTTTTGAGCAAAATTACACTTTGCATCTTTTCTCCTTTTATATTAGGTGCACATAGTAAGACTGTTTTGTGTGTAGCCTTCACAAGAGGACATTTAAGTTTTGAATAGGCAAGTTCAAAATTACATAGAAAAAATGGACATGTACATATACATAAAATTATTACCTACTATAGACATGAAATTCAATATACACAATACAAATGAACTTCTTCGTAGCTAAGTTGCTACATAGCCATTGAAATACTTTGCTAGTCGTGACCTGTGAAACTCTCCCAAAATTCATATTTATATTGAGATTGCTAGTTGTTTACATTTACAAAATTTTACAATTATACATGACATGACATATTTATGTACACGAAATTCAGGTTGTGCCATCTATTTCTTGCTGTGCATGTGCACTAACGGAGTACTATCTCCTTCTTTACAGAATATTGAAATCTATGGCATCTGCCATCAAGAATTCTGCAAAACTCGACGAGAGACCCTAAGTGCTGCAAATTATGAATGGACAAAATATACAAAAGAATAGTGCAAAACCTCACTACCCCACTATCCATCGTCCAGCAGTGGACAAGGAGGTGGGAGTAGGATCAAGATAGAAGGATTGGGTTATATTCATATTTACAAAATCTTCATAAATACAGTAGTGTTTTCACACATGTGTGCGACGAATAGTGTATCTGTTTGCGTAACGTATGCATCATAAACTTTGCCATTGCGCAAGTGTCACTGACTTTAAGCCAATTCATGTTGTATTCAGTTTCATCCTTTAAAGTTGATCCGAATTGCTGTTTAAGCAAAAAGAAATTCAATGATCATTGTCAATCACTTCCTGTAAATCAATCAAAGATTTTTAATTCACTCGTTGAATCAGTCATGTTTAGGTAAATACGCGCTTAATGACACGGTAGTTTATATTCCTGAAAAAAAAAATTCGGTCAGTAAACGTACTAATAAATGACTATAGGATCCTTCCATAAGAGGTGTACTTTAGTGAGTATCACGTAGTAAAATAAATATATGAATTTCCTGTTGGTAAAGGAAAATGAATGCGCTTTAGTTTCCATAAAGACAAGAAAATCGCTGTGTCCACGAAGACAGCTGCGTCGTACTGCTTCACACACAAATCTTCAAAAACTTATCCACTTTGCTGAAAGAGAAAGAAAAATCTCATACACTAAAGTATGTTTTCTTGTAATCGTGAATTGTACGTCGTACCGGTAGTCGTGTAGTTTTTGTTTCCTGGTCGAGAACATGAGCAGAGAGCGGGAGACTTCGTATCCTAGCAATTGTTTTATGAGAGTCGCATTTTCTTAACTCTGGTCCAGACAGAACGACATAAAATTGCATAACTTATATACTATCCCACTTACACAAATACATATGTCCATGTCCTCACAGTATCAAGTAATGAGTGCTAGATTTCACCTAAATTACTTCACAGGATAAAAACGTTTTTTTAAATAGTGTTAATGTTAGTGAGTTCATAAGTTCGTAACCATTAAACACGACCTTCGTAAATGTAGAATACGAATCTTACGAAGGCAGCCTGCATGCATGGTACTACACAATTAGCCTGTGTAAAGAATGAGATTCTATAACGACAGCAATTTTTATTCGCTACGTAAGCAGATTATTTATTTCGCTGTGGCTGATAAACATTTTTCCTCCACAATGACCTATGTACAAAATTTACGTTTGTTACGATGGAGAGCACACAAACTCTTTATGCCAAGCGTGAGATAATGGTTTTTTAAATAGGGCACATACCAAATAAGTTTTTCTTTCTCCTTATTTTTATTGCCTACACGGCGAATCATTTCTCATTAACATCTATCAGTATTCATACACACGTATCGTTTTCATTCATACAGCTTCATATAATTAATATTCACCTTTCTTCTCATAGAACAGCTTCAATATAAATCGCAAATCATCAAATAATACTACGTGGTGGCATCATTGGCTCACACACAACGAAATCCTCATCATCATCATAAAAACTACCTTATAAACTAAAATTCACATTCATTCTTTCACACTCATTTCAGCACAATCATTCACTCATGCTGGCGTATAGTATAGCATTCTGGTGGCTCTCAAATTCATCACAGTTATTAACATAATAAAATCTTTTTTCTTGTACATAGTTTCCTATTCTAGAAAATGCCTGTTTAAGGAGTAAGTTTGGTCGCTAACTTCGTTGTCCTTGGCTAGTAGTCAAATTATTCGTAGCATAGTAAATATAACGTAGATTAAATAGTTCTTGGATTGCATGTAATGTTTAACGTAGATTTGCTATAGTTTAATGCGTTATGATTCTTTGCATTGACTAACAATTAACACTAACATTTTAGCTGTAACTAGCACATCCTTTCTCTTTCTCTTACTTTACATACTGCTTTAAGTGGTAGTGGGCGTCCTTTAACGTACTTTCAAGTGACGTACGTCCCGATAAGAATTGTTGTTATTAATTGTTTTAGATAAAGGTATCAAAATTCTTTGCTTTTCAACCGTCAATTGACAGATACCATTCCCTATGTCAATCACTGCTCGATACTGATTTAAGAAATCGATGCCGAAAAGACATGGAACTGTTAAATTATCCACAACAAGGAAATGATAACGAACATGCACGTTGGAAACAACAAAAGTTAGAAGAGCTTGTAATTTGACATTTTTTGATTTGTTTCCAGTGGCACCGATGATTCGGCAGTTCTGCACTGGAAACGTCGGAAGTTTAGAACCTTTATCTAGATCCAAGTACAGGGAACTAGAAATCACGCTTGCTGACTCTCCAGTGTCGAATAACACTTCTACAATGGATTTCTCTAACGATAAAACAGCAGTTGCCTGAACCGTTACCTTTACTTTGTCGTTATTACTAGACTTATTATTCTCGGCAAGAAGGTCATGTTCCATAGTGTGTCCGTCTTGGAATCTCAAAAAACAATTTGCAAGATTATTTGCGCCCGTGCTCACGTTCTCGACCGGGGGTTGGGCGCTTACGCCGGTCTGCTCATGTTTTCCGCCGCGTTATTAGGCGACGCATTTTGGTCATCACTTACCTCAATAATATTTATCCTTTGTTCATGGACATGTTTGGTATTCGGTGGAGTTTGATTACCGCAGTCCTGATTATTAGCATTGTTTGTTGGTACAAAGTATCGTGCATTCGGAAACATATAATTGTAGTTGTGTGGTGTATAGTTCGGGTTTCCCCACTGCGGGGGTGGATAACTGACTCTAGAATTTTGACAATTTGAATTATTCTGCTGATATGGCGAATTTCTCTCAAAATAACCAGGGTTGTATCTTCCATCCTGACGTCTGTTTTGATTGTTGTTGTTTCGGTTACGGTTGTTGTTGCCTCTGGAGTACTGATTGTTGTTGAAACTACCATTGCGTCTGCTGCCATTACTATTACTTTTTCGGTAAAATTGACCATTACCAAAACTGTTGTAATTGTTGGAATTTTGGAATCGGGGATCGCAAGATTGCTGCGAATATTGTGTGAAGTTGGGCTGTTGTGATTTTTGCCCCTGATTTTGAGGAAGCGGGTTTGCATTCCACATGTTACCGCTGTTGTTATTTTGATTGAAAGTATGGCAATTGTTTTGGCGAGAGTTGGAATTAGCATTATAAATATGTGGAGTGTTCCCTGAATCTCCTCTAAACACAAGGTCTACTTCATTCAAATAATCTAGAAATTTCTTGATGTTAGTTTCCGGAACACCAATTAATTGTGTCCGGTAATGCAGGGGTAAATGACTTTTTAAGGTGTTAATCACATCGGCAAGATCGGCCGGTTTTGACCAATAAAGTGTTTTGTCCAGGTATCTTTCAAAATATTGACGCAAAGTTTCTTTACGAGGGTTGTATGGTTCGGGATTGTGAACTTCACGTCGAAGTTGTTTTTGCTCATGTTCTGACCAGAATTCCTGCAGAAAAGCCTCTTCAAATTGCTTGAAAGTTAAATTTTGCCTTTTTATTTCAGCTCCCCATCTGGATGCTCGCCTCCTCAACAGATTACTTACAAAAAAAATCTTTTCCGCATCTGACCAGTTGTGCGGAAACATTCCGTCAAAAGACCTAATAAAAACAATCGGGTGCACCGCTTGGGTATCATCGGAACTGAACGTTGGAAAATAGGCATGTTTAATCATGTTACCGTCAACAATACCGGCAGGCACTATAGGGCCTGAACTATTGTTCCCTGCTGAAACTTCATGGCACAAGGGTGGTTGAGAATTACTGTTTTGTGCGATCACTGAGAGCGGCTCTGTTTGATGTTTTTCGCTCGCAAGTGATTCGCTGTTAGACTGTGGAACAAACTGCACAGTGAAATTAGGCGGTGAACTCGTTGTGAGTGGGGTTGTAGGCGGAACAGTAACTACGTTAGAATCGGGAGTTAATAACTGAGAAATTTGGTTTTTTAAAGTGTTGGTCTCGGTTTGCACCTGCGACATGGCCTGGTGTAAAATCTCTTTTGTAGCGGTTTCTACCCTTTGCTCAATAAGCTTGTTGCAAATACCACATTCGTGCACTAATTTTTCTGCAATGTTTGCGTTACACTCTAGAGAAAGCGATTCTGTTTTTTTCTCCAAATGGGAAACTTTTTCTTTCATTTCTAATTGTTGTAAGCATACTACGCTAACTTGTTGAGTAATACCTTCGATATCCATCGAAATTTTATTTTGTGAGGTGGTTTGATTTTGCACGAAATTCTGAACTAGATCATTGACCTGAGCCTGAGCGTTCGTGACCTGATCCAACTTGGTTTTACATGACTGCATTTCGGAATTTGTCACTGTTTGATATTTAACAAAGGAATTTTCATGAGTGTTTACACGACATGATAATTCGTTGAAACTTTCGGTCAATTGTGTCGTTTTTGAATTAAGTTCTGAGATTTGGTTACCCTGTTTTTCCAGAGTAGATGTTACCTCAGAAGACAATTGATCGATTTTGCTGTTTAATTCTTTTGTACTCTGCTCCTGTTTATCAAATCTAGTGTCTAGTTTATCCAACCTTTCATTAAGTATGCTATCCATACTTCGCGTAAGAAGTTGTATTAAAATTCCGTACTGATTCGGATCAATGTTTGGATCATTGTTCCTTTCACTAGAGTTGTGCAAATTAGGATCGGAGTGGGAAATCCCTAGTTGGACACGTCTACTATCGTTTTCCATAGGGTCAGGATTATTGGGTGTGTCACCTGATGAATTACTTTCGTTACACCTGCAGTAAATTCCATAGATTCTGGGCTGGAAAAGCCTAGGAAAGGGGATGCTGATGATACAGTAGCATCACCGTTATCAGTTTGCTGTTGCTGTTGTTCCATTTTTGCCAATAATTAACAAATGTGAAATATACAAATAGTACACCCAGAATGGCGATGGCTTGCAAAGTACAAAAGATAAATAAAATTTAAATAGTTAGACGGTAATAACTATTACTTGATAGAATTTCCAAAAATGTCTGAATTATTATTGTGGTTGTAACCGTATTCGCGTAGCTAATCTGAAAGTGGTGACATGACGTAACAAACAGGATTGACTCATAACAATGACTTCTGCATATCTTACTGTTGAATTTCAATGTTACAATAATAGAAATTCCATTGACAAAGGGTATGATTCTTGTTTAGGGAAAGGCATGGGAAATGGGAATAAAAGTTAGCATAGGCGGGAAGCGCACGCTGGACAATGGCATACCAGAATAAATGCTTTTGCACTACTCACCGCGCTGCGTTGAAGCTTGCAGAAATCTTGTTAATCTTGAAACAACGTTAGCTCTCGTTTTCATATTGGGCATGAAAGAGAAAATTACAGTTTTTTAGCCAATGTACAAGACAATAAATATTACTACACGTATGATTTTACTTTAATTTGCCCTTGTTAAGTTCATTCCAGTAAAATCCGAAGATTGGCGTCCTGTAAACGGTCGCCAGTGTGATGTCCGGAATTAAGAAAAAAAGGGTGAATATAGGTGGTAATTTTTTTGTTTTTTATTTTGTTGGAAGGAAAGAAAGAAAAAAGGGTGAATAAAGGTGAAGGGAAGTGGTTCTATTTTTACTGGAATGAACTTATTGATGGACATCACAAAAATTTATTTTACCTATATTTTTTTTTTTTACTCATCGAAGAAGACAACACAACACATATAAAGGAAATCATCACACACTAATATTATTCACAGAATGATCGTTTCACAAGACACTTTCTAGCTCGACTGACTCTTAAGACTGAACAAGACTCGATTGACTCAACTCTCTCTCTGGACCACAGCCTCTTCACGTCCCTGTGGACCAGAGATTTCAACTCTGATTAGCACGCCGATTATTTAATTAATCGTACAGCCGCTGGGCGCGCGCTTGGCGCGTCATTTAAATGGGGTTAAACGCACACCGCGAGAGGCGTGGGCTAGCGGTGTCTTACAGGTATCGCCACATCCCTAATTCTATCCAATACCTCTTCATTAGTTATTTGATCTACCCATCTAATCTTCAGCATTCTTCTGTAGCACCACATTTCGAAAACTTCTATTCTCTTTTCGTCCGAACTATTTATTGTCCATGTTTCACTTCCATACATGGCTACACTCCATATAAATACTTTCAGAAATGACTTCCTGACGCTATACTCGATGTTAACAAATTTCTCTTCTTCAGAAACGCTTTCCTTGCCACTGCCATTCTACATTTTATATCCTCTCTACTTCGACCATCATCAGTTATTTTGCTCCCCAAATAGTAAAACTCATTTACTACTTTAAGTGTCTCATTTCCTAATCTAATTCCCTCAGCATCACCCGACTCAATTCGACTACATTCCATTATCATCGTTTTGCTTTTGTTGATGTTCATCTTATATCCTCCTTTCAAGACACTGTCCATTCCGTTCAACTGCTCTTCCAAGTCCTTTGCTGTCTCTGACAGAATTACAATGTCATCGGCGAACCTCAAAGTTTTTATTTCTTCTCCCTGGATTTTAATACATACTCCGAATTTTTCTTTTGTTTCCTTTACTGCTTGTTCAATAAATCGGGGAGAGGCTACAACCCTGTCTCAGTCCCTTCCCAACCACTGCTTCCGTTTCATGCCCCTCGACTCTTATAACTCCAATCTGTTTTCCGTACAAATTGTAAATAGCCCTTTCCCTACCTGTGTTTTACCCCTGCCACCTTTAGAATTTGAAAGAGAGTATTATTCCAGTCAACATTGTCAAAAGCTTTCTCTAACTCTACATATCCTAGAAACGTAGGTTTGCCTTTTCGTAATCTTTCTTCTAAGATAAGTCGTAAGGTCAGTGTTGCTTCACGTGTTTCAACATTTCTAAGGAATCCGATCTGATCTTCCCCGAGGTCGGCTTCTACCAGTTTCTCCATTCTTCTGTAAACAATTCGCGTTAGTATTTTGCAGGCGAAGCTTATTAAACTGATAGTTCAGTAATTTTCATATCTGTCAAAACCTACTATCTTTGGGATAGGAATTATTATATTCTTTTTGAAGTCTGACGGTATTTCGCCTGATTCATACATCTTGCTTACCAAATGGTAGAGTTTTGTCAGTACTGGCTCTCCCAAGGCTGTCAGTAGTTCTAATGGAATGTTGTCTATTCCCGGGGCCTTATTTCGACTCAGGTCTTTCAGTGCTCTGCAGAACTCTTCATGCAGTATCGTATCTCCCATTTCATATTCATCTACATCCTCTTCCATTTCCATAATATTGTCCTCAAGTGCATCCCCCTTGTATAAACCCTGTAAATACTCCTTCCACCTTTCTGTTTTCCCTTCTTTCCTTAGAACTGGGTTTCCGATTCGGATCTCAGGGTGGGGACTACTCAAGAGGACGTTGTTATCAGGAGAAAGAAAACTGGCGTTCTACGGATCGGAGTGTGGAATGTCGAATCCCTTAATCGGGCAGGTAGGTTAGAAAATTTAATAAGGGAAATGGATAGGTTAAAGTTAGATATCGTGGGAATCAGTGAAGTTCGGTGGCAGGAGGAACAAGACTTCTGGTCAGGTGACTACAGGGTTATAAACACAAAATCAAATAGGGGTAATGCAGGAGTAGGTTTAATAATGAATAGGAAAATAGGAATGCGGGTAAGCTCCTACAAACAGCATAGTGTACGCATTATTGTGGCCAAGATAGATAAAAAGCCCACGCCTACTAGAGTAGTACAAGTTTATATGCCAACTAGCTCTGCAGATGATGAAGAAATTGATGAAATATACGATGAGATAAAAGAAATTATTCAGGTAGTGAAGGGAGACGAAGATTTAATAGTCATGGGTGACTGGAATTCGAGAGTAGGAAAAGGGAGAGAAGGAAACATAGCAGATTAATATTGATTGGGGGTAAGAAATGAAAGCCATTAGTTTAAAATAACTGTAAGAAATTATCACACACTGCATTCAGTTCCGCAAACGGAATCGCATTACAAATTAGATTTATTTGATCCGGAATTTGGAAACCGAAAGTTGCGAAAGTTTATAGACCGGAAATGATACAGGTTGTCCCAGAATTAACTACAATCAAGCTTAGTTTCCGAACTACGTTTTCGTACTTAGCTTGCAGCACGATTTTACTCTGCAGCGGTATCGATTGGCCTGTGTACGTCTCGACGTCGCGCCGCGGTGCACTCAGCGGCTGAGAGCCAATGCGCCAGTGAGTATTACTAGTAATTAGGGACACGGCAGCTCCGCTGTCCAACGGTGATCCCGCCGTCGCTCCGTCGACGTCCATGCGCGGCCGTGACGGGCAGCACCCTGGCCGCTGTTGTCCCTGGCAGCTGCTGGATAGCGCGCAGCTGCTGGCGGCCGGGGTTGACGCCCGCCGGCTGACGCAGACACTTGCCAAGTATTCCAGCTCGAGGCAAACAACACAGGCCATGTCACGGTACGACAGTGATGCCGATGATGGAGAGGGCCGCGCTTCGGACACGTTCTGGTGGTACGACTTGTGCTGGGGTTCTCAAAGAACAGTGGAGAGGAAAATTTCTTCAGGAACAACTATTAAATATTACTAACAGCATCGAAACCAGAGGTATCATCGAACAGAGCCTGCGCTGATACAGTAACTTCTCACGCGTTGGCAAGTTTAACATACAGGGTGTTTAAAAAATGACCCGTATATTTGAAACGGCAATACAAACTAAACGAGCAGCGATAGAAATACACCGTTTGTTGCAATATGCTTGGGACAACAGTACATTTTCAGGCAGACATACTTTCGAAATTACAGTAGTTACAATTGTCAACAACAGATGGCGCTGCGGTCTGGGAAACTCTATAATACTATATTATCCACATATCCACCATGCGTAGCAATAATATGGCGTAGTCTCTGAATGAAATTACCCGAAACCCTTGACAACGTGTCTGGCGGAATGGCTTCACATGCAGATGAGATGTACTGCTTCAGCTGTTCAATTGTTCCTGGATTCTGGCGGTACACCTGGTCTTTCAAGTGTCCCCACAGAGAGAAGTCACAGGGGTTCATGTCTGGCGAATAGGGAGGCCAATCCACGCCGCCTCCTGTATGTTTCGGATAGCCCAAAGCAATGACACGATCATCGAAATATTCATTCAGGAAATTAAAGACGTCGGCCGTGCGATGCGGCCGGGCACCATCTTGCATAAACCACGAGGTGTTCGCAGTGTCGTTTAAGGCAGTTTGTACCGCCACAAATTCACGAAGAATGTCCAGATAGTGTGATGCAGTAATCGTTTCGGATGTGAAAAATGGGCCAATGATTCCTTTGGAAGAAATGGTGGCCCAGACCAGTACTTTTTGAGGATGCAGGGACGATGGGACTGCAACATGGGGTTTTTCGGTTCCCCATATGCGCCAGTTCTATTTATTGACGAAGTCGTCCAGGTAAAAATAAGCTTCGTCAGTAAACCAAATGCTGCCCACATGCATTTCGCCGTCATCAATCCTGTGCACTATACCGTTAGCGAATGTCTCTCGTGTAGCAATGGTAGCGGCGCTGAGGGGTTGCCGCGTTTGAATTTTGTATGGATAGAGGTGTAAACTCTGGCACATGAGACGATACGTGGACGTTGGCGTCATTTGGACCGCAGCTGCAACACGGCGAACGGAAACCCGAGGCCGCTGTTGGATCACCTGCTGCACTAGCTGCGCGTTGCCCTCTCTGGTTGCCGTATGCGGTCGCCCTACCTTTCCAGCACGTTCATCTGTCACGTCCCAGTCCGTTGAATTTTTTCAAACAGATCCTTTATTGTATCGCTTTTCGGTCCTTTGGTTACATTAAACCTCCGTTGAAAACTTCGTCTTGTTGCAATAACACTGTGTTCTAGGCAGTGGAATTCCAACACCAGAAAAATCCTCTGTTCTAAGGAATAAACCATGTTGTCCACAGTACACTTTCACGTTGTGAACATCACACGCTTACAGCAGAAAGACGACGTACAGAATGGCGCACCCAAAGACTGCGTTGTCTTCTATATCTTTCACATCACTTGCAGCGCCATCTGTTGTTGAACATTGTAAATACTGTAATTTCGAAAGTTTGTCCGCCTGAAAAAGTACTGTTGTCCCAAGCATATTGCAACAAACGGTGTATTTCTATCGCTGCTCGTTTAGTTTTTATTGTCGTTTCAAATATACCGGCCATTTTTGAAACACCCTGTATCACTCAAAGTAGGAGCCGACGTTTCTAAAGCCTTTCCACTACCCTCAGGATCCGTATCCAGGGAGATGATAAAGTCCTGAATTAAAGAAGAAGGGCCACACTTCTAACAGGCAAAATGACACTTGTTGTTGTGGTCTTCCGTCCAGAGAGTGGTTTTATGCGGCTCTCCATGCTACTCTATCCTGTGCAAGCTCTTCTTTATCTCCCAGTACCTACTGCTACCTACATTCTTCTGAATCTGCTTAGTGTATAAATCACTTGGTCTCCCTCTATGATTTTTACCCTCCACGCTACCTTCCAGTAGTACATGGGTGATCCGTCGATGCCTCAGAGCATGTCCTACCAACCGATCGCTTCTTCCAGTCAAGTTTTGTGGCAAACTCCTCTTCTCCCCAATTCTGTTCAGTACCTCCTCATTAGTTATGTGATCTACCCATTTAATCTTCAGCATTCTTCTGTAGCACTTATGTGGGTAGCCGCTTTCACAACTTCTCATTTTTATGAAGTTGCTGGGATTTTCTAGTCTGTTTTGTTTTTATCTTCAACAGAAACTGGTTTTATTATTTTTGGTTTGTGTGTATAGTTTTGGGGTCTCAGAGGTGTTCTGCTAAATATGTGGAGTATATGCGTGAAACTGGTGTATTTCTGTGTGACTGGGTGGTTGTACGTGTTACCGATAACAGACCTGGTAGATGTAAGATTATGTAGATGGAAAATTTATGGTTCTTGTTATTGTGGAGTTAGTTGGTTTTTTTTTCAGTTTCCGTTATGAAGCGTGTGTACTGCGTTGAGGTTATCTATAGCTCTTCTACCCTACTTTATGTTTCATCCATGAGACAAATTATGTCAACCACATATCGGTACCTGAATATTTGTTTGTGCCCTTCCTTTCACAATTTCGATGAATATTAAGTACTCTATAAGACCCTTGAAAATGTCGCCTAAGGTTCCGCCGGTGCAGAAACTCATAACTAGCTCCTATTGTTGCAAATGCAAGTTGTTGCTGGAAATAAAATAATTTTATCCTGTGATTAGCTTTAGGATGAAAGAGATTTCATTTATTTGTGTGGACAATACGTTCATGTATTTCAGTTGCTGTTCTGATACTGATTGATTGTTTAAGGACACCAAACAGAGAAGGTCATCAGTCTCCTATTCAAACCACAGCGTGTGTGTATGAGTTGCTTTTTAAGAGAGTCCGCAGTAACATACTCTTTACTACTTTAAGAGAACTGACACAGTGTTTAGAAGATAAATTTAAAAAACAAGAAAACACACACACATTTCATATTTGTTTGTGACAGCCGGTCATATCTTTGCAGCTGATGTGCCGTATGCCAAAAAAAGGCAACATACATAGAAATTATACCTTGACTTAAAAGTAAAAAGGTGCTATAAAATTATTCATGTGCGTATCTGAAAGCGAACAGTACACACATAATAACATTTTTTGAAATGTATTCTAACGATGCTATTTTTTATGGTCTACAATAAAGAAACCTTCAGGCGATGGTAGTATTCCTCCGCAATTGGTTTCGGGATTTAATTAAAAATTAAGGGTTCCATCAGTGCGGACCCATAATCAAATAATTTTTAACGCAGAGATTAACAAACAGATACTACAAGTCACAATGATTATTAGTTAATAAAGATGTATGGTTACTTTAAATGGCAAGCTACCGTCCCTTTGTAAAAGTGATATTGCACACTAAGTATCCCAGGTTTTAGCTATAAATGTATTTGTTCAATAATCGCATGGTTCAAGGCACCAAGCGTTACAACAAATTCCCACAAGTTATTTGAAGGCTGCCATATTGCAGCTAGTTGCATAAATGGTTCTTAAAAGGATATTTCAACTGATTTGTATTTTGTATTGTAGATGCTATTGGAAGTATGTAGTCCAACGACTTTTCATGGCCAGAGAAAGCAGACTTAGTGTATATCGGCGACTGCGGTGGAAATTAACAAAATGCTATCTCTGAATTTTTTTGAGTTATTCGTCACTTCTTTTTATCACTCTCTCTCACTTGCTCTTTCGAAACAGACACTTCCTTCTCACCTGCCTCTGCCATTGCCTATGTAAGCATTTGTAATTCTCGTTAATAATAAGTATGTTACCATGAAACTGTGTAAACGTGTTTATTTCAAGGAATAATAATCACCATTTTCACAGCTGACGGACCAGGCATTTAATTTTTGTAAGTACTTTCAATGCTTTCCGGAATAACGTCTTGCTGGCGAACAATTGGCAACCATTTTTTACGGCTGCTGCAAGATCGCTGCTAACGGTAGAAAACGTTTTGAGAGCCAGCAATTATTAATTGTCTACAGAGTTCGATGTTTTAGCGCGATCAAATTAAAGAGCCTGTAATAATTATTATTCACGCAGTCGCGAATTAGAAATAGCGAGCCTATTATTGCGACAGCGTACAATAATTTTTATATCTCGAAATCACAATAATTGACGTTATTTGGTGTTTTTGCCATATAATTCCACCTCTCGGTGTGAAAGGGAAAGTTATAATCAGTAAACAATGCCGTATCAACCGGTCGGCGGGTCGTGAAAGGGGAGAGGTGGTGTGGGGCGAAGGCGGCTGGGGGTATTCTCCACTGCTACCACTTTAAAGTCTGCGGAGCGAGGTATAGTTTCTATATCCTCCCCGGAAGTTCACTCGGGGAGACTAAAACACACAGAAACATTGTCTGTTCCTGAAGAACTGCCTTTTAAACAAGGATTTTTTAAAGAAATTTCTGTTTGAAATCCTAGATCGCCTTCGTAATAAGACTGATTAAAGGTTCGACAGAGACAATATAAAGCAATTATCCCACCTTGAAGAGATACTTTCCACGTCTTCCTATGACGTTTGACAGACCTGGTTGGAGTACAGATGACAGACGTTATCCTGGACACGTCGATCACATGAATGCTACGAACTATTACGTCTGGTGTACAATCTCTCAATGTTTCTTGGATTGGAAGACAACTTAGTACTGAACGTGGTAGGATGTTATGAAATAGTATTTTCCTTAATTTTGGAAAGAAAAAATCCACTCGGAATTGTACAGTGTTTATTACCTAGTAGGGTATGGATAATAATAATAATAATAATAATAATAATAATAATAATAATAATAAGGTGTCTTTGAATCAGATCATCATCTTCTCCAAATAAAAACAAAATTCCAACTCAACAGAATGCTAAAAAGGCCACCCAAAAGTACCAAACCAGATCCGGAATATCTGCAACTCAACAAAGAGAAAATCATCATGCAAATTAAACAGGAAAAATGAACAGACTGGAAGAAACTAACAGAGAAAACTCAGGAAGCCCTCAAATTAGGACAACCCCCTCGCAACAGGAAACATCGCTGGTGGAATACAACCTATGATGAGGCAGTCGACAACCGAATAACTGCATGGGAAAAATTTAGCATTCACAAAACTGAAGGAAACTGGGAGAACTTTCTTAAAACCCAAAAACAGACCTCAAAAATAATTAGAAAAGAAAAACGGGGATATGACAACAACAGACGCTCTGAAACACAGCAGGATTTCATCAAAAATAATACAAGAAATTTTATAACATTTTTAGAGAAAACTTTCAGGGATACCAAGCGCCTAGCTTGTGCTTCAAGAATCCCGATGGCTCTTTGGAAACCAACACGAAAAATAACTGCAAAATCTTAGCCCAATATTTCAGTTCCCTCCTCAACTGCGAAACACCCCAAGAAAAACTTGTCTTCCCTTCTCCAGTATTCACACACCCAGACTCACATGCCCCGGACCTTGAAGAAATTATGGAGATAGTCAAGCAGTTGGAAAATAACAAAGCACCAGGAGAAGATGGGACCATTGCTGAATTCTGAAAACTAAACGATCCTATACTTATGCAGAAATTATACCATATAATGTCAGACATATGGATAACGGAGCAGATACCAGAGGACTGGAAATGCGCTCTAATTCACCCGCTACACAAAAAGGGCGACAAGACAGACATGAACAATTATAGAGGAATTTCCCTACTCCCAGTCGCTTACAAAATCCTTTCCAAAGCGCTTTTAAACAGGATAGAATCGCAAGCAGATACACTAATTGGTGAATACCAGGCCGGATTCAGAAAAGGACGCTCATGTGCGCTACAGATCTGGCGCTTAAAGACAATATTACAAATGAGGAAATGCAGAAACACAGTAGTTACATTCATCGAATTCAGGAAAGCATATGATTCAGTGGACCGTGGAACCCTTTTAAAATCATGGAAGAATTTGGGGTCGACCGAAAGACACGAAAAATCGCAGAACAGACGCTTATAGGAACAACGGCCAAAGTGAAATTCATGGGCGAAGTATCAGAACCCTTCGAAATCAAATCTGGAGTCCGACAGGGGGACGGACTATCCCCAATCCTTTTCAATATTGTTCTAGAAAAGATAATCAGGGAATGGGAACATCACGTAAAGGTTATCCAAATTGGTATCAAGAAAGAGAACTGAATTAAAGTCAAGTGCCTTGCTTTCGCTGACGATATTGCAATTATCACCAATAACTGAACAGAAGCGATTCACGCAGTGGAAAAACTACATGAAATTACACAAAAAACCGGACTACAGATATCTTATGAAAAACCCTATATGTGGAAAGGCAGACAGAAAATAAATCCCCTTTAATAACAAAATATGGTAAGATTGCACAAGTCTGGCATTTTAAATACCTCGGTGAAACTATACAGCCCTCAGGATTAAACCGAATTGCCAATGAACAAAGAATCACCAAGCTCCAGAAGGCCTAAAGCTAACATGGACGCATTACAACAAGAAGTGCATTTCGACAGACGCAAAATTAAGGCACTATACAACAGTGATTCTTCCAGAAGCAATCTATGCAGCTGAAACAATGGTGATTGATGGTCATTCAAAAATTAAGGAAATAGAAAAGCAGGAAAGAAAAATTCTCAGGAAGATTTACGGTCCAATCAACAAAGTTGGCATTTGGATGAAGAGACCACAAAACGAACTCTATAGAAAGATCAACATAGTAACAGATGAAATCAGAAAGCGCCGAGCCAAATTTTATACACACATCTATAGGATGGAAGACTCCAGAACAGCAAAGAAATTATTCAATATTATAACAAGGAGTAAATGTGGCACAGAATGGCTGAAAGAAGTCCAGAGGGATCTACAGCATTTCAACATAAAAAATCTCGAAGATCGCACCGAGTGCCGGCATAAAATCACAAGTGTGAAGTTTGGGGAAAGAACATCGCGTCAGCCTGGTAAAAAATGGACAGAGGTTGAGGAGGTTTTGGGAAGCAAAGAAGAAAAACATCCGAAGATGAAATTATGAATCTAAGTTCAATCGCTCTCCTAAAGGAGAACAATCCTTATAATAATAATAATAATAATAATAATAATAATAGTAACACTAATAATAAAGATTCATATCTATGGCCGATTAACATTGCGATCGGTAATAAATCTGTTGTTAAGTGATGTTAGAGCAAAGTAGAACTAACATCTTCCCTGCTATACGGCGTCTTTCATTTAAATTAAAACAACGATCTTGTTTTCAAGAAGAAGGGCCTATAAAATCCACGATTTTTAATAGTAGTGAATTGTTTGTCCTTGAGGAGCAGAAAAGCACTGACCACCTATCACAACTTCCTGCTCTATCAGGGTTATTTCGACCCTTCTAAAGCTGCCCATGTCGACTTTTAGTGACATGACTGAAGTGGAAACGTGAAGGAATAGTGACAGCGCGAAGTAATAATGACAGCCAATTCAAGACTAGGCATTTCGGAGGGTGGGTGGTAAAAAGTTTCGTAAAGTAAGCACAAGGAATCACTTTCCAGTTGCAGGCTACTATCAGCAGCCCGGCTTATGCAATAACTTTACCTAGAGGGTTACAAAGAACAGAGTACAATGGCGGGGCTTGTGAGTGGATAGCGTTATCGGACATCGTGTGTACTGTGAAAAATGATGTCTGCAGGAGATTGTGTTACGGTGTGAGATTGCTGGTCGTGGTTAGTGAGTGGTCCCCTTATCGTACAGAGCAAATGCAAAATGCCCAATAATATGAACACACTCACCGCGTTGTGTACAGTACAGGAGCAGTTTGGAGAGGATGGAAGTATTAGCCTCAGCCGGCAGCAGTGGCCGAGCGGTTCTAGGCACTTCAGTCTGGAACCGCCCGGCCGCTACAGTAGCAGGTTCGAATCCTACCTCGGGCATGGATGTGTGTGATGTACTTAGGTTAGTAAGGTTTAAGTAGTTCTAAGTTCGAGGGGACTGATGACAGAAGTTTAGTCCCATAGTGGTCAGAGCCATATTAGCCTGACAGTTGACGCTGTCGCGAATAGCAGTTTGTGGACACCCCTAACATTTCTGAAACGGACTGCCCAGAGCCGAAGCTGAGCAACAGGGGTCGACTTCTGGATGAGTTAGGAGGTCGACTTCGCTACGGACCTCAAAGTCCAATATAGCTCCTTGTCTTGTTTCGGATCTTGAGAAACAGTGGGCTGCCACTCCTCTACAGGTATTTAGACACCTCACTGATAGTATCCCCCCTTAATTCAAGCTACCATCACGGCTAAGGCTGTTCCCCCACATATTAATGTCTAGTAATAGATACTTTTGATGTCAAAGTTCTACAGATTTTCTGAAGAGTGTATGTCTAATATACGTTAGGCAAAATCAGTGAATATGTTTGCTTGCCCCGCCCTTTCCTCTTGCCCCAAATAAAAATATATTTGGTACGCTACCGCCTGTAACAAATACGAAATCAGGATTCAGAGAGTAAGAAAGATAAATCGGGTTCCCGGGTTCGATTCCCGGCGGGGTCAGGGATTTTCTCTGCCTCGTGATGACTGGGTGTTGTGTGGTGTCCTTAGGTTAGTTAGGTTTAAGTAGTTCTAAGTTCTAGGGGACTGATGATCATAGATGTTAAGTCCCATAGTGTTCAGAGCCATTTGAACCATTTGAAGAAAAATCAGCGTTCATAAGGATGACAGCTCAAATAATAGCATCGTTGGATATTTCAAAGATGCCACAGAAAACTAGAATAACAAGATGGATGAGTGTCATGACTGAGTGTATTAAGTTTAGAAATTATAGACGGGTTACTGAAACTAGAGATATGGGGTAAAACTGCAGTAAACGATCCCTGAGAAACAAAAAGGTGATCTGGGGAAAAGACCGGTAATGCGTTCCAATGGCGGTACACGAACCTGAAGGTCAAGATAAAAGGTGTTTGACAGTGTAAGCGTGAATGCTTGAAAGCACACATGAGAACACGCCAATCAAGTGGGAATTTTCTCTCTGCAAGGTTGCAGCGAACCGTAAGCACCGGCTCAGCCTCAGTGTGTCATCGAAGAAGATGTTACAGTGTTGTTTCCAGATCGAAATGTGGAGGCCCGTAGGAACATCACCGTGTAGCAGCCACCTTACCATATGTTACAGCAAAAGCACGTCGTCCAGTAGGTGAGGTAAGAGGTGGAGGTGTGCTTCACCCCTGAGGCGTTGCACGAGGGTGGATAGTCTTCCCAGGGGATCGCCAATAATACCCGCCCACACTCTGATAATGAACTGTAAAATAAGTCGAAAATGTATCAGCTGACGATTTTTTTTTAAGAGTAGCGCTGTAAAAACACAAGCATAAAAACAAGCACCAGAAGTTTTGAGGAAGTTCGTTTCATAAACTTGTTCACACAATCAAATTAGTATTACATTAATATGTTTCACGTTGGCTTAACTTGCCTCTAAAACACCGCATACTTCGCGTATTCTACACGTTTAACTAAGATCCAATACCACCTGTTTTTTTCTGCCTTACAATAATAGAGAAATAAGCAGTAACAACAAGAAATTCAAGGAACAACTAGGGACCAGTAAGCTGTGATCACAGCGTCGTTAATAAACTGCTTAACCAACAACTACGGTAAGAAGGAAGGAAGATACAAAATTTAGCATAATAAACATATTACCTCGATGATTCCAGTAGTTCCCCCTGATGTTGTAACATTGATTTCAAACAACCTTCGAGTAGCCCTTCCGATATCACACCCCGAAAAGAACGGTGCCGCAACTCAAAAATAAGCCGGCCGGAGTGGAAGAGCGGTTTTAGGCGCTACAGCCTGGAACCGCCCGGTCGCAGGTTCGAATCCTGCCTCCGGCATGGATGTGTGTGATGTCCTTACGTTAGTTAGGTTTAAGTAGTTCTAAGTTCTAGGGGACTGATGACCTCAGAAGTTAAGTCTCATAGTGCTCAGAGCCATTTGAAGCAACTCAAAAATACGATACTCGAGAAAATGCGACTTGGGGAATTAATTCTACAACATTTATACTGAAACAGTAAAATCTTGTTTTAATTTCAGGAAATTGTTGTTGACAGTAAATTCCATTATACTCTTATTTTTTTCTTCAACCTTGGGGCCCTTGGCAGGAATTCTTCAGTGATATAAACAAAGATGCACTTTTCCGACTTGTGTCCGTTTTCTCGCTGACGTGTGAAATGTGCGATGTATCACAGTACTGTGCTTGGAGAAACACCGCTAGTCCTGGAACACAGCTCGCCGCCTCCTGTCGCACTGCTAGCTAGACTCTGCATGTACAAGCTGCGGCCGAGACCTCTGTTGTCAGGGAAGCGCGGGAAGAAAGCACGCACGTAGAAACCGCTACGTAACCTCGGGCACAGCACAGGGAGGGGTCGCTCCCTGACTCTCTGCAGGTACCAGCCGAAGGTGAGAGCGCCTTCTTTGATGAATCACGGTCCACGGGGGTCTGTGGGCCAGGCCGACTGTGGGAGCTGCCGCGGCCGCTATGACGAGAGTTGTCGACCGCAACGGCTCAATTAAGACTCTCTTTTATTCCATTCTACAGCTGGAGCAGCTCATTATTTTATACGTATTGGCAACTACTGCATTCACAGGTACGACCCACCGTTCACTCAATGAATGACAGAATTGATGACATCATTAGCTCCCCAGCGTGCAGCTAGAACGTCTAGAATAAATTAAACAAAACATGGTTCTGTCATTGTTTATACGTTGTTGTTGTTATTCTCAGTCCAAAGATTAGCTTTATGCAACTCTCCATGCTAACCGTGCATGCCTCTTCTCTGTACATCTGCTGCACCCTACATCCACCTGCTTCTTCAGTTCGGTCTATTTCTACAACTTCTACCGTCATATTTTCGCTTTACGTTTCACGTTATATCCTATCATTCGATATCTACATTTAGTCAGGCTGTACAATAAATTTCATTTCTCCCCATTTTGATCTACTTACATAATCCTCAGCATTCTTCTGTTGAATCACTTTTCAGAACATTCTGTTCTCCTTCTGATTATAATTAATATTGTAGAAGTTATCCTTCGATATAAGGCTGCACTGTAGACAAGTGTTCGCAGAAAGTAGGTGTTTCATAAAACTTCAGTTTACCTACGATGCTACCAAATTTATCGATTTCAGAAACACATTTTTGTTACTGCCAGGCTTTATTTCATTGCTACATTGCTGAACATGTTAATGTAAAAGTGATCTTGTTTCTGTATACAAGGTTATGGAAATCATCTGGTTTATTAAATAATTTTCTTATGAGGTCCTGTGTTTATTTTACGTTTTTGTTTATTTTTTAAAGTTTTTTCTGCTTCTATATTACGACATAAAAAATAATAGCTATCATTTGCTTTTTATTACGGCAATAAGCAGAAGTTTCCGGATGAAAGGTTACAACTTTCAATGCCTATGGCCAATCACTTTAAAAAATATGTATATCAAAACTGTAACACCCTTAAGAATTACTTTTGCAAACAATTTATAATGAAAAAATAATTTAAGAGTTCATGGTTCTAAAACAAATAAGTTAAAATTGTGGAGTAAAACAATTTAAAAATTTTAAAGCCACAAATTTGAAAAAGCAACTGTAAATATGTTTATAAAATGTGACAGTAGAGGGTTGTCGATTCTTTTTAAAACGAAGTGCAAGAGTAGTTGAATGGAATGGAGGGCGTCTAGAAAAGCGGTTATCAAATCATCAACAAAACAACAGTAATGAAGTGTCTCCGTACGTCCATCTTTATACAGATGATTTCGGGACCTCGGCTATCTTATATAAAATATCGGATCGAAACACCTTCACCCGTCTTAATTTTCAGTTTTTTATTTGAGTAATCAGTTCAAGTGCTACATTACGGCATCATCAGACGTTTAGGAACAATCCCACCTTTGGTCCAGCATTCAGTCACTCGTATCCGTAGAGTTCTTCTCAACACAGCGATCCCTTCGATCGTCACTGCGTCAAGAAGAAATCTACGGATACGAGTGACTGGATGCTGGCCCCTACTTTGACTGGGCCAGACGTCGGACTCTTCCTACACGTCTCTCAGTGGGGGTCTGAAGACGGCGTAATGTAGCTCTGAAACTGATTGCTCAAACGAAATAGCAATGGCTGAAGGTGTTTTGATTCGACATATTGTAATGAAGTGCAGTCGAATGAAATCAAGCGGTTCTGACGGAATTAGATATGAAAATGACACACTGTAAGTAGCAAATGAGTTTTGTTATTTCGGCAGCAAAAAATACATTAATATGGTCTGCTGTGTGGCGCAGTACGCGTAATATTTTTGTGGATGGCAGTGTAAGAGAGAGAGGAAACACTGACACAGTGAAACGTGGGAAAGTACCTCTGTGACAGTCTAGTCGGGTAACAGGAAGGCTGCCAATCTGTAGTACTGATAGTGACAATTCACGCAAGAGTATAATGATTAACATCAGTGTGGAAGCTACCGTCGTTACTGGGGGCCGTCTATGTTTCTCGGTCCTGTAACATCTCAAAGTCATCGTTAGAGCGGACAGTTTAGCTATAAAATACAACAAAGGAAGTAGGTTACAGTACGCTTGTTCGCCCACTGCTTGAATACTGCTCAGCAGTGTGGGATCCGCACCAGATAGGGTTGATAGAAGAGATAGAGAAGATCCAACGGAGAGCAGCGCGCTTCGTTACAGGATCATTTACTAATCGCGAAAGCGTTACGGAGATGATAGATAAACTCCAGTGGAAGACTCTGCAGGAGAGACGCTCAGTAGCCCGGTACGGGCTTTTGTTAAAGTTTCGAGAACATACCTTCACCGAGGAGTCAAGCAGTATATTGATCCCTCCTACGTATATCTCGCGAAGAGACCATGAGGATAAAATCAGAGAGATTAGAGCCCACACAGAAGCATACCGACAATCCTTTTTTCCACGTACAATACGAGACTGGAATAGAAGGGAGAACCGATAGAGGTACTCAGGGTACCCTCCGCCACACACCGTCAGGTGGCTTACGGAGTAGATGTAGATGGGTAGATGTAGATGTAGAATAGGCCACTCAGTCTAATTTGCCACATATGTTTTCTTTCTTATTTACGTGTTGAGAGTTTCCACAGTACAGCTTACGTTGGTCTACATAACTTCATCAGACGCAGGCAGACTGTATTGCTGAGACCGAGCAGGATGGCGCAGTGGTTAACACATTTCATTCGCATTCGAGAGGACGACAATTCATACTCGCGTCCATGCACCCTGATTTAGGTTTTCCGTGATTTCCCTAAATCGCTTCAGGCAAATGCCGGGATGGTTCCTTTGAAAGGGCACGGCTGATTTCCTTCCCCATGCTTCCCTAATCCGAGCTTCTGCTCCGTCTCTAATGACCTCGTTGTCGACGGGACGTTAAACACTCATCTCCTCCTCCTCCTCCTATTTCTGAAAGATAGGAGCTCACCAGCCTCTAATTCTTTTAGTGTTTTTATTGCATTTACACTTAACATACGTTATCAATTCTTGCTACCACAGAATGTTTTGGCCCGTTATACTTCTACCTGTGGATGTAATTATTAATTTCGTAGATTAAGAATAAAGGGATTCCTAGAATTTCCCGGGTTGCTGCACCGGGGTGTGGCGAGTTTCCTGAAAAGCTGTAAGTTGGTATCAGTATGGAATTCACCGAGCGTGTCCTCGGTGCGTGTGCATCGTCAACCGCATATGGTTCGATGGTTCGTTGTATGGCGTACAGGCAGCGCAGCCAGCAGTCTGTTCCCAGCCAGGAGCTGCGTATATCACCACCAGTCTCATCGGAGCTGCGTGCCTGTCGTGGACTCGCTTACTTTTCTCAGAATACTACTGAGAAATGATTCTTCAGCTCCTCCTGGCATTTTTGCTGACGACATAGTTGTCAGTGGGTATTGGACGTAGGGCTTTCAGGATTTGGAGAGCCCTACGTCCTACAGCCACTGTGCAAACGGAAAACAGAAGAGAAACCTGCACGAGATTTTATTCCTTTTTGTGACGCACTGTCCGGGATGAGGACAATCTTCCACGCAAAAGCACGGGCATTAGTTTCAAAGTCTATAATTTTCCTCAGTATTTATAAGAGGGAGAACGTAATTAGTAAGCCTGAAAATCTGCAATGATGATGGGTTTGCTTACTTCTTGGTCTCGCTTGATGCGCTGGGAGAATCTGTTGGCTTCTCTGCAGCTACTAGTCGCTTAAAGTTCGTTATCAGTATTAATTTTGTCACAGACTTAAGGATGGGAAAAATCCGAGCGCTGTGCGAGGCACGGTGTAATTATTGGCCGATGGACACCAACAGTCGTATTATATTTTTCAAAATGAAATAAAATTTTCCCCTCATAGGGTTCGAGCCGAAGATGAAGGCTCCGGTCGCTAAACCACATTCCGACAGTTCCTTCGACTGGCGAGCGCCCATTGCTCACTACCGTGAGTTTAGGAAATTGTAAGAAGAAGACCAACGAAATCACATACGCACTTTTATTTTTGAAAACATACACTACTAAGGCTTCGCCTTGATCTATCGTGAAGGAAACTAATCTGGTCCGCAATTCATACACATTTAAATTATTATAACTGTGTGCCCGACCGAGACTCGAAATCGGGACCTTTGCCTTTCGCGGACAAGTGCTCTACCAAGGCAAAGGTCCCGAGTTCGAGTCTCGGTCGGGCACACAGTTTTAATCTGCCAAGAAGTTTCATATCAGCGCACACTCCGCTGCAGAGTCAAAATCTCATTCTATTATAACTCTCTTTATCGAATTAACAAGACATCAGTTACACAAAACGTCTTACATTCAAGATGGCTAACCGTAGGGAAAACATCTTCTTCCATTTTTACATGGAAATGTCATGGAATAAAAGAAAGGACTCACAGCACAGAACTTTAGCACAGTGCGTGCTCTCAGACGATGGATGCTAATTGTCGTCTCTGCAGCATTTAGTACACGACGACCTTGGTCTACGGAAATCCGGAATCTATTCTATTCCTCGCGAATATGGCAAGGCATCTACAGGTTGAGTGACGTAAGGTGTAACACCACTTTTACTTCATGAACGGTTACACATATATAAAAGCGAACTTTAGACCGTCGAGCTGCACCTATATCTATGTTTCGTTAATTTTTTTAGCACTGGCATCAATGAAATATTCAAGTAAGTACTTTTGTTTCAAATGTAACCGTATACTTCTCATAACTGCAGTCGATAGCTCTTGAGAGGACAATTATAGTGATACAGCGTTTGTTAATGTTGACGTTGAAATCTGTCGTACAGAATTCGGCAAAGGTCCTAGAATGTGAGAGCACGGTAACCGGTAGCGGCGTCTGTGGTGCAAACACCGCCAAAAAAAGCGTCTCTGACCAAGCTACTTGGTTGCACCACGTAAGGTAGGCCTGGGGAAGAGAATAAAGTTTTATTCCACCTTAAACCAACTTGCGACCCAGATGAAGGTTCACCTACGAATGCTATATGTGGAAATATACTGGTAGCCAAAATTGAAGCAACAAACCGTTGTTTCCTCGTACTGTGTCTAATCCACGATGTTATCATACTAGCCGTCATCCAGATGTCCGTACGGTCATGTTCTGTACGGAAGGTGGCACTGATGATGTTTCGTTTGTGGGGCACTGAACTGTACGGCCATCAGCACTCGTACAAGGTCCCAGCTTTTACACTATCAAATTTTTTTCACGGTCTAAGCTAGCCACTGGAAAAAATGATGATGATAATCATGAAATGATGAGGACAACACAAACACCCAGTCCCCGGGAAGAGTAAAATCCCCAACCCGGCCGGGAATCAAACCTGGGACCCCATGATCTGGAGGCAGCAACGCTAGCCCCTTGACCACGAGCTGCTGACGGAAGATGGCATTCCGGTCAACGGATAACCATACCAACAATGACGTTAGGGAGCCTATGAAACGAAGTAGTGTTTGCCAGGTAGCCCCAAATCCACAATCGCTGTGTACACAAATGGTGCTGTACGGCACAGAGAATACGCCTACCATACTTTCTGCGGAAAGGAAACAGAAGAGTCGCAATCTAATTTGGCATGATTGCTTGATGAGCCGTGCGCGACTCTTGTTCGTGCCTTTTACTACTTGACAGCTTGTCTTTGCTGTACTGCAGTCCCGTTTCTTATTATATTTACTGGCGTCACTAAGTTGCTGGCCTGCATGCTGTGAGTGGCAGCAGCAGCGCTATCGATAAGAGCACTGTCGTACTATCTTTGGAGCAACCGCTAGTATTTCTGGGTCTTGCGGTATGGTGAGTTCAGTCGGGATGGAGATCCAGTGAGGTCTACACAACCATTACTCGCCCGATCGCTGGCGACACACATGCACTGTCCGACGGAGGGAGACTTGAGTAGGGACGAGTTTTGGTTGTTCAGTCGTTCGGTCGGTCGTCTAATCGGGCGACGTGTATTTGGTCTTCTGACCGCTTCTGGGTCCCTTCAATTGATCATCTTGCAGGAGTCAGTTCCTTCCTTATGCAGGGACGCGAAGGCAGTCGGGACGAAGCAGCAGTGAGGTGTGGACAACCGTGACTCGCCCGACCGTTGACGAGACACATAACTTGAGTGGGGACGATCTTGATTGGCCGTTCGGTCCGCCGTCTCATCGGACGACTTATGTTTGATCGCCTACCGCTTCTGGCTTCTCTGTGTGTCTCGACTTGTGGTTCATCCTCGTTGTTCCCCAGTGATTGGCTTTAGTGTTGTTTGAGTTGTTTGTGGAAGTGTTTCTGGGGCACCGTGTGCAGTTTGTAGTTTTGACTGACCATTTATTGAAACTCTGTCTGCATGTTAGATGCAGTCGGTCGGTTGGGACAGAGCAGCGAGGAAGTCTCCATGGTGCAGAGTCAGGCTGGAGCCACTGGTGGCGTTCACACGCGCTCGGACTTGTAAGGCACGAGCTGCGAGAGCTACAATTTCTTTGCCCGCCAGAACTTGACACTGAAGTTGAGTGATCAGTTAACCTGTTATGAAACCTCAACTGCCTTGACATCTCTTCATTCATTGCTGGTTGTTGCTTTCAGGGCCGTTCTCACAAGCAGCAACGTTTGGTGTGTTGGAGTCCGCGAAATTTTGCAGCCGTCTTCCTGTATGGTGATTAACTATTGAATTGGTTAATATTAGTGAAGTGCACCAGTGGTATCTTCTACCTTGTGGCCGTGTACATTCCAGTTGCCTGCCCTGGTAAATGGCGTAGTTTTCTGGCAGTGTGTTTTTCCTCGTCGTGTCCAACATGGCGTGTAGTTCGACAGCCTTTGGTGTTGTTCACATTTTTGAGCGCTTATTGTGACTTGACTGTATTTAGATGCCAATTTTGAAGAGTTAGTGCTGCTGGTATCTTCGTCATCGCTGATTTTTCCATTGTCGTGCTGTTGGTCGGGCGGAAGGGAATTGATTAGGTTGTTGGTCGGTCCTTCAGCCGTCCCAGGGTCGGGTTGCTATCCGATCATTTAGTATTACGTTTGGCTGCCTGTCTCACCTAAACTTATGTTACAGGTACCTCCTCATGCCGACCGTTGGAGCACTTCTGAGCACCAGTGTTCTATTGTTTTAGATTGCGATTTTCTTTTAGTCTCAAGTACTGTGCAAGGCTTTCAGCTGTCTATTAATTCAGTTTGTTCTAATGTTAAGGTCTTCAGCTGTCTTAAATTAAAACTTTGAAGATTCTTGCTTAAACTAATTCTTCTTAAAAAAGGGGATTTTGTCCTTTGGGAACCCTTATTATTATGTAGAGCTTAAGCCTTGAGTTGTTCTATGCTCAGTATGTGGCCTTCAGCCGAACTTTACGTGAAATATTTTAAGATAAGGCCTTCTGCCATCTTGAAACCTTTTAAAATTTTCTTCTCTATCTGAAATTCTTGTTATGCACGCCTTAAGCCCTCAATTCTTCTATCTCCAGTGTATGGCCTTCAGCCGAGCTTTTATGTAAAAATTTGCAACTAAGGCCTTCAGTCGGGTGTATTCCTTAAGACAAATTTAATAACTTGTTTTCGGGCCTTCACCCGTATTGTTTTTGAATGCTTTTAAGGGCAAGTGTGATTAAGTGTTTCAGCAAAATAAAGTTTTTATGTTTTGTGCAACTGACAGTAACTGATTTTGGCCCCTATCGATAACTATAACCTAATCCACTCTGTCCTGCGAAACCAGATTTCACTTAATGTTAACCGTTCCGTTGTTTCTCGGATGTGGCGGAAGTTTATAGGGACCGAAATTGTATCACGAAGCGCAGGGCATAGCCGACACCGTGTGACCTCAGAAGAGAAGACTGTTATTTGGCTTCAAGGGCACGACATTACTGCCTTAGCACTACACTTCAACCGGCATGTGAGCTCGCAGCAGTCACTGGACGTGTTGTATAGAGGCAAACGGTATGCAGAAGGGTTCGACAGAATGGCCATTATTGTCGAAGATATGCTGTATCTCTACCTCTGACGTGTCTCCACTGAAGGGGATGTCTAGAGTGGAGTCATCAACAAGCCACTTGGACGGTCGGGAAGTGTCCAATGTTGTTTCCACAGACGCGTTCCGATTTACACTGGAGAGTGACTGTCAACGGATTCGCATCTGGAGGGAACGTGGAACGCGACTCCGGGGTCCTAACATTGTGGAAAGAGACAGAGATCGAGGTGGATCCCTAATGCTGTGGGCAGAGATTATGTTTACTACACGAACACCTTCTTATGAACTTGTACTGGTGAATCGGCAACGTTTAACTGCTGTCAAGTCTTGATGAGATCTTTGGACGTCATTCGCGGTTGTTGCAAAGCGCTGTGGGCCCTGTTGTGGTATTGATAGACCATAATGCTCGACCTCATAGAAAACGGGTGGTTGACGTTCTCCTGGAAATCGAAGATACAGCACGTATGGCGTGGCCTGCTCGCTATCCCGATTTGAATCCCATAGAGCGTGTCTGGGATGCACTATCGAGACGGCTTGCATCACATTAGCATCCACCAATCACTCTCCATGACTGAGAGCATCTCTACAGGAAGAGTGAGCTTTACAGCCTCAACATGAGACTGAAGACATCATTCACAGCATGCCCCGTCGTTGTTAGACCTGTATTGGTGCCAGAGGTGCTCACATTCCATACTGAACACATTAACCAGTTGTCGGAGTGTGTGTGCAAATCCGTTAAGATGTAAATAAACGAAGAACATTTTTCTCTACCTTTATGCACATTGCAGTTGTTCGCGTTCTGTATTCGTTACAGTGTTTATTCCTTATTATCACCTGTCTGTACTGTTTTGTGACACAATAAACGCAACCTTGCAAAATATCCTTTTGTTGCTTTTATCCTGGGCACCAGTGTGCGACATACTCTAGAATCTAGCATAGGCCAATCACAAAGGGCTTACGAAAACTATTTCACATTTCTTTATCCTTACAGATTTATGTGAGCTGACACATAGAAATCAACTGCTCATTCTTCAAAAATAAAGTGGTTTTACACGCTGCAAAGGGCAATTGATATATTAAATATGTAAATGTCATGAGAAAGATTTGACCTATCTTTTCATGTACGTCACTGCTTCTTAGAGGTAAAATACAAGCTGTCGGACAACTGTCTCTACCTACACTGCTCTAAATTATATCATATGGGATATATTCATTCAACAAAACATTTTATTAAAAATACTTTGGTGACCATCTGCATACCGCAAAATAAATATTCTTCTTAACGAAAAGTCGTTTCGTGCTGAACGTAAGCGTGTAATGACAGCGTTACCAGCTACGTGCAACACACTTATTTGGCGCTGGAGTGCAATTTCGTACAGACGGAAATGAAATAAAGTATCTACTAACATTGATTTGGTAACAACTCCAATCACATAACGTCAATTTTGTTGCCAATAATAACTTTAGCCTTCATTTAAGCAGGTGATGAATCTGTTGACCATAGACTAAAAGGCACATTTGCAATTACCGTTCGAGAGAACGATGAACCAATATAATTACAGCGGATGATACGCTATGGCATGCATTGGCGATTCGACGACACATATCGTCTGGCGTAGTTAGACTGCATCTTTGTGTGCTCCCCAAAGAAAAAAAATCGAGAGGTGTCAAACTGGGGGACCTCGCAGACCATTTGACAACAGAATTTCGTCCTATCCAGTGGCCAGGAAAGTTCTCATTCTATACTTGCATTGCAATACGGGACGAGTGAGATGGACAACCATCATGTTGCAACCACATAAAGTGTCGAATATCCAGTGGTACCTCTTCCAGAAGAACCGGCAGAATATTGGACAGAAAGTGCGCTTGCGAATGTCCATTTAGGACGCCTGAGATGAAGTAAGGTCACAGAATATAAATTCCTATGATGCCGCACCATACCTTTATTTTCCACCGGCGTTGATGTTGCCCCTGACGAAGCCAGTATGGACTTTCGGCTACCCAATAGTTCATGTTATGCGAATTTACATTAGCGTGCTAAAGAGCACACATTGGAGAAACGTAGGGTCACTTCTCAGTCGCTGAAGGGGGAACCGACAAAATTCTATATCACTTGCGAAATCACGGTCGTTGAGTGAATGATGTAGTGATAGATGGGATGAAAATTAGGTTGATGCAGCATGCGAATGACGCTCGTCTGACTGATTGCACAATCCTTGGAAATAAGTCTCGTACCAAAATACAGATTCCTTAGCGTAGTAGCCAGAACAGCTTCCTCGTGTTCTCTGTCAGTTATAGTCTTCTGTCTCGTCTTTTTTTGACGTTCAAGGACCCTGCCTGCACTAGCGTCTTAATAATTCGTGCAATTGCCAGGCGCCTCGGGCACTAGCGATCCTGACAATAGCTCTATACCGCTGTACTGTTTTCACTGCAGTTCTTTTACATTCACCACATAGAAGTAGTGAATCCAACTTTTCCTCGTTGGCGTAAATGTCTGCACGCAGCGAATGTTGAAGCAGAAATGAGCGGCCTCCAGTGCAGACAAGTAAACAGGCAAATTTGCTGATATTCTGAAACACCGTAGCACGAGAGCTCTGCCCGGCGCTGTTTGTACCGCTTATGCCGATTCAGCCTATCATGCTCTCAAATTGTACGGCATTTCTCGAATTATTTTACGACATGTTTCAAAATCAACATTAACAAATGCTATATCACTGTCATTGTCTTCCCACGAGCTACTGAGTGCAGTTATGAAAAGAATACTGTCCCATAAAAAAAAGTAAAAAATAAAAAGAAAAAAAGGCGTACTTGCTCCAGTGTCTCCACTGATACCAGAGTTAAAACCATTAACCAAACAAAAAATACTTGTTCCTTACTACTCTAACGTTTGCGGAAAACCGCGTATTGATATGTGTTACAGATTACCAAATGAAAGGGGTGTTACGTCTTACGTGACTCAGCTCGTATAGTGAGAGGTGTCGCCCTGTGGATAGCACCAACGCGCTTATCAGATCACAGCAATCTAAGAGGTCGGCAGTCGCAGAAAATTGCCCAACACAGACATCAAATTTCTGGGATTGTAGCATTAATGAATCTATTGAAATTCGATTAAAGCAAACGCTTATAAATCGTGATTGTAGCTGTAGGCCTGGGAACTCACATGCAGTGATGAAGAGGAGGAGACAGCTGTCCTACAACGAACTAACTTGGAGTGCAGGCGGAAGAGCGGTAGAGATACCGCTACATCGCGTACCTGGCCGCGTAACTGTTTACACCACATCTGATTGAAGAGAAATAGTGATTGTGCTAGCTACATCAGAAACTGAAAGAGCTGTTTTCCAGGTGCCATATTTAACTGGCCTAGCAAACCCGCTTCAGATCTTAACATGTGAACACGGCAGAGAAAAACTGTTTTCGAAATTCGTTTTGCGTTTTTCTGAAGATGTGTCGCATGTAAACGTTGTGATACAATGGGAAAAAAATGCTCTTGGGCCTGTTATGTTGGTAGTAAGGCAAGGATGCAGATATTTTACTCGATTGTCTAAAATCAACATTACACACACAAATCTCAAAGTCGTTTTGCTTGTCTATCTACAATTAACTTATGATAATTAAATAATATAAGACTAATACAAAGTAGAAATGCCTAATGAAAACAGTAAGATATTTGCATATGATAGTTACTTCGTTACTATCTGCATGTGTAGTAGGTGAATTTTAACCTGTAAATTCTTCCAATGTCGTCCCTGCGCATTATGAATGAGATCAATTTAGGGACTATACAAATTGTCGCTGTTGCTGTGAGGTAAGTTAGTGTCCTACGCGTTGCAAATATATCAGGAGAAGTCTGTTGCTATAATCTGTAGTGTCTGATGTCAGTTAAGAGTTGTATGCAATTTTGTATGTGTCATTCTAACCGCTCCTTTTTCTCCCTTCTTCTTTGATAACTGTGGTGTGTATGTTTGTCCCAGTATGGGCTTGCAAGAAATAAATCCTACAGTGTTTCATGGTTGTAATTTATGTTCTTCAGCCTACGCTATTTCGTTTTCCTCCCTTAAAACTCTTCAGGAGAAATGCTGAGTGAATAACATACGAAAACAACTTGCAACGATCTTAGCTGCGTATTGGAATTACAGTCGAAACTGGTGTTTGTTTCACACATGCTGTCTGAATTATGAACTTAGGTTTCAACTATGCCGTGGTTTCACTTTCTCTAAGTTCAAAGTATTCTTTCAGGGTAGGTTTTTTGTTTTTAGCTTTGGGTGACTCATCTCACACTGAAGTCTGTCACGTCATAGGATATTCACCTACATACCAAATGAAGAATTCAGTGCTAAGTTTGCTGTGGAAGTCCCTGGCACAGCTGAGGCCAATTCAGCAGGTGCTTAGTAACGTGTCGTGTAATTTTTGTGGCAAAATTTACTACCTAGAAAGATACTAATTTAACTTTAACATCAAAAAGTACTAAAATTCTTCTGTGCAACTGAATAACTTTTAAATGTATTGTAATTTCTCAGTTATGATCTGAAATAATTTTTCAATAATTGAAAAAATTACTGAACTACACATGTCCTGTGCACTGTAACTTTCCTTTTTTGTTGTTTGTTGTAATTTGTTAGCTATTGTCACTGTGTGTTCTGACATTGGATATTTCACAACATCAGATATGTTGCAGACATTTAAAATTGTCCCACCTAAATCTTCCTCGTACCCTGTTATCAGCACTTGTTCAGTAAACAAATATTAAATTGGTTTACTGACCAAGTCCTGCTGACAGGGTGTGAGGGGGATTTAGGTGGGATAATTTTAAATTTCTGCAACATATGTCGATATTTACATTCTTACACACATAACATTTGTAAAATTGAAAGTGAGATATTAACACTAAAATAAAATCTGAAACTGACTAATTTTTGTATAGATATATCTCAATATGAACAATTCATTCAAGATTTCATGATGGAGTCTGTGTTCATTATCCATTAAAAAATTAAAAGTTAGTATTAACATAAAATAAGGAAAATAACTCATTCAGTTGGCTCTGTGGTGGCTTTGTGGCACATCATATGTTTATTGTTACAAATGTAAATTTTAATGTCAGGATATAACACTTGCAATAAAAGACCGGAATTATGTACTTAAATATGTTAAAATAATTGTTCTGAGTCACGATTATTAATAAATAAAGAGCATTAAGATAAATAATTTAATGTGAAACATTTAATTTCAGTTTCTATAATAGGCTCTGCCAATTTTATTTGTATCATCCTTTTCTGGACATACAAATTTATTCCCTTCTCTGTCAAGCAATTTAAGTAATCTTTTTCAGAGTGTTTCCTGGCCCCATGTCCAAAAAATTAGTGCAAACGTGCTCATTCAGAATCTGGTTTAATAATAATCCATTGCTCATTAAACAATGAGAAGTTTTCACAACTGTAACAGGTGAGGAAAGAATTTGAGTGTTTCTCTGGCTGGCATTAGGAATCAACCGGACGTGTGTGCCAATTCCATACAACGATCTTATTTAAACCGTAAATTTCCCAGTGACGTAGGAAGCGTGCGTTTGAGTGTTTGAAGGGATCTAGTATTATTCCAATGTTTACAATAACTTTCAGTTAGAGGTTTCGTACATTGTAGAAATGATGCACAATCAGTAATGTGAGTTTGTCTAGCTTTCATGTACAGCTAAACATGATGCTTTGGTTCCATTACAGTACAAAGCCACTACTTTAGAAGTTTTGCTGCTGAATTAATTTTTCTGGTTAAAAGCACGAACACGAAGCTAGCCATGTTGCAGTTAATACGATATTTTGGTACTGAAACTAGAATGGTAGCTGTGTAAACCACTGCTGCTTAAACAGTGATTTGTTCTTTACTTCAGTGTGCAATCCTCACGCCATCCTGATGAACAATAGAAATCTTACTGAAATTAAACTGGAGAGCATTATAATGTTTCCCTCACAACACACTGAGCCGGCCGCGGTGGTCTCGCAGTTCTAGGCGAGCAGTCCAGAACCGTGCGACTGCTATGGTCGCAGGTTCGAATCCTGCCTCGGGCATGGATGTGTGTGATGTCCTTAGGTTAGTTACGTTTAAGTAGTTCTAAGTTCTAGGGGACTGATGACCACAGCAGTTGAGTCCCATAGTACTCAGAGCCATTTTTGAACAACACACTGAACGCAGCATGCAACATTGATCGTACGCTGGTGGACAAACAGCATCAGGCTCTGCTGTAGCCTTTAGCAACCACAGTGTTAAATATGAAATCATGGGAGTAAATGAGTTTAGTGAACTATTTTAATCCTTTGTTTCTAAAATGTAAAGAGGTGTTTCCAAATATTTTATGAAATATTTTTGAGATCTCTAAATGATTTACTAAAACAATGAAATGGCAAGGTAACACTTCATGCTAAATATAATACACCAAAGGTCATGATTTTTTATCGACTTTGAATAAATCTTCATCTGTCCATTTTCAGTAAAAATATATATTATATCTCATTATGGTGTGAAATATTGTACAGTTCAGAAAACGTATATTATCACATTTGAATTGAAAGAAGATATATATTGCATTTCAAAATTCAGCAGTTTGATTTTAATACATGTGTAAATTGACATTGAAACCATGCAGATGGGAAGCTATGTCCTTTATGTATCTAACAAAATAAATTTATTATTTACTTTAATGATGAAAATGGAAGTGAAAGGTATGATACGCTTTCACATGTTGTTCTAGTAAAGGACACCAGGGAACAATAAACTGAAATCAATAGAAGTTCTACTGCACCCCCGCCATCTTGATTGTTGGCTGGTAACGGTCTGGAGTAGGGAGGGAAAGAGTGAGGAGAAATTGGAGGAAATGAGGCCATGTATAAAGATCTGCAAATTTACTTTTCTACAATAGAAGTTCCACTGCTATGAGTGAATTAGAATAATAATAGCCATTTATACTGAAATATGCTAATTTTTTTGAACTTTACAGGCTTGTAACTTCCCACAGAGTTGTCATATACCTCTACAGACTTTTATTTTTTCATATCCAACCATGATCACTGAATGTAGCAAATGTGGAAGAAATCAGACACTTCAATTGAAAATGTATCTCTTTTCTGTTGTTTGTATAGAATATATCTATCATTAATATGTGTGTTCATCACATCAGTCACAGAATTATCCAAATAGGCACTTCCAATCTATCTGGTGTAAAATAGCCCTCTGGAAGTTTAATAAGTTGTGTCAACATTAGCTCTTGTAGGAGCTACAACTTCTTGAACAGCTGCTGACTTTCAAGGTGTCAATGAATTATTCAAATGAACTCTATGGTGATGTACGTAATCACTAAATGCACAAGTTAATACATACAAAAGGAATATACTCATCCTCTGATATGTACATTGTATGTGGAGGTTAGCAATGTCTTCAGCAGACCGATAACACTAAAGGGTGCCTAACAATTTATGACATTAGCTCTGTTTTAAATGTGTTCAGGTTCAAAATTGTAATTTTTATGTGTGCTGTAAGTTTATTGTGACACAATATAAACACCACCCTGGTATTTGCATATGCATGGGAAGGCTATCTGAATCATATATAGTAACTTGTCATGATTATATTTTTAACTATTTATCTGAAATTTATTGTAAGTAACAGATACAAACATAACAAGTACTGAAATTTCCTGGCAGATTAAAACTGTGTGCTGGACCGAGACTCAAACTCAGGACCTTTGTCTTCTGCGGGCAAGTGCTCTACCAACTGAGCTACCCAAGCACGACTCACGCCCCTTTCTTACAGCTTTACTTCTGCCAGTACCTCGTCTCCTACCTTCCAAACCTTACAGAAGCTCTCCTGCGAACCTTGCAGAACTATCACTCCTGAAATAAAGGATATTGCGGAGACATGGCTTAGCCACAGCCTGAGGGATGTTTCCAGAATGAGATTTTCACTCTGCAGTGGAGTGTGCGCTGATATGAGACTTCCTGGCAGATTAAAACTGTGTGCCGGACCGAGGTAGTTTTAATCTGCCAGGAAGTTGCATATCAGTGCACACTCCGCTGCAGAGTGAAAATCTCATTCTGATAACAAGTGTTGTCAGCTCCTTTTATAGGGCTTCTTCATGATGTTCCAAGTCCCAAAAAAGGTGTTGCTTGTTAGTGCCAAAGTATAAATTTGTAATTGTAGTACATGTTAGCATACTTGCAGTTAGTAAAACAGTTTGAGCATGTGCAAATGTTTAGTAATTCAGATTACTTCAAGCACCACCTAGACAATACAAACAGCGTCTTCTGTAGCACTTCCAATTCTTTGTAGCTAGTAGACTACCATGGCGTAAGCGCTTGGAAAGCAAACACTTCATTCTTCATAGCAATATACTCCAGGTGCAAGAATACAAACACACCTCATAATTCATGAGTACATGGGTAAAAGCTTTCACATCAGCAACTTTTTTTGTTTATGATTTCATGTTGTGTTGTGCCAATTATATGACATCGACCAACAGAAAAAAATGGTTATGAAATTATTTTTGCCCAGAATAACAATACTTACCAAGATAACAGTGTCTTCAGATACTACGGTCTTTTATGCACAACAAAATCACAAAGCTGTTATATTATTGCAGAAGTAATCATTTGCATCCAGGAGCTCTTTCTGATATGGCGACATAATAAAACATGTTTCCATCTTGTAATTTTAAACTGTGCAGTGTAAGTTTTGTGTGAGAATTCATACTATTGCGGTTCAATATGAATGGGTTACCAAGAGAATAATAAGCAAACAGTTAAGTGTTGACAGATTTCCCATGTAAAGAAACAAGATAGACTGTTTTTACTTTATCAACACAAAACTAAATTGAAATTTCAGTGGCTTCACAGCGCAGTGATTAATTTGCAAGTATGTGAAATGAGCAAGGTAATGAACACAACAAATTCTATAATCAAATACTTTTACTGGCACAGTAAAGTTCTTGTTACTACTTAACACATAGAATAAGACAAATGTGGGAACAAGTTGTAGGTGACATACGATTGGATATCTGATATCTCCGATTGTCAGTTGGCTTTGGTAGTGTGATATGCTCAACAGTAATGATTTAGTTCAATGGATATGAATGATTTCATTCTGTTAATTTTATTATAGATGGTTAAAAGACCTTCATCGTTTACAACAGTGGAACAAATTCTGACTAATTCAAAGAGATAAAAGCATGTGTGCTGAGCGGTGTCGTCGCGTGGTTTGAGGCGCTATGTCACGGATTGCGCGGCCGCTCCCGCCGGAGGTTCGAGTCCTCCCTCGGGCATGGGTGTTTGTGTTCTTAGCGTATGTTAGTTCAAGTTAGTGTAAGTAGTGGGTAAATTCAGGGACCGATGACCTCAGTAATTTTGTCTCTTAGGAATTCACACATATTTGAATTTTTGAAAAGCATATGTCCCAGCTAATCTAAAATTTAGATCTTTCTCGAATAATCTGATATAAGTTAAGATTAGGGTGACCAGATGGAATTGTTTAAAAAGGAGGGCAAACAGCTTCAAAAAGGAGGACAATGGCAGAAAAAAAGAGGACACATCAAACGGGTCAACTGCGGATGAGGATACCACACGTCAGCTTTGGACAAGTCACGTGACTGCCGGGAATTACCGGTAAAACTAGTATTTAATTGTTACTTATGGTCAGGTGGTGGTTAACTGAGCAATATAAAAAAATTAAAAACACTGATTGTTGTGAAAGAGTGGCGTCAACTGTTTTGTTATGTCAACAACACAGAATTGTTTACAAACCGATAAACGTAAGACCATTCACCTCACTTCATTCGACGCACCACTACCAACATCTACAATTCAAGCAGCAGCTGAGGACATGTAAACTGCACTTTAACCTTGCGAATACAAATAAACAGAATGACTAGGAAACAATGAAGTAAAACCATGACAGTTAATCTGTCGAGTTATTTCTTACCCTTATTGGACACTGAGACGTACGTTCCAGCTCCACGTTTCTTACATTCATTTTGAAATTTATTTCTCCCTTTCTTAAAGCCGGATATTTGCAGGAAAGGACATCAGAAAATGTAACTTTCGTTTAAGTATAGACAAATATTTTACGTAACTCACTCGGTAAAAAATTACACTCACAAATCACATGTGCACTGTAGGAAACCAAGCCAATGCAAAGCGAAGATACGAAACGAAAATTTTAAATAATCGGTATTTGCATTCGCTAATAGGTAGATCAACGGTAACATCGACGATCCTGGTGCCACCTACTAACACCCCCTGCGTGCGTGTTTATTACGAAGGCTGTGCCAATAGTTAAAGTATTTAAGGAAAGAGTAATAGAACGGGACGAATTGTAAATTTAACTAAATTACGCCAAACTTTGCGAAAAAGCAGGACACTAAAAATCCGCCCGGACCCCCGACAAAGAGCTAAAAATAAGGACATGTCCGAATTAATCCGGACGCCTGGTCACCTTAGTTAAGATCATAATTAAATGATTACTGTGGTTTAAGGCGACAAATATCATTAATGGTACACGTTCCAAAAGTACCGTGAGACTAGTCTGGTTTAAGCAATGAATGGAAGGTGTAGGACATTCCATTTCTCCTCCCGACATCAGAAATTAGTCTTCACTGGAGAATTTTAGGTCTTTTGGTTTCACACATAATTCATCTGCAGATTGGAAAGAATCCATCCAGCACTTTTCAGAATCAGTTTCAAATGCACACATCTTACACTTCAAGATTTTCTGTTGCCCTTCCCCACGAATATTTTGTTGATGGTTTTGTAAATTAAGTAAAACCATTATCGCGTAAGTAGCACTGTTAGGTAGACGAACGTTTGTTATTTTAACAGGCGGCATTACTTCGCTCATTTTCTGTGGGTTCGCTGAGAAAATATGCCACCTCAGAGGCCTACGGTAATTATACTCGTTTCCTCAAACATCACATTTTGAAGCACTCATTTGAAAATACTGTTGCAACGTAGAAGCATTAGCGATAAAACAGTGTTACAATGACGAAGATAGCCGGCCGGAGTGACCGAGCGGTTCTAGGCGCTAAAGTCTGGAGCTGCGCGACCTCTACGGTTGCAGGTTCGAATCCAGCCTCGGGCATGGATGTGTGTGATGTCCTTAGGTTAGTTAGGTTTAAATAGTTCTAAGTTCTAGGGTACTGATGACCTCAGCAGTCCCATAGTGCTCAGAGACATTTTAACAAATGACGAAGATAACGCTGTAAAAGTCGCGAATAAAACGCGGAAAAAACGCAAACACATCTATAATGGACAAATAGAAGCGTATAACACTGCTAAGACGTTCAAGGAAATGCGTTAGAGAGAACCACGTGGGTCAAATTAACACTCCGCGGGAAGAGCCCAAAGAATATACTTGGGTGCATTTAGTCGCTGTGAAGAGGATGAAAGCCCAGGACTTGTTCCGATACTTGTTCCTTACTGCGGAGGGGAATGAATGGGTGAGGATCTGTTCCGGGTGAAATCCTGGCGCTGACGATTACTACGGGGAAGTGTGTTGGCGGGAGCTGATCGGTTGAAAGAGGGCCGGGGGTTTGGAAGGCAGAGCGCTGCGCTGGTCCCTAAGCGGTCGGCTCATCAACGCACCTAATAATGTTGCCCAAAACATGCTAACTTGTTTGGCCGTTCACATCTGAACTACATCGTCACTACGGAGAAAATTTAAAGAATCGGTGCTTGTGACTGACTGCACAAGGATTCTACTGACACCAACTTAAACTTCACATAAGCACCGTGCAGACAAGGTAAGACAGATAAGGATTTGTACGGAGGCACGTAGATAGTGGTTTTTCCCTCGCTCCATTTGCGAATGGAACACGAAAGGGATATCAAGTTGATTGCGTATTTCTAGATTTACGGAAAGCTTTTCACACCGTTCCTCACAAGCGACTTCTAATCAAGCTGCGGGCCTATGGGGTATCGTCTCAGTTGTGCGACTGGATTTGTGATTTCCTGTCAGGAAGGTAGTAGTTCCTAGTAATAGAGGGCAAATCATGGAGTAAAACTGAAGTGAAATCAGGTGTTCCCCAGCGAAGCGTCCTCGGACCTCTGCTTTCCTGATCTATATAAATGACCTGGGTGACAATCTGAGCAGTTCTCTTGGATTGTTCACAGATGATGCTGTAATTTACCGTCTAGTAAGGTCATCCGAAGACCAGTATCAGTTGCAAAGCGATTTAGAAAAGATTGCTATATGGTGTGGCAGGTGGCAGTTGATGCTAAACAACGAAAAGTGTGAGGTGATCCACATGAGTTCCATAAGAAATACGTCGGAATTCGATTACTCGATAAATAGTACAATTGTCAAGGCTGTCATTTCAACTAAGTATCTGGGTGTAAAACCAACTTTAGTTGGAACGACCGCATAGATAATATTGTGGGGAAGGTTAGCCAAAGGTTGCGTTTCATTGGAAGGACACTTAGAAGATGCAACAAGTCCACTAAAGAGACAGCTCACACTACACTCGTTCGTCCTCTGTTTGAATATTGCTACGCGGTGTGGGATCCTTACCAGGTCGGATTGACGAAGGATATCGAAAGTGTGCAAAAAAGGGCAGCTCGTTTTGTATTATCACGTAATTGGGGAGAGAGTGTGGCAGATATGATACGCGAGTTGGGATGGAAGTCATTAAAGCGAAGACTTTTTCGTCGCGGTGAGATCTATTTACGAAATGTCAGTCACCAGCTTTCTCTTCCGAATGCGAAAATATTTTGTTGAGCCCAACCTAAATATGTGGGAATGATCATCAAAATAAAATAAGAGAAATCAGAGCTCGAACAGAAAGGTTTAGGTGTTCGTTTTTCTCGCGCGCTGTTCGGGAGTGGAATGGTAGGGCGATAGTATGATTGTGGTTCGATGAACCCTCTGCCAGGCACTTAAATGTGAATTGTAGAGTTATCATATAGATTTATATACGGAATGACTAGTTGTGCTACAAATTACCCTCCACCATTGACCCTATAATTCCGAGCGGAGTATATGTGTAAATGTTTACATAGATGCAGATCTACGTAGAGGGAGCCAGCCTCCTCTTTAGAGCACCAAATCTATTAAGCAGTGGATAGGTTTGTGCTTCGCGAACGAGCGGTTGGCAATGTACCGTATATCGTCTCCACCACGTACTGAGGCACCTGACACTTTCTCACAGAAACATATTGCACGCGCCTGTATTGTTATTTGTCTACAGTTTCTATGTTTGTGCGATCGCTGCCGCCTTCCTCGAAACTCGCCCCAGACCAGTCGGCGTGCAGCAGAATGCACAGTGGCGGCTGCGACGCGGGTTGCGTAGCCGCGAGGGGCGCAGGAGGCGGCGGGATGCCGCCGCTGTGGGCGTTACTGCCGGCTCCCAAGTTACTGTTCCGCAGGGACGGCTGAATTTTTCAGCGAGCTGTAAATTGCATATTAAGTATTGATATCTTCTGGAAGGTCGCAGGCGCGACCCGACTCGGGGATTGCCCGATTTTTATAAATCTGCGGCTGCGGGCCCTGCCTGCGGCCCGGCTGCGCCGGCCTCGCCCTTGGCGAATAATTAAAGACGACGGCCAGCCGCTGCCGCCGCCGCAGCCTCCGTGCTGCCGCGCCTCCCCTCGCCTCCTCTTGCTGTGGCGGCTACGCGCCGATACCGTCGTCGTTACGACTCAGAAACACGTTGGACGGCCGCTTGTGGAGTATGGGTCTGGACTCTAGAGGTATGCGTAGAATAAAGGCTGCAGAATATCAGCGCAATCAATGTTAAAAAAAATATATCGGCTCAACCACTTGTTTATAGTGTAAAACACTAAGTTTGACGCGTTTCGGAAGTCAAGCTTCCATCATCAGAATAATAAAAAGTGAAAGAACCTGTTAAAACTCGTTAAAATGGAACATGCACCAGGCACGATAAAATTGATAATATAACTAAATTTTATTGTGCCTGGTACATGTTCCATTTTAACGAGTTTTAACAGGTTCTTTTACTTTTTATTATTCTGCTGATGGAAGCTTGACTTCCGAAACGCGTCGATCTTTGTGTTTTACACTATAAACAAGTGGTTGAGCCGATATATTTTTTTTTACATTGCAATTGACAACCACGACCTCTGATGTAGTATGGATAAAATCAAAGATGAGTGCAATCACTTTGCATGTTTCATATCGTACAGTGCATCGAGCCTAATGCGATGACACCATAAAATAATGTCCAGCATTCCAATTAGAGGTTGTGCGGTAGCAAAATCTACACTGTGTGATCAAACGTGTCCAGACACCTCAACGTAACGCTGGACTGATCACTAGACGTCACGAGAATCGCACCAGCCAGTATAAAAGGAAGCTGGGAGTATTGTGCTCTCAGTAGACGAATAGTTAACAGCAGAACGCGTCTGTCACATCTCAGCGACTTCGAACCTGAGCTAGTCATTGGATGTCACCTGACTTCAATGCTTCTAAAGCTGCCCAAGTGAACTGGTGGTGATATGGCTCTCAAGTGGAAATGTTAAGGTTCAAATGGTTCAAATGGCTCTGAGCGCTATGGGAGTTAACATCCGAGGTCATCGGTCCCCTAGAACTTACACCTAACTAACCTCAGGACATCACGCACATCCATGCCCGAGGCAGGATTCGAACCTGCGACCGTAGCGGTCGCGCGGTTCCAGACTGTAGCGCCTAGAACCGCTCAGCGAAATGTTTAGGACCAACCATAGCTAAAATGAGACAAGGCAGACCTCATGAACTGACAGACAGGGACCTTTGATCACTTCGGAGTGTGGTTGTAAAAAATTCGCCCTTGAATTCCAGTGTACTATCAGCAGCCCAGCCACCACAATGACAATTGCTGGTGTACAGCGACTGAGTAGCTCCTAATAAGCTACTGATTCCGTAGTAAATGTTAAGCGACGCTTCAAGTGTTGTAAACGGCTGCAAATAAGTGATTCTGAGTGATAAATCACCCTATACCTTGTGGCAGTCCCATGGAACGGTTTCCGTTTGGGGAATGTTACCTGACATCATGTTTAGTGCCTACAGTGAACTACAGTGGAGGTGGTGTTAAGGAGTGGGGAGTCTTCCATGGTTTGGGTGTGATCCCATTGTTGTGCTTAAGAAAATGTTAAATGCACATTTTACAGCACTGTACACTACGTGCAGTAGTGTAACATTTCTCACAGGATGGCTGTTAGTACCAGCGTCACAACGCATCCTGTCATACAGCAGAATGTCTGATGCAATGGTTTGTGGACAGTAACATTCCTGAAATGGACTGACCTGTGCAGAGTTCAGATCTGAACCCAATGGAACACCTTTGGGATGAATCAGAACGTCGACTTTTCTCCAGCTCCCAGCGTACAACATCACTGTCTGCTGTGGTTCCGAGTCTTGAGGAACAGTGAGGTTCTATAAACATGCAGACACCTCAATGAAAGTGCCCCAAGCCGAGCTGCAGTCGTCATAAATACAAAGGATTAGCACAAACCATATTAATGTCCTCTTGTAGGTGTACCGATACTTTTCGTTAGATAGCGTATAGCGTCTTTAGAGGCAATATAGACAGCCTGTGGAGATGCCGTGCAGAGATGTGCCAATGTGGCCTGTTCCACACCAAACTCGCGTCTGCTAATGTAATGCGGAAATGTGTGCTCCAGCTAGCTTTTAGTGCCCGTTCGCACAAACTGTTACATGGTGCAACAAAGCATGAGTTCCAGCGAAACGAAAATGCCGTGTGTGCTCAGACGCACCGCCAACCGCGAGTCAATAGGCCTTAGTGCGTCCACAGAGAGCAATCTCTGATGGCGGCGAGTACTGAAAGGAAATCAGTCATTATTGCTTCCTGTGCAGAAGCCGCATTGCAAGACTGACACATCTTCAAAAATAACTTCTTTTAGAATATTCCTTTCGAGACTAATTTAGGATGATGGAATATAATCATCGATATGTTCTAGACCTTGAGCTGTAGAAATCAAGAAATGGGACTCTATTAGGAAAAAAATCCTATTTCGAAAAGTTATCGATCTCTTGATATTGGTTGCCAGTAGCCAGTGGCAGTCTGTCGAAAACTATGCTTTTAGTATGTACGCATTCTCACTGCTAGCACCCTTCTCTTCAAGTTGTCGGTGACATGTATTTCTTAGCAGTTCAGTGAACTTAGAGATTTTATTATCTTCTCGACTGCTGCCTGCGGCGTACGCTGTCTTCAATCTACAGCACTTTTCGTTAAACGAGCTATCACGTTTATTTCTACTGGGTCAATCTATGCTTCTGATTAAAAAGCGGCATGGCATCAGTCCATAATGTCAATTTAAGCTCTGTCGTGTTGTTTACACCCATACTCAACCTCGTTTCTACGCGGAATCACTTTGTCAGAGCTATGAAGTCTGTAGCTGCAGACGTATTCTATGTTTGAAGGCACTCGTGTTACTAAACTACGTCCAGCATTCTTGTGATACTGTGTGCACAAAAATATAGACTTTCCTTCTCTTTCGTGCAACACGAAGCAGCAGGATTACGTTAGGCAGTCCCGTCAAACTTTGTGCTCTATAAGGAACTTGCAAGCGGGCACTAATGCAGGCGGTGTGTGTGTTTTTCTTTACAATGATTTTATTCGCCTTTAGCCCATACCATGCTGCCAGCTCATCTTATATCCATATCCATATACACACCTGGAAATGGAAAAAAGAACACATTGACACTGGTGTCTCAGACCCACCATACTTGCTCCGGACACTGCGAGAGGGCTGTACAAGCAATGATCATACGCACGGCACAGCGGACACACCAGGAACCGCGGTGTTGGCCGTCGAATGGCGCTAGCTGCGCAGCATTTGTGCACCGCCGCCGTCAGTGTCAGCCAGTTTGCCGTGGCATATGGAGCTCCATCGCAGTCTTTACCACTGGTAGCATGCCGCGACAGCGTGGACGTGAACCGTATGTGCAGTTGACGGACTTTGAGCGAGGGCATGGGGGAGTCCGGGTGGACGTACCGCCGAATTGCTCAACACGTGGGGCGTGAGGTCTCCACAGTACATCGATGTTGTCGCCAGTGGTCGGCGGAAGGTGCACGTGCCCGTCGACCTGGGACCGGACCGCAGCGACGCACGGATGCACGCCCAGACCGTAGGATCCTCCGCAGTGCCGTAGGGGACCGCACCGCCACATCCCAGCAAATTAGGGACACTGTTGCTCCTGGGGTATCGGCGAGGACCATTCGCAACCGTCTCCATGAGGTGGGCTATGGTCCCGCACACCGTTAGGCCGTCTTCCGCTCACGCCCCAACATCGTGCAGCCCGCCTCCAGTGGTGTCGCGACAGGCGTGAATGGAGGGACGAATGGAGTTGTGTCGTCTTCAGCGATGAGAGTCGCTCCTGCCTTGGTGCCAATGATGGTCGTATGCGTGTTTGGCGCCGTGCAGGTGAGCGCCACAATCAGGACTGCATACGACCGAGGCACACAGGGCCAACACCCGGCATCATGGTGTGGGGAGCGATCTCCTACACTGGCCGTACACCTCTGGTGATCGTCGAGGGGACACTGAACAGTGCACGGTACATCCAAACCGTTATCGAACCCATCGTTCTACCATTCCTAGACCGGCAAGGGAACTTGCTGTTCCAACAGGAGAATGCACGTCCGCATGTATCCCGTGCCACCCAACGTGCTCTAGAAGGTGTAAGTCAACTACCCTGGCCAGCAAGATCTCCGGATCAGTCCCCCATTGAGCATGTTTGGGACTGGATGAAGCGTCGTCTCACGCGGTCTGCACGTCCAGCACGAACGCTGGTCCAACTGAGGCGCCAGGTGGAAATGGCATGGCAAGCCGTTCCACAGGACTACATCCAGCATCTCTACGTTCGTCTCCATGGGAGAATAGCAGCCTGCATTGCTGCGAAAGGTGGATATACACTGTACTAGTGCCGACATTGTGCATGCTCTGTTGCCTGTGTCTATGTGCCTGTAGTTCTGTCAGTGTGATCATGTGATGTATCTGACCCCAGGAATGTGTCAATAAAGTTTCCCCTTCCTGGGACAATGAATTCACGGTGTGCTTATTTCAATTTCCAGGAGTGTATAATGGTACAGTTTGTGACCTTGCTGGTCCTACCCTTGAAAGGCCAAGAAAGTCTGAAGATCTCTTGTACATGAGTCAAAATACTATTGCGATCTCGACTGTTCATTTTTAAATATAGAATCAGGTCGGTGCTCTCCGTGGACTATGTTGTCAAAATCTATGAGTTATAGGTCATCTGGCAGATCCTCTGGAGTACTTCCCATATGTTTGAAGAGCCAGTGGAACTACTGATTGAGTCCACAAACGCTTGCCAGGACCTCTTCCTGTTCTCTTTGATTGTCCATCCCTCGCGATTTGAAAGGCTGCGAGGTTAACAACAGAAAGTTAACATTTAAACCACCGCAGGGACGTACATTTCTTCCTGATGGCGACGGTCATCGTGCCACCATGGGGATATGACACCTCCACAGTCGACCTGAAGATTTGAGTATAGACACATCAACATCCTGGTGGGTCACGTTAGTTACGTGATCCACCCAGTCTTGGACATTATGTCGAAGTTCAACAACAAATAATCGACTGTTTAGTGTCCAGTTCTCACTACTAAGCACCAGATGTTGCTGTTTCATTTCAGAGACAGCTCTACCTGAGAGACTGATGCAGATAGGAAAGTGGCTACTGGAATGTAAGCCACCGACCGTTTCCCAGTGAGCAGCATCAACAAGGGCAGGACAACAGAAAGCAAGGTCTATGGCTAAGTATGACCACATGGCATTGCTGAAGCGTGTGCTATTACCATCGTTGAGAAGGCTTAACTTGTCGGACAAAATAAGGCTTTCGACAAGTCCGCCACTGGGAAACGTTGATCAAGATCTGCACAGCTTACTGTGTGAATGAAAGTCACCTACAAGTAGGAAGGGAGGAGGGAGTTGTGAAATCAAGCCAGCAAGACTGCTCCATCCAAAATTTCGTTGGGCGTTAGATACACACTGCAGATTATAACAGCGAATGGAATATGCACCGTGGCAGCAGCTGCCTGAATAGCTGTTTTGAGGGAGACATGGTAAGGGTCATTCACCAAGATAGCCACTCCTTTTTTTAGCCCTGTCTCTACTGAGGTCATCTTGCCGATGAGGGCTGTGTTCTTGAGTACAAGGGTATCACTACGTTTAAAACGCGTTTCCTGTAGACACAGACAGAGGAATCACTCCCGTGCCAACAGTGTTCTGTACCCGCTCATGTTCCATTGAAGCATAGGAGCCGTTCATCTGCGAGTTTATGTTTTCCCCATGCTTGTCTGCTTGTAGGAGAACCCACTTCAGAAGGAGGAGAACTGACTGGACTCAAGGATTCATCAAAGCAGAGATATGAGTCCATATCTGAGTTGCCACCCTCTGAGTGTTCCTGGATCTGACGAGCAACCTGCTTCGATTCTACCGTCTTCAGGTTCGATGACACATGGGGTGACTGTGCCAAATCACTGTGCAGCACTTGACCCGCCAAAGTAGCATCAGCAGCAGAAGCAGAAGCAGTGGTCATGGTTAGAGTTTATGTGGAGACAGCAACAAATGGATCTGAAGCCATGGTCACCAGTGGAGTTAGCATGGAAACAGAAATAGCTCCATCTTACCTGTCGATACCACATGCGCAGTTGGACGATCATTTCTTTGTATCAAGGTCCATGTGGGTGTAAATACTCACAGTCGCAGGTTTCTTCGTGATTCTGCAGCACATGAAGTAGGAAAGGTTAGAGGTTGAAGAGATTTGTACATCTTCTTCACTTCAGAGTTAGATGCCTTACCGAGTGAGGCAGCCAGTGGTTAGTACACCGGATTCGCATTTGGGAGGACGACGGTTGAATCACACGTCTGGCCATCCTGATTTAGTTTTTCCATGATTTCCCTAAATCGCTTCAGGCAAATGCTGGGATGGTTCCTTTGAAAGGTCATTGCCGACTTTCTTCCCCATCCTTCCCTAATACGATGAGACCGATGATCCCACAGTTTGGTCTCCTTCCCCAAATCATCCCAATCCTACTATAAGGTATGTGTGCAGCCACTTTAAACATCTTGATTTTCGTTTCTTCTTTGAACAAAATACATCTATTCTCCTAAGTGAATGTATACCTGAACAATTTACAAAAAAGGCCAGGGGAGGTACGCATAGTTCCATCAGGGTGGGCAGCCATACCACACTTACCACACACAGATCATCCATTACACATGAGATCTGTGTGCCAAAATTCCAGGCACTCGAAACACCCGAGAGGAATGGGGAAGTATGGTCTGACTTTCAGTCGTAAAAATACAGCTTTAATATAATCCGCAAAGCCCATGAATCAAATGTAAGTGTAAATGAATCAGATTTTTCCAATTTTCCATCCACAGGACGAATTACAAATTACACCTCAATGACCCCTTCGAAAACCCACTCCTCCTTTAGCTCTGAAATATTCATGTTGATAATGTCACTGCATCTGCTCACTCGTTGACTATAGTTAAATAGTACAGTGTTGTTCAGCTACAATAGGAGACTCACCCAAAAATGCCAACTTTAAAAGAACATTAACTTGATGTGATGTCACCGTTTCGGCGCTCAATGCGCTGTGGCGCAACTGTTTGACAGATTTGAGGCTTCAAGTCAAACCATCAAGGCCCTTTTGGATAGAGAAGATATCTTTCCAAAGATAGTGTCCCCTCTCCGTATCACATGAAACACATTTTGACACGCTGGGCGCGCCCTGATATTGTACAATGTCTGAATATCAAAGGAAGATTCCTCAGGACTGCTATCCTCCCGCGCTCGCTTTGAAGGATGTAATTTTGCTACCCAATGGACCACCCAAACCGTCGGGAACAAGTGCATGATATGTCGTGGATAGCGTAGTGATCCGACGAGGAGCTAGGGAAACAAACAGTCCACCCAGACAAAGCCCCACTTGCCTGAATAAGCCATACACAGGTGAGGGAGGAGGAGTTGGATACAGAGGCAGCAGAGGAGGAGATCGACAGAGAGTGGGGGAGGAGGGAGACAGACAGAGACAGGGAAGAGGGTGGACAGAGAGGGGCAGAAGAGGAAGGCGAACAGAGACAAGGGGGAGGAAGAGAGGGACTGAGAGAGGGAGGGACGAGATGCTACAGAGAGAGGACCCAGGAAGAGGTGGACTAATAGAAGATTGATGTAAATACATACCTGGGCACCTTTTTAAAATTATCTTCTTAACCACGAGTAACATTCAGGGCACACTAGTACTTACATACTTATATAAAATGTGCAGCTTCGGAAATAAAATTAGTCTCTCTCTCTCTCTCTCTCTCTCTCTCTCTCTCTCTCTATTACACACACACACACACACACACACACACACACACACACACACACACACATGCACTGTAGGCAGAACACACTTGCTTTGTATCTTCAGCAACTTTGAATCTGTGCACTGTGTACAAAACTATGTGATTCCTTGTGGCAGATAAAGTTGTCACGCAGGTTGGCAACTGATGACCGAGCTGCACAACTTCTTGCAAAAGGATGGTAGTACTTCCATGAACAAAAGCTGCTCTGTGTTTTCTTGTTCTCCAGAAGAGCAAATCGCCTCTAATGTTGTTTTAGATAGCATTGGCGATAGCATCTGAGTCTGGAATAGCGGATGCATGGGTCGATTGCTGCATACTTCTCAGTCTTTATGCCCATAGTCAGTCCTATATCACACCCCTGTGTAGGACGTACCGACAATTCATACTGACGTTGTAAATTATTCTAAATACTTAGTGTTTACAATTAAAAATAGCGTAAATTGGATCAGCCACATAGATAACGTTGTGGGGCAAACAAACCAAAGACAGAGATTTATTGGCAGAATGCAAAAGGTCTACTGAAGAAATTGCTTACACCACGATTGTCTGCCCTCTTTAGGAGTACTGCTGTACTGTATGGGATGTACATCACATGGACTTGACGAGGAATGCCGAAACGGTTCAAAGAAGGGCACCTCGATTTGTATATGGTACGTGAATTGAGTGGCAATCATTGAAACAAAGTCATTTTTTGCTACTGCAGGATCTTCTCATGAAATTGCAATCACCATATTTCTCCTCAGAGTGGGAAAATATTTTATTGGCACCCCCCTACAGAGAGAGAAATGATTTTCGAAATAAAATAAGAGAAGTCACAGCTCGTACAGGAAGATTTAGGTGTTCATTTCTCCTGTATGTTGTTTGAGAGCGGATTGCTGAAGAAATAGCTTGAAGGTAGTTTGATGAACACTCTGTCAGCCACTTACTTGTGAACTGAAGAGTAATCATGCAGATGTAGATGTAGATGTAGATGTAGATGTAGATGTACAGACATGCATGGGATTGCGATCCAGATGGTATGACCTGTCACAGCAGTTTCTTTTTTTAAAGCGGCGAGCAGTCTCCTTGCCAGTGAACCCACAGTGTGAGTTCTCCCAAACGAGATTATCGCATTTGCCTTCTCCATGCATCGATTCAAGCAATTCAATAATCTTGTATAAAATTTGGTTAACAGTCAAACAGGTACTCAGGTTTTTAAGTACTGTCAGAAGAGATAAAGAAATAGTAGGAAATAAGGAGATGCTGTCATCCATGAACTGAAACGAAATGTTTCTAGTATAACAACAAGTTCCAATGTTATTATACTTATGTCTGTCAGTAATTTGAGTAGCCTAGATTTGTATAGCTCTGAACCTGATTTTATCCAAAGTAAGCCTTCTCTCATCTCTGCATAACTACTGCATCCTACATCCATTCGAACCTGTTTACTGCATTCGAGCCTTGTTCTCCCTCTACAATGTTTACTCTCCATTACCAAATTTAGGATTCATTAATACCTCAGGATATGTCCTATAAATTGATCCCTTATTTTAGTCGACATGTGCCATAAACAACATTTCACTTGAATTCAGTTTAGTACTTCCACATTGGTTACTCACTTTACCCATCCAATCTTCAACATTCCTCTGAAGCACAACATTGCGGTAGCTTCTACTTCCTTCATATTTGAACTGTTCATCGTCCACATTTTACATCCATACAAGGCTACATTCTAGGCAAATACTTTCAGAAAACACTTCCTAGAATTAGATTAATATTCGATATTAACAAGTTCCTCTAACTCAGAACAGCTTTCTTAAGTATTCCCAGGGTTCATTTTATATCCTCTATACTTCTACTATCATCACATCTTTTGTTGCCGTATATCAAGACTCATATACCAGTTTTACTGTCTAATTTCCTAATCTAATAATCTCTCTATCACTTGATTTAATTCGACATCATATTATATTTCCCTTGTTTTACCTTTGTTCATGTTCATCTTAGAATCTTTTTTCATGCCACTGTCTATTCTGCTCAACTAGTCTTCCAAGTTATTTCCCATCTATAAAAGAATTATAATCTTATCTCGACATTTTGTTTTCTCTCCCAGAACTTCAATCCTCTTTCGAGTTTTCTCATTGGGTTCCTTTACTACTTATTCAGTGTGCAGTGATAGGCTACAACACCATCTTTACTTCCTTCTCAAGTACTTCTTCCCTTTTCACGTCCTTTGACTCTAAAAAGTGTTTTCTGGCTTCTGTACAAGCTGTAGACAAGCTTTCGCTCGCCATATTTTATCTCTGTTATTTCCAAAATCTCAAAGAGTGTATTCCAGTCTGTATGTGATTTTGGTCATACCTGTTTTAATCAATTTGCATTAATAAAATTTTACGTAAGAATGATATTTAGTAGCAGTAGCTTAACATTTCAGTATCAATTCAGTATCTTCAATAGATTAAAGACATAGAAAATTAAACCCAAAAATGTTCTTAGTAAATTACAAAATGCCATTCATATATTGTTAGAGTGTGGGCGAATAAGAATGTGCATGAAGAAAGAATTTTAAATTTTCTGACTGATACTAATGTCTGAGCGTGTGCTTAATGTTGTAAACTGGTGGTGTGCATAATGTACACCGGAGGGAACGTATAAGGTAAAAATAGCCGGTGCTTAACTGGGCAAGTAATATCTTTACAACTGCCTTTACTTCATCTGGCATTTTTGAGAATATATTTTCTCATTATATGTGCATTTTATGTAAGACTAGACTCGGATTTACCTAGTTACATGACAGCCAGTACAACCTCTTCAGCCAATCAGAGGAGAGCGCATTCTCCTGTTCTGGACCTGGAGAATATACTGCAGATGCTAAGGTATCAGGAAGTCTTAATCTAGTTATCAGAGAGTATGGATGTCTGTGCAGCTGCTCTGATAGTTTTATTAATTTGCTGGAAAAATGCTCATTGTTGAGGAACAGCATAACTGCAGACATTGTAAATTGCACATGTGCATTGATATCCAATTTGAATGATGTTTATGAGGATTTATTTAGATGAATTGAGACTCCCTTTTCAAATTAAATGTCATAATGTAACGTGGAGTATTATATAACCCTTTGCTCAAAGATACTTGCTTAATTATTGGACGCATGTTTGAAGTATACACTAACTGTTGGTGTGACTAACGCCCAAGATCACACACTTTAGCATGCCACTTATGCTACCCATGGAGGCATGCCAGCCGTATATCAAATCTGCCCAGAAAATTAATAATGAAGGCTATGGAATTTAGGTGGTTACTCATATGCAATGGACTGGTTGCTATTTCCTGCATGTCGTATGATTTGGAAAATTTTAGAAAACATTCACTCACTTTGACACAAAATAACACTAGACACATGTAGATGTGGTACTCAGATGCTTCAGGTAGCGAGGGTGGGGCGTGGGGGAAATAGGAGTAGGCATCCAGCCAACCTGGGTATGACAGCAGTGCAGGTTCAGGCTCAGACACCTATCACTTCCCGCATCAGATTGCACATCCAGCGTCAGGTTATGCACTCGGGCGGTTTATAATCAAGTTTACCCATAACCCCCACTCATCAGGAAGCCACTAGGAAATTAATCAAGTTCATCCAGAGGAACCCCATACCTCCTCCAAACCCCCTGTACCACTTGGAAGGCTGATAATAGTAAACGAGATCGCTCGAACCACTTTTATTCCATTATCAGTAAAGATGCCCACGCCATCCTCATCGAAGTCTGACATTTATAGCGAGAGGATGAAGTGTCACCAGCAGCACTGACATGCCATTACACACAGGCACAAGAGGCATGAGTCTCACATTCTCTCCCATAATGATCAAGATGGTAAAGTTATAGATTTTTATTTTGTTTTAGTGCTTGGCAATTGGCTATAAATTAATTTCAGATTCGAATGTGATGAACACTAAACACGGGTGAGACCTATAAACCTTAAGAAATTATTCAGGGATACCTACTGAGTATTTTGGTGTAAGGGACCCAAGGTCTGCAGCGGCTCGATACAGAGGTAATAAACTTTGTCTGGTTTCTGGCCCCAGTTAACTTTTTATCTGTATTGTACTGGAAGTCGACGGAATGCACTGCGCGTCTTGCACCCGTTCACTCACCGTAGCTGCTGTTGACAACATTCATTCCCTCCTTACTTCTTTGCCCTGACGTTCGCGTTCAGTATTGTCCCGTTCTCCTTGGCTTCTGCTTCTGGCAATATAGTAGTGCGTTGACGGTGATTCACAGCAGTGGAGGAAGTGAGATCAGAGTATGGAGTCGTGTACTGTCAGCCATTTGGTGTTTGTCGGCGTTGTCTCAAAACAGCGGCGCAAGCAGTGCTTGAAATAAAGCATAGCCATTTGCTAGAACTTGAGTGATGTAGCTGTTGAGCTTGTCTGAAAACTAAATCTTATTCGTTTTTGAGTGTCAACGCAAGCGAGCGATGTAATTTTCCACATCGGATATAGTTTTAAACGTAAGCTGTAAAATTATCATACTAATATTAATATTTAAGTAGTCTAATGTAGATTGTATAGTGATGATTAAATTCTGCTCTCTCATGCCGATTCCTTTTCCTTTCATGTTTTAATATAATTCGGATAGTACGGACACGTCACCGTCGAAGTCCGGTGGTATGGGCCACGGAAGTAATCATTTTGTTTGTTTTTAGGGCAGGATGCCAAGGTAGAGTAAGAAGCATGTCTACGAGTGCTTCTGCTCCCTTTACTGTTCCCAGAGCTATACTGCAAAAGAGATTAAACTCACTGTAGGGAATCAGTAGACATCTACGAGGGCAAATAATTAAGTATTTGTCCCTGTTTCTTTGCCGAAATAAGGTGCATTCACGTAATTAGAAACACAGCTACTACTCAGTGTACCTTTACTATTTTTCCATAGAGTTCCCACACCGGTTCAGACATTTGTCCCATCGCACTGCTAAATCTGAGGTGCCCCTGTGGTAGAACTCTTCCGGTGTGGAACCAGCGTCGGACTGCTGTCTTGGCTTCATCGTTGCACATGAATCGCTGTCCTGCCAGAAAGTTCTCGTATGATACGTTACATGGGGTTTTTCAAACCAAAATTTGACGAAAATTTCGAAGAAATGCCAGATTGATGCGGCTAGCTGATAATGATTTTCTACTGGTTGCTTGCGGTTTGGTTGTAAATTTAAAACTTCTTACAGATTTTAACAAAGAAAAGAAATTGCCTGGTATAGATTTCTACGAAAACTTGATGAAAAATCGGAACTACCTTACGCAAAACCCCAGTCCACAAGATTAATACGTTGTGCCATTTTCAGTCGAGCACATGTCGAAAGGTTTCTTAACCAACGCATTTTTAATCATCATTACACTTCATACAAAAAAAATGGTTCACATGGCTCTAAGCACTATGGGACTTAACGTCTGAGGTCATCAGTCCCCTAGAACTTAAAACTACTTAAACCTAACATCACACACATCCATGCCCGAGGCAGGATTCGAGCCTGTGATGGTAGCGGTCACGCGGTTCCAGACTATAGCGTCTAGAACCGTTCGGCCAGTCCGGCCGGCTTCGTCATTTTGGCTAGAGATCTTAACCATCTACGCCGAAGCAAATGTAAAAGTACAGGTTTTATGCAGTTATATGTTACGAGTATTTTCACAGAAGCCAGAATGGTTGCGGTAACAAACCGAATAAATCGTAACTGTACTATTACATAGTAACGAGCTGCCGGAGACGGTGGGACACTTGAACTAAAATACTCAGAAATTATCCCTGAACAACCTTTGAAAGTTTCTCGGTGGAGTTCTGGTTCACCGTGCGGAAGTAGGCTACTGACAAGTATTCAGTGCATACCGTCGGCAAATCCAATGGGGAGGGAGAAAACGATTCTGGTTCACTAACCGGCCCGGAACACGCACGGTATGATTGTGGTTGGGCACGACAACTCACTATGAAATTTTTTTGAAATGTTATTTTACCCGATTCCCCAAACTGAATGCTTCCCATGAGATAGTGGACAATCAAATGAGCTACATCAGCAGGCGAAGTGTAGGTAGTCGGTGCGTCTGTAGCCCCGCTAAAAATACGAGGGACTATGTTTAGGTGGAAAATACCGAAAGCGTTAATGGGGAGCTGAAGGTATAGTACTATTTTTTCCGTTATTTAAACATTACAAGATCAATAGATTGCGAGAAAGGTCGTTTAAAACCATTTATTTTAAACTAACGCGAAATGCCACATTCATATGCACGAGGATTCTTTACAACAGCCCGCCGATGTACTCCGAGTATCGAGACGTGGGGTGCGGCTTTGGTCAATTTCACAAAATACGTCCTGCCACCACTGCCGGTACACTCGCGACCGGTTTAAACTACGCAGTCTAGTAAGGGTGCACGTAATTTCTCTGCAACTAAACATACCAAAGACAACACTCGCATGCTACAATATGCTGATGAGAAGAGGTAACGCTACTAAATGCTATTCTACACTTGCCCATTGAGTTTTTCGACATGTCGATTTTGCTTAAACAAATGTATTGGATACCACTACAACAGCAACATAATCTCAGATGTCTAACAGTAAGCAGATGTCGACTGGATTAATCCATGCAGTTGTTCATCCCTCTGTTATCCCCATAAGAAGGGTTTCTTCCTCGCCACACCACGGCGCTTGCGAGTTGTGTTGCAAGTGTATCTGTTGAATATAAGTGACTGTAATGGGTGTGTGTACAGTTCAGTGACATGTTGTGTGCTGATGAGAGTATGGTGTTAGTGAAACACGGTGCAGACATGTATTCTACTACTCTCGATTACCACCAAGGGAATCGCTGAGCTAAATTTTGGTTCTTTGGCTGGTTGGTTGTTGTAGGGGGAGGGGTCCAAACAGCGAAGACATCGGCACCATCCGATTAGCGAAGGATGGGGAAGGAAGTCGGCCGTGCACGTTCAAAGGAACCATCCAGGCATTTGCCTGAAGTGATGTAGGGAAATCACAGAAATCCTAAATCAGGACGGCCGGATGCAGTTTGAACCGTCGTCCTCTCGAATGAGTCCAGTGTGCTAACCACTGTGCCACCTCGCTCGGTGGGCTTAGCGTCCCCTTAGAACGGACAGATGATCGCCAACAGTGAATGGTACGTGCCTCACTTAATCAGACATTGCAGGAGATTTGTAGTTTAATTCAGTATGATTGCGCTGAGTCTGCTGGTACCGAAATACACGATACCACCTCTGCTCCCCTGTCTGGCGCAAGTCCCTGATCAGATCATCGCACTGGGTACTGGATTAGTTACAGTAGCTACTGCTTGTTGTAATCCATTCCCACAAGGAGAGTGGAACAAGTTAGTTTGTATCTTCCTCTAGGCGACCACCTATCCCTTATTGTATGCTCATTGTCTTTAAGTTAGATACCTGATGGAGTCAGTACATCTGTCGCACATTTACCTCATGCATCCATACTTTGCAAACCACTGTGAAGTGCATGGCAGAGAGTAAGTGGCACCGTACTACACTCCTGGAAATTGAAATAAGTACACCGTGAATTCATTGTCCCAGGAAGGGGAAACTTTATTGACACATTCCTGGGGTCAGATACATCACATGATCACACTGACAGAACCACAGGCACATAGACACAGGCAACAGAGCATGCACAATATCGGCTGGATGTAGCCCTATGGAACGGCTTGCTATGCCATTTCCACCTGGCGCCTCAGTTGGACCAGCGTTCGTGCTGGACGTGCAGACCGCGTGAGACGACGCTTCATCCAGTCCCAAACATGCTCAATGGGGGACAGATCCGGAGATCTTGCTGGCCAGGGTAGTTGACTTACACCATCTAGAGCACGTTGGGTGGTACGGGATACATGCGGACGTGCATTGTCCTGTTGGAACAGCAAGTTCCCTTGCCGGTCTAGGAATGGTAGAACGATGGGTTCTATGACGGTTTGGATGTACCGTGCACTATTCAGTGTCCCCTCGACGATCACCAGAGGTGTACGGCCAGTGTAGGAGATCGCTCCCCACACCATGATGCTGGGTGTTGGCCCTGTGTGCCTCGGTCATATGCAGTCCTGATTGTGGCGCTCACCTGCACGGCGCCAAACACGCATACGACCATCATTGGCACCAAGGCTGAAGCGACTCTCATTGCTGAAGACGACATGTCTCCATTCGTCCCTCCATTCACGCGACACCACTGGAGGCGGGCTGCACGATGTTGGGGCGTGAGCGGAAGACGGCCTAACGGTGTGCGGGACCGTAGCCCAGCTTCATGGAGACGGTTGCGAATGGTCCTCGCCGATACCCCAGGAGCAACAGTGTCCCCAATTTGCTGGGAAGTGGCGGTGCGGTCCCCTACGGCACTGCGTAGGATCCTACGGTCTTGGCGTGCATCCGTGCGTCGCTGCGTTCCGGTCCCAGGTCGACGGGCACGTGCACCTTCCGCCGACCACTGGCGACAACATCGATGTACTGTGGAGACCTCACGCCCCACGTGTTGAGCAATTCGGCGGTACGTCCACCCGGCCTCCCGCATGCCCACTATACGCCATCGCTCAAAGTCCGTCAACTGCACATACGGTTCACGTCCACGCTGTCGCGGTATGCTACCAGTGTTAAAGACTGCGATGGAGCTCCGTATCCCACGGCAAACTGGCTGACACTGACGGCGGCGGTGCACAAATGCTGAGCAGCTAGCGCCATTCGACGGCCAACACCGCGGTTCCTGGTGTGTCCGCTGTGTCGTGCGTGTGATCATTGCTTGTACAGCCCTCTCGCATTTTCCGGAGCAAGTATGGTGGGTCTGACACACCGGTGTCAATGTGTTCTTTTTTCCATTTCCAGGAGTGTAGTTACTGGAGCTTTTTCCCACCGCTTCATGTATGGAGCGCGGGTAGAATGACTGCTTGGACGCCTCTGTAAGCGCTGCAGTTTTCATAAACCTATAAGCAGTAACATCGAGGTAGTTGGTCATTTCCTACTGCGGTGAACTGATGCCTTAGTCATTGGGTATTGCTTCTTTGTGCGTTGTGAAGTGCACTATTTTAATTTTCTGAGGTTTGAAAGCAAGTCACCAATCTTCACACCATTTCGAAATCTTATCAAGATCTAACCATGTGTACAGCTTTTTCCAGATTGTATTTAGTCATAGATAGCTGCATCGTCTGTGGGAAGTCTGTGATTATAACTGTATTATACGTAAGGTCATTAATATAGAACACGAAAAGTAAATTTCCCAACACACTTCCCTGGGATACCTCTTCTCTCCCAAAATATCAGTTCTCGAAACGTACCAGACGGGGATACGCGAGAACAACGTCATCTTTGTTCGAAAGATTACCATATACATTCGCTAAACATTTCAACTACACTTTCCAGTATGCTATATCGACTACGTCTCTGAATTACGCACTAATCAAAAAGAAAAGAAATAGAGAAAAAGAGAAAAGACACACCACTTAGAAATTATCCGTATGAACGGAAATAGGTAGATATGACGTCCATGTACAGACACACAAGTGACAAACGATTACAATTTAAGAAAAATTTGACGATTTATTCAAGAGGAAGAGCTTTACAAACCGAACAAGACATCAACGCATTGGTCCACCTTTGGCCCTTATGGAAGCAGTTACGCAGCTTGGCATTGACTGATACACATGTTGAATGACCTCCTGAGGGATTTCGTGACAAATTCTGTACAATTGGCATTTTAAATCGTCAAAATCCCGGGATGGTTGGAGAGCTGTGACCGTAATGTTCCAGACGTTCTCAGTTGCGAAGAGATGAGGCGACCTTGTGGGCCGAGGAAGAGTTTGGCAAGCATGAAGACAAGCTGTAGAAACCAAACATTATCTTGCTGAACTAAAGGCTCAGGATGGTTTGTCATGAAGGATCACAAACTATGGCGTAGAGACATGTTACTGCGATGAAAGGGTGCCACGGATGACAACCAAAGACGTCCTGCTACGAAAATAAATGCCGCGCCAGGCCATCACTTCTGGCCCTCGGCTGTTCGCCGGGCGACTATCAGGTTGGTATCCCACCGCTGTTTCCAACATCTCCATACACGTCTTGCTGGTCACCGGGACCCAGCTCCATGTGTAACCCATCACTGAAGACGTCTACTCCACTTAATGAAACTCGAGGTCGAAGACGTGTCTCGAGACGCCCCTGACAGTGGTAGGATGTCAACTTGGCTGTCGTCACCCATGCAGCCTGACAGACGGGAGTGAAGACAGGAGGTGCCATTTCTTTTCAGAGCAGAACCTCTTTGGTTGTCATCCAAGCCAGCCATATAGCACAACATCAAAAATATACCTATCACCCGTTTTCTTACCCTTCATGGCAAGTCGTCTTGGGCTTACATTTCAGGAAGGTAACGCCCACCCGCAGGTGGTGAGAATTTCTTCGTCTTGTCTTCGTGCTTGCTAAACTCTACCGTGGCCAGTAAGGTCTGATGTCTCCCGAAACGAGAACATTTGGAGCACTTTGGGCAGAACCGTCCAACTATATCAGGGCTCTGACCATCTAACAGCCAGCTTTACATAATTTGGCAAGATATTACTTGGGACGACATCCAACAAGTCTATGAATCAGTGCAAAGTTGTATAACTACTTGCAAAAGGACTAGAGGTGGATCAACGCGTTATTACCCTTGTCAATTTGTAAAACCCTTCCTCCTGAATGAAAGACCCAATTTTTATGAAATTTTAATCGTTTATTTGTCTATACATGCATATCACATGTACTGATCCCGCTCCATTGGTGTAATTCCTCCGTGTTCCGTCATTTTTCATTTTTTTTATCTTAGAGTGTATTTCGGTGTCTGCTGTCTGTTACTCGATAAGGACTTCAACTACTGGATCAGTGCTATTTTACTGATCGCACAAGTTTCCTTTATAGATGCATTGCAATGTCCCAGAATTTCAGCAATAAATCTAGGTCATCATTTCCTTCCTCCATCGCTTTGTACTGTTATTCCACATACATATACTGCAATGCTATGACAAGTACCAGAAACTTATTATCAATCTTGTAACTCCATCGGGTACTTCTGTATCAAGGGCATTATCCTACAATTATCCAGATTCAAAATAGTTTGCGTACAATAAAAGAAGTGGAAATATTAAGGTACTGTACATTTTCTTCCAGTACTATGCACCCACTGCACAATGGAGACAAAAACAATGCCAGCGTACAACGTCATTATATTATGCGATGAAGCACCTCCGCAGGAGTAGTAGGAGAAATTTTTCTATGATATTAAGTTTTAGCTTGTGGGCCACGCTGTGTGTCTTACAAAAACTTAGTTGCACTAATTTAGGAAACTGGAAAGATTATTCTTGTTTCTGTGACTTGTTAAATATTTATTCCAGTGTCACACAAGCCTTTTATAGGACAGTTTTTAAAGTTATTTCACGTGATAGTTACAAGCTCTGTGATGTTACAAGTTCCGATATGACAAAAGAAAAAGTAAAACAGAGATAAAAATTTCATTACTTCTCATTTCTTAACCGCTGATGTACCCGTTAATAACCACAAATTAGGGCGATGTAAGTGCTAGTACTTTATATTGATTTACCGAGAGAACATGTAAATGAACCTGACGTTAGACGCGAAGTAGTGAAGGAAGACTGCAGAAGGCACAGCACGGCTATACGTGGAGTGAGTGAAGATGGGAACATTATGGAAATGGCGACCTGCAGAACAGCGAACGTGGGCGGAACCCTGCAGTTGCGCTCGTGAATTATCTAGCACTCGCTTGGTAGCGAGCACTTGATCGGAACCCTCAAGCCACAATACAGAGGAACCTCACCCTTTTCTTTTTTCTTTGAATTAAAATAAATTCCTTTTTGGAATGAATAACGCATAATGTAAAATATGAAAATATAATTATAGACTGAACACTCTTCAGGTGGCAAACTATCCAAAAGCTCTGGTTTCGATACCAGATACGCATCTGGAATATGTACTGTGACTCAAACAAAATTGACCCATGGGAATGCACCTTTAAGCGAAAAATTAATACCACGGTTCGTATTTCACTGGAGAAGCATCTGTGACTAACTAGACGATAAGGCTGTGAAATGTTAAGGATAAATTATCTTCCACAATGATTGTGAGGAAATGATGATTCACTACGAATTGGAAACAACACGTAAATCTCAGTCGAAACAGAAACTGCGACTGAGGCGTCTCTTACGACCACGTTTATGTACCAGAACATGTGAGTAATTATCGTTCTACTAGAGTGACGACTGGTGCCATTATTACCTGCAGCTAAAATCGTCAAGAGCGGTGGGTTGGTTGGTTGTTTTGGGGAAGGAGACCAGACAGCGAGATCATCGGTCTCATCGGAATAGGGAAGGACGGGAAAGAAAGTCGGCCGTACCCTTTGAAAGGAACCATCCCGGCATTTGCCTGGAGCGATTTAGGGAAATTACGGAAAACCTAAATCAGGATGGCCGGACACGGGATAGAACCGTCTTCCTACCGAATGCGAGTCCAGTGTATCAAGAGCGGAGTACCGAACAAAATCGTCAGTCTGCTGTAAAACAAAAATCCATTTCTCATTGCTGAAATTTCCAGGCAGTGTTGCTCGGATGCTGGGTCAACGTGATTTTCTTTTCGGTCAACCGGCCGATGTGACCGAGCGGTTCTAGGCGCTTCAGTCTGGCACCGCGCGACCGCTACGGCCGCAGGTTCAAATCCTGCCTCGGGCATGGATGTGTGTGATGTTCTTAGGTTAGTTAGGTTTGAGTAGTTCTAAGTTCTAGGGGACTGATGACCTCAGATGTTAAGTCCCATAGCTCTCAGAGCCATTTGAACCATTTTGAACCCTTCGGTCAGACAAACTGTCGTCCGACTTGTGCAACTGACTTGAACAGGACTATTAGTCAAACATACACTGGCTCCCCAACTTTAACATATAACTGAAGTGTAGAATAAAACACTTTTCTTGGAACACTTTTATTTTTAAGATGATGAAATATGAGTGATATTTCGTTTGTGTGTGTGTGTGTGTGTGTGTGTGTGTGTTTGTGTGTGTGTGTGTGTGTGTGCGTGCGTGTGCGTGAGTGCGTGTCTTAGAATGAATGACGAAGGAATTGGTAGCAAATGCTACCCAGAACTCCTTCTCAGAAAAGAAAGCTAACTATCCACAGTGAAGGTGCTCACTTGTTACTAAACATGCTTCCCTTGCAATACTTCCTTCCACTGCAACACTTGCTTGACGTGCACACTGCAACCGCATTTAAATTAATTTCAGATGTGTGCACCAGACTTACTGTTCGTAAATCACTTCACTACTTCACTCCTTACTTCTGAACTGGCAGACATTGGACGACTTCAGTGTGTCTAACCACTATAATAGTAATGATTATCATTATAATAAGACTGTGTACAGCACTATAGTAACCCTTGTACAGTTTCTGCTGTGGAGAGCTGTCAATTAATTAATTTATCGGTTTCGAAGCGAGTAATAAAGCGATTTCTAGACCACTTGCAGGTACTATCTACAACTTGGAGAAAATATTTTCTTGAGGAACTTAGTATTTGTTACGTGTATGTCTCACTTTCATCACCAGCGATGTACGGGACAAAGTTTTGCATAGGTGTGCAGTGGGTGGACGAGGTGAGCAACCTGCAACCTCCACCGCATAAATGCTACTAATTGAGAAAAAGTAATCATTGATGATTTATATAATCAGTATTAGTCCTACAAAAATGTGATAATAGTAATAATCATTTTTTGAAAATAGTTTATTTTCCTGATTGAAACAGAATCGAATGTTTTAGTTCTCCCTCCTTCCCTCCAGAAAATTGCATTTCACCCCTCTGCGGTTAATTAATACCAGATGAGGAACCACTTGTCTATCTGTTGCTGGAGGTACCAGCAGCATCGCGGCCGTCTGCTACGACCGCCGACTCGAACCAAAGCCTTCTAGATACAAGGTCTACGCACAGCGTCCATATTGACACGTGACGTCACAAACTGCTGGCCATATTATCTTTAGTCGGCCGTTCTGTTGACGTGTATGTTGTGTTGAAAGTGTGTGCCACGTGATAACTGATATAGATTTCATACAGTATCATTCCTACCAGTTCTTTGAAGTATGGGATACAAGTGTTGCGTTCCCTTTTGCCAGGGAAATTATAAATCACAAAAAGGCATGAAAGGGCACATGTTTCGATTTCGCAAATGTGTGAAGTTGAGAAATCTCTAGATTGCAGCTATCCCCAGACAGGAATTTGTGTCTAAGCATCGTTCAAGGGTAAGTAAGTGACAAAAAATGTATAGCGTGTTATTTGTTTCCATTGCACCACATTTGCCAGTTGTTTTTAAAAGCAGTTATGTATCATGTACCAGTATCATTTGTTTCTTAATTCTGGACCATAGCTGCGAAGTTAATACGAAGCTGGCTGTGAACTGTCTCTCCATTTGCAACTATTGTCACACAGAATAGTTATATTAATTAGTGAGGCTCGAAAATGTTTAGTATTCCTTATCATTCCTACCAGATTATTGAGCTTCCAGTACTTTTATTTGTAAGAACTACAGAAAGATTTTGCTCAGTTTTACATATACAGCTATTCGGAAAGGATTTAAATTTGAGTAAACTACCTTAGAAAAATATTTTAATGAATTCAGTGTTCGACAGATTAAGCCTTATATAAAGCAGAGTTTCGAGGTAAGTGCATTGTGATTAAATTAACAGCACTCTGTGATATGAATTTCAGTCAAGGATATAGGAGAAACAATCATTTCATGTTCTGGAGAAACAGGGAGATAAAATATGTTTTCGGTTTTTTTGATTTATTAAACATTAAGTCAGGAGGTGCTTTATTTCGTTGAATGATCTGAGTTTCGTGTGAGGTCAGGAGATTTTGAAGTGGAGACCAAAATTTACGAAAATAACCGGGGAACCAAATTCTTGAATTATGTAGGAGCTCCAACTGCTTTATTTAAAACCGAAAATGTCAGCTTGTTGTTGGATACTGCCGATTTTTTACGGCAAGAAAACGTAGCTCCTGAGGTAAAAGAATTTGAAATTACAGTTTGTATTCAAGCCCACAAATGCGTATTTAAGGCAAATCGTCAAAATAATTTTACATCATGAAATAACATAGGGCAGTTTTGTTCAGCTACTTAACGCAATGATATAAATTTCCATACTTCACTACAAAGACATGTAGAAGAGGAAAGTACGAGAATCCCTTTGCGGTCTCAGATCTAAAACTCGTAAAGTTCGTATAGCTGCATAGTGCTGAACAGGAGCGTTCCGATACAAACCCGGCCATCAGCATGTGACGTCACAAGTGTGCGTGCAGGCCTGTAGTCTGGGTGGTGTTGCTCGAACCCGCCGGTGGCTCCACCCAGCGTGCATATAGCGAGCGACACGGCGACCGTGTGTTTCCCGCTGTCTGCAGGCGGTGGGGTGCGCCGCCGACAGGGGCAGTGCTGCGCCGAGGAATCGCTGCGAACCTCTTGCCACACGCCGGGGTAACGTGTGGACTGCTCTGCAGGCCGGCACCTCCCTTCGGAACGGTAACTGGAACACCGTGTCCCGAATTTCCTTTGTGTTGTGATTTTCTATTTCGTCCGTTCTTTTTCTTTTTTTTATTCTTCACGGTTACAACATGCTCTTAGACAGTAATGTTTTAAGTACTATTCGAAACCTTACAGTCAAGGGAAGACAGAATTCGCTTACGATTGTGGATGGGGCCGTAATCAGTTACTACTGGTTGCCCTTTACAGTTACACACATTTGTTTTTTAAAACAGTAATTCCAGACTCAACAATAAATAAAAAAACCACACGTTATTAATCAAGGAATAAACAACTGTGTAAATAAAAGTGTTTTCAGTGCGCTACAATTTAGAATCGGAATTTAAAAGAGCTTTGGAGGACTTACGGTCAAATAAGGCAGAAGGGATAGATGACATTCCATCAGAATTTCTAAAATCATTAGGGGAAGTGGCAACAAAACGATGAATATATGCGTCTGGCGACATACCATCTGACTTTCGGAAAAGCATCATCCACACAATTCCGAAGACGGCAAGAGCTGACAAGTGCGAGAAGTATCGCACAATCAGCTTAACAGCTCATGCATCGAAGCTGTTTACAAGATTAATGGAAAAGAAAATTGAGAATGCTCTAGGTGACTATCTTTTTGGCTTTAGGAAACGTAAAGCGCGAGAGAGGCAATTCTGACGTTACGCCTAATAATGGAAGCAAGGCTAAGAAAAATAAAGACACGTTCATAGGATTTGTCGACCTGGAAAAAGCTTCGACAATATACACTCATGGAAATCGAAAAAAGAACACATTGACACCGGTGTGTCAGACCCACCATACTTGCTCCGGACACTGCGAGAAGGCTGTACAAGCAATGATCACACGCACGGCACAGCGGACACACCAGGAACCGCGGTGTTGGCCGTCGAATGGCGCTAGCTGCGCAGCATTTGTGCACCGCCGCCGTCAGTGTCAGCCAGTTTGCCGTGGCATACGGAGCTCCATCGCAGTCTTTAACACTGGTAGCATGCCGCGACAGCGTGGACGTGAACCGTATGTGCAGTTGACGGACTTTGAGCGAGGGCGTATAGTGGGCATGCGGGAGGCCGGGTGGACGTACCGCCGAATTGCTCAACACGTGGGGCGTGAGGTCTCCACAGTACATCGATGTTGTCGCCAGTGGTCGGCGGAAGGTGCACGTGCCCGTCGACCTGGGACCGGACCGCAGCGACGCACGGATACACGCCAAGACCGTAGGATCCTACGCAGTGCCGTAGGGGACCGCACCGCCACTTCCCAGCAAATTAGGGACACTGTTACTCCTGGGGTATCGGCGAGGACCATTCGCAACCGTCTCCATGAAGCTGGGTTACGGTCCCGCACACCGTTAGGCCGTCTTCCGCTCACGCCCCAACATCGTGCAGCCCGCCTCCAGTGGTGATCTCCTACACTGGCCGTACACCTCTGGTGATCGTCCAGGGGACACTGAATAGTGCACGGTACATCCAAACCGTCATAGAACCCATCGTTCTACCATTCCTAGACCGGCAAGGGAACTTGCTGTTCCAACAGGACAATGCACGTCCGCATGTATCCCGTGCCACCCAACGTGCTCTAGAAGGTGTAGGTCAACTACCCTGGCCAGCAAGATCTCCGGATCTGTCCCCCATTGAGCATGTTTGGAACTGGATGAAGCGTCGTCTCACGCGGTCTGCACGTCCAGCACGAACGCTGGTCCAACTGAGGCGCCATGTGGAAATGGCATGGCAAGCCGTTCCACAGGACTACATCCAGCATCTCTACGATCGTCTCCATGGGAGAATAGCAGCCTGCATTGCTGCGAAAGGTAGATATACACTATACTAGTGCCGACATTGTGCATGCTCTGTTGCGTGTGTCTATGTGCCTGTGGTTCTGTCAGTGTGATCATGTGATGCATCTGACCCCAGGAATGTGTCTATAAAGATTCCCCTTCCTGGGACAATGAATTCACGGTGTTCTTATTTCAATTTCCAGGAGTGTAAAATGGTGCAAGCTGTACAAGATTCTGAAAAAAGTAGGGGTAAGCTACAGGGAGAGACGGGTCATATACAATGTGTAGAACAACCAAGAGGGAATAATAAGAGTGGACGATCAAGAACGAAGTGCTCGTATTAAGAAGGGAGTAAGACAAAGCTTTTAGCCTTTCCCCCCTACTCTTCAATCTGTACATCGAGAAAGCAATGATGAAAATAAAAGAAAGGTTCAGGAGTGGAATTAAAATACAAGGTGAAAGGATATCAATGATACGATTCGCTGATGCCATTGCTATCCTGAGTAAAAGTGAAGAAGAATTAAATGATCTGCTGAACGGAATGAACAATCTAATGAGTACACAGTATGGTTTGAGAGTAAATCGGACAAAGACGAAGGTAATGAGAAGTAGTAGAAATGAGAACAGCGAGAAACTTAACATCAGGATTGATGGTCACGAAGTCAATGAAGTTAAGGAATTCTGCTGTCTAGGCAGTAAAATAACCACTGAAGGACGGAGCAAGGTGGAAATCAAAAGCAGACTCGCTATGTCTAAAACGGCATTTCTGGTCAAGCGAAGTCAACTAATATCAAATACCGGCCTTAATTTGAGGAAGAAATTTCTGAGGATGTACGTCTTGAGTACAGCATTGTATGGTAGTGAAACATGGACTGTGGGGAAACCGGAACAGAAGAGAATCGAAGCATTTGAGATGTGGTGCTATAGACGAATGTTGAAAATTAAGTGGACTGATAAGGTAAGGAATGAGGAGGTTCGACGCAGAATCGGAGAGGAAAGGAATATGTGGAAAACACTGATGAGGAGAAGGGACAGGATGATAGGACATCTGCTAAGACATGAGGGAATGACTTCCATGGTACTAGAGGGAGCTGTAGAGAGCAAAAACTGTAGAGGAAGACAGAGATTGGAATACGCCAAGCAAATAATTGAGGACGTAGGTTGCAAGTGCAACTCTGAGATGAAGAGGTTAGCACAGGAAAGGAATTCGTGGCGGGCCTCATCAAACCAGTCAGTAGACTGATGACACAAAAAAAAAACATAAAATACAGATACAGATTAAAACCAAAAGCCACTGTGATAGTGGCTGAAGGCCTTACACTCCAAGAATGGCAATAAATTAAGTAAAGTTAAGAACTCGATGCAGTTACCACTTACAGTATTGAAATATTAAAAAGTAAGCAGCCACAACCACAGAAGAAGGTATCAAACGCCAGGAAAGGCAATAATAAAGGTTTTACGGCTTACTGCTAAAATACAAATATCTAATTATTTTTTTCAAAGTAAATGACTACAATCGCGATGAAGGCCTTACACGCCAGTAACGGTATTTATATAAAAAATTTGGAAACCTGCTGTAAAATAGCAAATACAAGCAAAGGTTAGTTAAAAGAAACAAGCAACTGACCACAAAACGGATGAAATAAGATGATGGTAACCTAGTAACACAACCCTTACACTGCTAGATTGATTCCAGAAGGCGACCGGAATTATTAACAAGACATACATAATCTTTAATTTAGGCGTTACAAGGTATGGTAATAATAATACAATAACAAAACACAAGGACCAGTCACAGACGGTGCTCCAGGAATCGACCTCTGAGAAGATCCGGCAACAAACACTTTCGCGAGCGATGAGATAGGCAGCCAAGAGTTTCATTCACTTCACAAGATAGTAACTCAGACTAGTGGCAGTCTAACGAATGACTAATGATAATCTTGCTGAAGCTACCTGACGTCCAGTAAACCAAATGCAAGAATGGAACAACACGCCAGAGGCGGAACGGTTGGACTGCACTTTGCCCCCAGAATACTGTCCTTAGAGCGCGCGGAACGAGTAAGGAATCCCTACCGTCAGAGTAGAAGAATCACAAACGGCCTACAGTCAAGTAAGCTGTCAAAACTAACGCCTTACCGGATAGCAGCGGCAAGACAAGGAAATGTACACTGCCGTTACATACACTAACCCCAGGGAGGTAAATGGGGCATTAGCGGCCACCAGGCAGGAAAAATACCGCTGGTTGAACTTAACAAAGTGCAACAAGCTGAACGCAGTAAATAGCAATAAGAACGTGAGAAAAGCTAATCAGATCCTCTTTCTTCAAGCACTCCACTCGCTGCTCTTTGCCTCGGCGACACTACGAGCAGCAACATGAACCCAAGTCACTGGAGAATAGCGAGATGACACAATGGTGGAGGGTTCTCTTCATGAATTGCAGTACACTCATCTTCAAGCCTGAAGGATCTCGTTTACGACGAGGTCGTGCACCCTCTTGACCACAACCCCTCCATCCGGCAGTCCATTCGCGCCGCCAGCACTCCCGGCATGTTCTCCCACTGCGCGGACCTGGCTGCTCCTGAGTCCCCAACCGAACTGCCCACTCACACGACACGGAAAAGCAACGACGTCGCCCCAAAGGTAGGGTTACAGTTACTACACATAGATAACCGGGGTTGCTGCCACCAGCGGACAGGCAACACTTGCAAAACGAGCTGCGCCGGTCAACACGAGAAGATGACAAACAACCGCAACCGTGCCCACTAAAGGATACAGTCTGGCCTCGAACAGAGGGCGGAAACATACAAACAGCATCAATGCAGGCCGCAGCATAGCTCACTATATTTACTCTTTATCGCGCGTTCCATTAATCTTAAAAATAGCAACAAAACTGTAGGATTCAATTACGTTCACACATATCGCTACACTTGGTACATTACATTTGTTACTAGTAACAAGTAACTTTTGAAAGTCTTAAGTACTGCAACGAATCTCTAAGTGAATAGATCATTTCCTATCAGCAACCCCTACGCATTTATCTTGAAGTACTGGCCCACATCTCGTGGTCATGCGGTAGCGTTCTCGCTTCCCGCGCCCGGGTTCCCGGGTTCCATTCCCGGCGGGGTCATGGATTTTCTCTGCCTCGTGATGGCTGAGTGTTGTGTATTGTCCTTAGGTTAGTTATGTTTAAGTAGTTCTAAGTTCTAGGGGACTGATGACCATAGATGTTAAGTCCCATAGTGCACAGCGCCATTTGAACCATCTTGAAGTACTAGCTGAACAGGTTTTTAAATCCAATCGCCATAGCACATTGTGGCCAAAAAAAACCTGTAGAAAGTCACACCTGTATCGAAATGCAAAGCTGTATGTGGATTAATCTTTTCGATTCTACAGCGGCATTGATGACCGAACATGAGGTTTGAGTTTATCCTTTTTTAGTACACCGTTCTAGGCACCTCTCATAACGGATACTTCATCATAGCCTTGGCGCAACTCCTTAATCACCCTAGCCTCCTTCGTTCTATACAGGGTGATTTTTTACACCGTGTACAAACTCTAGAGACTGCTCGATGAGAGGATACGGCATAAAAAAGGTCTAATGGACTTATGTCCGGAAGTGCACGGTTTGCATGCTAGAGACTGTTTATTCAATCATACATTGTTACAGAAACTGCCGTTCAATACACGTTGTAACATGCAGCCACAGTTACGGCATGCATGGTTTCCTCTTAGAGTGTGGTTCTGTTCGTCGTACATCATGCCCTAGCACCATATCCTGCCATAGTAATTGGCACTGTTTTGTCCGATTCAGTTTTGCTGACTCACCTTGTAGTGGATGTGATACACGTTGTACACAATGGTTACGTACTGGAATCGAGAGCTTGCCGAGGTGGTGTTTACTTATTGAAAGGCAAATGGCAACGTGTGTTATTCACAATTAAGTGCCTCACAGAGAATTGACGATCACATAAGAAATGTCCAAAAGCGTGCGGTAGAAACAAACAATTTGTGCGAGGTTTCATTTCTCTCCGTTTATTATGATGACCACTTCTCCCTAAGTACGTGAGCGGCTAGGAAAAGTGTTCACACCGATGGTGTGAGGAGAAGGTTTGAGATTCAGATTTAGTGAAAAGATCGTGTAGCAACAGGAAAGGACTTTGTTTCAATGATTGCATCCCAATTCACTTCTGATGACTCTCCTCTATTTAGGAATAATACAAAACGAGCTGCACTTCTTTGAACTTTTTTGATGTCCCCCGTCAGTCCTATTTGATGCGGGTCCCACACCGCACAGTAACACTCCAGAAGTGGGCGGACAAGTGTAATATAGTCACCCTCTTTAGTAGACCTGTGGCATTTTCTAAGAGCTCTGTCAATAAATCGCAATCTTTGGTTTGCTTTCCGCACAACATTACCTATGTGATCCTTCCAATTTAAGTTATTCGTAATTGTAATTCTTAAGTATTTAACTGAACTGATAGCCTTCAGATTTACATAATTTGTCGTGTAGCCGAAATTTAGCGGATTCCTTCCAGTACTCGTCTGGACGCCTTCGCACTTCTCATTATTTAGTCAGTTGCCACTTTTCACATCATATAAATATCTTGTCTAAATCATTTTGCAAATGGTTTTGATCAGCTGATAACTTTACAAGATGCTTAACGACTACACCACCTGCAAAAAATCAAAGAGAGCTGTTCAGATTGTCTCCTAAATCGTTCATGTAGATCAGGAACAGTACAGAACCTGTCAGTTCCTTGGGGAACGCCAGACATTACTCATGTTTTACTCGATGACTTTCTGTCAGTTATTAACAACTGTGACGTTTCTCATAGGAAATCACGAATCTAGTCGCAAAACTGACGCGGCACTCCGTAGGCACGCAGTTTGATTAAAAGTCGCTTCTGAGGAACGGCGTCAAAAGCCACCTGGAAATCCAAAAATATTGAATAAAAGTCTTAGCATGGCTGCGAAACAGCAATGTGTAATTCAGAATAGATGAATAGATTGAAATCTATTCCTCTTATATGGAATCAATTTGATATCCCCATCGATAGCACTCATTGTTTCGTAAGAATAAAGAGCCAGTTGTGTTTCAAAATAACGATATTTCTTTAGTCCGTGTCGGCTATTTCTCAATAAATCATTTCGTTCGAGGCAATTCAGAATGTTGAAACACAGTATATGTTCCAAAATCCTACTGCGTAAATCGACGGTAATGATTTGTCGTCTTATGAAAACAAGCTGAAGGAGGGAGGAGGGGCGAAAATTTTCCCTTGTTTCCTTTGCTACAAGCCAGAATTTCGATTTTGCTGGTAGTCAGTCTGTCTTCCATTTGAAGGAGCAGAAACAACATCTCATGGCGGCGCAAATATTTCATTAGTTTTCTTGCAGCCTCTCGGGATGGAAACCTTTTCTGTGACGTCAGATACCTCGCGATACAGTCCCTCAGCTTCTTCCACTTCTTCTGAATTTCTTTACCTGTCATGAATGAAATTAGCACTGTGCATATTCTACTGCAAGTACCTAGTCTAATATTCCTATGAATAACAGTACTAAACCTCTTACTGATTTTATTTCTTCCTGATACTTTGCTACTGGAAATAGCTTTCGCTCATTAGACTGCGATTATCTGCTAGGAGCCACTACAATCAGAGGAATTAGGAAGGATACATACGAGCAGTTATGGAAATGTTTACAGCCTCTTGCTATTGCAGGAAAATTGAACATGACGGGTGATTGTTCTCAAACTGTTTTTCGACAGAACTGACTTCCCAAATTATGTCGGAGCTGTGGATGTGAAAAATGTAAGACTGAATAAATCTGCTAACGGTGGTTCAGTGATTCGTAACTACAAAAATTTTTTCAACATTACTTTAGGGTGTTGTGGACGGTGACCATTGTTTCACTGTCACCGACGAGGGCTCATATGTCTGCAGTGGGGTTTCTAGTGTATTCAAGAAGTCCAACTCTTATCGAAGGCTGAATACTAGGCAAATCGTACCAAATCCTTAAAAATTACCTCAAGACGAGGAAAGATAATTCCAAACTTTTAATTTTGTAGGAGGTGATTCATCTGCACTATCTACACATATTCTGCGGCCTTATTCTTAGAGGAACTTGACAGTGAAATAGCGTGTTTTCTTTGTCGTGCTCATAGAATGGTGGACTGTACTTTAGGAATTTTGGCTAAATAGTGGAGAATATTTCCTCTGCATATCCATGTGAATGTCGGTTTTTCAGATGTAGTCATAAAAGCATGTTGTATTCTACTTCATTTCGTAAGAGGGGATGACGGTGTAAAAACCGAAGACGTGTCATACGATAGGCCTCCTGCAACGCTGTGAGCCTACAGCAATAAGAGCTGACACATGTGGTATGCAGATAGGGATTATTTTGCAAACTACGTTGTGACTCCACACTCCAACACGGCAAAGTTTTACATGTGGTAATGGCGATGACTACATAACTAAATAAGATTAGTGAACGACGAAAGACCCTTATTATTATTATTCTTTTCTGGTAGTAAACTACGAATGACCTTTATTATTATTCTTTTCTGTTTCAGACAGTTCAGTTCAGTTCGCTATAGCACGCTTCTCGCCATAGTTTCTCCTTCAAACTGCGATCACTGTATTCTTTTAATTTGCTGTTGTAGGGAGCTTGTCTCTTTTCTACTTCTGCAGTTAGTCTTTCTGAAGCGACAACATCCGCTGCGCCACGCCCGTTATCAGAGACACCTCTGGCGCACGGAACTTGTCTGCCTGTAACAAGGTGCGAGAGCGCCAGCGAAACAGCGTCGCCAGTGCTAGCGGGCCCATGTCAGCGCGTATGATTCATTGAACATCTGCGACTGTCGTGTCGCACGTGAAACAGGGCCGGTTGCGTCCATTAAATCGCCGCTCCTGTCTGTTCGCACGTAAGCGCGCTCGTATTTCGGCGACTGTGTTCCATTCTTGCGACAAACAAACTGCGCGACGGATAATCTCACGTGAAGAGAGAAAATCACTTCTCTGAGATCGTGTTTAAACAGTGCAGTTATTTTCAATTTCTTAAAAGAGTTCCTATTTGCATTTGTTTAATGAGCTATCACGTAAAAAATTTCAACATCTGGAGTCGTCAACCAGAACACCGAAGATCCTGGTCCAAGCGTAACATGTTTTCAGTGCGTTATATATTCAACAACCTCAGTCTCATTGTCCCCTCTATCTTGGGACAGTAAACTTTTCACAAGATGAATGGTATGAAGCCTCAGTTTTCCCAACATCTGAAGCTGCCCAGAAGCTTAAATTGTCTCCCCCTGCCATACAATTAAGTCACCTATTGTTTATGGAACTTCAGATATTTCAACATACGTCAGCAATATGTTACAGCAGATTACTGCTCTACACCTGAACACGATCGGTCCCTCTCCATCAGACATATTCACACCTACCTTCGAAGAGATACTGAAGATGTGTGGTAAGTCTCCCCACTCAGTGCATCCACTCTACATGTGCGAGCATTTCCTGAATCGAAGAGATTTATGCAGTCTACCAGTAACACAATTAATGGTCAGACAAGTGCAGTAACTTTCTGATCATTCATTTACTCACCACCCAGTGACTAATTACACGGCCTTACAATGCGCTGTCAACGATAAGCGTTTACCAGTTCCAATCCTATTTACAGCAATATTCACTTCTCAGCCACTGTTTGTTGGAACGTATATAGAAACTGACCTGTCGGCCGGGGTGGCCGAGCGGTTCTAGGCGCTACAGTCTGGAACCACGCGACCGCTACGGTCTCAGGTTCGAATCCTGCCTCGAGCATGGATGTGTGTGATGTCATTAGGTTAGTTAGGTTTAAGTAGTTCTAAGTTCTAGGGGACTGATGACCTCAGAAGTTAAGTCCCATAGTGCTCAGAACCATTTGAACCGTGTTTAGAAACTGACCTGACAACAGCAAATAGGCACTCATTTAATATACTAAAAATAATGCCGCTATATAAACACTACCTCAGAGAAGTTATTTTATCTGTTCGCATAATGGAACTGGATAGAAAATGCTAGGAAAGTGTAGTCTGTGTGTAAACTGGAAAGGAGCAGCGTTCATCGTGGGGGAAGTTGGTTTTCTCGGACTAACGCTACAGCTGCCGAACAGGATGACGAAAAATCAATTTCCCCTGTAACAATGTAGAATTATGTGCAGAGATTTACGTAGCTCGACGCATATGCATTTATTGCGTTAGTATTATTAGTAAATGATACCCTTGTTGTTGTTGTTGTGGTTTTCAGTCCTGAGTCTGGCTTGATGCAGCTCTCCATGCTACTCTATCCTGTGCAAGCTTCTTCCTCTCCCAGTACCTACTGCAGCCCACATCCTTCTGAATCTGCTTAGTGTATTCATCTCTTGGTCTCCCTCAACAATTTTTACCATCCACGCTGCCCTCCAATACTAAATTGGTGATCCCTCGATGTCTCAGAACATGTCCTACCAACCGAACCCTTCTTCTAGTCAAGTTGTGCCACAAGCTCCTCTTCTCCCCAATTCTGTTCAGTACCTCCTCATTAGTTATGCGATCTCCATCTAATCTTCAGCAGTCTTCTGTAGCACCACATTTCGAAAGCTTCTATTCTCTTCTGGTGTAAACTATTTATCGTCCACGTTTCACTTCCATACATGGCTACACTCCATACAACTACTTTTCAGAAACGACTTCCTGACATTTAAATCTATACAAATTTTTTCTTCAGAAACGCTTTCCTTGCCATTGCCAGTCTACATTTTATATCCTCTCTACTTCGACCATCATCAGTTATTTTGCTTCCCAAATAGCAAGACTCATTTACTACTTTAAGGGCCTCATTTCCTAATCTAATTCCCTCAGCATCACCCGACTTCATTCGACTACATTCCATTATCCTCGTTTTGCTTTTGTTGATGTTCGTCTTATACCCTCCTTTCAAGACACTGTCCATTCCGTTCAACCGCTCTTCCAAGTCCTTTGCTGTCACTGACAGTATCACAGTGTCATCGGCGAACCTCAAACTTTTTATTTCTTCTCCATGGATATTAATACCTACTCCGAACTTTTCTTTTGTTTCCTTTATTGCTTGCTTAATATACTGGTTGAATAACATCGGGAATAGGCTATAACTCTGTCTCACTCCCTTCCCAACCACTACTTCCCTTTCGTACCCCTCGACTCTTGTAGCTGCCATCTGGTTTCTGTACAAATTGTAAATAGCCTTTCACTCCCTGTATTTTACCCCTGCCACCTCCAGAATTTGTAAGAGAGTATTCCAATCAACATTGTCAAAAGCTTTCTCCAAGTCTAGAAATGCTAAAAATGTAGGTTTGCCTTTCCTTAATCTTTCTTCTGAAATATGTCGTAGGGTCAGTATTGCCTCGCGTGTTCCAACATACCCTTATGCTACTGTATTTGGTGTTAAAGTGCTTTGTGGAAAATGAATTGCCCGGGCATGTCTGTGCATGCGTCTCCAGTGATTCATAAGACGTGATGTCGAAGTTCGGTACAACTTTGTGAAACACTTTGCTGTCGGTTCTGGAGATGTTGGTGAGGAACGTAGAGAGCGAAGTCATCTGCTCGCTCTTCAGTTTATGAAGGAGGGAATCTCATGATCACAGTCGGGCAACCTACCTAACATCACACTTCTCTCATCCATGCCACCCCCGCCCATCTCCCACCGTTCGTCCTTCCGTTACACTCCCATACAACAATTTATCCCTTAAGGGAACCACGCCGCTGTTCAGGTCGAAAAAAATCGAATTTCGGTTTTCATCATATTTCGATAGATTAAGGTTTTATTTAAGCACTTTGAAAAGGATTTGGCTGAAAAAAAAAAAATCCGAGCATTTAATGAGCATTTTCCTACCACGTGTGGTTATGTGCCACGCCCACTTTTCTGTCGCCCGCTTTTCTGTATATATTTTAGATCTTTATAACCGCTACATTGGATGTTAGGGACTTTTTTTACTCCAGAGTCTGTTGGCTATCCTTGGAATGCAACGGTCGGTATTCCTTTGCTTCTGCTGTTTTTAAACAACACGCTTTCAAACATTTGGTTAATTTTGTTCAAGTGTGATTGCGTATAGTTGTTATGCTTACGTTTGCAGTGCTTGTTTACGTGTGTTTTGTTTTGTTTATTGAAGGTGACGAAGCGCAAGCGCATTTTCAAAAAACGACAATTTAGAGGAAACAAGTTTATAAAGCTTTCTGTACAAGAGATTATGTCACCTGGCAACGACGTTTCTGATTGTAATTCTCCAACAAGTGCATTATCAAAGAAGCTCTCACCAATTCAAGAGAGCTACATCGAATTTACTGTAAGTGACAAGGGGTGCAGTACCATAATTATAAATTTGATAATATTATCAGATGTAATTTCTAAATTTGTACAATGTAGACAGTTTGGCGAGACACAGAGTATGAAAATTTGTGAGAGTGCCAGAGGGAGAAAAGGCCTAGCAATTGCTTTGGATTTAATTTGCACTAAACGCTCAGCTGTGATTTCATTTATGAGTTCTGGCCCTTTGAAATCAATACTAGATTAGTTTATGCCTTACGATCCATTGGCAAGGGCATGGATGCAGGGAGAACATTTTGTTCAGTGATGAAATTACATCAACCTACAAACAAATTTGAAAAATTGACTGCAATATTAAGGAAAGCTGTATGTGAGGTCAGTGAGGAAAGCATGAAACTGGCTGCTACGGAATCAGTGGAAGAATATGATGGATGTTCAGATATTGCAGTTGCACTTGATGGAAGCTGGCAGAAAAGAGGACACACTTCTCTCAATGGAATAGTGACTTCCACGAGTGTAGACACCGGTAAAGTGTTAGATGTGGAGATAATGTCTAAATATTGCAAATTTTGTGAAGTCAATGAACATAAAGAATACAACTGTGTGGTTAATTTTAGAGGAACAAGTGGTGGTATGGAAGTTCATGGAGTACAACAAATATTTCATCGCTCCGTATAAATAAGAGGCGTACGGTACACCAAATATTTGAGCGATGGTGACAGTAAGGCATACAACAATGTGGTGAACTCTACGCCATATGGAGATGCCATTATTAGCAAAATAGAATGTGTAGTCCATGTTCAAAAACGTTTGGGAACAAGACTGAGGAAACTAACTGTTCATATGAGAGGAAAAAATTAGAAGATGGAAAATTGTTGACCAGACAGGGTTAACTAAAACTGAAATAGAAAACTTGCAGGTGTAATATGGTCAGGCAATTAGGAAGAATAAAGAAAATCTGGAGGCAATGAAGAGAGATGTTTGGGCCATATTCTTCCATAAGTTCTCTACTGATGATAAGCCAAGTCATGGATTGTGTCCACCAGGAGAAAATTCGTGGTGCAAGTACAATAGCAACTGGAGAATCTTATTCTCACCAGCATTCTCTTCCTGCTTCTGTTATTACAGCAATTAAACCTATTTTCAGAGACTTTGCTCATCCTGATTTTCTAAGGAAATGACTGTATGGGCAAACACAGAACCCAAATTAATATTTCAGGAGCATAATTTGGAACCGCCTGACTAAAACTGTATTTGTAGGCATGCAAACAATGAAATTAGGAGTTCATGATGCTGATATTACATTCAATTGTGGTAATATTGGAAAGTGTTGGGTACTGAAAAAGCTGGGAATTAATCCTGGTTAAAATATGATCACTGGGCTGTAACATTGCGATAAAATGAGGATAGCCAATGCAGATAGGTCTGCATCTAATATGGACAAAAAGGAAGACAAAAATACAGGAAGGTGAAAAAGAAGCTGGAAGACCTGCTAGAAGCCAAAGAAGGGCAATCATATGCAGCAGGACAGTTTTAACTAACTGTAACAAATTTCAAAAGTTTTTTCTTTACAGTCAATTTACCGCAAACTAAAATTTTCAGTACATTTGCCCCATTATATCAGAAACTATCATAGATAAATGAATAAAATTTTCAGAGACTCTGCATACCATAATAAGGCACCTCTGGTACTGCATTCATTAATATTCCCCCATTAGGAAGTTTACAAAAAATATTTTCTGCAGAAAAACTTAATATTTTTGTTAATAAATTTAACAAAGTATTTCTTAAAAACTATAAAGTGGATAAAGTAGATTTTAGCGCAGTTGACTGTATTAGCATCATGTAAAACACAGTAAAAATAATAAAGTCCTGCATCAAATAGATTTTTTCAGAAATAGGTCAAATACTTGCCTACATTAACATGGGTTAGATAGGCAGGGTGTGGTCCTCTGAGCACTATGGGACTTAACAGCTGAGGTCATCAGTCCCCTAGAACTTAGATCTACTTAAACCTAACTAACCTAAGAACATCACACACATCCATACCCGAGACAGGATTCGAACCTGCGACCGTAGCGGTCGAGCGGTTCCAAACTGAAGCGCCTAGAACAGCTGGGCCACCACGGGCGGCTGTGATCCTCTTAATTCGGCTCTTCTGTACCTACACTGAGATGACAAACTTCATTGGATAGCTATATGCACACATATAGATGACGGTACTATCGCGTATACAAAATACAAAAAGGGCAGTGCATTGGCGGAACTGTCATTTCTACTCATGTGATTGATGTGTAAATGTTTCCGATGTGATTATGGCCACACAGTTATTAACAGACATTGAACGAGAAATGGTAATTGGGGATAAACGCATGGAACATTTTATTTCGGAAATCGATAGGGATTTTAATATTTCTAGATCCACAGTTTCAAGAAAATATCGAAAATACCAAATTTCCGGAATTGTCTCTCACCACGGACAACGTAAACGCCGGCGACCTTCACTTAAAGACCATGAACGATGGCGTTTGTGTAGCTTTGTCAGTGCTAACGTACAAGCAACACTGCGTGAAGTAACTGCAGATATGAATGTGGGACGTACGACGAAAGTATCCGCTAGGACAGTGAGAGGAAATCTGGCGTTTTGTGGTATGGCAGCAGACGATCGACCTTTGCCTTTGCTAACAGCACAGCATCGCCTGTAACGCTTCTCCGGGTCTCGTCATCATATCGCTTGGATCCTAGACCACTACCGAGCGAGGTGGCGCAGTGGTTAGCACACTGGATTCGCATTGAGGAGGACGACGGTTCAATCCCACGGCCGGCCATCCTGATTTAGGTTTCCCGTGATTTCCCTAAATCGCTTCAGCCAAATGCCGACATGGTTCCTTTGACAGGGCACGGCCGACTTCGTTCCCTAATCCAAGCACACCGATTACCTCGCTGTTTGGTCTCCTCCCCCAAATCAGCCCCAGCCCCATCCTAGACGATTGGAAAACCGACGACTATTAAGATGAGCCCCGATTTTAGTTGGTAAGAGCAGATGGTAGGGTTAGAGTGTGGCGCAGACCCCACAAAGCCATGGACTCAAGTCGTTAACAAACCACTTTGCTAGCTGAGGGTGGCTCCATAACGGTGTGGGTTGTGTTTACATGGAACAGACGGGATCCTCTCGTCCAACTGAACCGATCATTAATTGGAAATGGTTATGTTCGACTGCTTGGACGCCATTTGCAGCCTTTCATGAACTTCCTGTTCCCAAACAAGGATGGAATTTTTATGGATGTAAGTGCGCCACCCAGATAGTTTTACATGAAACCCATGGAACATTTATGGGACACAATCGAGCGGTCAGTTCGTGCACACACTCCTGCACCGGCCACACTTTTGCAATTATGTACGGCTATAGTGCCAACAAGGCTCAATGTTTCCGCAGGGGACTTCCAACGACTTGTTGAGTGCACGCCACGTCGATTTGCTGCACTGTACCGGGCAAAAGGAGGTCCGACGCGGTATTGGGAGGTTTCCCTCAACTTTTGCCACTTCAGTGTATATGTTGCACACGCGTTTAACATTTGTTCTTAACAAGCTTCATTTAACAAAAACAAAAACAAAAGTTCAAATGTGTGTGAAATGTTATGGGGCTTAACTGCTAAGGTCATCAGTCGCTAAGCTTACAGACTACTCCTACGGACAAACACACACACCCATGCCCGAGGGAGGACTCGAATCTCCGCCGGGACCAGCCGCACAGTCCATGACTGGAGCGCCCGAGACCGCTCGGCTAATCCCGCGAGGCTTAATTTAACACCAAACAATAACTTCGCACCCTTAAAACACTGTTTTTAATAAGGGAATAGTTCTTCTGTAGGTAATTTAATGTAGTGTAAGTTTGTACTGGAAGATATACTCAGTAGATGCTGCAGTTCTTGAGTTATTAAAAAAAATAAAAAATAATAATAAAAGTGACTTTCAAACATCCACCCCCCACCCAACGCTCACGTTGCAATGGTGACTGTTTTCAGTATGTTGTTCACGGTACTCCCCCCCTCCACCACCCCCCTCCTCCCGCCTCTGACCACAAATTTGTGACTACGTGAATACGTGAATTTTCCCCTCTCATTTTCCTTAGTTCACTGAACCAAACGGCCGCCAGTATGAGGGCTTCTAGCTCGCACTCAGTAAAATAAACGAACTAAAGCGGCAAAGCAGACTGTGCGCTAACAGTCTCGGGGGGGGACACAATCCAGTGAATTCGACTGCGCTGCCCATTTCATCAAATTCTGTTAGGTAAATTAACACATGAAGCAAACGGACCACATAAGGGGTTGGCCAAAAATAAGGAAGGACCGCGACAAACACATGCTTGAACATAAAAACAAAGCGAGACAACCCTGCACGCTACACTGGATCTTTTTTTTAAAAAAAAAATACACAAATGGCGCCTGTGCAACGTCCGGGACACGTTTCAAGTGTCACCCATGGTCAGAACAGTATCCTGCGTGCCTGTGAGTGCGTAATGTCGGAGTTCAGTGCATTCGAACATGGGCAAACTGTTCTTGCTCGTAAGGCGGGTGCCTGCCTAACAAAGGCAGTCGATGTGATCGGCGTTTCAAATGGCACCACATCTGTGATTTATACCGCATACAAGGAGAGCAGAAAAATATCTTCCCTTAAGTCATAACGCGGACGAAAGTGTGTGTTGAGCGACCGTGACTGACTCTCACTGAAGAGGTTTGCGACGAAAAGTAAGAGGAGGACAGATGCAAAAGTCACTGCAGAAGTGAACGTCACAGTCGAGGAACCTTACAGCACAAAAACTACACGAAGGGGGCCCGATAAGCAGGGAATTGCACGGCGAGCTGGCATTCCGAAACCACACATCAAATGGTTCAAATGGTTCTGAGCACTATGGGACTCAACATCTGAGGTTATCAGTCCCGGCATGTTCTCCCACTGCGTGGACCTGACTGCTCCTGAGTCCCCAACCGAACTACCACACTCACACGACACGGAAAAACAACACAGTCGAGGAACCTTACAGCACAAAAACTACACGAAGGGGGCTCGATAAGCAGGGAATTGCAAGGCGAGCTGGCATTCCGAAACCACACATCAAATGGTTCAAATGGTTCTGAGCACTATGGGACTCAACATCTGAGGTTATCAGTCCCGGCATGTTCTCCCACTGCGTGGACCTGACTGCTCCTGAGTCCCCAACCGAACTACCACACTCACACGACACGGAAAAACAACACAGTCGAGGAACCTTACAGCACAAAAACTACACGAAGGGGGCTCGATAAGCAGGGAATTGCACGGCGAGCTGGCATTCCGAAACCACACATCAAATGGTTCAAATGGTTCTGAGCACTATGGGACTCAACATCTGAGGTTATCACTCCCGGCATGTTCTCCCACTGCGTGGACCTGACTGCTCCTGAGTCCCCAACCGAACTACCACACTCACACGACACGGAAAAACAACACAGTCGAGGAACCTTACAGCACAAAAACTACACGAAGGGGGCTCGATAAGCAGGGAATTGCACGGCGAGCTGGCATTCCGAAACCACACATCAAATGGTTCAAATGGTTCTGAGCACTATGGGACTCAACATCTGAGGTTATCAGTCCCGGCATGTTCTCCCACTGCGTGGACCTGACTGCTCCTGAGTCCCCAACCGAACTACCACACTCACACGACACGGAAAAACAACACAGTCGAGGAACCTTACAGCACAAAAACTACACGAAGGGGGCTCGATAAGCAGGGAATTGTACGGCGAGCTGGCATTCCGAAACCACACATCAAATGGTTCAAATGGTTCTGAGCACTATGGGACTCAACATCTGAGGTTATCAGTCCCGGCATGTTCTCCCACTGCGTGAACCTGACTGCTCCTGAGTCCCCAACCGAACTACCACACTCACACGACACGGAAAAACAACAACGTCGCCCCAAAGATAGGGCAACAGTTACTACACATCGATAACCTTCGCTGCTGCTTGCTTCAAATGGTTCAAATGGCTCTGAGCACTATGGGACTTAACATCTGTGGTCATTAGTCCCCTTTAACTGAGAACTACTTAAACCTAACAACCTAAGGACATCACACACATCCATGCCCGAGGCAGGATTCGAACCTGCGACTGTAGCAGTCGTGCGGTTCCAGACTGGAGCGCCTAGAACCGCTCGGCCACTTCGGCCGACTAAGCCACACATCAGTGATGCAGCTGCTCGCAACAGGAGAACGTAGTGCCGAACCCTTGAAATATTGACTATGGAGCAATAGATGAGACTCATTTGATCGGATGTGTGTTGATGCAGACTGTTTCCCACTTGTTGCCGAGTTTACAACGCAAGAGTGAATCGTTTGCGGGAGTTCGGTGGCAGCCATATCGTGAAGTTACATGGGACCCACGGTTAATCCAAAGTCGGATTATTGCAAAAATGATGTGAGTATTTTGCTTCATCACCGTCACCCCACGGTACAAATTTGTTCCCCAGTAGTGATGTGGCTCTCGAAGACGAAAGCATCCCTGTTCACAAAGCCGGCCGTTGCGGTTCTAGGAGCTTCAGTCTGGCACTGCGTGACCGCTACGGTCGCAGGTTCGAATCCTGCCTCGGGCATCGATGTGTGTGATGTCCTTAGGTTAGTTAGGTTTAAATAGTTCTAAGTTCTAGGGGACTGATGACCACAGATGTTAAGTCCCATAGTGCTCAGAGACATTTGAACCTGTTCAGAAAGATCTCGCCGTCCAGTACTCGTTTTGTGAACACTGCGATGAATTATCGCATCTCCCCTGACCACTACAGTCACCAGATGTCGTTATTATTGAGCGTTTGGGGTCTGTTTTAGAGAGAAGGGTTGCTGACCGCTATTCACCACCATCTCCGCTACCTGAACTTGTATGGTATAAGATACCACTGAAATCGGTATTGATGGAAAATTAGCGTACTGGTTTGGTTTAACAATGCAGACGCAGCACACACTATGTGATCAAAAATATCCGGACACCTCCAGAAACATACGTTTTTCATATTAAGTGCATTGTGCTGCCTCCTACTGCCAGGTGCTCCATATCAGCGACCTCAGTAGACACTAGACATCGCCAGGGAGCAGAATGGGGCGCTCTGCGGAACTCACGAACTTCGAACGTGGTCAGGTGGCTGAGTGTCACTTGTGTCATACGTCTGTGAGCGAGATTGCCACACTCCTAAACATTCCTAGGTCTACTGTTTCCGATGTGATAGTGAAGTGGAAACTTTCAGGGACACATACAGCACAAAAGCGTATAGGCCGACCTCGTCTGCTGACTGACTGAGACCGCCGACATTTGCAGAGGGTCGTAATAAGTAATAGGCACACATTTATGCACACCACACACAGGAATTTCAAAGTGCACCAGGATCCACTGCAAGTACTATGACAATTGTCATAGTTGTTCTTTTCTGTCTACATAAATGATCATTTGGATAGGGTGGGTACTAATGTGCGGCTGTTTGCTGATGACGCTGTGGTGTACGGGAAGGTGTCGTCGCCGGCTGAAGTGGCCGTGCGGTTCTAGGCGCTGCAGTCTGGAACCGCATGACCGCAACGGTCGCAAGTTCGAATCCTGCCTCGGGCATGGATGTGCGTGATGTCCTTAAATTAGTTACGTTTAACTAGTTCTAAGTTCTAGGGGACTAATGACCTCAGACGTTGAGTCCCATAGTGCTCAGAGCCATCTGAACCAGTTTTGAAGGTGTCGTGGTTGAGTGGCTGTAGGACGATACAAGATGACTTGGACAGAATTTGTGATTGGTGTAAAGAATGGCAGCTAACTCTAAATACACTCCTGGAAATTGAAACAAGAACACCGTGAATTCATTGTCCCAGGAAGGGGAAACTTTATTGACACATTCCAGGGGTCAGATACATCACATGATCACACTGACAGAACCACAGGCACATAGACACAGGCAACAGAGCATGCACAATGTCGGCACTAGTACAGTGTATATCCACCTTTCGCAGCAATGCAGGCTGCTATTCTCCCATGGAGACGATCGTAGATATGCTGGATGTAGTCCTGTGGAACGGCTTGCCATGCCATTTCCACCTGGCGCCTCAGTTGGACCAGCGTTCGTGCTGGACGTGCAGACCGCGTGAGACGACGCTTCATCCAGTCCCAAACATGCTCAATGGGGGACAGATCCGGAGATCTTGCTGGCCAGGGTAGTTGACTTACACCTTCTAGAGCACGTTGGGTGGCACGGGATACATGCGGACGTGCATTGTCCTGTTGGATCAGCAAGTTCCCTTGCCGGTCTAGGAATGGTAGAACGATGGGTTCGATGACGGTTTGGATGTATCGTGCACTATTCAGTGCCCCCTCGACGATCACCAGAGGTGTACGGCCAGTGTAGGAGATCGCTCCCCACACCATGATGCCGGGTGTTGGCCCTGTGTGCCTCGGTCGTATGCAGTCCTGATTGTGGCGCTCACCTGCACGGCGCCAAACACGCATACGACCATCATTGGCACCAAGGCTGAAACGACTCTCATCGCTGAAGACGACACGTCTCCATTCGTCCCTCCATTCACGCCTGTCACGACACCACTGGAGGCGGGCTGCACGATGTTGGGGCGTGAGCGGAAGACGGCCTAACGATGTGCGGGACCGTAGCCCAGCTTCATGGAGACGGTTGCGAATGGTCCTCGCCGATACCCCAGGAGCAACAGTGTCCCTAATTTGCTGGGAAGTGGCGGTGCGGTCCCCCAGGAACTGCGTAGGATCCTACGGTCTTGGCGTGCATTCGTGCGTCGCTGCGGTCCGGTTCCAGGTCGACGGGCACGTGCACCTTCCGCCGACCACTGGCGACAACATCGATGTACTGTGGAGACCTCACGCCCAATTCGGCGGTACGTCCACCCGGCCTCCCGCATGCCCACTATACGCCCTCGCTCAAAGGCCGTCAACTGCACATACGGTTCACGTCCACATTGTCGCGGCATGCTACCAGTGTTAAAGACTGCGATGGAGCTCCGTATGCCACGTCAAACTGGCTGACACTGACGGCGGCGGTGCACAAATGCTGCGCAGCTAGCGCCATTCGACGGCCAACACCGCGGTTCCTGGTGTGTCCGCTGTGCCGTGCGTGTGATCGTTGCTTGTACAGCCCTCTCGCAGTGTCCAGAGCAAGTATGGTGGGTCTGACACACCGGTGTCAATGTGTTCTTTTTTCCATTTCCAGGAGTGTATAAACAAATATAAAATTAATTCAGATTAATAGGAAAAAGAATCCTGTAATGTTTGAATACTCCATCAGTAGTGTAGCGCTTGACACAGTCACGTCGATTAAATATTTGGTCGTAACATTGCAGAGCGATATGAAGTGGAACAAGCATGTAATGGCATCTGTGGGGAAGGCGGATAGTCGTCTTCGGTTCATTGGTAGAATTTTGGCAAGATGTGGTTCGTCTGTAAAGGAGACCGCTTATAAAACACTAATACAACCTATTCTTGAGTACTGCTCGAGCGTTTGGGATCCCTATCAGGTCGGATTGAGGGAGGACATAGAAGCAATTCAAAGGCGGACTGCTAGATTTGTTACTGGTAGGTCTGATCATCACACGAGTGTTACGGAAATGCTTCAGGATCTCGGGTGGGAGTCTCTGGAGGAAAGGAGACGTTCTTCTCGTGAATCGTTACTGAAGAAATTTAGAGAACCAGCATTTGAGGCTGACTGCAGTACGATTTTAATGCCGCCAACGTACATTTCGCGGAAAGACCACAAAGATAAGATAAAAGAAATTAGGGCTCGTACAGAAACATATAGGCAGTCATTTTTCCGTCGTTCTGTTTGGGAGTGGAGCAGGGAGAGAAGATGCTAGTTGTGGTTCAAGATACCCTCCGCCACGCACCGTATGGTGGATTGCGGAGTATGTATGTAGATGTTGATGTAGAACTAGGTAGGAGGTCAGAAAATTTGGATTTCATGGTCGAGCGGCTGCTCATAAGCCACACATCACGCCAGTAAAATCCAAACGACAAGGAGTGTAAACAATGGACGATCGAACAGTGGAAAAACGTTGTGTGGACTGACGAATCACGGTATACAATCTGGCGATCCGATGGCAGGGTGTGGGTATGGCGAACACCCGTTGAACGTCATCTGCCAGCGTGTGTAGTGCCAACAGTAAAATGCGGAGGTGGTGGTGTTATGGTGTGGTCGTATTTTTCATGGAGAGGGCTTGCACCCATTACTGTTTTGCGTGGCACTATCACAGCACAGGCCTACATTGATGTTTTAAGCATCTTCTAGCTTCCCATTCTTGAAGAGAAATTCGGGGATGGCGATTGCATCTTTCAACATGATCGAGCACCTGTTCATAATGAAAGGCCTGTGTCGGAGTGACTACACGACAACAACATCCCTGGACTGGCCTGTACAGAGTCCTGACCTGAATCCTATAGAACACCTTTGGGATGTTTTGGAACGCCGACTTCGTGCCGAGCTTCACCGACCGACATCGATACCTCTCTCCAGTGCTCCGTAAAGAATGGGCTGCCATTGCCCAAGAAACCTGCCAGCAGCTGATTGAACGTATGCCTACGAGAGTGAAAGCCTGTCATCAAGGATAAGGGTGGGCCAACACCATACTGAATTCTAGCTTTACGAATGAGAGCAGGTCGAACTTGTAAGTAATTTTTAGCCAGGTGTCCGGATACTTCTGAACACACAGTGTACATAATTACGGGACAATACTGTATAATCAGCATAAAATCAAATGTTACACTATTCTTTTTGTTTTGTTACGATTGTTAATTTGAATTAAATTGCTACATAGGCACTGTTTCTTGATTTTTGTATTAATGATTTTCCTGGTTTGCTCTCTTTAAATTTATTTACTATTCAACCTTTACCTTTTTTTTTATTTACCGCTGCACTGACAAAGACGACATTTATTGTGCTTTCGTGCCTCACTCTAAATGTATAACATCTTTTTAAAGCTGTTCAGCAGTATTGTGATTTCTTTGGCGATAACGACCCAAGCGAAGTTAATGGAATGGTCTTTTTCACGCACCGAGTCCAGAACTTCGATAATCCTCTGTACGCTGTGGTTTTGGTCAAACAGGGGCAAGACTTTTAAACTATTCTTAGAGCAGATTAAGTGTCTCTGAATAGGAAATACAAAGATGCTGTCACCTGTGAGCAGAAACGAAGTGCGTTCGTGATAGTTGCCTCTGTTGGGAGTCTGAATAGCGTAGCCTTCTGCAAGCGCAATATGCAGTACGAGTTTCACACAGAGTCACTGGTTCTGGAGCCGTCAGTACAAAAATACATTGCTTCCGGATATTATCTTTAAAACAGCGCTGCAATGTCGTTGTAACTGCATTTCTCGTGGTCTCGAAGCGCTAATGATCCTTCCTTGAAATCTGCTGAGTGCCTGAATACTAGCAGTTGTTGCACGCTGGGATCCCCGAGACAGGTGGCACAGGGCGCGTCTTTCCCACCACTGTTGTTGCGGTTGGGAGAAGCGAATAGAGGGGCCGGTTGTGTGGTCTGAGGCCGCTTGCGGCTGGCAGTCACACAGGGACGGGGAAAGGGGCGTAAAGCGTAGGGCGAAGGGCGCAGGGCGCGGGCCACTGCGGCGGCGCCTGCTCTCGTATGTACAAAGCAGATGGCCCGTCAGCCGCCCTCATCTGCTGCTCTCGCTGTCAGCTTAAAAATTTACCTCGCCCGCGACGGAAATTTGCATAATATTTGCATACTTCACGCCTCCTCACACGTGTTGCCTAGCACGCCGGCGGGGCGCTTGTCTTCCCGTCTAACCGCTACCGGCCGGAATGACGTGTTTGCCTCCTTTGAAACCGTCGTCTCGTTAGCGAGCGCGCCACGGTAAGCGCAACAAGAGATGCTGGGTGCTCCAACTCAGCTGCCGAGGACGAGCCGCCGTCAGGTGACGACACGTCACACGCGTTCACAGCGAGCTCGTGCAGTTTTCCTCTCCTTTTCTCTTCTTGTTTATTTTATTACATTCCGAGATTTTGACGTACTCGACCAATATTCGCCCGACTGTGTAGCAGAGGTTGGTAACTCGCGTTTATGTGCAGCCACTGGACTCGGAGATATCAAGGACGAGTAGTAAAGGCGTGTTCCTCACAGGGCGCAGCACGCTAGCCGCGTTCTTGTCGACTGCAACACACGCTAACGAGCAGTCGTGTCAGATCCTACGACGCTACAAGCAAGCGTGAGGGCTCACGCGTGAAGTTGCGACGATGTTTAAAACCAGTGAGCGCACGATCTCAGGCGCTGCAGTCATGGACGGTGCGGCTGCTCCCGGCGGAGGTTCGAGTCCTCACTCGGGCATGGGTGTGTGTGTTTGTCCTTAGGATAATTTAGGTTAAGTGGTGTCCAAGCTTAGGGACTGATGACCTTAGGAGTTAAGTCCCATTAGATTTCACGCACATTTGAACAAAACCAGTGAGGTGCATCTGGTAAAATAATATAACCTTGACTTTTTAACGCTTTAATACCGGGTAAAATTTGGAAAACTGGTTAGATTCTTACTTTCAATTCTCGGAGAGAATAATAACATGTGAAAAATGTCACAATGGGTATTTTATTTCAAGATACGTTCCATACTCCGAAAGACAGAAATACATTACTATTTGATGTATACATCCAAATTGTGTGTAGACGATACTTGAAATATTTGGAAAAGAAAATATTTTATACCAAAAAATTGCCAAATGTCTACCTCACAGAGTCCACTGAACATGACACCAAAGTATAATGAAACAATTTTTATTAAAAAGCAAGACTAATCGGATTCGATTTCAGAAGATGATCAAAACATTTCGATGACCTCTGTGTCACCAATATACCTGAGGATGCGGTACACATAAACCAGATTTGTGTGTGTGTGTGTGTGTGTGTGTGTGTGTGTGTGTGTGTGTGTGTGTGTGTGTGTCTGGAGGCAGTTGGTTTCGTAATGGAGTGTGAATTCGTCCGTGACCTAACCAATTACATATACCTGCAGCAGACGTGGCTGTAACGTTAAAAATTCTAGAAGCAAGTGAATGCTGAGATTGTTCAGCACACAAGCCTTTCCATCATATAGAAGGAAATACATGTTTTACAGCAATCCATGAGATATTATGTTAGCAAAGACCTTCGGGTACCTGAAATGACGCCATATTTCCCATAATAACGCTACTGCTATACCCCTGTATTTAGGCAATGGCCTGGGCGCAGTGGATACACCCATTTGTCGGGGTGCACTCAGCCTCGTGATGTCAGTTGAGTAGCTACTCGACCGAACAGTAGCGGCTCCGGTCAAAGAAAACAATCACAACGACCGGGAGAGTGGTGTGCTGACCACACGCCCCTTCTATCCGGATCCTCAACTGAGGATAACGCGGTGGTCGGATGGTAGCAATTGGACCACTTCTGCCCTAAAGATGGATTACTTTATACCTTGTAAGTAGTAGAGCAACCTTCATGTCATGCCACTCTGCATTGTTGCCAATTTTATTCAACATGGTGGGGCTGACCTCATGCAAGATGGCGCCATGTAGACTTGACAACAGTGCATGACGTCATCTAAGATGAGTGATTTTGGCGGGAAAATAGGAAAATTGTACTGTGTCCACTAACCTAACCCTCCAGAAAAAATGGGGGGAAATTTTAATTTTGGCGGAAAACAACGACAATTGGGCTACGTCCACCAACCCAGCCCTCCAGAAAAAATTTGCGCCAAATTCAAATTCCAATAAGGTAATGCCTGCAAAACGCCTTGTCTTTATTATTATTATTATTCATTATCATTTATTATTATTTATTGTTATTACTATTATTTATTATTATTATTATTATTATTATTATTGGCCTACATCCATTAGAAACTTGCGCCAAATTCTAGTTCCAACACAATAATGTCTGGAAAACTGTACTTCTATTTATTATTATTATCATTTATTATTTATTCAAGATGTCCGATTTCAGTGGGAAGAAAGCCATTTGCGTTACATCTATAACAAAAAATCTGTCACAAGTTCAAATTCCAACACCATAATCAATCACACATACGAAATAGTCCACATCCTACGAACTTTGACTGTCACTTATCTTTTTTCACTGCTAACCTATCAAAATCGCTTCAAATAATAAACTGTACTTGTACTAACGCAATTCACATCCTCTGATTTTGCAAGGCAAAAGGACTGAAGTCTTTATTTCAAGCAATACAGTCATCACTTGTTTTCCAACAGACTTAGTACACATCTTACAGATCGCAGTCCAGTCGCCACGAGGCCCCCAGTCCAACTGAATTAATTCATATGGTCGCTGCCGACCCACGGCGGTCTCTGCGCAACCGGCAAACGAGCCGTCGCCTCGCGTTGCGGCCGTCCCTTGCGATCCCCGCACGCTGCCGGTCCAGCGGCCGCTCACTTCACAGCATACTGGCGCCGACCCGCTCCGCAGGCCCGCGTTGTTCCAGATATGTAAACACGTTTTCGTGGACAGTGGAGTCTACCCCCATCGACCAGTTGGCGCCAAAGCTGTTCGCTGGACAGGTTGGAACCGGCCGACTTCACAACTGTCGGTCGGTTGATCCAGCACGTGCTTGACAGAGAACGCCCTGCCGCACGTTTGGCGCCAAAGTTTGCTCGAGAATGGAATCCTCCGTGACGTCACAACAGGTGGTCCAGCACATGTGCTCGCCACGGCGTCCCTCGCTAAGTTAATTGATCACCCGACTCTCATTATTCAATCCACATTCTGCGCTTACCTAATCCCAAAGATCGACGCGAAAACACATGCCCGTACACGTGAGCCATCGCGCGCGCCTAGCTTAGTACCTCCACAAGTGAATGTAACAAAGTTCGCATGACTCCTTAATTAAATTGATCAATTAATTATCCTCTCTGATGCGGAAAAGTGCCACGTGCACCTAGACTTGGAATCAATTTACGCCATTGCCACGCCCTCCTGGACATGGAATTTAATAGTTAAAGTCCCTACCGACCACCATGTCTCCTTACCAACTCATGTTCATTAGCTAACATGTACTAATGTGTACTGCCGTTTACTAACGTGCACTAACCTACTTTAGCGTATATCATATTTTGTCTACACAAATTAGTCACTTTTGAATTCTGATGGTCAGTTCATGTTTCGTTACCAACACAAAAAAATTGTGGCAAACAAAGCCACTGACCTAAGCCACCCGTGATGACAAATTCGTCTGCTTTGCCTCTCTCGCGCACTACGAGCGCGAGACCGCCCACGTCACAGCCTGGATCTTTATACTCCCGTCGGACACACTCCTCTGTAAATATTCTAGCTAAACTATGACCTGAATACTATTTTTCAGTCCACACGGTCTAGGACATGGCCAGAGGACACCCCCAGTGCCTAAGCTGAGAACATCGCTCGCCCCACCTGTAGTTAACCGCCGAGAGACGGAGATATGCTGAAATTCCATCCCTTCGCGCGCTCGTAGCTACTTGCCTCCGAAATTCGATCTAACAAAACCTCCAAGTAGAAAAAATAAGAACCAACTCGAACTCTCTCATATTCTATATCGTCCCACAAATACTTAACGTACATTTGATTTAGGCATCAGGTATATCTATCACTCTCACACAAAAAACACTCGCCCTGATGTACCTGGGGTCATGTTGCACAGTCAGCAGACACGCAAGCAGCTCCTAATTTCAGTGTACAATATCAAACTTCTCCTAAATAATCCAGTACACACAACTGTAAACACCCTCAGTACTCGTAATCTGTCCAAATAACGCATAGCAAAATAACTCAACAGACACGGGCAATCAACCTGTCCCACACTAAGTCACACGCCTGACAGCTCTCAATTCGCTCAAAGGTATCTGTTCGACTCCTCAAACATGACTTGATGACAGCCGCATTCCCACCTAACATCGGAGAAGTTCATATCACCTAGACGCCGAACATGACTATCCAAGCCAGGCTGCGCGCGTCGTCTGTCACCGTCCTAACTCAGTGCGGTCTAACACACATGTTAAGGCCGCATTCCATTGCTTGCCGGCCTATTTGCGACACATCTCCACCTTCACGTCTGTGACAGAATAGCCGAGAACGAGTTCACGCACACCGTCTGCACACAACCCAGCGCTGCCCTCCCCTCAAAATCTAAAACTATCATCTGACTAAGTAAAAAAGAGCCCAGTCAACCTCTCCGACATTGTATATTGTCCCCAGAAATAGTTAATGCTCGCTTTCGTGTTTTCTCAGTTTATGTGTAAATTTAAATTCTTACCCTAACAGAACTTGTTCACGAAAATAATACTGAATGCGCTCCTAGCCTCCTACCCTTCCAGTTCTCAAAATACGCAAATGTTCTTAACCCTCTTATATCCCAGCACAGCCCATTACTCATTTTTATTCCTTCTTATCAAATTTAGCAACGTAATTTCCTAAGGCCGCGTTACCTAAGTACGATCCTGCTTTTATTTCTGAGGCTTCCTGTGCCTACTTTTACAGAGATAGCTAAATTACCTCCACAGCCCCCTCAATCTACACGCACACACCTACACGGTCATCCTCTCTACTCACCCCATAACATAAGCAACAGTAACTTTACAATTCAATATATGCAAAGCCTACACAATGCAAGCCACAGTCACTTAATAATACCGAATACATGCCCCAATGCTCTCCATTCCTAAGAAAGCACTGTTAACCTGCTCTTTCTTTCTACACACGCGACACTCAGCGGTAATCAGCCCTTCTACATCAACAGACAGAAGTTCCATCCAGAACTGTTCCACAAATTCGGCGATCGCTTCCCCTCAACATAAATGAGTTACTGCCTCTTCTTCCTTGCCTGCTCGATTTTTCTACAAACATCCCCAGAATCACTACAAGAACACACCAAAATTTTTCGTAGTACAGCATCCTGTAAACAAATGAGTCACTAGAAACAAACAGACCAAAAAATGATATTCGCGATCTCGAATACCGAAGTCGTTGATGTCATTGTACTTACGGTTAAATGTTACGATAGCGATCTCAGTTGATTAGCATTCGACATTGAGCTAAGTATCGGAAATACACTCTCTAGACCGCTGTTACCCTTGAAATATCTCTACCGTCCTTACGAGTTCCTCTACCCATCACATAGCATAAACAATAGTAACTTTACAATGCAATATATACACTTTCTCCAGGACTTGACCTTCATTTTGCAGGACAATGCTCAAGCACGTACAGTATAAGCTGTTACTGATTTGTTTGACTGATGGGGCTGCTACATCTACATCTACATCTACATCCGTACTCCGCAAGCCACCTGACGGTGTGTGGCGGAGGGTACCCTGAGTACCTCTATCGGTTCTCCCTTCTATTCCAGTCTCGTATTGTACGTGGAAAGAAGGATTGTCGGTATGCTTCTGTGTGGGCTCTAATCTCTCTGATTTTATCCTCATGGTCTCTTCGCGAGATATACGTAGGAGGGAGCAATATACTGCTTGACTCTTCGGTGAAGGTATGTTCTCGAAACTTCAACAAAAGCCCGTACCGAGCTACTGAGCGTCTCTCCTGCAGAGTCTTCCACTGGAGTTTATCTATCATCTCCGTAACGCTTTCGCAATTACTAAATGATCCTGTAACGAAGCGCGCTGCTCTCCGTTGGATCTTCTCTATCTCTTCTATCAACCCTACCTGGTGCGGATCCCACACTGCTGAGCAGTATTCAAGCATTGGGCGAACAAGTGTACTGTAACCTACTTCCTTTGTTGTCGGATTGCATTTCCTTAGGATTCTTCCAAAGAATCTCAGTCTGGCATCTGCTTTACCGACGATCAACTTTATATGATCATTCCATTTTAAATCACTCCTAATGCGTACTCCCAGATAATTTATGGAATTAACTGCTTCCAGTTGCTGACCTGCTATTTTGTAGCTAAATGATAAGGGACCTATCTTTCTATGTATTCGCATCACATTACACTTCGCTACATTGAGATTCAATTGCCATTCCGTGCACCATGCGTCAATTCGCTGCAGATCCTCCTGCATTTCAGTACAATTTTCCATTGTTGCAACCTCTCGATACACCACAGCATCATCTGCAAAATGCCTCAGTGAACTTCCGATGTCATTCACCAGGTCATTTATGTATATTGTGAATAGCAACGGTCCTATGACACTCCCCTGCGGCACACCTGAAATCACTCTTACTTCGGAAGACTTCTCTCCATTGAGAATGACGTGCTGCGTTCTGTTACCTAGGAACTCCTCAATCCAATCATACAATTGATCTGATAGTCCGTATGCTCTTACTTTGTTCATTAAACGACTGTGGGGAACTGTGTCAAACGCCTTGCGGAAGTCAAGAAACACGGCATCTACCTGTGAACCCGTGTCTAAGGCCCTCTGAGTCTCGTGGACGAATAGCGCGAGCTGGGTTTCACACGATCGTCTTTTTCGAAACCCATGCTGATTCCTACAGAGTAGATTTCTAGTCTCCAGAAAAGACATTATACTCGAACATAATACGTGTTCCAAAATTCTACAACTGATCGACGTTAGAGATATAGGTCTATAGTTCTGCACATCTGTTCGACGTCCCTTCTTGAGAACGGGGATGACCTGTGCCCTTTTCCAATCCTTTGGAACGCTTCGCTCTTCTAGAGACCTACGGTACACCGCTGCAAGAAGGGGGGCAAGTTCCTTCGCGTACTCTGTGTAAAATCGAACTGGTATCCCATCAGGACCAGCGGCCTTTCCTCTTTTGAGCGATTTTAATTGTTTCTCTATCCCTCTGTCGTCTACTTCGATATCTACCATTTTGTCAACTGTGCGACAATCTAGAGAAGGAAGCACAGTGCAGTCTTCCTCTGTGAAACAGCTTTGGAAGAAGACATTTAGTAATTCGGCCTTTAGTCTGTCATCCTCTGTTTCAGTACCATTTTGGTCACAGAGTGTCTGGACATTTTGTTTTGATCCACCTACCGCTTTGACATAGGACCAAAATTTCTTAGGATTTTCTGCCAAGTCAGTACATAGAACTTTACTTTCGAATTCATTGAAAGCCTCTCGCATAGCCCTCCTCACACTACATTTCGCTTCGCGTAATTTTTGTTTGTCTGCAAGGCTTTGGCTATGTTTATGTTTGCTGTGAAGTTCCCTTTGCTTCTGCAGCAGTTTTCTAAGTCGGTTGTTGTACCACGGTGGCTAAGTGCTATACCACCTACTGCACTCCCCTCGTGAGTTCAACTCGATTTCTAAACCGAAGGAAACACTTCACGTCATTCGCTTCAGAACTGCTACAAATTCGTCGAGCAATAGACCGCGCCGCTCGAACTGTCAACACAACTGTCACTGCTAAGATTATCCTACAACTTCCATATCGCTGGTAACGGGTTATACACAATGCTGGTTACTACTTTGAAGGTCAGTAAAACTTTGAAACACGTATCTATTTTGTACAAGACGTAAATAAATACAAGGTGTCTAGAAAAGGGTCCCTGATTTCAAAATTAAATATCTCGAAAACAAAGTTCGATAGAGGAATGCAGTAAACGGTATGTTTATTGTGAAAGCTGTAAGAAGTTTATACAGCAGTTTGAAATAATAGTTACAAAAGCTGCTAACAGATGGCGCTGTACGCTGTACAGCTCATATCAGCATACATAAGTGAAATAATCGTATGAAAACCATCTTTGCAAACAATTACATCACAATATTTTCAAAATGTTCACCATTGGCACTATAGAGGTGGCGCAAACGAAGAATGAAATTCGCCATCACATTTCGTAGTGTCTCAACCGAAATGGATTCACATGCCACAGAGATCGCCAATTCAAGCTCGTCCAGCGTGGCGGGATGCTTCGTGTAGACCATGTCTTTCACTGTGCCACACAAAAAAAAGTCACAGGGAGTCAAATCCGGCGAATATGGTGGCCAATCCATGCCTGCACCAGTAAATTTGGAATATTCCAAAGCAATGACTCGTTTCACGAAGTATTCCTCAAGAAAGCGCAACACTTGTTCGGTCCGATGTGGTCGGGCTCCATCTTGCATAAACCATTCAGTGCCTGGTCGATCCCCTAACGCTTGCTGTGTGGCGACAAATTGTTCCCAAATTGCAACGTAACATGCACCAGTGACCGTTTCTCGAATGAAAAAAGGGCCAATAATGCCTCTGCTGCACACGCAGCCCACACAGTAGCTTCAGGAGAATACAGGGGTTTCGCGTCACACCAATATGGCTTTTCGGAACCCCAAAATCGCCAGTTCTGTTTATTCACGTATACATTCAGGTGGAAGTGTGCTTCATTTGTAAACCAGATGCAGCCAACATCAAATCCTTCACTATCAATCATTGTGAGCATCTGATTAGCAAAGGCAACCCTTGTTGCACAACTCGTACGGGTATAGCCTGGTGCGTTTGAATTTTGAATGGAAACATGTGTAGGCTCTTTCTCAGTATTTTCTGCGTGCTGGAACGCTTCAAACCAGTCTCAGATGCAATTTACGGAAGGATGTCATTGGATTTCGCTGAATAATTCCAGAAACTGTGGCGATATTTTCAGGCGTAACTGCGGTTTGCTTGCGGCCAACATGCCCCACTAGATCATCAGTTACGCTGCCTGTTCGTTGAAATTTTGCGAAGAGCGTATGAATGGTTTTCGCATCGGGTCCTTTTGGAACATTAAATCGTGCTTGAAAACTTCGCCTTGTTGCCGTAGTACTGTCTTCTAACTTGTGGTACTCTAGGACCAGACAAACGCGTTGTTCAATGGAGTATTTGGTTTTAATCTCTTCCTTCGGTACGCTAACCTCCTTTCACGTTAAAATAGTGGAACTGATCGCTCTGGGATTCGGATCACTATTTATATTAGGCGTAAGTATGGCGATTACAGCGCCATCTGTTAGCAGCTTTTATTTGAAACAGCTGTATAAACTTCTTACAGCTTTCACAATAAACATACTGTTTACTGCATCCCTCTATCGATCTTTGTTTTCGAGATATTTAATTCTGAAATCAGGGAGTCCTTTTCTGCACACCCTGTACTTGTCAGTATTAAAGTTCCAACCCACTTATATATATATATATATATATATATATATATATATATATATATATATATCGTTAATTTGCAAAGACGGAACACATCTCCATGAATTTTGAAATAACTAAAGAACGACAGAAAACGAAAAAAATGACCAATAGTTTAATTTTAGGCCAAGCATTTCGATCAAGATAAGAATATACTACAGAGAAATTCTGATTAGCTACAGATAAGAAATTATATTGCGGCCGACAAAGAATTACATGAACATCATATGTGTGATTAAGGTATATACAGTATTTTGTTTAAATGTTATCTCCATAGCGACCATAATCGCAAAACTGTACATATTATCATTTAAAATTTTACCCTATATTCGACTGAAAGTAAAATGCACCTCCGGTCTGCGAAATTCTGGAGAACTCTCCAGAACGTTTTTCTAATATCCACTGGCTGGGAAACGGGCAGCTGCCATCGTCTCTGATGGCCCTGCCATATCTGGGAGCAGTCTTCAGTGCTCTGCTTCTCCAACCGAGCAGACGATCTGAGCGGTCAGCGATATCGATGCCGACACATACACAATAGGCCGCAATGCCCGCAGGTCACAGAACAAAGCGAGATAAATGACGGCATCCCGGCCATGTTTTGTTTGTCTAAATCTCCAGCTGTGGCAGCACTCCCCGTGCCTTGAGTGACTGCTCCGGCTGGCCCACACCATGCAGAGAGTGAAGTCACTTCAGTATAACAACTGTATTTAACGTCAACACATCTGTTACAAGCAAGCACATGTTACAAAGAAAACACAGTCGCTACACTAAAAATTGTCTTGTACCCAAGAAAATAGGTGCAGTCCATTTTCTTTTTGTTTTATGAGCAAAATCGGTATAGTTTGAGAGCATTCATTGTGCTCTAACTATAAACTGTCGTACATGAGGACATTACATTCTTTTCAGACGACTGAATCATCAATACAGAAAGGCATCAATACACGTCACAGTCTTTTGAGACGATTCAATTATCAATATGGAAAGGCATGAATACAGACATTATTTTATGCCCGACTGCAGGATACAGGTTGCATCTCACTCAATCACTCTCTCTCTCTCTCTCTCTCTCTCTCTCTCTCTCTCTCTCTCTCCTTCCTCCAGTTATTTTATGACATCAACCGACGTTCAAAAAATAAAAAAATAAAAACTACAGCTAGCCACTGATTACATATGAGCAAATTTCTGAGGCCAAAGTGCTACAGCGATACATCTGACAGAGGCATTAACTTATCTAACATCTCCTATACATATCCACCTAAAAAAATCAATAAACTTCCACTCTTTTGCTGCGAAAGCTACCGATCACGGCATAACGTCCTCCTTATTACCAAACTTTCATTCAAATCGTGAGAGCATGCGTTGTAACAGAACCTCGAAGCATCTCCCGGTGGAAAACCCTATAAGATTCCACCGATACCTCAAAAACAAAAACTGTCTGTGTGCTGACATCTGACATTTTTGCTCCATAACTCGCCTCTGCTGCCCTTCGTGTGAAGTTTCTGTTACCAGTTATTGAAGAAGCAGCATACAGTAGACTACCATTCACAATAATGGCATATTCTTGCGTTATAGTTTCATCAGCAATATGGTCATCACAAGGTAGTCTGTTTCACACAATCTACTCACATGTCGGGAGAAACACTAAAATCGTTATATTCCACAAGGAGCTATAACTCAAGTGGTTGTACTTTACAATTAGAATCTATAAAGTATGAAGTGACACAGGACTTGCAGTAATGCACATTTTTAAACACACAATCGTGACGATAATGATGAAACCAATTCCACAAAAATAGATATAGTCGATCTCTGCTAGTTTTATAAGCAAAATTGGTGTAGTTTGAGAACTTTTTTGTGAGTTCAAAATACAAATTGTCAAGCATGAGGGCATTACATTCATTTCAAATGTGCGAAATTCCGATACAGATCAGTATCTATACAGTCATTTATTACACCTGAGTGCTCTGCTCATCGTTATTTTGTAACATGCAGAGTAGGTAACAAAAAGAAAAAACTATGAACTATACGCATCCAAACTTGAACCAGTCATACCACTGCTTGTAATAGAACCTCCTAATGCCACCCAATAAGTTTTTACCACGTCTCTCTCTTCCAGTATATCGAGAAAGAAACACCATCTGTGTGTTGACATTGAGCGTATTATACATACACATATTGGTGCATTGAAACATGTAGCCATTGATCATAGATGCTTGTACAGACCTCTGGAAAGTTATGTTGCCTTTAGTGAAAGAGACCATATCCCAGAGACTATCAGTCACAAGAGAGGGTTCCTATGATGTTCTTTCATAAACAGTTTGATACAGCTATAACATTTCCAAGCAGTCTGTGACTACATCTTTGAACACCACCTTATATTTTGTTTTTCTACCAGGACTTATAGATGTGTGTCAGGTGCTAAACCTACACTAACACGTTTATATCCATTGGTTCTCACATAATGCTGGACATTTCATAGTGAAAACATTGCCGTTCCCACAACACACAGGATGGTAGAAATAAAACACAGAGATGATGTTCCTTATTGACAAAAATGTGGAACACATTGTAACCTATGGAAACTGGAAGACTTTGGGGCATTGTGGAGCGTTTCCAAACAGCTGACCAAAAGTATGATCTATACATTTAATCTCCTCTTCCACAGTGATGGTGTAGCAGATGTCTCGGTGATCTGTTTCGAAGGGCATTCTTTCCTTGTATTACAGCTATGTACATGCTCACTCTTTTGGTTTTGACCATGCCTAGACGGCGCTGTTCATAAGACGTGTGGGATAGTAGAAATAAAACAATTGTCATTATTTTACTGCTCACAAAAGAAATGTGGAGAGCATCGCAGCATATGGAAATAGGATGAAAGGATGACTCTGCAGCATTGAGGAACGTCGCCAAACAAGTGTCTGCAGGTGATGACCTCTACATTTACTCTCATCTTCCTTAGTGACAAGTAGCAGCTCTCCAGTGTTCTCTCCATCTCATACAAGTGGTGTCAGTCAATCATTATGTGTTAATCAACAGCATACCAGTCCAGATAGGATGGAAAAGACACCCCTGATATGGAATGATGTATTGCAGTAAGCACCACAATTGATAGTGCAATCAAGTTTAGCAATTTTGCCAGTTGTTCTGTAATTTCAACGCCTTTCAGTGGTGCAGCAGAAGACGTCCCAATCTGTATATAATCGCTAAACCACCTCCCACGTCTTTGCGAGTACCATACGCTAGACTGCGAATGCAGATAGATGAATGTACAGTATGTCCATTTGGTCATGTACACCAAAGAATGGTACAGGGCGTTGTCTGGTATGGACTTAACGTTATCTACATATTTCTAGCATTTCGATCATATTGCAGAAATTACGAATGTGACTGGCCATCTTACCCTATGTGGATGGGAGTCACAGCGTATTCTTGCATTCATAGGATAAAGTTGGAGATTGAAAGATCTCCCTGCATTGTCCTTGGTCAACCATCCCTGCAACACGATTGTCATTTTAACCTACAACTGACCACAAGTAGTAGGGTACTATACCCGCTACATTCCATGTCTTTTGAAAGAGCAGAGCGAGCTGAGTCCGGAATTGCTGTTCTGTGAAGACTGTTCTGCACCAATCTATCTCACAGTAACTATCCAAGTGCACAAGATCTCTCCAGATGCATGCATGTTGAGGAGGTTTGCACCTCTTATTGGTGTGTTTTAGACGTGAGAGCAATGTGGTGATATAACAGATGGATGGAGATAGAGAAATTTTATGTAAATCACCCGTGTCTGGTGTCAGTACCAAGAAGGTACTGGCAAGAGAGAAATGATCGTCAACACAAACACACACACTCTTAAGCCTACACAGTTCTGCATTTAAAAACGCTATAATATTAAAGCCATATGATTTCTGAAGTATTAGTCATGAGGAATGCAATGATCTCAATATTCTAATGCAGCACAGGAAATTTTTTCTAGACTTTGAGTTTCCAGTGTATCCATCCATCTGCACCAAGCATTGAGCCGCATCTAGTTATGAAGCGAGGGTTACTATACTTTTCATGAGCCTGCTATCCAAAATGCATGCATGTAGATCATCGGAAAGAAGTAAATTCTTAGGGTTGTTTGATGGTTTGGTGTATAAGGCACACAAATGTCCTTGTATAAAATCAAACAATATAAGTGTATGTCAGAAATATGACAATTTACATATGGAAAATTGTTCAAAAATATGAGAAATGACATAAAAACAGTAAAAATCGAGGAAAATCTGATATAATTACGACAAATTGATGGGAAGTACGGGAAATTGAGGGAAATAAGACGAAATATATAAATTATCAAATCCTAGAAAAATTACGTAAACTGACTGAGAATTCAAAAAATTGGAGAAAAAAGTACCATGCAATGCGGTGAATTGAGGTGGGTTGGTGTTACTCGGACACTCAAGACCGAGGAAAGCTTAAAAATTATTCTCTGCCTCCCTTCAGTTTTAATCGACCCCTCGTCCCCTTGTGAAATACGTAGGTTTTCATAGCACATACACTTCAACAAAGGCGATGTAAGTGTAACACAGAAGCGCTATACTGAATCAGGTTAAACATATGATTCGCAACTCAGAACAGTGTTCTCACACATGCATACGAATATATATTTCTGAATTAGGGTTGATTCTCTCAAGCAATGTTACTCCACGAATATTAAAGAGATGAGTCAGTGTGTTGAACAGACTGATTCCATATCGTGTTCTATAGGAGAGTTGACCAATGCCACATATCAGCCCTAATACTGTGAGGAAGGAATACTGTAGCAATGTGGTGTTAAGACGATTTTCCTACAGTATTCTACACATGAGCAAAACGTCCTAACATCAGACCATGACTTGTGTGCAAGAGGCAGCCTACCAGGACCATGACGATGTTAATGTAAACAGCAACAAATCTGTTTCATCTCCTTTGGCTAATGATCATGGTATTTATACCCTCATATAAAGTCATTGTTTCTTCGTGTGCACTTTCATGCAGCAGGGCGTGCATGTAACTCAATCTACCAGCTAATGAAAATGTTAATGTCGTTTTCCCTCACTCTATTTCCTAGGGAGGCATGACCGCATCCATCAAAACATCTTCTACTGCTGATAAACATGACTAACACATGAAATGTGATTGAGAGTACGTACGTTTGTGACTTAAAAAGGCGTATAAAATCCGTTCCTAAGAGACGGAACAGAAGTCTCCCAACTTCGTTCTAGTTGGTGGATAAGCAGCGTAACTGTGAATATAAACTGACGATATTGTCGTAGTAAGGAACAGCCCATTAACTTCATAGGACACCATAATAATGTAGAAGTTAGCGGTTTGCGACCTTGAAGTATGTCACCATAGTGACTTTGGTAGAAAACTTGCAGGGTGGTTCTGTGTCAGAGGTTGGACATACATGTCTTACATTAGAGTATTAAAAGCAATGCATTCCCCACAACTAATTCTTCAGAAATCAAATGGCTTTCACATTATAGCGTTGTTAAGAGCAGAACCACGTAGCCTTGGGAATTTGTGTGTTTATGTGTTTATTCTCGAGAATCATCTCTCTCTTGCCAGTACCTTTTTGGTACTGACTCCAGACACTGGAATAATATTCTGGAATTGATAGCACAGTTGGTTTATATGAAATGTTTCAGTCTCCAACTATGTGTTACATCACAACTCTCTCAATGTCTGAAATACACCTACAGGAGGTGCTAACCTCATCAACATGCATGCATCGGAAGAGATCTTGTGCACTTGGATGGGTACTGTGCGTAATATTGGTGAAAGACAGTAGTTATGGGCTCAACTTGCCCTGCTCCTTCACGAGGTGTAGAATGTAGTGAGTATAGTACCCTCCTGCTTCCTGTCAATTGCAGATTAAGTCGGTGATGTGCTGCAGGGAGGGTAGTCAAGGAGAGTTCAGGGAGATCTCTCAATCTCTGACTTTATGCTACAAATGGAAGAACATACTGCGTCTCCCATCCTCATAAGGAAAGATGGCCAATCATAATCATAAATTGCACACCATGATGTTAACGCTAGGAATACGTAGGTAACATAACTACATCGGTACCGGATACTGTCTGGTATACTTTGGTGTATATAAACGAATGGACATACTGCACAGTCATTTATCAGCGTTTGCAGTCAAGTATTTGGTACTTGCAGAGTAGTGGAGGGGTGGTTTGGCAATGATACAGAAACTGGCAGCTTTGTGCTGTGTGACTGACTCGAGTTGCAAATATAGAACAACAGGTAAAACTCCTACAATTGATTGCACTATTACTGTGGTGGTTCTTCCATCTCATCTGTACACTTGTATGCTGTCAATTACCACATAATGATCAACTGACACAGTTTTGTTTCAGATAGGGAGAGCGTTGGCGAAACACGGGAGTCACTGTGGAACGTTGTGTTAAATGTAGAGGTCATCACTTTCACACAGTTGTTTGCAGACGTTCCTAAATGGTGCAGAGTCATCCTATCATCCTATTTCCATATGCTGCGATGCCCTCTACATTTCTTTCGTCAGCAGATTTCTACTATCCCACACGTCCTATGAACAGCACCGTCCTGGCATGGCCAACAACAAAAGAGTGATCATGTACATAACTGTAATACAAGGAAACTGTGCCCTCCAAAACAGACCAATCAGATGTCTGCTGCACCATCACTGTTGAAGATGAGATTAAATGTATAAGTTATTCTTTTAGACATATTATTGGAAATGCTCCACAATGCCCCAAACGCTTCCAGTTTGCCGCGCGGGATTAGCCGAGCGGTCACAGGCGATGCAGTCAAGGACTGTGCGGCTGGTCCCGGCGGAGGTTCGAGTCCTCCCTCGGGCATGGGTGTGTGTGTTTGTCCTTAGGATAATTTAGGTTACGTAGTGTGTAAGTTTAGGGACTGATGACCTTAGCACGTAAGTCTCATAAGATTTCACACACATTTGAACATTTGTTTGCTTCCAGTTTCTATATATCTTCTACATTTTTGACAATAAGAAACATCGCTTGTGTGTTCTATTTCTACCATCCTGTGTGTTGAGGTAACAGCATAGTTTACACAATGGGATGTCCAGATTTCTGTGACAGCCACTATGGCCGGCCATCCCAGAGGTATTCTATAGGATTCAGGTCAGCAATTCTTGCAGGTCAGTGCATTACAGGGATGTTACTGTCGTGTAACCACACCGCCACAGGCCGTGCATTATGAACAGGTGCTCAATCGTGTTGAAAGATGCATTCGTCATCCCCGAATTTCTCCTCAATAGAGGGAAGCAAGAAGGTACTTACAGCAACAATGTAGGCCTGTGCTATGATCGTGCCTTCCAAAACAACAAGGGGTGCAAGCCCCCTCCACACTATAACACCACCGCCTCCGAATTTTAATGTTGGCACTACACAAGCTGACAGATGATGTTCACGGGGCATTCGCCATACCCAAAACCTGACATCCGATCGCCACATTGTGTACCATGATTCATCACTCAACACAAAGTTTTTAGAATCTTCGATCGTCCAATACTTACACTCATTACGCCACGCGAGGCGTCGTTTGGCATTTACCACCATCATGTGTGGTTATGAGCAGCCACTCGAGCATGAAAAAGTTTTCTCACCTCCCGCCATAGTACTTGCAGTGGATTGCAGTGGATCGTTATGCAGTTTGGAATTCCTGTATGATGGTGTGGATAGATATCTGCTTATTACACATTACAACCCTTTTCAACTATCGGCAGTCTCTGTGAGTCAAGAGACGAGTTCGGCCTGTACGCTTTTATATTGTACATGTCCCCCCTCACGTTTCCACTTCACTATCACATCGGAAACAGTGAACCTAGGGATGTTTAGGAGTGTAGAAATGGCATATGACGTATGACACAAGTGACACATAATTACCTGACCACGTTCGAAGTGCGTGAGTTCCGTGGGGCTCTCCATTCTGCTTTCTCACGGTGTCTACTGACTACTGAGGTCGCTGATCTGGAGTACCTGGCAGCAGGAGGCAGCACAATGCACCTAATATGACAAACGTATGTTTTAGGGGGTTTCCAGATACTTTTAATCACATAGTGTACCTCTAAGTCATGATAGAAAAACAAAATTTATGGCAGTGTACAAATCTGTAGTCATACATTGCTTGGAAGTGTTACAGCTAAAAAACAATGTTTCAAAATACTTATGAAAGAACAACATAGGAACCCCGTCTTGTGACTGATAGTCTCTGGGATATGGTCTCTTTTAGCAAAGGCAACAAAACTTTCCAAAGGTCTGTACAAGCACATATGATCAATGGGTACATGTTTCAATGCACCAATATGTGTATGTGTAATATGCTCAATGCCAACACACAGATGTTTCTTTCTCGATATACTGGAAGAGAGATAGGTGGTAAAAACTTATTGGGTGACAGCAGGAGGCTCTATTACAAGCAGTGTTATGACTGGTTAAAGTTTGGATGCGTATAGTGCATAGTTTTTTTTTACCTACTTTGCTTGTTTCAAAGTAATGATGAGCAGAGCATTTAGGTGTAATAAATGACTGTATAGATGCTGATTTGTATCGGAATTTCGTATATATGAAATGAATGTAATGCCCTCGAAGCTGATAATTTGCAATTTGAACACACAGAATGCTCTCAAACTACTCCAATTTTGCTTATAAAACTCATAGAAATAGACTATATCTATTCTTGTGGAATCATGACTCGTTTTATTATTATCATGATGATTGTGTGTTTATAACTACGTATTACTGCAAGTCCTATGATACTTCATACTTCATAAGTTCTAACTTTAAAAATTATAGCTCCTTGTTGAAGCTTGAAATGATAGTGTTTTTGCCGACGTGTGACTAGAAAGCTTGAAACAGGCTGGTTTGTAATGACCATATTGCTGATGAAACTACATCGCAAGAATCTGCTACTATTGCGAATGATTGTGTAATGGATGTGCACTGCTTATGCAGGTAAGGATTATAGAAACTTTAAATGCAAGTCTGTAGAGGTAAGTTATGGAGCATAAATATCAGATGTCAGCAGAAAGATGGTATTTTTTCGATGTAAAGGTTGAATCTTACAGTGTTCTTAACTAGATCATGTTAGGAGATTGTATTACAAGGCACGCTCTCACAATTTGTTTTTTATGCTTTGTGAACACCAGTGACATACTATTACATTGTTAACACGAGATCAGACATAGTGTACAAAACAACAATGTCCTCGTGAATGTTATATCTTGTTTCTGACGAATGTGAAATGATTATATTTTCCTGACATGTGAACAAATGGTGTCAAATGCAGTTTTCTGTAATGTTATTTTCCATACCTGAAATGTTTGTAATACACACAGGCATGATAATTCATTTACAGACACTAATTTGAACGACAAGGACGTTCACAAACCACGTTATGTTGTCCATCAAACTGAAAGAAATCGCTTAACATAGATTTTTTTCTTTGGAGTTTACATTCTCACTTTTTCTTTACTCTGATGAATGTTTTGTAATACATGGACATTCTGCAGTGATCAGCATTTTTTCGCAGAAAAGAAGTGCAAGTTTTTTCTATTTTATCCATGTAACCGTCATTTATCTCGCTTTGTTCTGTAGCTCACCAGCGCCGAAGCCTACTGTGTATGTGTAGCTTTTGTCGGCATCGTTAGCGCTGACCACTTAGACCGACTGCACGGCTAGAGAAGCAGTGGACTGAAGTCTGTGCTCCCAATTATGACAAGATCACCTAAGGTTATGGCAGCTGCCCGCTTCGCAACCAATGGATATTATAAACACGCTCGGTAGAGTTCTCCTGAATTTAGCAGGCTGGTTTAGGATATACTGCCAACAGATGGATCTTTGTGGACCATCAGCAACAGGACAGAACAGCCCTGCATCCATGTATCAAGGAGACTACACATGCACCTGCCTCGCTGCAATTCATACTATAGCTGTTGCATCATGACCAATTGTTTACGAGTGCTGGGATTTTTTAACGATAATTTTGATGTGTACTTAGAACAGAGCAGCATTTTTCGTCAGCTGTCGTAGCGCATATTGACCTTCCAGAATTTTGAGCGCCAGGGCTGCTTGGTGTTTATCGAGTAATGCAGCAGGAGGCGTCTGTGGTGAATTCCAATGTCAAACAGCGATAGACACAGTGCTCAACTGTATGCTTCAGGCAACACACTTATTAAACTCCTCTCTGCCCAACACCTACGTCTCGTCAATTGGACATATGGTTCAAATGGCTCTGAGCACTATGGGACTTAACATCTGAGGTCATCAGTTCCCTATACTTAGAACTACATAAACCTAACTAACCTAAGGACGTCACACACATCCATGCCCGAGGCAGGATTCGAAACTGCGATCGTAGTGGTCTCACGGTTCCAGACTGAAGCGCCTAGAACCGCTCGGCCAGTTGAACATATTTTCCAATGGAAATAAAGATAGTACTTCCACTCCAACCCTTATCCCAACAGCTTGTAGGTGAAGGGATGGTGAAGGGATCATTATATGTAGAGTCTGAGTACACCTGCCGATCGTTTCGAATGGAAATGTGAAAATTTTCCCAGCAGAGTATCAACAAAAGATTGACATAGTTAATTTTTGAGCTGTATTGCGATATTAGGCGCTCCCTGTGTAGCACTATGCATGTAGTAGTATAATTTTATGATTATGTTATTAATTAAGATCAATCCTTGCTTCAGTTTCGCACCCAAAATAAATAAAGTACACTAACCTAACCGTCCTCTCCTGCATCTGGACGTTTCTCTCTGTTGAAAGGTTGCACTTGGGCTTTCTGCCCAGAAAGAAAGGATTCAAGTCCTGGAAAAAGGCACGTCCATTTTGAATTTCCCGCCAGCTCCCAGATGGGCAGTGATGTGGGACATCAGCAAAGCCTTGGGACAAAGAAATTCTGAAAACTTTTCAGATTTCGGCTTTTTTTTTAATTTCCCGCCAAAGTTCGAATGTCCCGCCAATAGGGCAGGTAGGGTATCATGATGAGAGGTGGGAAGCGGGAGAGGGCGAGTTCCCATGTGCGATTTAGGGAAAACCCATGATGTAATCGGGGGCTGGGAATGGGGGTGGCATGGGGTGACGGGGATTAATTGATCAATTAATTAATTTGCATATCAATTTGATATCAAAAATGCATCAGGAACCCCATCATCCCACTAGTTATAGTATGTACACAAAAATTATAATGTAGAGTATCAAGTGCATCAGCTTTTCAGAAGTCTCAAATGTGATAGTAAAAAGTGTATGTTCGGCCAGAATTGCTGTGTTGCACATGGCGCGTTTGATAAGCCTCACAAAATAATTCAGGAATTGTTACAACAGGAGAGTTAGGTGGTCAAGCAATACTTTGCAGCTCCCCTTCCAATCCAACGTATAGGCTTCATGCCCCCCCCCCCCCCCCATCCCCGACGCCCCCCGAGCATACGTCATGTACTTGCAGAGAAAAGTGTGTAGGTGCTCTGTCTACTTTCAACACATCTGGCGACGCATGTTAAGTGGACAACCTCTAATAGTTCTGGAAGAAATTACCGCTACAGTTGTAAGGTTCTTTTATTTAGAACACGACCGTCTTCGGGCTCCTTTCGCCCATCTTCTGGTGTAACTTAGTGCTGTGACTCCGAGAGTTACGGTGTCACACCGCATCTTGTACTCGTCCACCTCAGTTGCGGATGTTCCTCCGACAGGATTGTTTGTAGTTCTGGAAGAACTCGCTTCCCTGCTTCAGGATTACTTGCAAAGCCGTCAACTCCTACTCCAGAGTTTTGAATTTCGACACCTCGACGAGCTCCTTCAGCTTGTTCTCAAGCTATTGTATCGTCCTGCATTTGGTTAAAAAGTTATGAATACAGAGCATAATACCGAAATTGTACATATTATCATGGGAAGTCTTACTTGTCACTTAGAAAGATACATGAGAAATACAGAAGAAAATGTTATTTCATGGTTGCACAATCGTTCTACCAAAACGTATACAAGCTGGGCCAGAACTCCACCGACAAAAATTCGGTGTTCGTTCAGGAGTATTTAGTGAGTGTTTTGGTATGAAGGACCCATCGTCTCCGGTGGTTGGCTACAAAGCAATTGCATTTCGTTTGATCTCTTAGTGCTCCCCCACACCCCACCCCTTTTATCTCTATAGCAGAACTGCACTGAAAGCAACTACACAACAGTGCAAATGACGACAGTACGTGCTGTGTGCCGTGTTTGGGATAAAGCTTTTTCCTCTCACTTACGGTACTTTCTGTTGGCAACAGTAATACCCACCTCATTTTTCTCCCTAATGCTTGCTTTCCGTATTATTCCACCCTTTATCGGGTTTGTTCCTCTGGCAGCGTTTGTTGTACGCAGAAGTATGGACAGGTCTACTAAGGAAGAGTTGGCCGATATGTGTCTCGTGGATGTGTAATGTAAATTTAATTACTGAGATGCACGAAGACACTATGCTTACCCGTTACACTACTTCTGCATATGAGGGTTATTGCAGTACCCGGTGTCTTGTGTTGTGCGCTTTGGTGAATGTTTATTACAGGCCTTTTGATGCTACGAAGGTTTCATCACATAATAGAAGGTAATGTGGCAACTGAACGCATCGCAATTTCATACAATACTGGCCAATAAAAGTGCTAAACCATCGAAGATGACGTGCTACAGACGCGAAGTTTAACCGACAGGAAAAAAATGCTGTGATATGCAAATGATCAGCTTTTCAAAGCATTCACACATGGCTGGCGCCGGTGGCGACACCTACAACGTGTTTCCACCGTCGCCTGGTGAAACGTTGTTGTGAAGCCTCGTGTAAGGAGGAGAAATGCGTACCATCACGTTTCCGACTTTGATAAAGGTCGGATTGTAGCCTATTGCGATTGCGGTTTATCATATCGCGACATTGGTGCTTGCGTTGGTCGACATCCGATGACTGTTAGCAGAATATGGAATCGGTGGGTTCAGGAGGGTAATACGAAACGCCGTGCTGGATCCCAACGGCCTCGTATCACTAGCAGTCGAGATGACAGGAATCTTATCCGCATGGCTGTAACGGATCGTGCAGCCACCTCTCGATCCCTGGGTCAACAGGTGGGGAAGTTTGCAAAACAACAAACATCTGCACGAACAGTTCGACGACGTTTGCAGAAGTATGGACTATCAGCTCGGAGACCATGGCTGCGGTTACCCTTGACGCTGCATCACAGACAGGAGCGCCTGAGATCGTGTACTTACCTACGAACCTGGGTGCACGAATGGCAAAACATCATTTTTTTTTATAAATGCAGATTCTGTTTACAGCATCATGATGGTCGCATCCGTGTTTGGCGATATAGCGGTGAACGCACACTGGAAGCGTGTATTCGTCATTGCCATACTGGCGTATCATCAGGCGTGATGGTGTGGGTTGCCATTGGTTACACGTCTCGGTCACCTCTTGTTCGCATTGACGGCACTTTGAACAGTGGACGTTACATTTCAGATGTGTTACGACCCGTGGCTCTACCCTTCATTCGATCCCTGCGGAAACCTACATTTCAGCAGGATAATGCACGACCGAATGTTGCAGATCCTGTACGGACCTTTCTGGATACGGAAAATGTTCGACTGCTGCCCTGGCCAGCACATTCTCCAGATCTCTAACCAATTGAAAACGTCTGGTCAATGGTGGCCGAGCAACTGGCTCCTCACAATACGCCAGTCCCTACTCTTGATGAACTGTGGTATCGTGTTGAAGCTGCATGGACAGCTGTACCTGTACACGCCATCCAAGCTCTGTTTGCATCAATGCCCAGCCGCATTAAGGCCGTTGTTACGGCCAGAGTTGCTTGTTCTGGATAATGATTTCTCAGGATCTATGCACCCAAATTGCGTGAAAATGTAATCACAAGTCAGTTCTAGTATAATATATTTGTCCAATCAATACCCGTTTATCATCTGCATTTCTTGTTGGTATAGCAATTTTTATGGCCAGTAGTGTAATTACTCTGCAACGAGCCATCCACGACCACGGGTCTCTTAAAGCAAAATACTCATAAAGTATGCCTGAAAAACCTCCGAAATTTCGCCGGTGGAGTTCTGGTTCATCCTGCGTACCTGTACCACTAAGTTGAAGGCTACTATGCAACAGCGCGCTACGGGTGCGGGTGCCTAGAGGGCAAAACAAGCCCGTATTGCAGTTGCATTTGGATAGATTACGTCAGGACAGTGGACTGACACTACTCGAATATCGGACGAATGAGTGACGTTTGCCGGACGGGTATTTCTCCGGCAATCAGGAGCGTGGCCCCCTGTTGCCAAGCTGTGGCGCGCAGGCAAATTTTGCCAGAAGTTGTCGAGTTGCGAGTTGCGCGCTCTGCGGCCCTCCAGCCTGGTGAGCCGTGTATTATTGAGGCCGCTACGTCCGCCGGCGCGTCCGCAGCTCTCCCCAGGGAAATAGCCGCGGACACTCGACGTCGGCGTCATCAATGTTGCACGCCGCGCAAGGTGCGCGCCCGGCTAGCCTCGTCGCTGCGTCGGCCGGCCTTCCTAATTGTCCGGCCGCGGAGCCCTGCCTCCGGAATCTGATTTGTGGCTTACTTGAGGAACTGTGGAATTACGCCGTGGCACCACCTGCATCGTCAGTGTAGAGCCCCTAGCTTCTCGCAGTGCTGACTTTACTACACTGTTTGGCTGGAATAAAATGCAGGGAGCCGAAGTTCAGTCGCAACTCATTGAGAAGCCAGACTGCAGCTGTAACAGTCGGAGAAGGATATTAAAGGGAAGCAGCAGGGGAGAAGAAAGTTAGTCAAAGTTGTAGCCCATCGTCAATGTCATCTAATCCATTCACTGTGAAAGGGTACAACATTCTTCGTTATTCTTGCCAGTACAACATATTTTTTCTAATAATAACTCAATTTCAATTAATACAGCGAAGCCAGATACCAGTGTAGGAAAGAATGACACTTTATTTATTTAATTGATCACATGTGCACTCCCACAAAATAAATCCCTACATCCAATTTGGTGAGAACAGCGAAATGAATGAATGTATGTTCGTCTGTTAACCACAGATAGTGAATGGGCAATATGTGATCATCTTTGAGAAGGTCCTCTGGTCAACTTTGGTGGAACCAAAGAGATGAAATTTATCGGAGCTTTGAGCGCCTGAAATGTGGCTGACCAATACATTAGCATGGTCTTCCCCCACCTCGACAGAGGTGCGAGATGACCTGAAGAACGGCCATGTTTCAGCACTCTGCCGCTGGATATAGTGTTGGTAAGACTTGTCTTAGGTGTGCTCCGTAAAAACAAAAGAGTGGAGACAGGGTATGCATGTGAAATACTTAAGAGTAGTTTGGAATAATAATTTCTCTATTTTAGGAACTTTTGTGGGGAGAATTAAATGTCAATCAGGTAATATTAAGGGGATCGTAGTAATCTTCGGGAGTGACCAACGGTCAGAATGAAACCACGTGTAGCAATAAGTTGAAATACTTCCGAGTGCATAAGTTAAGTTGATTTACTGGCGTGTGTACTATAAGTTGGAAATATTTAAGAAATGGCCTGTGCAGAACTTGAAATTAGAGACGAGTACTTCCACGTGGTGAGTACTGTGTGAGTCTCAATCTGTGTGTGGAACAAAGGATAAAGAGAAGTACTCATCCATGGTATCAGTTGAGGACTCGCGTATGTGATGAATATGTTCTTAATATAACTTTGCGTGTTATGTTTCCGTGTGACGCTTGATTCAAACTATAATACTCAGAGAGTGAAGCAAGGTCAGTCAGCCGTGTATCCAGCAACGCCACTTGGCTTGCATTGCACAGGAAGACGTGCATACATCCTCCAGAGTCCATAGTAGGAAATAAAAGTTACGAAGTGGGGCAGTGCTGTGTGAAACTGGGATGAATACTAATTGAAGTGGGAAAGCTGAAAGTGATGTGATTATAACGTTGTGACTATTCTTTGTATTGTATGTTGCCAGTGTGATGTATTTCATGAAATTTAAGTATGTGAAGTGTGTGTGGTTGGTATGGGAGAGTAACAAGATAGTTTCAGAGGCAGTGGGTTATGCATGTTCCTTTTTTGTACCACTCGGTCTGGAGGAAATTTTCGTGATGATGGGTGTGAGGATCGAAGTGTGAAATATAGCAAAAGATCCACCATCCTATCCAGAAAGTGCACTGTAACGTTAAATAATTACGAGACCATAAGATAGAGAATCACCAATGTAAAGCCATGCTTACTGGGCGGAATTTCTAATGTGTTATTGTTGTAGGGTATAGAATTTGTGTGTTTAGGTTATAAAATTTATCGGAAAACATAAGATAGTGGAAAAAAAAAGATTCGTGGCCTTTTGCTTCGAATAGTATGTTGCCATGATACCCAGAATTTATAATGTGTGCGCCATTCATATTCAGTGCGATGGTCACGTGTTGATCAAAGCCGTTCAATAAGAACGAAAATGTGGTATTCCCAGTGCGTAGTGAACAATCAGACTTGTGTAAATTTTTAATAGTCAGATATGCGTTATCTGTTTCCGTTGGTTAATATTCAAACAGCAGAATAATTTGTAACTTTATTGTTAGTACTAGAGCTCATGTTACTTGATAAATAAAAAATGAATCCACTCGCTTGGCAGTCCACTCATCTTGCAGGCCTGACTGCTTGATGCCACAGTATGAGCAAGGCATGTGGGTGCCTCACAACTGAACTAGTAAACCAAAGAAAAGTTTGGAAAGCGAATATTTCGTTCAGAGGAATAAACAGAAACTTGACCTAATACATCGTAAGTCTGTCAAGAACGTCAGATGACTTGGAAAGACAGTTGAATAGAATGGATAGTGCCTTGCAGAGAGGATACAAGATAAACATCAACAAAATCAAAACATTCGTAATGGAATGGTGTGTAAATAATTCAGGCGACCCAGGGAGACTAGATTAGGAAATGAGACACTAAAAGCAGAGGACGAGTTTTGCTGTTTGGGCAGCGACAGAAACGATGATGACCGAAGTGGAGAGGATATGAAATGTAGATCGGCCGCAGCGAAAAAAGCATTTGCGACGAGGAGAAATTTGTTGGCTCCAAACAGACTAAAATGTTACAAGTGTGGCCTTTTGGGAAGTGAAATGTGGGCCACAGACGGTTCAGACAACAAAACGTATCAAATCTGATGCTATTAAAGATTGCTGAGTATTCGATGGTCGGTGAAATAATTAATGCCGAAGCATTGAACTGAATCGAGCAGAAGAGAAATTTATGACACAACCTGCCTAAAAGAATCCATCACTTGATAGGACACATCCGGAGGCATCAAGCAATTGTCAGTTTGGAATGGAGTTAACAGGAGACGTAAAACCTATAGACAGGTAGGAAGGATCGCATACGATAGAAGGTTCAAATGAATGTCGGTTTCTGTGGGTGTGCACAGATGGAGAGACTTGCACAGGATGGATTAGCTTGGAGAGCTGCATCAAACCGGTCTTCGTACTGAAGACCAAAACAAAAACTGTGATGAAGCACTCGGCCTAGCTAACTCAGTTTTGGACTTCTTTATTAGGCGGATATAATGTTGCCGTACGCCATCCTCTAATTCCCGGGACAGCGTCGCCGTTTCTCTAATCTGAAATCCTCAATTCGTGTTTATCTGCCACTGAGAAAAGCTATCAGCGAGCACATATCTTTTGCAATAAAGTTAATATGCACTCATTTAGTACACGTTCATAAAATATTTCAGTTGTTATACGGGTTTCGACTCATCGGAAGGAAATTCATAGACCTGCTGACTCTCAGCGTATTCTGACGTATCCTTAGGCCAGGAATTATTCATTGGCTTTTAAAAATTGCTGACAAGTGGAAATCGGTTTAGCCATTGATACACTCTATGCGAGTATTTTATTTCAGAGTACCTAATGTTTTGTCAATTTATGTAGGCTTCTGTGTAGTGTGATAGTCTCTTTCAGTAGGATTTACACACTGACGAAAAAATATCGCATTTAAAAATAATTAATCTAGGATAGTGAAATTTCGGGAGTACATTTGTCTAGGTTACATACAGCATGTGATCAAAAGTGTCCGGACACTTGGCTGCAAATGACTTACAAGTTTGTGGTGATCTTCTTAGGTAATGTTCGAATTCAATATAGTGTTGGCCTATCCTTAGTCTTGATGACAGCTTCCACTCTCGCAGGCATACGTTCAATCAGCTGATGGAAGGTTTTTTGGAGAGTGGCACCCCATTCTTCACGGAGTGCTGCACCGCTGCATTGAGGAGAGGTATCGATGTCGGTCGATGAGGCCTGGCACGAAGCCAGCGTTCTAAAACATCCCAGAGGTGTTCTATAGGATTCAGGTCAGGACTCTGTGGTGGTTAGTCCATTATAGGGATGTTACTGTCATGTAATCACTCCACCACGGGCTGTGCATTATGAACAGTTGCTCCATCGTGTTGAAAGATCCCCGAATAGCTCTTCAACAGTGGGATGCAAGAAGATGCTTAAAACATCAATGTAGGCTGTGCTGTGATAGTGCCACGCAAAACAAAAACGGGTGCAAGAACCCTCTACGAAAAACACAACCACATCTTGACACGACCGCCTCCGAATTTTACTGTTGGCACTAAACACGCTGGCAGATGACGTTCATCGGGCATTCGCCATACCCACACCCTGCCATCCGATTGCGACATTGTGTGCGTGATTCGTCACTCCACACAATGTTTCTGCACTGTTCAGTCGTACAATGTTTACACTTCTTAAACCAAGCGAGGAGTCCTATGGCATTTAATGGCGTGATGTCCGGCCTCGGTGCCCGAGAGGTTCTAGGCGTAACAGTCCGGAGCCGAGCGACCGCTACGGTCGCAGGTTCGAATCCTGCCTTGGGCATGGATGTGTGTGATGTTCTTATGTTCGGTATGTTTAAGTAGTTCTAAGTTCTAGAGGACTGATGACCTCAGATGTTAAGTCCCATAGTGCTCAGAGTCATTTGAACCGGCGTGATGTGCAACCTATCAGCAGCAGCTCGACCATGAAATCCACGTTTCTCATCTCCCACCTATCAGTCATAGTACTTGCAGTGGATCCTGATGCAGTTTGTAATTCCTGTTCGATGGTCTGGATAGATGTCTGCCTATTACGCATTACGACCCTCTTCGACAGTTGGCGATATGTCACTCAACAAACGAGGTCGTCCTGTACGCTTTTGTGCTCTACGTGTCCCTTCACGTTTCCGCTTCACTATCACATCGCAAAGAGTGGACCTAGGAATGTTAAGGAGTGTGGAAATCTCGCTTACAGAATTATGACATAAGTGACAGCCAGTCACCTGCCCACGTTCGAAGTCCGTGAGTTCCGCGGAGGGCCCCATTCTGTTCTCTCACGATGTCTAAAGACTACTGAGGTCGCTGAATTGTACCTGGCATTAGGCGGCAGTATAATGCACCTAATATGAAAAACGTCTGTTGTTTGGCGGTGTCTGGATACTTTTGATCACATAGTGTATTTGCAAGATCGCAGGTTAATTTAAGCGTGAGATAAGCCATCACAAATGTGAAACGCCGGTATATTAATAACTGGTGTAATCGCCAGAATGTTGAATGAAAGCGTGCAAACTTGCCTGCGTTGTGTTATCTAGATGCCGGATGTCAGTTTGTTAAATATATTTCAATGCCTGTTGCACTTTTCCCCCTCCCTCCAATACAAGGACGGTTAATGCTGTTTGTGGATGGCGCTGGAGTTGTCGTCCGCCGAAGTCCGACGTATGTCGATTGGAGACAGATCTGGTGATCGAGCAGGCCAAGCCAACATGTCGATACTTTGTAGAGGTGTTGGGTTACAACAGCGGTATACCCGCGAGCTCTGTACAGTTGGAAAGCATCCCCACAGAAAATGCAGCTGCCTAAGACGGCCACAGCATGTACCTCTCTTACAAGCGACCCCTCATGAGTCCCTAATACAATCAGCATCCCCGCTCAGCACGAGGTCCCGGAACACACGTACTACCACCGTAAGCATCGAATTTTTGCATTTACATAACTGCAGTCGAAAATATTTATGTACATTACACAAACATTTACGTAAATGTTACAAAATTTAATGGAAAGATTGTTGCATATAGCTTCATAAAATTAAAATATTTATGTCTAATTCTTAAGGACAAGCTCTGGTCGATAGCCACGAAAGATGGATAAAGTTTATAATTTTTTTATACAAGGATTTCTTTTATTAAAATGGGGGGGTTTACCCACTTTATTATACATAAATTAGTATATGAAAGAAAATTTTACCTCATTACAAATTAAAACGGAGGCTGCAGCCCTCATGAAGGAATGCGCCTCGCTGCTAATCGTGGTTTGGGAAAAGCATTGTAAAACCTCGTGTATTTCTGAAACCCCTAAAAAGGAAAATTCTTAAAAAGAAAAGTAGCTGGGAGAACGTCATGATGGGGCTTTGAAAAATATGTCAACTTCTTGGCATATATGTGACTGTAGGATTTCCCGGCGTAAACTGTTGATGAAGGTTTCTCGGTCTCCAGCCGGGTGGTAGCGATGATATCTCGCGACGTTTGGGGAAGCTTCGCAAAAAAGAAAAAAAAAAAAAAAAATTTAAAATTCAAATTTTAAAAATCTTTAACTAAAGCCCCGTAATTTTGGTTACCTTTCATTTAGGTCAAATAGATCAGTTTATCTGTCAATGCTCTAGAGCGCTTCGTGCGTCGATAGTTGTTTCGAGAAAATGCGCTTAAAATTTGAGATAACAAAACACATATTTTTTCAAACATTACGGTTAATACGTTATCGAAGGACCATAGAGGCATCCTTTCTCTTCCTCAAATATACTCTGGTTCCGAATTTGGTGCTGTACTTGTTCGCTGTGGCTTCTCGCGACGAAGTGAGACGTCCTGCCTGTGCCTGCGGCGATTCCTGACACGTCCACAAGTCTCCAGAGCAAGTGGACAACTTTCGTTGAATGTACCTGCAGCTACACACGCTGTTATTTCGACATTTTTTACCCCAAAATTAAGATGTTTCCGAACCAGTTTCCAACCGCAAGTGTTGAAGTTTTCGTTGTCATTTTGAATATGGGCAACGGTGCATCTTTAAAGCAAATCTTCATTGGTCACAAATTCGTGTACCGTTCGAATCTTTTCATCAACTAATTTATAGAGCACCTACAGCTGCCTATTTTTCGGTCGCTGCAAGGTTCCATTAAGCGCTGTATGATTTCTAAAATACTATCACAATCAAAAACTTCAGGGATGCGAACCATGTCAAAAAAGATCGGTCTCGACCAGAACCTCCCCTAAATTAAGTACAAAATTGTTTAATTCATATCAAATTAAAGCAGTAGTTCAGAATGTATATTGCTTACACAAAAATCGACTTACACAAACTTATTACTATTTATAAATGAAGAGATCCACTGATATCGAAGGGTTGTTAAAATGCATTAGACTTGGTTACATCACACTCAGCATTTCTATTAACATAAATCAAATAATATGCGATCTCTGGCAGTGTATCTCTCCAATAATAATAAATTATATTGCTGGTATCGAGGATGTGAAGCCAACTAAGTCACTGACCTTTCACTTTCCAAACTCCGATACGTAATTACGGAGAAAATGCTATATTTAGAGCTCATAATTCTTCTGGGTTTCAAGGTCAAACCGATTATTCCGACTGAATTAATTTAAATGAAGTGAATGAATCCGGACTACATCAGTGAAGTATAACGAAGTGGGTCTATACCTGTGCAGACTGATCTGTGTGTTCTGAAGGCAAATTATTCAAGTGTGAAGTACAACAAGCTTCTTTGAAAAACTAAACATTTGGAGCTGAGCACTTTTGTCCATCGTACGTACTATGGGGGCGCAAATTCTGTCCATATACAGCTAGTGCAATGGACCGAAGACCTCAAGAGCCATAATGTTTATTACCTTGAATCTTATTGATTAAGATTTATCAACAAATACCACCATGAGGGTATCCACAAAAGTACATATTTCAGAGTTCGATTCAACTGAAGAAAAGACCTGCTTGTTGCCAAAGGTGCACAGATGCCACCTGAAAGTACCTCTTGAATATTTTATCCGAAACGCAAGTCGCTTCCAAATATGGCCGTTGTGTGGTAAATAACGTACTCTCGTTTTAAAGTAGCAGTGTCGGCTTTTCAGGTAACGATTCACGTACAAAATCACACCATTATCATATATTTGATCTGGTTTTCTAGTGACAACTTCCTGTAACAGCAGTAAGTCAAGATTTATGCCCGTCCGGGTAGCCGCGCGATCTACCGCGCTGCCTCCCGAAGTTTCATATCAACGCATACTCCGCTGCAGAATGAAAATCTCATACTGGAAACATCCCCCAGGCTGTGGCTAAGCCATGTCTCCGCAATAGCCTTTCTTTTCGGAGTGCTAGTTCTGCAAGCATCGTAGGAGAGTTTCTGTAAAGTTTGGAAGGTAGAAGTGAAGCTGTGAGGGCGGGGCATGAGTCGTGCTTGGATAGCTCAGATGGTAGAGCACTTGCACCGAAAGGCAAAGGTCCCGAGTTCGAGCCTCGGTCCAGCACACAGTTTTAATCTGCAGGAAATTTCACCTCCATATCTGATGAGACTGCGCCAACCGCGGGAAGGCCAGTCTCTTATGGCGGCTTTCGCGTGATATGTGTGACATCGCTAAGTTGTACGTCGAACGGCCTAGGCTCCTGTGGAGTCATCCAACGGTAACACGTTTCAGCCACGCCACTACATGTTAAAGTCGTTGTAACTTCAAGACGGCAGTTTCATTCCCTCACCACCGATTTCCATCTTTCGACTGCTACCTCATGGTTAAATCATCGCTGCATTCTGACTTTCTTAGCAGTTTTTTTCGTGTGTATAGTTTGCAATACCAAAGTATGAAAAGTGGTCATTAGCAATCCACATATATTATAAGAGTAGATTTAGAAATGTCTGTAAATATAAATGTATATTTGTTCCAGATCCCCTCCTAAACCAACATTTCTACTACTCTTGGTGCACATTTCACTTACTATCCGGAAAGAATCGCTGTGGGGCTAATAACCTCCTACCTAACCAGGAGGTTGGGACTGGGGTGACGAAGCAGTGTAGCGGACAACGCGCAAATATCCATTTTCAGTTCATCCAGTATTTAAGACTGAGAGAACTTAGTGACATATTTTTGCACGTAATTTCGAACCCTTACGAAACTTTTACTCACTGCCACTCCCAACACAACGAGGAAAGGGAAAAAATATATCGCTTACTACATTTTCGCTGTTAAAACTGCCTCCTGAAGCATAACGTTTCAATTTATTACTTCTTTATTACTAACTGTATTTGGGACACATTTTGCAAATGATGTTCACATATACGAATGCGTATATCAGCAAAATATTATCATTACACGACGCACAGGTCAGAAGATACGACACCATAAACACTCAGGTGCGTCAGAAACAACCGCATCCTACATGACATTCAAATTTATTACTTCTTTGCTATAACAGATTTCAAAAACGTTTTGTAGAAAAAAAGGCGCATGTAACACTGGATGTACATCATTTTACGGTACATAGTTCAGGAGATAACACGAGATAAACATTGAGCTGCGTGAAAATGAAACTGCAGGGCGAAATTCGCTAGATGTACTGATAAGATATGTGCACAAATACGTGTGAAATATCGCGCGGCTACCCGGACGGGCATAAATCTTGACTTACTGTTGTTACAGGAAGTTGTCACTAGAAAACCAGATCAAATATATGATAATGGTGTGATTTTTTATGTGAATCGTTACCTGAAAAGCCGACACTGCTACAGACAACACGAGCCGTGTACTTTCTTCCTGGTGGAATGGCTGGAACTGATCGGCTGTCGGATCCCCTCCGTCTAACAGGCGCTGCACATGCATGGTTGTTTACATCTTTGGACGGGTTTAGTGACATCTTTGTACAGGCAAAGGGACTGTGTCTGTGGCACAATTTCCACAGTCAACGTCTATCTTCAGGGGTTCTGGGAACTGGGGTGATGCAAAAAAATTTTGTGTGTATATTTGGCATGTGCGTACATTATAAAGCCACGGATAAAAAGTCTACTCAAACACGAACGATAAAAATCAAATTTAGTACACATATTAAATTCAACGACAGGTAAGAATTGAATAGATTAATAAAACAATGACTGAGCTCAAATAAGGCCTGCAATGTACTATAGTTGGTCTTGGTTATGACTGAAAATGAAAATATTTTTCAGATTTATTGTACAGCAAGTAGGTTGTGAATAACTTCTTTTAGGTGATAGACGCTGGGTGAGGTGGACAGGGGAGAGGTGGTCCATACCCCTGGACTCCCCTTCGGCTATGTCCCTGCACTGTGCAGCAATTCAATGCTGAAGTGATTTTGGCATTACGTATCAGATTCCCTACAAGGTTCTATGAAATATAATCTAGTTGTCAGTAACAAAATCTGGTAGTGTGACATGTCGCTGTCAGCTGTAAGTACTCGGATGTTTTAAACTGAAAGGGGTCAATCCGACTCGCTTTCATTCAAATTGTACGCTTTATCGCCTCACATGTCGTTAAATTTGTGTAACAATGTACCTTGCAGCCATCAGTGGCCTCGATGATCATTCATAATTGTGATTCTTTCATTTGTTACACTTGGAGGCTCAGGTAAGGGAGAACTCAAATGTGGTGTAATTTCTTTAACTATGTTGCGGATCGGTTCCTTCCCCTTTTATCTCCAAACAGTCTTTAAGGTCTCACCTACAAAAATTTTTAACGAATTTACTCTTTTTAGTTGTAGAAACTGTGCAAAGTCCTTCAATTCTTTATCTTCCTTTTTTGTTGTTACTCTGTGTGGATTATGTGTCTCAGTAACTTTTTTACACTTCAAGCAATAAATGTGATAATCCTTAAGGACTAAATGCGATGTGTGATCGCACTAAAGAGCTGAGTGCAAAGCACAATCTTCCATTTAAAGAGATTAAAATATATAATAATGTAATTTAGCTGCCGCTGTCACCATCTTTGCTTTCTAAAGGTAATTCACCAAACATGATTAATTCACCTGAAACTGTGGCAGTCTTAACAGATTCATTTAGAGATACAAGTATTTTATCCTTCTTTTTCATTTCAAGTGATGGGTTATTGAACTGTGTTGGATATAAAGTATGTTCACCAATGTTGAATCTTTTTATCTCTACTTTAAAATCAGTACATGACAGATCACGATTTACACTGACTCAAAATAATTCTCTTGATTTTTACATCGTACTCAAATGTGTATTTGAATATTTCTGTGCCAGTATGAAAGCCAAATTTCACTCTATGTTTGTCATACATTCTTTTCTGGAGATCACTTATTTGACTTAGATATAGCGTTAAATCTGCCTACGAAAAATAATCTTCGAAAGCTTTTTCTATTTCCTTTTTTTGAAAAGCAATTCTTTAAGGTGTTGTAGTTATCTTGATGAATATGATTAATTGTTTCATTAAACTGTGTACTGGTGATATGGTTATTGAACTGCGTTGGAATGCTTGCATAATCAGGGTTTGTAACAACATTTGATAACTCATTATCGAAATAATGTTTGTTCAATGCATCCTTTGCATCAATTGGATCACTTACATTCGTAGGTCTTCTTTCTTTAAAACCAATATAACTTCTATCATTAAATCCTTTCTGAAATTGTTTTATTGTGTTGGCTATCTTTGGGTCTATTGATGACTGAAATTGCTTAATCATATTTTTTTATTTTTGGATCAATTTCACTTTTGATTTTTTCTAGGTTGAACGTAGGTGTGCTAAGCCCTTCAGTTCGACCTATCTTATTTCAAAAAATGTTCATTTATTACATCCAAAATATCAATTAACTTATAATTCTCATATAACAATTTTAAAACAAATAGATGCAAATGGCCATCGAAATTTTGTATTCTCTCAGTGTTGTAGTACAGATCATTTTTTCCCAAATAGTTAACTAGTTGTTTTGGTATATTACCAGCAAATGAATCAAAAACAATTTTTGTTGTAATTCTCTCATTTGAGATTGCTGCAGATCCGCCAGCAAGTGAACCAACATGATCAGATGAATCTAAATTAACTATTCCACATTCATATTCTCTTGGTCAACTCTTTAGTTCCTGTCATGTATACACCACGAAAGTGTTTAATTTTCAACAGCTTAGCAAGTTCTTCTACGTCAGAATTAGATAAAGGACAGTTAAATTTTTCGATCAGCTCTTCGAAATTTGTTTTTGCTTTTTCCAGTCCATCACCGGCTTTCTTCTCCATTGCTTGATTATGTCTTTTCTGTTGTTCTAATTCCTTATCAGCTCTCTTCTCGTTTATGACTGCATTTGTGATTGCTGCAGATGAGCCAGCAAGTGAACCAGCAATTGCTAGATATGGTAATGCAGCCAGAAGCAATGGTAGAAATCCACCTTAGTGTTGTGTTAATCCTTTATTTTCCTTGTTTTGTGTTACACAGTCAATAATTTTTTTTACAACTGGAACAGCTAATATAACAAGCAAATTTCCACCAACTTCCTTTTCTTTCTTTGTCTTTTGAACATCAGTCAAAAATGGTTCACTCAGATTTAATTGTTCATTATTCAACTTCAATTTAATTGATTTTGTTTTAGTCTTGCCACTAGGTAGCAAAGTATAATCGATCGTTAAGTTATTCATCTATATAGATTAAAAATTTATAAATATTTTCATCAAGATCTCAACCAGCATGAGCGAAAGCAGGCTTGGCTGTGCCCATTCGTAATTTTTGTTTCCCATACATTATTCCTCTAACTGCTCTTGCTGCAACTTTTGCTCCTAATGAAGCATCACTTGTATGCATTCTTTCTTTTGGAGCCAACTGGAGTAGTTTATCTGCTTCATGTCCAGACTGTAAATCTTTATGATATCTGTATTCCAATGTCATGTTGTTTACAAGCTTCATGTAATGGATTTATTCCTGGATCGCCATGTGCTAGTCTTTCTTCGAGCTTAGTAAATGGCCCACAGTAATCAAATCCTGGTAGATGCATCTCAGGCTTTGGTAAATTATTTACAGCCCAATTGACAAATCCTTTCTGATGTTTATCAATTTTCCAGAATGTGTGTGGTAAATTATTCAAAAATTTAATCAGGTATGGAATTCCTTTTAAATTTTCGATTATGAAATCACTAAATTTATTTGTTAACATCAGTGCTGTGCTAACTTCTTCATTGTGAAAATTTTTGCCCCCCACTAGTTCTTCACCATGAATGACTGCTAATCTGTCGATTAATTGTCGAACATCATTCATCTAAATATATTCAAATGGTTTTCTGCATACTTTTTAATTAAACCATGTCCAATGGCTACATTTTCTTCACGTGATAAATAATCTGATGATTCCTTGTTTTACTTTTTCGATAGCATCAATAAAGGTTGATATTCCTATTTATACACTAATGAAAATGGAAAAAAGAACACATTGACACCGGTGTGTCAGACCCACCATACTTGCTCCGGATACTGCGAGAGGGCTGTACAAGCAATGATCACACGCACGGCACAGGGGACACACCAGGAACCGCGGTGTTGGCCGTCGAATGGCGCTAGCTGCGCAGCATTTGTGCACCGCCGCCGTCAGTGTCAGCCAGTTTGCCGTGGCATACGGAGTTCCATCGCAGTCTTTAACACTGGTAGCATGCCGCGACAGCGTGGAAGTGAACCGTATGTGCAGTTGACGGACTTTGAGCGAGGGCGTACAGTGGGCATGCGGGAGGCCGGGTGGACGTACCGCCGAATTGCTCAACACGTGGGGCGTGAGGTCTCCACAGTACATCGATGTTGTCGCCAGTGGTCGGCGGAAGGTGCACGTGCCCGTCGACCTGGGACCGGACCGCAGCGACGCACGAATGCACGCCAAGACCGTAGGATCCTACGCAGTGCCGTAGGGGACCGCACCGCCACTTCCCAGCAAATTAGGGTCACTGTTGCTCCTGGGATATCGGCGAGGACCATTCGCAACCGTCTCCATGAAGCTGGGCTACGGTACCGCACACCGTTAGGCCGTCTTCCGCTCACGCCCCAACATCGTGCAGCCCGCCTCCAGTGGTGTCGCGACAAGCGTGAATGGAGGGACGAATGGAGACGTGTCGTCTTCAGCGATGAGAGTCGCTTCTGCCTTGGTGCCAATGATGGTCGTATGCGTGTTTGGCGCCGTGCAGGTGAGCGCCACAATCAGGACTGCATACGACCGAGGCACACAGGGCCAACACCCGGCATCATGGTGTGGGGAGCGATCTCCTACACTGGCCGTACACCTCTGGTGATCGTCGAGGGGACACTGAATAGTGCACGGTACATCCAAACCGTCATCGAACCCATCGTTCTACCATTCCTAGACCGGCAAGGGAACTTGCTGTTCCAACAGGACAATGCACGTCCGCATGTATCCCGTGCCACCCAACGTGCTCTAGAAGGTGTAAGTCAACTACCCTGGCCAGCAAGATCTCCGGATCTGTCCCCCATTGAGCATGTTTGCGACTGGATGAAGCGTCGTCTCACGCGGTCTGCACGTCCAGCACGAACGCTGGTCCAACTGAGGCGCCAGGTGGAAATGGCATGGCAAGCCGTTCCACAGGACTACATCCAGCATCTCTACGATCGTCTCCATGGGAGAATAGCAGCCTGCATTGCTGCGATAGGTGGATATACACTGTACTAGTGCCGACATTGTGCATGCTCTGTTGCCTGTGTCTATGTGCCTGTGGTTCTGTCAGTATGATCATGTGATGTATCTGACCCCAGGAATGTGTCAATAAAGTTTCCCCTTCCTGGGACAATCAATTCACGGTGTTCTTATTTCAATTTCCAGGAGTGTATTTTTCATATTCTGTTCTTGGTTACTTTTTCCAAAGCTTGAATTGTTCTTTCAGTTCTTCAGCTTTCTTTCTTTATTTCTTTCTTGCTCATCTTTTTTAACAACCTCTGGATAGTATTTTGCAAACATTTACTAGAGTGAAAATACATTAACTATATTTCTGTTAAATGTTTTATGCTCATGTTAGACATTTATATTGAATGTTTACATTTATGTTTATGTATAATGTTTTATGCTTATGTTGGACATTTATGTAAAATGTTTACATTTACATTCATGTTTCATGTTTATGTTGTTATGAAATGTATTTTATTTCCGAACTTACCTTCATTTGGTTTTCTAGTCACATCTATTGTAAATAATTGGAGCTCATCATTCCAACATTTAATACACATTTCTTTAAAATCATTAAACTTTAAATCTTCTCCAACAAACTTATGGTAAATATGATTTAAATTTTTGTCATCTTGTCTAAAGATATTCAAAAAAATTGGGTTATCTCTTACTATATTCCCTAACAGTACCTTGGTTCTCAAGAATGAAGTGATCAAAGACAACAACTGAATTCTGTTGACAATGATCCAATGGAACAATTTCATCGTTATTCTCGACAAATGTAGATATTTTTATATTATGCTTATCTTCAACTTTTCACACCTTTTTATAGATTCTTGATACTTTGGCTGATCGAAACTTTTTGAATAAACATACAGATGATTAATTTTATTCCAGTGCAACCAACCAGGAGCTTGAATACAATTGTCGATCATTAATGTAGTATTTCCACATCTGCTCAGTCCAATTATTGCACATCAAAGAGAATTTAGTAAAAGCTTACCATGTTTATTTTTCAATTTCTTCTCTGGAAGTCTTATTTTTGGTTCCCAGCTAAGGTCGTCTTAGACTGCATCATGAATAAAATTGAGAGTTAACAGTTTTACTCATTCCCTGTGAATGAGAAAACTAAAAATAATTTGAATGCTCCAAATAAGGATACCGATATTGAAATAAATATTGCAGATGGGTGGTTTCATCCAAATCATGCACAATTGTACATGAATTTTAGTATTATTGGAAATGATGGTACAGATTATCCAACGTACGATAGAAAATCCAATAAAAAATTAATCGATAATGACGCAGAAAAACTGTTTCACTTCATAACGATAAATAAAGGGAATAATATTTTATCTATAATTGAATATCCTTTTATTTCCTTATCAGTTTTACTACATCTGACTTAATCTGTTACTGAAAAGATAAGCTTAGAGGAACATATTCAAACACTGGAAAAATGAGGAGTAAGAGAAATGAAGTGTTTTATCCGTTGTCAATGGTTGGTGGATTTTTTATAGACTACAAAGTAATTAAGTGGGAAAGAGATTTGACTGTAATTTTTACATGTAGTTCTAGTTCTGGAGAGGCAATATTGAGATGGTCTGACTATAATGAGGCTGGAATTGAAGACACTCTTCCATATGACGGAACAATCGTCATAGAATCGATGGAAATTCGTGCTCCTATTGTCAAATACGAATCAAATTACGAGCTAGAACAGCGAAAAAACATTCTGAACAATCCAAAAACCGATCTCTTTTTATGAGCTTCAAACTGTCGACGTCGCTGGCATATCTGACAAAAAATAATTTTGAACTTGATATCACAAATTACTACAACTTGGTAGAATTCGACATGCCTTAATTCGTTTTTGTCACATTCCACACAAATCGAAAACATAATCAATTAGTTGACTCTTCGTTATTCGATCACGTTAAACCTCAGAAAATACACTCCTGGAAATTGAAATAAGAACACCGTGAATTCATTGTCCCAGGAAGGGGAAACTTTATTGACACATTCCTGGGGTCAGATACATCACATGATCACACTGACAGAACCACAGGCACATAGACACAGGCAACAGAGCATGCACAATGTCGGCACTAGTACAGTGTATATCCACCTTTCGCAGCAATGCAGGCTGCTATTCTCCCATGAAGACGATCGTAGAGATGCTGGATGTAGTCCTGTGGAACGGCTTGCCATGCCATTTCCACCTGGCGCCTCAATTGGACCAGCGTTCGTGCTGGACGTGCAGACCGCGTGAGACGACGCTTCATCCAGTCCCAAACATGCTCAATGGGGGACAGATCCGGAGATCTTGCTGGCCAGGGTAGTTGACTTACACCTTCTAGAGCACGGTGGGTGGCACGGGATACATGCGGATGTGCATTGTCCTGTTGGAACATCAAGTTCCCTTGCCGGTCTAGAAATGGTAGAACGATGGGTTCGATGACGGTTTGGATGTACTGTGCACTATTCAGTGTCCCCTCGACGATCACCAGAGGTGTACGGCCAGTGTAGGAGATCGCTCCCCACACCATGATGCCGGGTGTTGGCCCTGTGTGCCTCGGTCGTATGCAGTCCTGATTGTGGCGCTCACCTGCACCGCGCCAAACACGCATACGACCATCATTGGCACCAAGGCAGAAGCGACTCTCATCGCTGAAGACGACACGTCTCCATTCATCCCTCCATTCACGCCTGTCGCGACACCACTGGAGGCGGGCTGCACGATGTTGGGGCGTGAGCGGAAGACGGCCTAACGGTATACGGGACCGTAGCCCAGCTGCATGGAGACGGTTGCGAATGGTCCTCGCCGATACCCCAGGAGCAACAGTGTCCCTAATTTGCTGGGAAGAGGCGGTGCGGTCCCCTACGGCACTGCGTAGGATCCTACGGTCTTGGCGTGCATCCGTGCGTCGCTGCGGTCCGGTCCCAGGTCGACGGGCACGTGCACCTTCCGCCGACCACTGGCGACAACATCGATGTAATGTGGAGACCTCACGCCCCACGTGTTAAGCAGTTAGGCGGTACGTCCACCCGGCCTCCCGCATGCCCACTATACGCCCTCGCTCAAAGTCCGTCAACTACACATACGGTTCACGTCCACGCTGTCGCGGCATGCTACCAGTGTTAAAGACTGCGATGGAGCTCCGTATGCCACGGCAAACTGGCTGACACTGACGGCGGCGGTGCACAAATGCTGCGCAGCTAGCGCCATTCGACGGCCAACACCGCGGTTCCTGGTGTGTCCGCTGTGCCGTGCGTGTGATCATTGCTTGTACAGCCCTCTCGCAGTGTCCGGAGCAAGTATGGTCGGTCTGACCCACCGGTGTCAATGTGTTCTTTTTTCCATTTCCAGGAGTGTATAACTGAAATATGGTCGAAATGATGTTTTTCCGCAGGAGATGTGGAACGTGAATCCACCAGATAATTTTCTCAAAGCATACGACGCATTTCTCGATTTTATACGAGTTACTCTACTAATATCAGATATCGATATAAGCCATGTAGTTTCATAACGAATTATCCGATTTATGCAATCAATATGACTCATAGAAAGAATGTTGTAATTACATAGAAAACGACTATGAAACGTTGTGTCATTTTTAATGATAAAATTCCGAATGAGGCACTTGCTTATGAAGTTAGGTATGGTAAGAATAATCTTATATACGATGCACAACATAGAATACATCTGAAAAATTTTAATTATGTAAATGAATAAAAAAACTATAAAAAGTTATAGAAGTGTTAACTTCATGTTCACAATTCATTTTGAAATGTTTTCAGAAAGATAGAAAAACTGAAAAATATGTAGGACTTTGATTTTTAAAATCGATTAATAGTTGGCTGAGACATCGATCTATTCGACTGCTGAGAAACTTCATACGTCCTGCCTTCAGTAAAGCTCTGACTCAACTGACAGATGCAGAAAATGCAAGCCGGTTGCGCGACCTTCAGATAACTCGCTCCCCCTCTTATCTCTTTCTCTGTTGCTCTCAGCTACACTTGTCTTGCAGCAGGTAAGCAAGCTCTCAATAGATGCCTCTGACTGCATAAAATTAATATTACGATAATTTTGCTATTTCTGAACCGATTTTGAACTGTTTAACAGCAATTCTGAGTAATATTATTTAATATTATATTAGAAATCTGCGTAATTTGTTTATTCTCGTACCAGATTTCTAACTAAAAAACAACTATATATAAAATCTTCGAGCTCCTTTACTTCAACCAAACCTCACGCTTTTTTCAATGAATTTATTTTTTATTTTTTCCTATTACATTTTATATTCTTCAAAAGGACAGCACCAAGCCACAGTTAAGATAATGTAGTGAATGTGTGATTGAAAAAACTATTGAAGAAGTTCATAAAGATAAATTTAGAACAGGTGGACATAAATATTATGTAAAGTATGTCAGAAAATTTAAGTTACTTGCGAGCGTGTTAGAACTGTAAACAAGTCTTATCTCTAAAAACATTTACAAACAACAGCTCATAAAAAGCTTTTGGCTTCTGAAGCAGAGAGTGAATAATTTCATACATTCACCTTTCAATTTCTTGCGTTCACCTAGGGAAATGAGCCGTTCACCAAGCTCTTTTTAGGTGGAAAAAAGTAGGATATATTTGACTCAGCTGGGTAACTTTTCGAATTTTCATGAAAAATAACAAAAATGGCGAGTGAAACGAACAATTTTTTTTTCTTTTTTACGAAATGAGAAATATCCTACGCACAGATCAGCCGAAACATTACGACCACTGATCTGCTATCGATATAAACCTGTCCAGGCAATAGCAGCGTCACACATCATGTGGCACACGCTCGGCTCTCGTAGTATCAGTGTGAGAGCTGTCCATGTGTAGAAGGGGAAGGCTCGTGATCTATCTGAGTTTGACCGAAGGTAGATTTCGACGGCTCAGAGGCTCGGCACGAGCGTTTTGGAAACTGCGGCGCATGTCGGGTGTTTGAGGAGTGCTGTGTTCAACACGTGGTGAAACCAACGTCAAACAACGTTCAGACGTTGTGAGGTTGGGCGACCAGCGCTCGCTAGAGATGTTGGAAGTCGTAGGCTGGGGAAATTGGCAAAGCAGTACAGACGACGAACTGTGGCAGAACGAACATCAGGCTTTAATGCTGGACACAGTACAAGTGTGTCTGAACACGCGGTGCACCTAACACTCCTAACGATGGGCCTCTCCAGCCGACGACCCACGCATGTGCCAATGTTGACATCGACTACTAAAACTGAATTGGGCTCGTGACTATCAGCACTGGACATTTGCGCAGTGGCAGAGCGTTGCATGATCTGACGAATCCCGACACCTTCTTCATCACGTCTATGGGAGGGTGCGAATCTGTCGTCTTCCAGTGGGGCAACTCCTGTACTGCGGGACAGAGACAAGCTGCCGGCGGCTCCATTACATTCTGGGGAAGATAAAACGTGGACATCCATTGGTCCACTGGACTTCGTGCAAAGCACCATGACGGCTAAGGGTTATCGTACACTACTTGCAGACTATGTAGACCCCTTCATGACGATCTCGTTTCCCGATGGCAGTGGCAGTTTTCAACAAGGTAATGTGCCATGTCACAAGGGCAGGAGTGTCCTGGAGTGGTTCGAGGACGCAGTGGCGAGGTCCAGTTGATGTGCTGGTCCCGCAACTCGCCAGATCTGAACCTGATGAAACGCATCTGGCATGTGATTGATAGTGGCGTCAGAGCTCATCTCCCTCCCCCCCCCCCCCTCCCCGGACTTTACGGGAATTAAGATAACTTGTGTTCGCAGACGTGACTCCAAATTCCACCGGCAATCCACCAAGGCCCCACTGTTCCCACGTCACGACCCACTGCCGCTGTTGCCCGTGCCAAAGCTGGATGTACCGGCTATTAGCTAGGTGGTCATATTGCTCTGGCTGATTAACGTATTTTATATGTAGCGCAGCGGCATATCTGGACAGGAACGGCGGTAATGATTCCCTTTGCGCAAGCTTTAACGATCGCCAAGTGGTGTTGAATAAGAGGAGTCTTCGTTCACCTGTTGCCAATCTCTAATATCCCCACAATTACGCGATACTTTTTGTAATGTCTCTGTTAGCGTGTAATTTATCTGTACTCGAGATGCCAATTGCCTAATCGCGTATTACGATTTCTCCTCCAGTGTTTAAAACATTTCCTCCTACAAAATCAATGAACGCATGCTCTCTTACGGAGCAGTACATGTATGCTCACGTGCATCTGCGGAATTAGATAATCCTATAATTCCCAGAGTTCCATATATCGGACTGCATTTCAACATTCAATTCCCGTGAAACAGGTACACATTTATTCAATTAAATTCATTAGCACCATGTGGCGAATTTAATCTTACTCTGTATCATTCAGTGCTGGGCACGCCTAAAGACAACTCGATTTATATGTACACATCACAAATGTTAATAAATCCAAGTCAGTTATAGATCTATATTTTAATGTTCATAAATCCCACATCAGTTCGCTTATCTTCAAACGTTGCTTGAAAGTGTTATGAACTGTCAAAGAGGAGCCATGATTTGGGCCCTCATGGACAGAAAGTTGTTCCCTCTCTTGTCCTGATTAAATTTACCGAAAAGTTTTCTCCATGCTGTCCTATTTTTTAAGTCGTAATCCATTACCATTTAAATATTCCTAGCTACATACACTCACACACAGATTAAAAGAAGAGGGGAAAAGGGGAATTTAGAAGCCATAGTAAAGCATCACAGCCAGTATCTACAGGAATCGTCTGCCATACGGATTGCTCTATAAATAATTTGAGCCAAAGACCAGAGTTAGCAGCTCCTTCTTAGTAGTAGTTGTTAAATTCTGCTTTGTTAATCTGTCAGGATGCGCAAAAGTTGGTTTGTCAAGACTGTCTTGTTCCTCATCTAGAACACAGTCAGTGGAATGATCGCTAGAATCACATTACAGAACAAATGCTTTGTTATTATATGCGTAAACTACAAAACATCCTTAACTTGCAGCATCACCACATTACAGTCAGCAATGCCCTTGCAAGGTACCCTCTTTTTTAGCAATAGAGTCAGAGCCTTCGCCGGCCGCTGTGGCCGAGCGGTTCTAGGTGCTTCAGCCTGAAACCGTGTGACCACTACGATCGCAGGTTCGAATCCTGCTCGTGTATGGATGTGTGTGATGGCCTTAGGTTAGTTAGGTTTATTTGATTAGTTTTAAGTTCTAGGGAACTGGACGACCTCAGATGTTACGTCCCACAGTGCTCAGAGCCATTTGAACCATTTTCAGAGCCTTCATGACTCATACAGTCTTGCATGAATATGCAGTAATAATTGGAACGACCCAACAATGTTTTTGGTTCTTTTACATTTTACAACACAGAAACGTTTGCAACAGCTTCAGTGACACATGGATCGGATTTAACTGCTGCAGCACTTGTAATGTGACTCAGGTATTCCGCCTGAGAGTTCGCAAAAGAAAACTTTTCAGCCACTCTGCATGTTCATGGGTTTCTGTGAAAAAGCAATGACATCACCGAGGTATATTGAACATATGATTGGGTTCAGTCTATGTAATAAATGGCATATTCATTTCTTAATCCGAGAAGTGCTTTGAGAAAGTCACACAGCCCAGAAGACAAAAAAATACTGTATTTGGTCTGTCCTGTGGATCTACTGTTACTTGTTGATTTAAGGACCACATATCCAGTGTGTCTAGTTATTTGCAGTTCTCCAAGTGGTCAAGCATTTCAGCGACATGGAGAAGCGGGTTCATGTCGAGTGTTGTTATGCTATTTACCACTCGTATCTCTACAAAGAGGCAGTACCTTTTCTTTCCATATTCTTTCTGGATGCTACAGCGATGGAGGACGCCCACAGACAAGAGGAAGACTGACAGTCCCACGTCTGACTGTTGTTGAATGTTTTCCTCTGCGTCGGACCGTAAATGATAGGGAAGGTTTCTGTGTTTTCAGTGGTGCATTCCGTCGGAATTTCGTGCGTTGTTAGAGCTGTAGCCAGTATAAGCCTTTCTTCAGACAGCTATGTGAATTTCCCTAATACCGGTCGTCACAGGTTCCAGTCTGACTCTCGCAAATTGCTTAACTTCTCTCTCAATTGCGTCTCTATAGCCAATACGATTGTAAACAATTCTCACTTCAGCAACAGTTTTTGACTTTTTATGGACGGCTTTCTACGCCTACTAACGTAATGGTGAATCCTTGAAACTAACTGAGACTGTTTGCTGTACAATTGCGACTACTGCTCTATCAGGAATTATACCGCCTTGTATTCCGAAGCTATCTAAGCAAGTGAGAACATATATCTCTTCGTTAATGTTTTCAGCTCAGCAAATGCTTCTTTTCGCTTGCATTAGTAGGTGGGCTAGTACTTTGCTTTGGTGAGTGGAAAGACCAGAAAGATAATTTCTACGAGCCATTAGATTTTGGCTGTTATCCCGAGAACTTTTCCCATTGCACCACCAGTGGTTTCTGGGCACATGCGTTCAATACTAAGACAGGCGCTTTGGTATAGGCTTAAGGAATATGCATTTTTTGCTCAATTTACTCTCATCTTTGCTGCATTATTGCCTACAAATCGGTGCACTGAGTCAACAGACAGGACAGTCTGCGCTCAAAAGTTCACAGGTCCCTGAAAGTGGTGCAGCAAATCACTCCCAACAACAACAACATAAAAATCCTGTCCTCTTTTCCTAAGAACCTCTATACCATGCTTCCGCTGATCTTACCACAACACACAATGTTCCCAACGAACTAATACTTTGTTTCCAACACAGTAATGCTTTGTTGCTTCGGCTTTAATGGTTGCTTAATGTCAGACGATAAAATTATAAGATCACCTGAAAGTCCATATCCATTAAAATCTTGACAGGTTTGCCTTTGATCCTGTCTTCCCCGATCACGTTTCCTACCTCAGCCGACACTTGATAACTGAAGGGATTTACAGCTTTTATTCGGAGCCTGGTGGCTACCTGTCCCCTCTCATACTAACCAGTGCATGTCGCCCAAAACCTCTGGAACATCGCACCCTCCGCAGCTTCGATTTTGCCTACTCCGCAGCTAGAGTTGGCACACAAGTGGCTGCTATCTTTGTAGTGAGGACACCAAGCCGCATGCCCCAATCAGCTGTGAGTCCAGAGTGCTTTCAGCACCTACAACTGGCTTCCGCAGTGAATACATGACTGGGGTCATTTCCAAACAAGGTATAGGATACAAAGTGGTTAGCTTCCTCTCTCAGTAACACCAGGAGCACAGCCGCTTAGAAAGACGAGAGTAACGCTACCTTGTTTTCTCCGCGAATTTATAGGTTTACTGCTGTAACAAACATATCTACAGTTCTCGCCTCTGCCGCTTCAAGAAGGGCATCATTTCTCCCTTTGTCTGACCCCACGATGTAAGCGCGACGTGGCACAGTTCATATGCTGTCGGGAAAAGCTTCAAAACCTTCCATCCCGCAGATGAATGGTGGAAGACAGTAGTTGGGAGATGGGGGTATGTGGACACTCTTTATATTAAATTGATATGCAAATTAAGTACATTGATCAATTAATTACCTCCCCTGACTGCGCCCATCCCCATCCCCGAATGCCGACATGTGTTTTTGTCACCCTGAACATGGGTCCCCCCTCTCAACCCTCCCCATCCTCCGAAACCCCTTTCCCCACTTACCCTGCTGACAGGAATTTCGGTTTTTTGGCGGAAATTTCGAATTTTGGTGGGAATTTCTTTGTCGCAGGGTTGTGCTGACGTCCCACCCCCACCCGGGAATTGAGAGGAAATTAAATATGGTGGTACCCTTTCCGAGGCTCGAACCCTGCTCCTCTTTGATGGAAACCCCAAGTGCACCCCCTAACACAATTATACCACCAGAGGCGCCTTAAATTGACAGTAGCCAATAGGAATGCAACAGGGATGTGAGGCGGTTCCAGCAGCTCTGCAGCCTCGAAACTGGCTGGCAATTAAAAACGGCGGCGCCCTTTCTGGGACTCAAACCTTCATCCTTCTGGGTGGAGAGCCCAAGTGCTCTCCCAACACTTGGAAACTGCCCAGATGCATGAGAGGAAGGTAAGGTTAGCGCCCTTTATTTATTTTGTTTGGGATACTGACGAAAATATCGCTCCTAATTACGCAATTAATCAAAATTGGCCCTAATTACCCAACTATATGCATAGCGCTACTCACGGACTGCCTAAAATCGCAATACAGCAAAAAAATTGAACATACCATACAACTGGTGTTATCCTGCAGGGAAACAATTTCACAATACAACTCGAAACTAGTGACAGAAGGCGATACAGTGCCGGCTGCGGTGGCCGAGCGGTTCTAGGCGCTCAGTCCGGAACCGCGCGACTGCTACGGTCGCAGGTTCGAATCCTGCCTCAGGCATGGGTGTGTGTGATGTCTTTAGGTTAGTTAAGTTTAAGTAGTTCTACCTTCTAGGGGACTGATGACCTCAGTAGATAAGTCCCATAGTGCTCAGAGCCAGTTGAGCCTAGTGACGGACACACTGTAACTCTACCCTTCCCCTACAAGTTGGCGGGAAAAAGGCTGAACTGTAAGTTACTATCTTTATTCCTTTTGTTGGGAAATATGCTGAACTGATACACTGGTGTCCGACAGAGAGGAGTGAATTATCTGTAAGCATACAGCTGAGGAGCCGGCCCTGTGTCCGAGTGGTTCTAGGCGCTTCAGTCCGGAAACGCTCTCCTGCTACGGTCGCAGGTTCGAATACTGCCTCGGGAATAGACGTGTATAATGTTCTTAGATTAGTTCGGTTTAAGTAATTCTATGTCTAGGGGACTGATGATCTCAGATGTTAAGTCCCATAGTGCTTAGAGCCATTTAAACCATTTGAACAGCTGAGGACAGGATCTATCGCTGTTTGACGCTAGGCACCTGCTCAAAAACCACCCTGCAGCCCACGTAATCGAAGGCAATACATGCTGCCACAAGTGATGGAAGAAATGCATCACTGTTCGAGTTACGCCTCGAAAATATCGTGAGAAGAAAAAGGATTCTTTAGTGACTAGATCATAATGCAACACATGTACTGGGAGAAATCGTCATCCCAAAAGACAAGAGGGGGCGGTGTTTGACCGTGCGTTCTCCTAGATGGGTGCTCACAAGCTGCCGAAAATCGAGGTCTTCTTACCTCTTTTCATCTGTTCCCGATCTTCTTCTCTCCCTCCATCCATCCATCTACAAAGGGACATAGGCTTTTCCAAATGGCCAACTGCTACGGCCGAGTGACTCGTCCACCCAGCGCAAAATAAAGATAAAAGCCACTACTACACTGATGCTAAAACTACCGATCACCGCAGAAAGTCCTTGCTATTTCAAAACTGTCATCGGAGTAATGAAAAAGCGAAATTTTAAACTCCGAAGAAAAAACGTCTATGTTAAGCAATTTCTTTCATCTTGATGGACAAATTATACGATCTAGGAGCGACTTTCGCGTTTAAATGAGTGTCTGAAAATAAACTGTCGTACACGTTTGTATTACAAACATGTCTGACACGTGAAATAACGTTAGAGAATACGATCTTTCATGCCATTGGCTCTCATGATGGGAGCTATAATTCAAGGGAATGCAGTTGTTTTGAACACTATGGCAGATCCCGTTTTACCATTGCGATGCTATATCATACTAGTGTTTACGAAACAAATCGTGAGAGCCTGTCTTGTAATAGTACTTCCTATAAGATTTTACCACGTGTCTCTTTCTTCAGTTATATCGAAACCAATTTGAAATCAAGTCTTTCCAATAAACAACATACCTGCGTTGGATCTATGGGGAAGCCTTTTAATGATTACAGCCACTGGTAAATCATATTCGTGGCGTTCTCATATCTCGATACGAGTGACCTATCTCGAATCTATCTTTTACAGTACAATTCTAACATGGTTTTAAATAGTCCCTATGCATCTTGTAAGTGTTCCTCATAGTCTGCTCCACCATCCATGCAGCTTTGCGTATGTGCTCATTCCAGTTTAAGTTGGAACTGAGCAGACGTCGGAGAGAGCTCTATCTACCAAATTCTGCAACCTGTGTAGAAGCAGAGTGAGCTGAGTTAGTGCGACGGGATCGTGTTTTGACAACTCGGTGGAAATCGGAACATGTCGTCATAGCACCACCAACCGTTTACAATGTGTAAGGTCAGCACCAAACAAAGCCTGCGCTGAACTGGTATAAAAGTACGAACAGTTACGGTGGTGTTTGTAATCGGGAAAATTAGGAAGACTCACCATCATAAAAGGTACTGCAGTCTGAAGCAGATCCACGTCCCTCTGGCTCTAGATGCAGAGTGCAGCCCAGCTGACGCCATTACGTGTGACAGATGTCACTGACTGACTGTGACGTGCCAAGTAAACAGTCTGCCAAGGTTGCCATGTGGAAACGGAAGGTATACACTTACGGGCCAAAACATTATGATCACCCGCTTAACAGCCTGTTTGTGTGTCTGTGGAACGAAATGCATCACCCATTCTGCTTATCAGGTTTGTGGAAGTTTGTTGGTAGATTTGTGGAGCTATGTGGCATCAGACGTCGACGCACAGGTCCTGTAATTCGTGTAAATAACGGGCCACTGATTTGCGTACGCAGTGATGGCACCTGACAGCGACTCAGGATTGACATCAGGCGAATTTGATCACTGAGATATCAACGTGCGTTCACTAGAATGCTCCTGAAACTACTGCAGTACGGTTCTGGCTCCAAGACACGGACAATTATACTGCTAAAAGATGACACTGCCGTCAAAGAACGCTTCAAGCATTAAGGGATACAAGCAGTTCGCATATCTGTCAGCGTGTCTTCGATTACTACCACGGGTCCCACGCAAGTGCAGGAGAATGTCTCCCACAGCATAACACTGCTCCCACCAGCCTGCATCTGTGGGGCGTAGCGCGTTTCGAGCTGCTGTTCAACTTGATGACTGCGTTTTGTGGAGACGGCCAACGACCTAGCATAGCAAAAATGTGATTCATCCGAAGAGCTGGCACGTTCCCACTGATAGACAGTCGAATCCCGACGGTCCCTTGCCGACAGCAATTGACGATGTCATTGGGTCAACATGTGAAAAGGTAGCGGTGGCCTTCTGCAGAGTTCCATGCTCAACAACGTACGAGCGGACGGTGTGCTCTGAGCCACTTGTGCGTGCACCAGCGTTGTTTTCTTTCAGCAGAGATGTCACAGATCACCACCTATCCTACATTACAGAGCAGAAAAGCCTCCTAACACCACTTTATGTGAAGAGTCGTGGACGACCAACCATTTAGAGCCTAGTAGTAGTTTCACTGCCCTACCTCTTTCCATAGTTGTTGACGACAGTACCAAGTGAACATGCGACCAGATCCGTCGTCTTCGAGATTCACAGGCTCGCTTATCTCAATGGATTTCCCCATATGCAGCCTATATTTTTGCTAGGGTGATCCCCAGACCGTGTTTGTTCCGCTAACACACTTTCGTTACCGTGTCATGCGCCTGCAGCGTTATCAGGCGGCATCCACCAACGCGGTAGGCAGTGTTTTGGCTGATCAGTATATTCCAGTAGTGCCATCTGCTGCTGTGGTCAGATTGCGAGCACGCTGCGGTTCACTGTCTTTAAACGAACTTGAGCCTACTCGCCTGTAAATTGGCCTTTGAGAGGGGCTCTCATGTCGGGTTCTCTGTTCTGGGATTGTTTGAATTCGATTTGTTATTACAAGACGAGATGAGGCTCTTAAAATCGCACTGACATAACTGAATTAAATCAGTCTCAGAATCACTCTGCTGGGCACGTTTTTATCTATTTCAGGAGATGACAAACTTACTGATGCCACATAACACCGCTACAGTCACTAACTTCTCGGAAAATGAAGTACGTCCGAAAGTATGATGTACACTACTGGCCATTAAAACTGCTACACGACGAAGATGACGCGCTACAGACGCAACATTTAACCGACAGGAAGAAGATGCTGTCATATGCAAATGATTAGTTTTTCAGAGGATTCACACCTACAACGTGCTGACATGAGGAAAGTATCCAACCGATTCCTCATACACAAACAGCAGATGACCGGCGTTGCCTGGTGAAACGATGTTGTGATGCCCCGTGTAAGTAGGAGAAATGCGTACCATCACGTTTCCGACTTTGATAAAGGTCGAGTTGTAGCGCATCGCGGTTGCGGTTTATCGTATCGCGCATTGCTGCTCGCGTTGGTCGAGAACCAATGACCGTTAGCAGAATATGGAATCGGTCTGTTCAGGAGGGTGATACGGAACGCCGTGCTGGATGCCAATGGCCTCGTATCACTAGCAGTCCAGATGACAGGCATCTTATACGCATAGCTGTAACGGATCGTCTAGCCACGTCTCGATCCCTTGAGTCAACAGATGGGGACGTTTGCAATACAACAACCATCTGCACGCACAGTTCCACGATGTTTGCATTAGGATGGACTATCAGCTTGGAGACCATGGCTGCGGTTACCGTCGACGCTGCAGCACAGACAGGAGCGCCTGCGATGGTGTACTCAACGACGAACCTGGGTCCACAAATGGCAAATCGTCGTTTTTTTTTACGGATGAATCGAGGTTCTGTTTACAGCATCATGATGGTCGCATCCGTGTTTGGCGACATCGCGGTGAACGCACATCGGAAGCGTGTATTCTTCATCGCCATAGTGGCGTATCACTCGGCGTAATGGTATCTGGTGCCATTGGTTACACGTCTCGGTCACGTCTTGTTCACCTTGACGGCACTTTGAACAGTGGACTTTACATTTCAGATGTGTTACGACCCGTGGCTCTACCCTTCATTCGATCCCTGCGAAACCCTACGTTTCAGCAGGATAATGCACGACTGCATGTTGCAGGTCCTGTAAGGTCCTTTATGGATACAGAAAATGTTCGACTGCTGCTCTGGCCAGCACATTCTCCAGATCTCTCACCAATTGAAAACGTCTGGTCAATGGTGGCCGAGCAACTGGCTCGTTACAATACGCCAGTCACTACTCCTGATGAACTGTGGTATCGTGTTGAAGCTGCTTGGGCAGCTGTACCTGTACACGCCATCCAAGCTCTGTTTGACTCAACGCCCAGACGCATGGAGGCCGTTATTACGGCCAGAGGTGATGGTTGTGGGTACTGATTTTTCAGGATCTATGCACCAAAATTGCCTGAAAATGTAATTACATGTCAGTTCTAGTATAATATATTTGTCCAATGAATACCCGTTGATTTTCTGCATTTCTTCTTGGTGTAGCAATTTTAATGGCCAGTAGTGTATTTTATTCCTGTTACGTTCCAAAGTAACCGTACGTTTACAGTTTAATTGCACATCACTCATAGCGCAGATTCTGAATAATTAAGGAGCAATTGCTAATAAATTTCGCAGTAGTGATAAATTCCGTACCCCGAAATTTATGCGCACGAATGTGTTTCACACAGATGGAGGCAGCAGTGCGCCCAGTTCACAGCCTGGCTCCTCGGTGGTGGCGCGGCAGCGCTCTCAGTTCGAGTGGGAGCTCGACTCGCCAACCCTCGGCGTGCCGCCCCCGCAGCACCCCATCGACGTCTCCGACGTGAGACCCGGCGCGGGCGGCGTGGGAGGCTGTCAGAATCGCGCAGTGTCCCGCCTCGCCTGCCGTCAATGATGGATGCGTGTCTCCGGCCTGCTGCTATACGGGCCCGCACTAATTGACGGCTGCTCCGACTGCGGTTCTATTCGCGGAATCTAAGCGGGCTTCAGGGACGCGGTTGCAACCACAACGCAGTGGTCAGCTATTGACTCAAATCTCGTCAGAGATCCTGTTTAAATCAAGTAGCCCTGCGTACATGAACGGGAAGACGGAGAGGATAATGCCTCTCTCTGTTCTGAGAAATTAAACCTCATGGAACGCTTTGTGAACACTGTAAGACGTTCGAAAGAATCGAAAGTGAAAGTTCAAATGCGTCAGTTGGAGAGTGCAAATGTCAAACGTCGCAAGCACCAAATTCACATTTGTTAGGAGAAAGAAAAAGTAAGGTATCATTTTTTATACAAAACTTTTTTGCAACCCAAAAATAGAGAAGATGTTCTGATACCACAGAATTATGTTGCTCATCTCATCGAAGTAAAAAATGAGACAAATTAGAAAATAAGTAATTTATTAAGATCGTTCCAAGAGCATGCAAGGGAACTGGTTTGCCATTAAGAAAGTTTTTATTTTATGCGCCATTAATACTGTGACTAGCTGACCCGACACACGCTGTTCTGTCAAATTTCTATAAATCTGTCTGCGATCAGTCTGTGAATTTATGAAGAGCTGTTGGAAATGTGCAAATAAAATAAAAATTAAAAGAAACTGTTTTTGAATAATCATTGTACCTGTTAACGATTGTGGCCGGGCATATCCAACTTCAGAAAGAGTACATGCAGAATACGCTGCGCATGTGGCTGCAATGGAATCCAACAGCATCCCTAAGAAGATATTTGAGGGCACTCTCCAAGCAACAAGAAGACTATTGGGCCGACATCGCACACGGTGGAAAGGTGACATAGAGAAGGACGCCGCAGCATAGGAATCCCCGCAGAGTGGAGGGATACAGCGAGAGACAGAAGAAGATAAAAGCAGATAGTTGACGCAGCGCGTGGTCTACAGTGCCTATGATCGCTGAAAAGAACAAAAAGATTCAAAATTATGCCAATGGGAAAGTCTACGTGCGAGATGATTTCTGTCCGGTTTATAATGCTGAAATGCTGGATATTTGTAACGTGCCTGGAGTGTCATCGATGTGAAACTATGAGGCCCTCTTCCAATATTTGAGTCTCAGGTGAATTAAGCCAGAATTCCATGACAGCCAAATGATTTATTTCCTTCTATTAAATTTGAAATAACAGTGAATATCAAGGTCGTTTATTTATACACTCCTGGAAATGGAAAAAAGAACACATTGACACCGGTGTGTCAGACCCACCATACTTGCTCCGGACACTGCGAGAGGGCTGTACAAGCAATGATCACACGCACGGCACAGCGGACACACCAGGAACCGCGGTGTTGGCCGTCGAATGGCGCTAGCTGCGCAGCATTTGTGCACCGCCGCCGTCAGTGTCAGCCAGTTTGCCGTGGCATACGGAGCTCCATCGCAGTCTTTAACACTGGTAGCATGCTGCGACAGCGTGGAAGTGAACGTATGTGCAGTTGACGGACTTTGAGCGAGGGCGTATAGTGGGCATGCGAGAGGCCGGGTGGACGTACCGCCGAATAGCTCAACACGTGGGGCGTGAGGTCTCCACAGTACATCGATGTTGTCGCCAGTGGTCGGCGGAAGGTGCACGTGCCCGTCGACCTGGGACCGGACCGCAGCGACGCACGGATGCACGCCAAGACCGTAGGATCCTACACAGTGCCGTAGGGGACCGCACCGCCACTTCCAAGCAAATTAGGGACACTGTTGCTCCTGGGGTATCGGCGAGGACCATTCGCAACCGTCTCCATGAAGCTGGGCTACGGTCCCGCACACCGTTAGGCCGTCTTCCGCTCACGCCCCAACATCGTGCAGCCCGCCTCCAGTGGTGTCGCGACAGGCGTGAATGGAGGGACGAATGGAGACGTGTCGTCTTCAGCGATGAGAGTCGCTTCTGCCTTGGTGCCAATGATGGTCGTATGCGTGTTTGACGCCGTGCAGGTGAGCGCCACAATCAGGACTGCATACGACCGAGGCACACAGGGCCAACACCCGGCATCATGGTGTGGGGAGCGATCTCCTACACTGGCCGCACACCTCTGGTGATCGTCGAGGGGACACTGAATAGTGCATGGTACATCCAAACCGTCATCGAACCCATCGTTCTACAATTCCTAGACCGGCAAGGGAACTTGCTGTTCCAACAGGCAATGCACGTCCGCATGTATCCCGTGCCACCCAACGTGCTCTAGAAGGTGTAAGTCAACTACCCTGGCCAGCAAGATCTCCGGTTCTGTCCCCCATTGAGCATGTTTGGGACGGGATGAAGCGTCGTCTCACGCGGTCTGCACGTCCAGCACGAACGCTGGTCCAACTGAGGCGCCAGGTGGAAATGGCATGGCAAGCCGTTCCACAGGACTACATCCAGCATCTCTACGATCGTCTCCATGGGAGAATAGCAGCCTGCATTGCTGCGAAAGGTGGATGTACACTGTACTAGTGCCGACATTGTGCATGCTCTGTTGCCTGTGTGTATGTGCCTGTGGTTCTGTCAGTGTGATCATGTGATGTATCTGACCCCAGGAATGTGTCAATAAAGTTTCCCCTTCCTGGGACAATGAATTCACGGTGTTCTTATTTCAATTTCCAGGAGTGTATTTCGATTTGATTGCAAGATCGATAATCAAGTAAAAACTCAAGCAAAGAAATGCTTTGTTTCGATTGGATTGCTGTGACGTCTTCATGACTTAGTACCAAGATAAATTGGAATTGACATAACTTTTAAATTAAACTCTGTAAAACGGACTCTTCTTACTGACAGCTGTTTCTTATATGACTCCATTCTTGGAATCACCTGTGTCAACGTTTACTGTAGAACTTACTGTGCTGTTGAGAAAAAATTGGCAACTTCCTCAGCAGGTCTTTCTGTTTTCTAACTTCAGTTTTGAGAATTGCAATTCTTTTGTGCGAGAGGAACTATAATGTGTGACTAGATTTTACCTGAAATTTGGCTCGTCAGATTTTGTCTGGAGACCAAACACGCACGGTTGCAAAACGGTTTGGTTCTAAGTAATTTTTAGTTGGAATTGCATTTCAATAAAATTGAACGACACAAGAAACTTGCCTGAATTGCTCTTATTTGTAAAATAGCAACAGTTTATCAGTTACATTACTTATCTCCCTCGCTTCAGAAATTACCCTTTACACCAGACGCACTGAAATTCTCTCTCACAATTTGAGGAAAACTGTTTTAACCGTTCCAAAGTCTGACCAGTAACAACAGATATGTACTGCTCGAATATAATGCGACTGCGGTAAGTATTTCAAGTCGAGATAAACCCAGTGAACGTTCAAAGGCCTGACAGGTCAACCACTCGGAAAACTTCGTAATTTCGATAAAAGCAAAGTTCTCAACCAACACAGTTTAGAAAACAGTTCTTTAGAAAACGATACGTCTGGACCTCCCGACTCAGCAGTATTAGTGGCAGAACAATTGAGAGAAAATTTGGAGATGGGGATCCCAACAGGGGGAAGTGAGACACATGCCAACTGCCAATCGCATCGGAGGGTGCCCCGACGAGCAGATTATACCATTCAAAGGGCGTCACTGAAAGAGACAGTACAATACTTCTAGCGCTATAAAATGTTTGACTATGTGATGTGAATGGTTTATTACACAACTTTGAACTGTATACTGGCAGAACTAACCAAAGTGAACATCTTTCTGACGTAAGAGCCAGTGGAAATGTGGTAAGGCCAGCTAGTGTAATGCGTGAGCACAAAAATGGTAAAATATACTTGGACAACTGGTTGTGTAGTTCAGATGTGCAAATGAAACTGGCAAAAGGTGGAATCTACAGCCTAGGCACAGTTTGTTCCAGTCGATTCTGACGAGAAAATAAAGAGATCTGTAAGAGGTGCAACAGATGAAAGACAGTGTTCCATGGGGAAATATACAGTATTCTGCTGTAAAGTGGCATGACAACAGATTTTTGACATTACTCTGCAATTTCGTGGGAGCCAACAGCACAGGATAGATGTGGTGGTCAGGAAATTGGCAAATCGTCGCTAGGCAATGAAAACCTTGTAACTCAAATTGGTCCAATTTTACAGGATAAACAAAAAACTAATTATAGAAATCACCTGGGGACATGATTAGTTAAATGTAGTCGTTTCTGATACACAATATGGATCCTGTAATAGGTGCATAAGACATTATTATGCAATTCAAATTGTCTGCCGGTTTTTGGAGTTATGAGGTTTTCACAGTTATTTTTTTTTTTTGGTAGTGATGGAGATAAGACGCATGTAATGAGTGGACAGTTAGAATTGAAATGAATGAATGTTTAATTTGTTTTAAAAAATACTTACTTAAACTTTGCATTATTTGTGTATTATGAAACATCTGTAAGGATACACTGTTACAGATATAAAGTGAAATGAATATTTTCACATTGATCTAAGTACTGAAATCTATACTCCTGGAAATTGAAATAAGAACACCGTGAATTCATTGTCCCAGGAAGGGGAAACTTTATTGACACATTCCTGGGGTCAGATACATCACATGATCACACTGACAGAACCACAGGCACATAGACACAGGCAACAGAGCATGCACAATGTCGGTACTAGTACAGTGTATATCCACCATTCGCAGCAATGCAGGCTGCTATTCTCCATGGAGACGATCGTAGAGATGCTGGATGTAGTCCTGTGGAACGGCTTGCCATGCCATTTCCACCTGGCGCCTCAGTTGGACCAGCGTTCGTGCTGGACGTGCAGACCGCGTGAGACGACGCTTCATCCAGTCCCAATGGACAATGGGGGACAGATCCGGAGATCTTGCTGGCCAGGGTAGTTGACTTACACCTTCTACAGCACGTTGGGTGGCACAGGATACATGCAAACTTGCATTGTCCTGTTGGAACAGCAAGTTCCCTTGCCGGTCTAGGAATGGTAGAACGATGGGTTCGATGACGGTTTGGATGTACTGTGCACTATTCAGTGTCCCCTCGATGATCACCAGAGGTGTACGGCCAGTGTAAGAGATCACTCCCCACACCATGATGCCGGGTGTTGGCCCTGTGTGCCTCGGTCGTATGCAGTCCTGATTGTGGCGCTCACCTGCACGGCGCCAAACATGCATACGACCATCATTGGCACCAAGGCAGAAGCAACTCTCATCGCTGAAGACGACACATCTCCATTCGTCCCTCCATTCACGCCTGTCGCGACACCACTGGAGGCGGGCTGCACGATGATGGGGTGTGAGCGGAAGACGGACTAACGGTGTGCGGGACCGTACACCAGCTTCATGGAGACGGTTGCGAATGGTCCTCGCCGATACCCCAGGAGCAACAGTGTCCCTAATTTGCTGGGAAGTGGCGGTGCGGTCCCCTACGGCACTGCGTAGGATCCTACGGTCTTGACGTGTATCCGTGCGTCGCTGCGGTCCGGTCCCAGGTCGACAGGCACGTGCACCTTCCGCCGACCACTGGCGACAACATCGATGTACTGTGGAGACCTCACGCCCCACGTGTTGAGCAATTCGGCGGTATGTCCACCCGGCCTCCCACATGCCCACTATACGCCCTCGCTCAAAGTCCGTCAACTGCACATACGGTTCACGTCCATGCTGTCGCAGCATGCTACCAATGTTAAAGACTGCGATGGAGCTCCGTATGCCACGGTAAACTGGCTGACACTGACGGCAGCGGTGCACAAATGCTGCACAGCTAGCGCCATTCGACGGCCAACACCGCGGTTCCTGGTGTGTCCGCTGTGCCGTGCGTGTGATCATTGCTTGTACAGCCCTCACGCAGTGTCCAGAGCAAGTATGGTGGGTCTGACACACCGGTGTCAATGTGTTCTTTTTTCCATTTCCAGGAGTGTATATGTTAATAAATTACAGTGTTTAAAAAACATAGAAACAATGTTGTTAGCTTTAATTAAACTTTTATTACTGTAAATATTTGTGCAGTTTTTTAAGATTTATTGTTTTTATTATTACTGCTGCTATCACAATCACAGTCATAATTGGTTGTAAACAAGTTTATTTTCGGCTCATTTTTTTAGGCACGGACATGTTCTCTCATTACAAGAGTTAGGCAGTGTGTCGTAAAATGAATGCACATCCTTAGGAAGGACCAGCTTTAGTTAATTGCAAATGTGTAAACTTTTCTACACTGATCTTTAAAGGTGAACTGTAGAGAGAGGGCACTGTAAATGAGCTTGGTATGTTTGACATCCTTCTTGGAAGTGGTCCCCATGTATCACTGAATTTAAATTTATATTCCAATTTTTGCACAGGGATCATACTTGAGACACCGCATATCAGTCACTGTTAGATCCCCAATTTTGGATCCTGGCCGAATAGACGAATACAACGAGAGTTTATCATAGGACTAGAAAAACGTGTGGTCCAAATAATTGACAACATAAGGTCTAGGTCTTTGTCTTGCAGTAGTACTAATTTCTACATAGCCAGCTGAAGTATAAATGTGGCTGTTTTTTAACTTCCTTTCTATGGTGGAGTGCATAGAATTACACTCCACTTAAGTGTGACCTTTTCCCAGAAATTTTTGGCACTATTGTAATACCTTTCTGATTGGCGAGATGGTTGAGTTTCGATTCTGGTATGTGAATCCATCGCTATAGAAAATAGTGTCTGAATCATTTGGGACGTATGTTTCTATAAAATGCACAAGTATACTGGCAAATTCCGAAGCTGTTAGTCCACTTTCACTCTCATGCCAAAGGTAACAACAACCATCATTACTTTTTAAATCACAGATAGTAAAGTTGTGGACCTTTAGTTTGGTTTTATAGTACAGTACAGATGCTTTTAGTCTGGGAAAAAGCAGAAGTGCTTGAAGGTCCATAGTGGTCCTAATTTATCACTACTTTTCGCTACCCTTGCCTCAATTTTTCAGGCCATATGCAAAGAGTATTCATTGTCTGAGAGACTGCCTGTCTGGTGAGAACAACGAAGATCGCACTGGTCCTTTTTAGGCAAAAAATAAGTTAAGATTATTTTCATGATTTACTCTGCCAGTTAGGTTCCAATAAGAGTTTTATGGATAACGACGGCAGTAATGCGATTCCAGTTTCAGCAAATATCTGATGCTGATTGTCGTCCACCTGAAACTTTCATTGGTCTCTCCTGCATTTGAGGCCCTTCTGCAAGTGTACTTCCTGATGCACTAGATGCCCATGTTCTGAAACTCCATTCGCCTAAGCACAAAGTATTCAGAAACATAGTCTTGCAGATAGTTTTGCTGTGTCCTTCTATTACAAAACTGTAATATAGTGTGTTAGAACGTTGAGATTTTTAGTGTGGGGTGCGTACTGTAAGACCTTCGGTACACACACCATCAGATTATTTGACTTGTCGCTCTAATGAAGTAGGTGAGTGTCAGCAATATGTCTCGTGGTCTTATCGTGGCGTGTTTATCTTCTGCCGTTAGGTTAGACGGTAGAAATGTCACTTGCACGCTTAGACTAGTAGACTGATGGTGACCAACTTTAAACAGAACTTCATTAATTTTCACACACATTTATTAAAAGAATAAAAAGCATAGAAATTACTTATCTTGATTCTGGATGCTGTTTACAATTGACAATCTGAAGTTCCTTTGGTGTTGGTACGTTGATCTTATTCTCACATATTTCTGATACTTGACAAAGTGTCTATACATTTCTCTTCATCACTCTGTACAGGAATATGTTGTTGTTGTTGTTGTCTTCAGTCCTGGGACTGGTTTGATGCAGCTCTCTATGCTACTCTATCCCATGCAAGCTTCTTCATCTCCCAGTACTTACTGCAACCTACATCCTTCTGAATCTGCTTAGTGTATTTATCTCTTGGTCTCCCTATATGATTTTTACCCTCCTCGCTGCCCTCCAATGCTAAATTTGTGATCCCTTGCTGCCTCAGAACATGTCCTACCAACCGGTCCCTTCTTCTTGTCATGTTGTGCCACAAACTCCTCTTCTCCCCAATTCTATTAAATACCTCCTCATTAGTTATGTGATCTACCCATCTAATCTTCAGCATCCTTCTGTAGCACCACATTTCGAAAGCTTCTATTCTCTTCTTGTCCAAACTATTTATAGTCCATGTTTCTCTTCCATACATGGCTACACTCATACAAATACTTTCAGAAACGACTTCCTGACACTTAAATCTATATTCAATGTTAACAAATTTCTCTTCTTCAGAAACGCTTTCCTTGCCATTGCCAGTCTACATTTAATATCCTCTCTACTTCAACCATCATCAGTTATTTTGCTCCCCAAATAGCAAAATTCCTTTAATACTTTAAGTGTCACATTTCCTAATCTAATTCCCTCAGCATCACCCAACTGCATTCCATTATCCTCGTTTTGCTTTTGTTGATGTTCATCTTATATCCTCCTTTCAAGACACTGTCCATTCCATTCAACAGCTCTTCCCAGTCCTTTGCTGTCTCTGACAGAATTACAATGTCATCGGCGAACCTCAACGTTTTTATTTCTTCTCCATGGACTTTAATACCTACTCTGAATTTTTCTTTTGTTCCCTTTACTGCTTGCTCAATATATGGATTGAATAACATCGGGGAGAGGCTACAACCCTGTCTCACTCCCTTCCCAACTGCTGCTTCCCTTTCATGCCCCTCAACTCTTATAACTGCCATCTGGTTTCTGTACAAATTGTAAATAGCCTTTCACTCCCTGTATTTTACCCCTGCCACCTTTACAATTTGAAAGAGAGTATTCCAGTCAACATTGTCATAAGATTTCTCTAAGTCTACAAATGCTAGAAATGTAGATCTGCCTTTCCTTAATCTATTTTCTAAGAGAAGTCGTAGGGTCAGTATTGACTCACGTGTTCCAATATTTCTACGGAATCCAAACTGATCTTCGCCGAGGTTGGCTTCTACCAGTTTTTCCATTCGTTCGTAAAGAATTGGTGTTAGTATTTTGCAGCCGTGACTTATTAAACTGATAGTTCGGTAATTTTTACATCTGTCAACATCTGCTTTCTTTGGGATTGGAATTATTATATTTTTCTTGAAGTCTGAAGGTATTTCGCTTGTCTCATACATCTTGCTCACCAGATGGTAGTGTTCTGTCAGGACTGGCTCTCCCAAGGCCGTCAGTAGTTCTAATGGAATGTTGTCTACTCCCGGGGCCTTATTTCGACACAGGTCTTTCAGTGCTCTGTCAAACTCATCATGCAGTATCGTATCTCCCATTCCATCTTCATCTACATCCTCTTCCATTTCCATGATATTGTCCTCAAGTACATCGCCCTTGTATACTCCTTCTATATATTCCTTCCACCTTTCTGCTTTCATTTCTTTGCTTAGAACTGGGTTTCCATCAAAGCCTTTCATATTCATACAAGGTCTCTTTAATTTTCCTGTAGGCAGTATGTATCTTACCCCTAGTGAGATAAGCCTCTACATCCTTACATTTGTCCTCTAGCCATGCCTGCTTAGCCATTTTGCCCTTCCTGTCGATCTCATTTTTGAGACGTTTGTATTCCTTTTTGCCTGCTTCATTTACTGCATTTTTATATTTTCTCCTGTCATCAATTAAATTCAACATTTCTTCTGTTACCCAAGGATTTCTACTAGCCCTTGTCTTTTTGCTACTTGATTCTCTGCTGCCTTCACTACTTCATCCCTCAGAACTACCCATTCCTCTTCTACTGTATTTCTTTCCCCCATTCCTGTCAATTGCTGTCTTATGCTCTCCCTAAAACTCTGTACAATATCTGGTTTAGTCAGTTTATCCAGGTCCCATCTCCTTAAATTCCCACCTTTTTGCAGTTTCTTCAGTTTTAATGTACAGTTCATAATCATTAGATTGTGGTCAGAGTCCACATCTGGAAATGTTTTGAAATTTAAAACCTGGTTCCTAAATCTCTGTCTTACCATTATATAAATCTATCTGATACCTTCTAGTATCTCCAGGATTCTTCCATGTATACAACCTTCTTTTATGATTCTTGAACCAAGTGTTAGCTATGATTAAGTTATGCTCTGTGCAAAATTCTACCAGACAGCTTCCTCTTTCATTTCTCTCCCCCAATCCATATTCACCCACTATGTTTCCTTCTCTCCCTTTCCCTACTCTTGAATTCCAGTCACCCATGACTATTAAATTTTTGTCTCCCTTCACTACCTAAATAATTTCTTTTATCTCATCATACATTTCATCAATTTCTTCATCATCTGCAGAGCTAGTTGGCATATAAACTTGTACTACTGTAGTAGGCATGGGCTTCATGTCTATCTTGGCCACAATAATGCGTTCACTATGCTGTTGGTAGTAGCTTACCCACACTCTTACTTTTTTTATTCATTATTAAACCTACTCCTGCATTACCCCTATTTGATTTTGTATTTATAATCCTGTATTCACCTGACCAAAAGTCTTGTTCCTCCTGCCACCGAACTTCACTAATTCCCACTATATCTAACTTCAACCTATCCATTTCCCTTTTAAAATTTTCTAACCCACCTGCCTGATTAAGGGATCTGACATTCCACGCTCCGATCCGTAGAATGCCAGTTTTCTTTCTCCTGATAACAATGTCCTCCTGAGTAGTCCCTGCCCGGAGATCCAAATGGGGGACTATTTTACCTCTGGAATATTTTACCCAAGAGGACGCCATCATCATTTAACCATACAGTAAAGCTGCATGCCCTCGGGGAAAATTACAGCTGTAGTTTTCCCTTGCTTTCAGCCGTTCGCAGTACCAGCACAGCAAGGCCGTTTTGGTTAGTGTTGCAAGGCCAGATCAGTCAATCATCCAGACTGTTGCCCCTGCAACTACTGAAAAGGCTGCTGCCCCTCTTCAGGAACCACACGTTTGTCTGGCCTCTCAACAGATACCCCTCCGTTGTGGTTGCACCTACGGTAAGGCCATCTGTATTGCTGAGGCGCGCAAGCCTCCCCACCAATGACAAGGAATATGATAATCTTATTAGGCACAGACTGAAACTTGACTATAGACTGGTACCGACTAATGCACACTGGTACAGACTAATGCAGACTGAGGTCCGCACACTTGTTATAATACCTCGCAGGTTCAGGTATCATTGCGCGAGTGTGATCCACGAGGAGAAAAGGTTCTACGTTAGCAGCAATCTCATTGGCTGCGTTACATATTAATATGCGGATCGGCGGAAGCAGAATTTGGTCTGTTTGTAAGAGAGCGCCATTTCGTAGTGCGGAGATGGATGGAAGCTGCGCCTGTGTTGTTGTGCTTAGCGGGGCGCGCTCTAGTGGGAAAGTTGTGTACGCACTGACTACGCAGAACTATGTACACAACAACTATATTCTGAATTATTTCTGCATCTTTTAGCTGGAACGTAGCAGACATGACATCTAACAAAAAAATTTCTTTCACCCCAAGACATATACTGCCAGAAATTATTAAATATTAGCTGTCTCTGCTCTTCTGTAATATCCTTTCAATTCATGTCCCCTCATATGTTTTTCTTTCTGCAAACTTTGAAGTGATTGATTACTTTTCCTTTTACGGTGCTGCTTAGTACTTTTAATCCCATATCAACTTCATCATCATTGTCATCCGACTGTTGTTACTGATATGGTCATTTTTGTTTTTATCTGGATCATACACCTCACCACCGTCACTGAAGATATCATTCTCACTGCTGTGTTCGAAAAGACTTTCAAACTCAGAAGTAGAATTTGCCTCTGTATTGGTTTCTTTTCCCATATTATCTGTAGTGTAAACAATACTGTAATCAATAATATTTAAATGATTTAGTCATCTCAACTTTCAAACAAGGATCTTACTTGAAGTTACCACAATATAAACTACGGTTTATCATCATTTTGTACGTCTACTCTTTCTTTTGGTGCAGGACAAGGAGGAACCTGACTAGAATCTTCTTCCGGTGATTTTATGACATATGACCCATTGTCGGCTTGTTTCACAAGGTGAAGAGTGAATTTACTCTCTTTATCTGTAACTGAAAACAAAGTAGTTACTGTAGAATGAATAGGATTCTGTTAAATTTTAAAATTAAAACCTTGTATGTACCGAGTGCAGTCTGCTTTACACTCGATGAAAAACTCGTAAATCAACATTTTATTTAACGAGATCATTATTAATCCTGTATATTAAAATACAATACATTAATACCTAGAAATAATAACATGTACCTGTAGCAATAAAGCTGTGTTGGGTCTGTCAGTCAAAAAGGTAACTATCACATCAAAAAACGTTTTAATCTCGGAGCATGTACTCACCCTGCACCCTAACAATGGTGATTACCGGAGATGCGAGGTTTACAGCACAAACAACATATCGGAGATGTGAGTTTTTCATTATTGCCGCTAGATGGCGTCACTGTACATCTTGAAGAAGGAAGGTTTCAACAGGCTATGTGGCATAATTGTCTACATTGTGGATTTCATTGTCAGATGGAGTTACGAGGTTTCCATTGCCTAGCGACGAGATGATGATTGCATAAGAAACTGGTAGTTGACTCAGTTGTATGTTTAGAGGGAGAATCCCCACTTCTATGAGGAGACTATCAATGAGACTAGTGCAAAAGGCACCAATAGCCAATGCACCCCATAATGGTGAAGAGGGTCAAGCAGTTTCAAAGTGGACAGAGCTGGTGAGCCATAAACCTGACTACCATAATCTAGTCTGGACAAGACCAGAGCACAGTAAACATGGAGAAGGGTGGTACATCCTGCACCCCAAGATGTGAGGACCAGGAGGCAGAGAGCATTAAGCTTCCAAATACATGCGGTCTTTGGATGACAAATGTAGGGCAGCCATGTCAGCCTGTTATCAAAAATAAGGCCCAAGAAGCAGGAATGTTTTACAACATTGACAAGCTGGTCACCTAAATGAAGTTCTGTATCAGGGTGTACTGTGAATCGATGACATAAATGCATAACCCGCATTTTGGAGTGAGAAAACTCGAAGGCATAGGACGCGGCCCATGCACAGGCCATCTTGGAACCAGCTTTCAGCAGTTGCTACAGAGTGGGAGCTGCAACAGATGCAAAAATTATTGACCTACAATGCCAGGGTAACCAGAGGCCCAACACAGGTCACAAGCTCGTCAACTGCAAGGACAACGGGTGTGACACTTACCACAGAACCATGTGGGATACCATTCTCCTGCATTCCAGGGGTGCTGAGTGAAGTACCAACCAAACCCAGAAGAACCAGTTAGAGAAAAACTCAAGGATAAATATCTGAAGGGGACCACGGAAGCCCCAGTCATGGAGGGTAACTAAAATGTGATGGCCCAAGCCATGTCATGTCATAAACCTTATGTAGGTCAAAGAAGACTGCAACAAAGTGTCGATGGTGAGTAAAAGCCTGTCGTGTGGCTGTTTCCAATCAAAGTAACTGGTCAGTTGGAGATCATTGGACAAAAGGCCCAGAGATTTTAGTGTTGAACATAATCTGTAGCTAAATATCCTCTCAAGCAGCTTACAAAGTACATTTGTCAAGTTAATTGGGTGGTAACTGTCGAGAGACTTTGGGTTCTTCCCGGCCTTAAGGACGGGGATAACTATACTGTCTTGCCATTGTGACGGAAAAGCACCTGAGAAGCAAATGCAGTTGAAGATCCTGAGGAGATGTTGCCTATGGGGGACATCCAAGTTGGTTGCTTAGTGGGATTGAATGGACCAGACTGCTAGGGTCATCGGTCCCAGACATTCAAGTGTTGGATGTTCTGGTTGTGGGTGGAATCCGGGCCAGGGGCCATATCTCATGAAGAGCCTGTGAGAATTCTCATTCAGTGGAGGGTTAATTATAGGGCTCAGCATTGTGTAGGGTGAAACAAAGGGAAGTATGGTCAACACTGCAAAAAGGTAGCAGGATAGGAAGATGACACCAATGCTGTCACAAAGTGTGTTGTAATGTGTTCTGAGAGGACCAACAGATCAGTGCACAGAGCACCTTTAAGGTTACGGCCCTGGACAAATGACTGATGCTGGTGGCCCAGAAGGCTACGGAGCTAGGACCAAACCTGTGATGAAGAGACATATGTCCCAGAGAGGAAACACAGTGCTCCCAGCATTCATTTCTATGCTGCATAATAAGGTAATGAGCCTTAGCGTGGATGCACTTAAAGGTGAAGAGGCTGGTCTGTAAAAGGTGTGGCTTAAGTCACTGAAGTCCTCGTCGGTAGTTCTCAACAGCCACTGTGACATTCTTGGTCCACCACAGTACTGGTTGATAGTGAGGGGACCTGTGGATAGGGGGGGACAGCAGTGCCAGCAACGTGAACAAAAGTGGTAGAGACGCCTTGCATGACTTCATTAATGGAATTCGAAAGGGAGGTGTTGAAGTGTACAGAAGATGTATGCAAAGGACAATTGGTCCTGCAGAATGCCCAACATGCGGGCCTGTCTGCCTGGTGGCATCAGGGGAACAATAGAATTACCGGCAAGTGGTCACAAAGGTCATCATGGTATGTAGGGAAACCATGAAGGGAGGGGAGGAGATCATAAGATAGACAGCAGTAAAGGTGCCATGAGCAGCACTGAAGTGGGTAGAGGAACTGTCACTGAGGAGACACAAATTCAGGTCTGTAATAAGCTGGTCAATTAGGAGACCCTACAGTGGGTGGTGGGCATGGTAATTTCCAAGGAGGAAAAACAGGGGTGGGCATTGCTGGATGAAGGTAGACAGTGCAACATTAGGAATCGGCCTACCTGGAGGGGGGTAGACATCGCAAATGGTGATTACCAGAGACATTTGCACTCTAATCACTGTTACTTCCAGGTTGGCAAATAGGGGGATCGAGTCACTAATGACATCAGAGTGAACCAAAGTGCAGACCTCACTAGATGCTGCACTGGGGCCACCACAGTCCCTACAGAACGCTGCATTTATGGTAGGTGACGATGATATCCATTGCAATTCCACTAGATGATCATGTGGCCAGAGTCCAGGTTAAGCATAAAGAAGCCAAGAGGAGGTTATGTCACTCAGTTAGTAGTCATCAGCAACAAGGATGAGGTGACATCCATAAATAAGATAAAATGTCAGACACAGGTAGCGAGATGGGAGATGGCACCTCTGGGGACACTGACGGGTGGCAGACTGTCTTGGGATTTACGTTTTTCTTCTTCTACTTCTCCTTCTCCTCCTCCTCCTCCTCCTCCTCCTCTTCTATCAGAGGTAGAGAGGACAGGGCACAGAGGGAGTATAGGTGTCTGCAAGATCCAGAACCAAAAGAGAGTGGGTGACCTTGGGTTGCACAGAAGAAACAGAGAGAAAAGTTTAAGATAATGGCACTGGATGCAGCCTCTCATACTTTTTGTGAGCCTCAGCATAAGACAGGTGATCCAGGGACTTGTATTTGTGGGTCTTCTTTCTCTCTTGTAAGCTGGGCAAATCTGGTGAGTGAAGGGAGTGGCTTTCAGCACAACTGACACACAGAGGTGGCAGAACACAGGAGCTTCCCTCATGGAGCAGTTGTCCACAGTCACCACACAGAGCGTCTGCCACTCAGCAGGAAGACATGTGCCCAAAACGCAACCACTGAAAGCACTGCATATGTGGAGGGACGTACGGCTTCACGTCACACCTATAGCACATAACATTGACGTTCTCTGGAAGGGTACCCCCTCAGAATTCAGAACGAAGGCACCAGTATCTAAGAGGTTGTCTTTGTGGCCTTTCTGCAAGTGTTGAACAAAATGAATGCAACATCACTCCAGAATAGCCCAGAGTTCCTCATCAGTTTTGAGGATGATATCCCTATGAAAAATCAGTCCCTGAACTGTATTCACACATTGGTGAGGACTAATAGACACTGGGACATTGCCAAGATGATCACAGACACAAAGAGCTGCTGACTCGGTGGTAGAAGGTGCTCTGATCAATAGGGAGCCTGACCGTATCTTACTAAGAGACTCCATTTCATCAAATTTGTCCTCGATATTTACCACCAAAAGCATCGGCTTTGTGGCCGTGCATATATGATGCCCATCTGTCCTCATACAGATGAGGTAATGATACAAGTGTTTCATCCCAAGATGGCAAGCCTGGCCCTCCTCCCACAGTGTAGCCATGGAAGGAAAGGTTGCTGGGTAATATGAAGCAGCATTCAATGATCCTTCACCATTCAAAGAGACTGTCATTTGAGATCGGCCACATTTTTGAAGCTTGATATGTCTCATGTGCCAAGCATCCGTGTGATACCAGCCACTCCAACCAGGGGCTCTCCCCGAGGTCACCACCCAGCCACAGCTAGGGCTGTCTGGCACAGCGGCCATTGCTGGGAGTTCTGATGCTCTAAGAAGACAAGTGACCACTACTTGTGTACATGGGGAGGGAACAGCTCAGGAAACACGAGAGTGATCCCTGCATTGTCAATGGGCTGAGCCATATGGGTACATAAAGCCCCACCACATGGACTTCCAAAATGTGCTGGTGACCAGCAGGGTGGAAGGTGGCTACAAATTGGGCAGGGTGAGAGGAAGGAAATCGATATGAATCAGAACTCTGAAATGTTTCCTCTACCTTGGGAAGAATTCCAATTACTATAGATTTGATCAGAGAGTTCTTCACACGTTAAAGATTGCATCGAATAGTAGTATCCACACTTACAGAATTAATCACATGCTTCTTTGCCTCCTCCACCACCGGATAAACATCAGCAGAAACTAAAAAACACCTTGTATTTATAGAGTCAGTTGTCTGTTGCTGGTTAAGGAATACTTAACTTAAATTCCTTTGGATGTAGGTTCCTCCAGTAGGAAAGAGAATCCTTGGTGTTACTGGAGCTGGTCTTCCTATATGTGTATGTTGCAATAATAATCTGCAGAATTTCTGAATCATCATTGTTTACTCATGAAAAATATAACACATTTGCACTGCCCAATTGTTCTATGAACACCAGCCATGTGCATTCAACTGCTGTTTCCAACTTCCCACCAAAACACATCTACCCCAAAGAACAAACAACTGACAAAACATTAACATCTTTGGAAATGGAAGATTAATTAATTAACAATTAACATTAATATAAATACTAATATCATGCCAGAAAATGGATAATTAAGATCTGCACACAATATAGAAGTTATTCAAATAACTACCAAAATTAATAATGTATAATTAAGATCTGCACATAATTTGCATAAAACTGAAAGTAGATACTAAGATCTGCACATAGTAATGGGAAGGATAGAAATGGAGAAGTGGTTCCATTTCAATACCAGCCCCCCCCCTCCCCCCCTAGAAGAGTTTTTACTAACATCAGTTAGTGCTCTTCTACAACCAGCAGGTGGAGTGTATGTGAGTAAGAAAAATTCCAGTACCTGTGGTAGATGAACAAGAGTAAATGAAATGATTTATTTGTGTGTTTTAAACCCTACATAAAGAAAGTTTCAAAATGTATAATGAATTGTGCAGCACATTGTCAAACATAAATCATAGAAAACAATTTTAAAATGGTGTTAAGCACCTATTAATGTAGAAATACAAATGTGTGAGCACACAATCAAATATAAAAGTTAAATGGTGTGAAGCACCAATGATATTAATAAATGAAGTAGATGAGAGTCATGTCGTGTGAAGCACAATTACCCACATAAATTACAAAACTGTATTATATGGTGTTAAGCACCTAAACAAAAGAAACCACAATGCAAAAGTTACGTAAAATTAGTGAAGCAAAACTAGTAAACTGCCATGAGGAAGTTTGTTCAACAATTCTATAAGGAAACTGGCAAAACACAACACTGTAAATTTTTCCATACAATGGTGAGAGGCAATGAAACATATTTTATCAAACAAGATAAATGGTGAAAAATTACTGGAATTAATGTAACATAAGTGATTAATTATAAACTGCATTGTAAATTACTTACAGAGGTTTTCTTTTTACATAAATTCAATTTTGCAAGAGACCAAGTCTTGCAGAGAGGTGCCTGCTCTCAAATTTGGTCCTTTATATTAAGTAGTCTCAGGTATATGACTGACTTTTCAGTTCCTGAAACTGTTTTATCGGGTTCCATTCCATTAGAATATATTGCATGCACAATCATTTAAATCAGTGTCCTTTTACCTGAAACATTACACATTCTGTATTTATCACATATTTTCTCTTATTTATAATGAACATTTCTTTATATTTGCATAATGTATTTAGTTCTGGCATGAAATCAGTCAGACTACTTTTAAACCAAATCCAGCTATATACACAAAATATAGAAAATATACTAAACAAGATCAATGAGACCGACACAAAATACAAATACAGAAACTAATCATCAGATAGTTCTCACTCTCACATGTCCCCTAAGTAATGATGGAAAAGTCAAATCCAAGAATGGTATTGAATAGCTAAGTGAACGTAATCTCAATGCCCCGAATCTAAATAGCTTGCTCAACTCATCTCGACAAACATTTCGTGTTAACAGTATGGGCGACGTAAATATGGGTTTACTGTAATCAATGTAGTTAGTGTGAGTGTGTATTTAGAATCAATAACCACAACGTTGTTGCCATCGTGTGTTAAAGCCCTCAATATCACAGCATGTATGTGCTAATTGCACAGTGCCAAGTAAAGTAAGTTGTACGTAGAAACAAACAGGTGTGTTAACTGTATGACAGCAACAATCAATCAGTTATGAATCTGAGGTTCATTACCCAGAAATTATTCCATCTTAAAAGATCATCAATTAAGCTTACCCTGTACAATGTAAATCAAACTAGTAAGACAAAATAATCAAAATAGCTTAAACTAAGTTCCTTTTTTTTTAATAGTATTATCCAAGTTATGTGATTGAACTTGCTCAGTCTAGCACAAGTGTCTATTTTTCTTTTCAATCTCAGTAGTGTTAAACTTGTTCATTTACGGAAATCATCTCCTCCAACTCATAATATCTCTTGTATGTACTAAGCAATGTTACAGTCATCTAACCTAAACACATCATAAATCCTTAAGTTAAAACTACCCCCCAGCCTGTTGAAAAGGGTGAAACAAGATGCAATTGGTTGCCATACAATGACAAACAAAATTCGAAAGACCTTATATACACACAAATGAACTAATCCTAACAAGTAAAAACAGACTCAAGTGATATCAACCAATGTAACATATTCATTCAAGAACGTATAGCATAAATATTGAAAATGCTGGTCATTCACTGACCAAATCATCCAAAAACCCTAAAGCTTTACAAGACACCCACCAGAGTGATGGTATCAAGCAAAGTCACCAATTCAAAACATCACACAATCAACTCACTCTCCCCTGCTGCTGTCATCCCTGGATCAAGCATGAAAAACATCTTCAGAGTCAAAATTCCTGATAGCTTTGTCAAATGTCATAAGCTGATGTATAAATGTAAACCCCTTTCTTCATCAAACTACTTTCTCAAATTCTCAATCCAATTCACCTCAGTACCAAAAAGTACTTTTCAAACGTATTGCTCACACGTTTACAAAAGACAAAATGCACCACTTTCAAATTATGCAAAACAACAACAAAAAAATCAAATCTGTCGATCTATATATGAGTGATGTGGCACTGAAGTGTAAGTTTATGATGCATGTGGTTTAAGTTGCACTATGTTTCTCAATCCAAACACTTTCCTGGGTCTAGGATAGGTGAGTCTGTACACATTGGCATGTGGCATTTCACAAATTTCAAAAGGACCTATATAAATATCAAAAAACTTTTTGATCTCCTTACTTATAGCTGTTGATTTCTCATAACTTTTTGTTAACACCAGGTCACCAACTTTGTACTGAATCACCTTAACATTTTTGTCATGCCTTAACTTCTTCTTGCTGTGATACATTTCCATATTTCTCCTCACAATGTCTTCTCTCTCATCAGGAGACAACTCAGAACACTTGGAAAACTTTACTAGTTCATACAATAAATTAGTTGGTTTCTTATTATAATATATCACATAAGGGAAAAAACCAGTAGTTGTGTGTTGCAGATGGTTGAGAATATCCTCATACTGTGTTACACGTGAGTGCCAACTTCCATGCATCTTTCTGCAGGACTGCAAGATGGCGAGTAAATGGAAATGCAAATATGTTTGGTGGTCTGATCTGTCATAAACTGTTTCCATACATGTGAGATGAACTGGCTTCCACTGTCAGACGATATAGCTTTAGGTTTGCAGCATTAGTGAAATAATCATTTTCAAAACACTGTATAATTTGCACAATGGTAGCCTTTTTCAACAGGTACAACTTAACAAATTTACTAAACAAATCAACCACAACAAATATGTAACTGTATTCTTTTTTGGAACTAGATAATTGTCCAGAGAAGTCAACCCCAATAGCTCAGATTTACCTTTGGGTATGATGCTATTTAAAAAAACCTTTATGGCACTGATTTGTTACCTTTACTCTCTGGCAACTATCACAAGAAGCTAGCCAACATTTTACTCTCCTTGATATATTATTAAAATAAACATTTTCTTGTAGCATTTCATTCTAAGGCAGTGGCCAAAGCTCTCATGTATAAACTTAATGAGTAAGTCTGTGTGTTATTTGGGCCATCATAGTTTCCAGTCATCAGAGTCTGGTCTGTGTCTCTTGAACAAAATACCCCTGTGCACCTGGTAATACTGTCCAACTTTATCTTCACCTTTCTTACCGAGTAAGTGTTTCACTAATTTCAAGTCCTCATCTTGGTTTTGGTGTCTCCATAATTGTTCACAATTTTTTCTAATTTCTCTCTCACACTTCACTCCATTAATAAACATAATTCTAAAGGTCTTGTTCTCCTGAATACTCTGTTTGCTGATGACTCTAGCTTGGTAGTAAAGAATGTTGTGTGCATTGTTGGCACTGTTTCAAGCAGTGCAGTTCAAGACTTAAGTTCATAGCTTGTAGATAACAAACTAATGCTAAATCACAGCAAGAATAAATTTTTACAATTTATAACGCACAATTCAACAAAACCCGACATTTTAATTTCACAGAATGGGCATACGATTAGTGAAATGTAACAGTTAAAATTTCTGTGTGTTCAGATAGACAGTGAACTGTTGCAGAAAACTTACATTCAGGATCTTGAACAAAGACTTTATGCTGACAATTTTACTATTTGAACAGACTCTGAAGTAGATGATCATTCAACACAAAAATTGGTCTACTTTGCTTATTTTTGTTCACTTATGACATGGTATTATATTTTGAGACAACCCATCCATTTCACAAAGGATATTCTTGGCTCAGAAATGGGTGTTTCAGGCAGTAATTGGTATAAGTTGGCATACCGACTGCTGTCCACTTAATTAGTCTGGGCAATGTGACATTGGTCTCTCAATAAATATGTATTCTTTGCTGTCATTTCTTGTTAACAATATCAACTTATTCTCAAGAAATAGCAACATTCACTCAGTCAACACTAGGAAGAAACCCAATCTGCATTTAGATCACACTTTGTTGACTTTTGTGTGGAAACGCGCAGTATACTGCAGCATCTATTTTCAATAAGCTACCACAAAAATTCAAAAAGCTTAGGAGTAATGCATGTGGTTTCAAATCGAAATTTAAGAGTTTGCTCATGGGTCACTCCTCCTATTCTGTCAAGGAGTTCCTTGAAAATTTAAGCTGATTCCTGTGTTATTCTTGATTGCGTTTACATAAACTTATGGCTTTTTTGTGTCATAAACATTTTATTTTTTCTGACAAATTCCATGACCTTGAAGATCTGCTCCTCAAATTGGTCCTATCCACTTTCTAGATCACAGACTGTTTGTGATGGTCATGAAAGCTGGCAAAGAAGTCAATGCAAGATCTGAAAGACTATCACAAGAATTATCATCTGATTCAGTACCATGTACCAGAGACCTATCTTACTATTGCTGAAAGCAAATCCCAAAGGACAAAATTAACTAAACAGTTACTTTTACATCACACTGCACAACTTGTCATACATGTGCTGGAGTACAATATGGTAGTTTTATTGAATTACTAATCAACATGTGTCAAACACAACAGCCACTTAGACAAGAAGACTTTCTGAAGAAGTGCACTTGGTACTCATTTTGCAACCAGGGAAGTATTGCCAGAAGATTTAAGGAAGTTTGTCAGGCCATGACTGTGTGGAGGAGAACAAGTCTGCCATCATTCTACAAAGGTACTTGGACATGTGTTTGCAATTTCAAGTACCTGTCATTTGTGTTTGTGATATTTGCTCAAAAACGAGGAAAGATCAGTTCCCAACAGCTATAAATAAATATTTTAGACAACAGTAATGATCATTTTCAAAGAATATCAATTGTCATGTTTAATGAGCATCAACTGTGATGTAACCTACTGCTTTGGTAAATTTTGATATCTCACAATATCTACAGTACCGAAGAACAATGTTCGCTACCACAAAGACTTTTTTAGTTCAAATGGTGTATTTAAACTTTTATACACTTTAGGAACTTTCTCTCATGCGCATGAAATCTGGTGCAGAGTGATGCAGCATCTGCATGGTGGGATAACAATAGTTATTTTATCGTTCTTCACAGTACCTGATGATTTGAGTTGTTTACTCCATGATAATAATGATGATTATAATATCTGTTTAGGGGAGACCCTCAACTGCATAGTTATCAGCATCCACACAAATCCCCAATTTTTACACAGTCCACTCTTGCCACTTTCGCAAATGATGATGAAAACACAAACACCCAGTCCATGGGTTTATTCCATGCTGTTTCGTTCTGGTTCAGCAATGTGCTTTCCCCCTAGATCTATAAGCACCATGACAACTGCCATTACATCAGGATAACGAAGATGAAGTTGAGCTGTCTTTAATATTCTTTATACCAACCACGTACAAATGACATGGCATTAATAATTGAGGAGAGCTGCTTATTAAATTAAGAGCCAGTATGTGATTGGTCTTTGAGAAATGTTTTACATCATTTAGCAGATAATTCAGACTTGAGACAGCATTTCAATTACCAGTGCAAAAGAAGTTGCAAAGTTTGTGGGGCCAGGAAACAGACTGGCATTGGAGATGTAATGAGAATGAAATGATGAAGAAATGATGATGAACAGGATATGCAGACAGGAGTTTATTGAATTAAGTCAGTAGTGTGCAGGACAGCACACAAGAGGAGAAATTATTGTAACGTCTCAATGCCCTGAGCTGAAGAAATTTGTGAGCACCCTGGAAGGATGCCAGGAAGGAAGGTAGTGTTAATTATATACTACAAAATCAAACTTACTGCTACTGGTGAAACATACCATTGTTCTACTAGGGTCAGGAGTGCTTTCTCCACTTTCACCCTCCTCAGCAATAGGAGGGAGAAAACTTTGAATTGTACCTGATGGACAGATAAAATTTTTGAGTTAATATAAAAAATGCTTTATCCAAAAAAGTAAAACAAACAAGCAATAAACTAAAACTGATTCAACATGACATGATAAAGAACAGAATCAATTATTTCAATCTTTTAAATTGCTTACTAATCAGTGGATAACTGAACATCTAATCTACTCAATTATGTACAACAGCGAACATTACCAACAGAGTTCCAGAAAGCCAGAATTTTATTCCACTTGCAGGCTGTCTGTCTGAAGATTGTTAGGGCAAATAAACTTTTATTGTCAAAATTTCACATAATTATTGACCAAAATTTAAAATCCAGTAGTAATCTGCTTTTTAAAACAAACAACTTTATGGCACAGGAATAACTCACTGTGGCAAGTTTAACATTTAGGAACTGTGTGTATGCCCGCACATGGAGCCTCTCTCATCACAAGCATATCCAAACATTATATTCATCCAGTATTTGACAATGAGAGCACTTAGTGACTTGCAGAAAACTTCACCTACAATATCAAATCATTAATTTTTCTCAGGGGTACTCCAGACAAACTAATAGCAAAAATGTTTATCATTTACTACATTTTTGCTGATCGTGCAGTAAAATTACCACATCATAACACTTAGAATGTAACCCTCCTTTCTTTACTTACTGATGAGTACATGTAGCCAGGAGAAAAAGTGGTAAATGAGGTGGGGTGTTTCTCAGGTGAGACAGGTAGCAAAACTTACAGGTATGGCAACAGGATGCAGTAGGAGACGTAATAGGAATGATGTGGAATTGGGTAGTGTAGCATCTCACTGGTGCCTTACAATCATGCCTTATGCCACACAACAGAGGGCTGTCAGTTGCTGGCATGTTAAGAGGCCTGGAACTGAAACTCATGTTCAGTGCAGCTCATCTTGCCCATGACAGCCACTGCATAGTTTCTGTACAGGGGCCGTGTGACACTGGGCAACTTGCCAGTACTCCTCCACTGCAAAGTCTTCACAGTTCACTGCACAGTGGCTCATCAGCCAATCCAAGTTCCAGACTCGACATCAGTTGTCTACTTGGGAGTGCCATGGCTATATTAATAAGAATGCAACCCACAATACTGGCTCTGCCAGTGCAACCTACACCAAAGGTGCCTACAACAGTGCTTGTCAGTTGTTACAGATGGAAGTTTCAAGAATAGTTCTCATATTAGGGGCAATCTAAAGTGGATCAGGACAGTCTCTACCTTGCCTTCACTAGAAAGCTGTTTCATTTGCTACATGTTGTCTCGTACAATCTGTGTTGCAATAAATCTCTATTCCTCTTGGCTACTTGGGAACATCTCTCTTCTTGTGCTTTTTTCATAATTCTTTGTCTCTGGAAACTTATTTCCAGTGTCTTGTGTTCCATTGGGTAGCCTTCTTCTCTTTGTTCAAGTGCTCCTGCATAGCGTTTGAATGGTTTTGCTCCATGTTACAGTCACAACTTTTCATCTGAGCACGACAACATTGGAATCTAGGACATCACCAGTGCAGCTTGCAGTGCTCAACTTGCACCTTAAAGAATGATTCTCATATTAGTAACAACCTGAAAGCATATCAGGACTATTTTTAGGTTGCTTTCACTGGGTATCTGTTTCACTTTACCAGCATTATTGTGTACTTTCTGCATTGCAATGAGATTCTAATGTTCATGACTCCCCTAGCTCATTTCTCTCCTTGTGCATGGATCATCCACAATAGGTGGGACTTCTGACCATGAGTGTGGTTGGTAGATGGGGCAAGAGAGTTCCCTGCTGTACTTCCTGTAGAAAGGTGAGGCAGCAAGACCAACAGATTGGTCAGAGAACAGACTGTAGTGAAAATATTAATGGGAAATATTTTATGAACAAAGGGACTGGAACCAGAGATAAATCAAGAGAATAAGAAATGATACTGTATGTACATTATATTCTGATACTTATTATCAGCCATTCGTTCCACATGTGTGAACACATTTGTCCTATGTGCTTCAGTTGTTTCCACTAACTATTGACTCCCAACATCTTCATTTCAGAGATGATCAGCTCTTATGTATCATGAAGTATATATTAAAAATCTTATTTCTGCTGACTGGATTCTTTATAACCTCCATGCCAGCTATTCAAAAGACAGCTCCATGAAGGACTGTAAACACTGAAATTATTCCAAGAAACTGCTGAGACATCCAAGTCAAAATATGGAAAATGATAAAATTGTCTCCACTGCACCATCTCACAAGGAGGAGGAAAAATCCTGCATCAGAAAACAGTGTCTGTCCATTTGTGAGGACTAATCTTCAACTGCAGTCAGGATTTTCACGTGGTTTTCATTCATAAATGCATGGATTAATTAGCAAGGTTGGTTTGTATACCCTATTATTGCAATGCCAGACATATCATCCAGCCATAGATACTTAGTGTTAGCTGTGGTAGCTCTTATAAACATAGAAACATAGTTTAGAATGTAAAGAAGTGATCAATATGTTAATTTTTCTGAACACTCTAGTTACAAGACATAGACATCAGATCTCTTCAAGTACAATTTATCAGTGGATATGTGTGTCAAATAGTATATACATAGCAAATAATGTAATAAGATAAATAATATCTTCACTGGCTTTTCCACTCACGAAAAAGCAAAAGATTGGAAGCTCCTTTTACAAACCATGCTCTACTCGCTTCTGTAGCAACAAAGCAAAAACAACCATTTGTACCACCAACTGTCAGCCTCTGTGTTCACAGATCATAGTGCCACACAGAAATGGTACATTTCTGGTCACAGAAAGGTTAAGGGATCCTCTGAAAATGTTAGTATCAAATAATTCATATTGGTAGTGCTGAATTTATCAGCTGTGTCCAGTTATAAACTATATTCACACCCCAATATTTCATTTCATTCACTACCCTAATAGAAATGTTTCAGAGTCCACACAACTATAGGAGTCTCCCATTTCTGTGTGGAACTGTGATCTGTTGTTGAGTTTACAAACAATTTGAAGACATTAGCTGATAGTTGGTGCTAGAAATGTGCATTTTTGATTTGTTGGTACAGAAGTGAGTACAGTATGTTTTGTAGAAGGAGCTTCCGATCTTGTAAATAAACACAAAGCCTCCACAATTTCTTCTGCTCACATCATCAGTCGGTGGAGTCCAGCTATTGGATAAAGCACCCCACCCCCCTCCCCCCCTGCCAAACTTCTCCTAAAGCTACAGGCATCCCTGTTTATAGCACAAAAATGTATCCTGAGGTCCACTTCACACCTCTCATCAGACTACCACCTCATTGTTCCTCCTCACTACTATAGGATACAATTCTCTCACCCCATCTGCCACCCATTCCCCAGGATACATACCCCACCCATCTCCACTTCCTTCCCAAAATATTTCCAACTCAAGTCTGTTCCCTGACCACTTATCTCTTTCCTTTTCTCTCCCAGTAATTCTCAGCATGCCTCTCTCCACTGCTATCTAAGTGAACTTTGTATTTTTTTTAAGTCAGTTTCTACCTGTGTCAAATCAAAGCTCTCAATATGGAAAAACTTCATTAGTAGTAGTAGTAGTAGTTTTATTCATCTGTAGATCTCTTTTTACAAGGATATAGGACATGTCAAAGTATTTACAAGCTTAGATCAATTTACAATAAGCTAATTCGTATACACATATATTTACAGACTTCTAGTTAGAGACAATCATTAGATTTTACTCCTGGTATACAATAATTTATTTACAAATAACTCATTAAATAATGTAATGCCACACTATTCACTCATATTTCACTATCAGTCACTGCACACACTATACACACATTGTTTCATAACATTTCACTCACTACATATACACACACACACACACACACACACACACACACACACAGGTGATCCTTGGGCCATTTTCTGTACTGCAAGTTCCCATTTGCTATCCTGAAAAACTGAGTCAGCATCCCTTCATAATGAGTGAGATGTTGAGCTCAGAAAGAGGAAGAGGTGTTAGTATTGTGCTATGCATAGCTTGAGGGGAGAGTGTCTCTAGAAAGGAAAAAAGAAGAAAAATAATAAAGTGAAGGTGTTATGTGGAATATTGGATGTTTTATAATCATCATTATTATTATTATTTGTTTGTATAACATTTTTTTATCAAACCCCTACTCTGCTTTATCTAAGTAATCCTTCAATGTATAAAATGTATTGCATAACAGGTACTTTTTAGCTGCCTTCTTAAATAAGTGTATTTTTGAAATTTCTTTAATCTCTTTTGGTAATTTATTGTACAGTTTTATTCCTTGGTAGAAAATGCTGTTTTGAGTTTTATGTTTATTTTTTCTTGGTAAATGTAAGTTGAGTCTATCTCTTGTTGCATGGTCATGGACAGAGCTGTTTGTGCAGTAATTGCCAATGTTACTTTTGATGTGTACAACTGACTGGTAAATGTGTTCACATGGAGCAGTTAAAATTCCCAGTGTTTTGAACAGATCTTTACAATGAGCTCGACTACTATTTCTGGTTATTATTCTTATGGCTCTTTTCTGGAGTTTGAAAATTGTGTTCATATTTTGTGGATTTGTTCCCCAAAAAAGAATGTAATAAAGTATATTGTAATTTGTGGATTCTAATTCATTTGAGTATGGTAGAATGACTAAGGGGTCACAGAAAGCAGATAAATAAGAACTATCAACACACTATTCAGCCTAAGTATCTGGGCACCCTTATGTAACATGGAACTGACCACTGGACTTCAATGAGAGGTGGCTCTGCCATTATAGGCAGTGTCAGGTATTACTTTTTTGTAAGCAGAGAAGCAGTAATTGCTGAATGCTTCAGTCAGTGAGCTCAGCACACCGAACATGGACTTGTCTTTGGATTCCACGTGAATAATTAACACACAGAGGCATTTCAGCCCCTCTAAACTTGCCCAAGACGGCTGTCAGTGATGTGACAGTGAAGTGAAAACATGAAGGAACAACCAATGCTAAATGAAGTCCAGGGAGGCCTAATATGCTGATGGACAGGTGCTTCTAGCATTGTGATACGAAATAGTGAAAACCAGCTTGAAATTAGCTGCTGCAGTCACACTTCAGTTTCAAATCAAGTTTAGTCTTAGAAAGAGTGGCTATTAAAATATTTGTGGACATTAATCACTGGTTCCTAGCCAACTCTTTAGCGCTAAACTTAAAAAACAACAACAAAAAAACCACTACAGGCAGTTCATGAATTTTAAAGGGTGTCCCACAAATATATGCCTAACAAATGATGACAAGCACATAGAAGGGACAGTGTTAAAGTCTTGGGATTACAGCTTGATAACAAATTCAACTGGGGGGAGCACACCACAAAACTGCTGAAGCGTCTACACAAATCTCTATTTGCAATTCAAACATAAAGGATATAAAAATGAAAAATCTGGCATACTATGCTTACTTTCACTCCATAATATCATATGGGATTATTTTTTGCAGTAATTCATCAAGCCTAGCTAAAGTTTTCAGGGCACGAAAACGTGCAATTAACAGTTATATGTGGTGTGAACTCAAGAACATCCTGTAGAGGCCTGTTTAGGGAACTAGGTATACTAACTACTTCCTTACATTATATTTTTAATGAAATTTGTCATTAAAAATATAACACTTTTTGAAATGAACAGCTCAGTTCATTGAATCAATATTAGAAATAAGAATAATCTTCACAAGGATTCAAAGTCACTTACTCTTGTACAAAAAGGTTTGCAGTATTCAGGAACACACATTTCCAATAACTTGCCAGCAGCCATAAAAAGTTTAACAACCAATGAAAATCAGTTTCATATAATCTTAAAGGATTTATTGGTGGCCAACTCCTCCTACTACAATGATGAATTTCTTAGTAGAACCAACTAATTGTGTGTGTGTGTGTGTGTGTGTGTTTGTAAAGTACAATCTAACTTCTCTACCATTTTAATAGTAATGTGTTCACTGTAAATAAGTATTGTAGTAGTTCTATTACATGTGTTGTAACCTGTTTGGACTGCGACCGTTCTGGTTGGGGGGTGGCCGAGAAAGTGCGGCGGGACCAAACAGAGAGCAGCCCGTGTACAAACAAATGAACAGAAAGGACGGACATGAAAACAAAGATGGACAATGGAGAAATACCTTACGACAACTACACGCAAGACACAACGGAGTGACGGAGACAACCAAATGAATCCAAGACGTCCATGATTAACGAGATCAAAGTATGATAAACATGCTGTCTTGTCAAGGTGATGTGTTGAGACTCACGTAACAATTAGACTCGCTGGCAGAGTGAGAGGCAGGCGCTTAAATACTCTATTGGGGGCACCACTATTGGCCGCTGGAAACACGTGTTCCACTGTGGCACCCTCACACTACATGCAGGCCAGTATGCACGCGCCGCCACAGCTTACGGCGCAATGATGCAGAGACCTCTAGGGGTCTTCGACGTCCATGACATCTGGCTGGGATTCAAACTTCTGCAGTGTGTTGTACCAGAATATGTTTATTACCTTATAAATAAAAGAAACCATTTCTTTATTTTAAATTCATTGCATTAAGGCAATCTTAGTAAATGAGTGTTGTAAAATGATCCCTTCATGTAGTGTTCATTAAAAAAAATGAAGATCATTCCACTTGGGACCTGTGGAAGGTACATTAGCTTCTTTGTTTTAGTTGTAAATATCTGTTATGTACTATTGTGTTTCTGACATGTTCTAGATCCTGGAGGACCTCTTCACTAGGGGTCAATTGAAATCAAAGTAAATCTAATCTAATCTGATATAATCTGATCTGACCGAAGTGCTGCTAGGAGCCCCCTAAGGAAATGTCTGTGCACAGGGAGTTACAAAAACACATATTTCTGTTCAACATAAAGTCACACTCAGTGTAGCGTAAAAATAATAAGAATCTATGACTGCAGGAGAGTGGACGAGTAGAAACAAGGGATTTGGAGTGATAAATTGGACTATACTCTGTGGCAATCTGATGAAAGGATATGGGTTTCATGAATTCTAGCATTACCTGCCATCATCTCTAGTGCCAACAATGAAGCCCAGAGGAGGCAGTGTTACAATATGCACTTTCTCCTCCTCAACTTTTTCTCCCATTATTGCACTTCAGGATACGATAAATGCAGATGGGTAGGTATGTATTTGACAGTATTGTATACTATATGCAGCAGAGGAACAGTTCACAGACAACGATCGATTTAATCAGCTCTACAATCATGCCTGTCATGAAGCAGCATAGAGAGGCAACGGTATATGAACAATGACACCCCTGAGGCAAGCTTTCCTGCCCCATGTGCCAACCTGAAGGGAATCGAACCCCTTTGGGATGAGATGGAAAGGCAACTTTACTGCAAGCCATGTGTCCAACATCTCTTCCTTCTCTATTATCAGCTACCCAGGAAGAACAAGCTGGCATCCCTCCACAGAGATTTGGACATGTCAAAGTGTCCCCGGAAGAGTTCAAGTCTTCAAAGGAGAACACAACATCTTAATGTTCACCAATTGGTGTCCAGATACATAGCGTATAGAGCAGGAACACAAGCCTCCCACAGTGGGCTCTTACTCTTATTGACCAGGTGACTTTGCTGCAGGTACATCCCCAGCACCAGTACGGGGTCTAGCCTCTGCTGTCAGTAGCCACTGTGGTTCCGCACTACCTACTGTTGTACACACAGAGAAGAAAATGGTTTTTAAGAACATTATGTACACTTTAGTGACATGCCCTAAATTGTGGCAGCAGGTACTGGTAAATATCCATATTTTATCATGCACAATGCTGTAGTGGGGCAATAACTAATCTCAGAAGTCATAATTAAGAAACAGAAGCCCACATTATTGGTGTACGGAAAAAAATATTTTACACAGTGACTGATATTTAGTGTTTACTGGGACACACCTTTCATGGATTGTGCTTGTAAGTAACACTCCAGAGGGGTGATGCACATATCAGTGCCTTCTTAACAATGAATGCCATTTCCAAAAAAGTGTTATTTGCACATTAAGAAAAAGAGTAACGTAAAACAACATGTCAAACATAAATTAACACATACTGTTCATTAGTGTTTTTTTTTCTACTTTGTGTGTGGTAACTTACATCAGGGGACAATATGCACTTCAGCACTGGACAGCTATTGCAGCAGCTTTTGGTGAGAAACTACATGCTCAGCTGGGGAAACAGGTATTCTGTGGGTCACCACACTGTCTTGCAAATGCATAGGCTTCCAAAAGAGAGTTATTTCAACAACACATGTATGTTCTGAGAAACAGAAGAGAAACTTCCAAAATTACTGTGACTGTCTCTCTTATACTGAATGAAGGTAGTCTTGTAGTGTAGCTCATGAGCGTGAAGATGAAGGGAATAAATAATTTGTAAAGTAGTATAGCAAGTTATTTATAAAAGTGTGATGTAGACAAAAATTTTGAAATTTAATTATAACAGAGTTTGAGAAGAAGTATAGAAGATAAGGCACAGAAGGTAATACATCATCAGACTATATAGTTATACCACAAGACACCTGCAGTGTCAGGAGAAAAACGATATGAAAGAGAAGCTGTGTTGACAGTGGAGTGAGACAGGTGTCTGAGTCATGCACGAACGAACAAGCAAGCAAGCAAGCACAAAAAGTGACCACAGCCTAACTTAATAGGCTGCCCACATCACCTGTCATGGCCAAGCACAGAAGATGTGACTGAACCCTAGATAATGTACAGATACAGTGTCCTTGCTTTTGGTCACACTACCAAAATAACAGACACCTAACCTTTAGAAATATACATGCCTGACAGATTGTTGACCTTTCAGTCCAAATGTACTACAATGTCTGACACCCCACAGGATTACAGTACACCTGCAAGCAAAGAAGAATAACATACTGGGTACACTACTCTGTAGGGTCCGTATAGGGAGATTTGCGTCAGATAGGAAACAGACTGATAGCTGAAGTACAGAAGACATTTTCATCTGTCACTATTCAGTTGTTTCAAGGCCTTATTCTACTAGAAGTCAGAAATTTGTTTCACCAGCCCTAGATAATGTTTTACTCCAAACACATTGCTTGGCTACATCCAGCAATGTCTTCTCATTTACATGTAAATAATCTTGCAGCATGAGAAAGCCAATGGAGTGAGGAGTTGGCTGAAGCCAATATGTAAACACTGAGGAAGTAAAAAGGGAGGAATCTAATCAGTGAAGTGTAGAATAAATTTTGATTGCTTGTGGGTGGAAACATCATGTCTAGTAGGTACATATTGCACATATACGGCTTTGCATTATTGTGTTTCCAGTCAGCAACCACTCATTTAAAGCAACACATTTGTAAGAAAACCCACAATGACACAGCTTTTTCAGGGATACTGGAACTAATGAATAATAATATAACATGGAAATATGTTGCAATGTGTGCCAAGGACACGAGTCCTCATAATGCTGTTTCTGATGAAGGCTGCAAAGAATTAGGCTAATGATTAATACATTTAGGTGCACATTATAAAGAATTCAGTAGTTCAGATGCCGAACTGCATGCCATCTCTTGTGAACTTTGTTTCATTTACACCTAAATTTCCACCTTTTTTCCCATGTTGTGCTGAAATCACAGAAAATTTGTTTCAAGACACTTCATGTTAGAAAGTAATATCAAACAAAATGATCATAAACACTAAAAATCAGATAATGTGACTAATTTTTGGAGCTTTTGCTATGATTACCGTAATCAGGGTCCCGGGAAGCACATGGAGGATGAAGATTTTTTTAGCTGCTTCTGTCGAATTTCCTGTTGGTCGATGTTATTTCCTATGGAACAGAATGCTTCACATAGCATTCCAGCTCTATCAGTTCACACATTCAACATGTCTATTATTATGCCCAGCCTCTGATAGAGCCAGATTTTGGTGGTGCTCGTAAGGGCAGTCAGGGGTGACCCTGTCATGCCAACTGCTCCCCTGCACACAAAACCCTTGCCTTCCGCGGTAGGCTGACGTAACTGCAAGTACAAGCAAATACGTATCTATGGTAAGTATTTGTCAATAATCATTTATGTTAAACTGGACAACAATACTGCATACCCTAAAAGGAGTACCTGTAACTACTATTACCAGCAGTTTGAAGCAGTACAAAATATGGTACAACGACCTATCCCACACGATTTGTGACTACCAATAATTACTTCTGACATTCACACTACCTCCTCAATCTCCATTTTAACAAACTTTAGCATGCTGAACTAGACATTGATTTTCTTCAGTTTCTACTGCATTGAGATATAAAACTTACCTCCCATTTTTAATACCAGTTAATTGGACCACTCGGAAGTGCATGGACTTTCACAAATTATATATGTAGTGTTATTTCCTGAAGCAATTGTTTCTGTGTTGTCATATGTTCTTCCTTTGTCCACAAACAGAAATAGCTTAAGAAAACAGGAAGCAACTGATATAGATACTGCTTATACTGATACTAAGGTAGAAAAATATTCTCTCAAGTAACCAAGTCACAAAGACATCTGTACTGGTCGGTAGGACAGCTTGGCTGTGGAAGTGGAAGGGTAGCCCACAACATAGACAACAGTATTCACAATTACAAGCACTCAAGCTTTAATGATCTTCCATCAATAAAGGTTCTCAACAAATCTCAATTAAGCAAGAACATAAACTTGGTTACAAACATATGTTAACCTTCAACCAGTGAATAACAGCAATAAAGAATTACTGATCAATAAAATGTAGATAAAGGACTGCTTTACAATAATGCTTAAATTAAAGAAAATCATGAAAGCTAAGTTACAAATTTTATGTTAAGCTTCAACAGATGAATAACCCCAATAAATAATTCTCATTTAAATAAATCGTAGATAGGAAAATGCCTTACCAAAATGCTTGAATTCTGTAATATCATGAAAAGCTCAGTTACAACCTTTCTCACAAACTACTTTTGAATTTACTGCAAATAAACAAATTTGATGCGTTTAATCAGAAGGTAACTGCCAAGTCCAAGTGACCAAAGCCACTCAGAGCGGACGACTGCCCCAACACTGGTCCTTAACCGACATCATCACGGCCCAGTGGCAACCGTGCTAAAAGAGACTAACATTTCGTTAAGCGACCGACAACAACACAGGAGTAACAGTGACTGAAAGTCGATGTACGCCTTACGAAACACGCCACAACCTGAAGCGGGAGCAGGCACAGCTGACTAGCGCCATACAACCGTGAGCAAACAAATCTCACGCCGCCCGTACTAACGTGGGAAATGATAGCGAGCGACAAGACGCCACGCGCAAAGCAGCAACCGTGCCTACCTCTCGACTACAGAATGTGCCCTGTCTCCTTGTCTATGGTAATACAATTTATAGCACACAAGAATTGATTTAATAATGGCATTAGTTCAAAGCAAGATCAGTTAACAGTTGGTCCAGTAAAGATTTACCCACGGATTTACCTTCAAACCAACTTCCGGACCACAGGAGGAAATTAGTAAACTTGGCATAAGTTTTCACCAGACCGATAAACAAGAAATCAAATTAAACAGTAGCCAAAATACAGTCACGATACGCAAGCCCTTCAAGCCCTTGCTATCTTACGGTTATCATTAACGGTGAAACATACACAAATAAATGACACTAAATTCACCATTGAAAGCAAAAAAACACAGCACAGAGGTTAAATTAATTAATTTGGAGACGAGCCAGTCACTGAAAGCTCAGTTTCACAAGATTAGGGCTAACCTCAATTGGCATGATAACTAGGTTTCCCAAACAGGACTCCAAAACCCAAAACAGGTCACACGTTAGCTGTCTTGTTCTTGGATACTAGGCACTACTGTTCTAAGACAATCGCGATGAAAGAAAGGATCTCTGAAGTTACAGCTACCTGCAGCAAAACAAATGAGTCAGGGTGCGTGAACGTAAAGCACAAGCCACTGTTCCAGCCAGAATGTAACCTTTTCACTGAACATACAGACAGAACAACACAAGTGGGCATAAGGGAGCAGCAGATGCATACCAAGCAAACAATACGGTGCCAAAATATGACCCACGTCACGTCCACAAACCGGAACACTGCTCCCAGAGCTGGTGTCTGCTCGCTGGACTGCCTTGCTCAATGCTCCCTTCTCAGCCATGCACAACAACTCTTCTCTTGTCGCCTCAGAGTGCGGCTGCAATGTCTGTTCTCCCCTGCTGTCTGCCCCAGACTCTCCTTACTTGTACTCACTCCCCCGTTAGGACCCGCTCTGCCAGGAGGCACATAGTGCCAACCTCAACCAGAGGAGTAATCAATAGCGTCTTGTGCCCAAGAGCCGCGCCACGGCTCAACATCTGCTTACAATCTGCTTACAATACACAGTTACAGCAGCCACCTGTGTGTTTGACAGTGGGATTCTATTTGGTACTGTGAGACAACGCACACATGGAATAAATAGCGTCACTGTCGGATGGCATTAAGATGTCTTTTACCGAATGGACTGCAATGAATTTTCATTGATGACTGGAAGGCAATCAGTTAAAATTGATTCAAATGGGAAGTATCTCCATTCAAATGTCTAAACCTGAAAACTCTGATATGCATCTGTGCTACCACCTGTTAAGATCATTTAGCTGTAAAGCTCAGAATTTATATATGGCTGATATTTGAAATGCTTGACTAAACTACAGAATCAAGTCACTGAAGAAACAATAGCCTGTAGCAAATAATTGGCCAGAAGATTCAAAACGATTATAAAAGTGACACTATTTGGCAAAACACTGAACATCTGTTTGAGCAATACATGCTCAAACATGCAATATATACAAAATGTTATTTCCCAAAACAAATGTTTCTGCATTGTCATATATTCTTCCATTATTCACTTTTAAAATGTAAGTGTGTATATTCAGTGAAGTAACATACATAACTCAAACAATGTAAAATCCAAGATGTAATGTAACAATATCTTGAACAGGGAAGTTGCTACTTACCATATAGCAGAGATGCGGAGTCGCAGACAGGCACAACAAAAAATCACAAAATAGCATTTGGCCAGTAAGGCCTCCCTCAGAATTTGATGGCAAAAACACACACACACACACACACACACACACACACACACACACACACACACACACACACACTTACTGGCCACTGGCCAAAAGGTGTAGAGGGTCATCCACTAAGTAAGTTCCATTTCTGCTTCTATCTGTGGCAGCACTACGATTGCAGTTGCAAGCATGCACGGCAGTTACTCTGACACAAGGAGAAGACACGTACGCCATTTTCAGATTGCTGCTACCAACATGTGCTCCATAGTGCTTCTTTATAATGTAATTGAAAATACCACCAAGTGTGAAATAAGATCTATGATTCGTATTCTAAATGCAAAGAAAGTTAAACCAAAGGAAATTCATCAGCAAAACTGCGAGGTTTACAGACAAAATGTTAGGAGTGATTCAATGGTTAGAAGATGGGTCAGACTGTTCAATGAAGAACGTGATCAAGTACACGATGAACGCAGTGGACACCTGTCTGTGGTTACAGATGAACTGGTTCACACTACTGAAGAGAAGATTAAGCACAACCTTAAGTTTACACTTAGTGCCCTTGCTATGGAAGTTCCGCAAATATTACAATGACTAATGCATGAAATAGTTACTGAAAAACTGAAATTTCGAGAACTTTTCGCGTCTTGGGTACCCAAAATTCTTACTGAACAACACAAAAAACAATGGATGGGCAGTGCACTTCAGTTTTTGACATGCTACAATGAAGAAGCTGATGGTTTTCTTTCTCAGATAGTCATGGGGGGATGAAACTTTGGTATCGTACGACACCCCTGACACAAAATTGCACTCAATGGGAGGTACACTTCATCCCTAACTAAGGTTAAGCCTAAACAAATCTTGACACCTCAAAAAGTCATGTGCACCATTTTTTGGGATAGAGAAGGCATTTTTCTGATTGATTTCTTACCATGAGGGCAAACAATCAATGCACACGGTTACAGCGAGACCATTAAGAAATTTCGCCATGCAATACAGAACAAGTGCTAAGGATTACTGACAAACTCCTAACAGAGGGATCAATCGGTATTTTGGGTACGTAACAGCTCAGTCAATCACCCCTCCCTGCACATGGCCTCTACCATGGGGTATGTGCGATCCATATCTGTCAATCTGTTAGACGTTTGATGTGTCAGTTGGCCTTCAGCAGCACACAGAGAGAAAGAAGACAAAGAGGAACCTCAAACACCAAAGCAGAAGGATAGGAGAAGTGAAATGAAGAAAGAAAGAAAGAAAAAAAAGAAAGAAAAAATGGTGAAGGGACCGATCTGATATCAGGCTACTGAAAATTCAAAACATGTATCCAAAAATGTTCGAGATATGTTCCCCAGGGAAGGGGAAGAAGAATAGCAGGAAAGGTAGTCAGAGTGCAAGGAAAAAGGTGTTGCAAATGCTGGGGCCCCATGGTAGCCAAGCATGAGCTCACCAAAGAGTGGTGAATCCCCTGTGGGGGTTAATATTTTCCAAGAAGTCCTGCTGTGGCCGGATCCTGTGCCCACAAGATATCTACAAGACTACCACTTCTATGCAATGCCAAGGGCTTCAATCCCATATACAGCTGATACATGTAACATGGACACTGTTTCAGCAAACACTCAACACCTCTGCCCCCACGCGCAGTCACTTGGGTATCATCTCGTCACATCACCACTGGATCACAACAGTAATGTTTCCACCACTGCTCTCTACTACTGGAGCTCAGGGGGAAGGGTGTGGGTGGGGGCGGGGAGGGGGTGGAGTGGGAGGTGTGTGTGTGGTGGGAGGTTGAGGGGGAGGGGGAAGAGGCACACAGCTCTGACTGGACATCACATTGCATAATCCCACTAAATATCAAGTTTGGTTCACAATCAACAATCTATGTAGCTGACTGTGTGTTCCTTGGTGTTTTCCATGTTTGTAGGTCATCGTTACCCTGTTCCACACTGCCTACCAACAAAAATGTGAGAGATTACTGTCACAAACACAAAATGAAACATTTATGTGTCCATTCTCGAACCATTGTCTAATCTCTTCGTCCTCGCACTGTAGCTCACTAAACAAATTCTGGTCAGTACAATGAGCTTCTTGCTAGTACAGTGTAACTCTCATTTTTGTTTCTCCGTTTTCAAGCAAAGCTTGCCACCATCATTGTATTAAATTCTGCTGTGCAGACAGTAAACTATTCAGCATCTTTTCCAGAGGAACTACGTTGGAAATTTATATGATAATGTAATAACTGTAGTGAAGTAATTTTGTCAAAGTAGTTTGACAAAGATGTGCGTCAATGATCTTTTACAATGTAATATGGGCATGAAGAGCTGGCCAAAGGGCACAAACAGTTGGCAGAGCATTGTGATAACGGGTAACAACTCAATATTAACAACGGCACTATTCAAGTTCAAACAGCTGCAATTGGCTGCAGACATACTTAAAACTTACCGACATATACCTTCAAGTACCTATCGATCATTTTCACACCCATTTACATTCTGAAAAATTATACAATCTCTGTAACAAATTAATTTCCAAATAAAACTAAATTCCAGGGTTTAAATTTTTGCATAAAAATTCTACCAGATAGGTACAAAAAGATAGTCTGTCAAATTGACATTCATTGCTGGGAACTAATTTTTCTTATCACCACTCAAGACATTCAATTTTAACAGATACTAAATATTTCATTGAAGAACCAGACAGATCCCCATCACAACTGTCATGAAGTTCTTCCTCTGAATGATACTCTAGTTTGATAGCAGAACTGTGATCACTGACTAATGTAAAATCGTCTTCTTTTTCATTTATTTCTTGATCTGTATCACTGAGACCTTCCTCCAAAGACCAACTAACAATTTCATGAAACTCGGGAAAGTTAAAAAAACATTTGTGCCAACACATTTTGGGTTATACTGTACCGTACTGAAGGAAACAGGTACTTAGTTCACAAGGTGTGGTCTAGGAGACTCCAACACCTATCAATAACCCATGTCAAAAATAAACACAGATGGCGATAATACAACTGACAACAAAACATCATAGGTTTCATTATTTTAGGAGAGCAAGGGGAGTACAGAAGCATTCCACCACAACTGTCCTTTGAAAGGGAGTTCGAAAATTTTTGCTTAGTCTTAGAGACTACACCTTGTGAGTTAAGGGGTTCACCCTGTGAATGTTGTTAAGCTGCAGCGCAAAAACCAAAGTCAAACTTACGCATTCAATAGTGACGATGTAAGTGGAATGGAGGATGGGACAGTATTTGAAATCATAATGGTAAAGTATTAGGGGACATTAATTAATCTTCCAGGCTAAATTTCATTGCCAACTGCTGGCCACATCGTCCCATTTGAGCCATGACTGGCTGCTAGGCTGTGGAGGTCACATTTAGAGGATCCCACTACTTGCCACATGTTTTTGCAGTAAAACTCTCTCTGACTAACATCATTACTCTCGATCAAAAGTAATCGATTCTCACATCGTTGGTACAAAGCCGACACCCATATCTCGTCTAACTTTTTAGCCTTCATTGTTGTTAAAATTATTGTGGTGTTTTTAAATCTCTATGGCTTTTCTGTACATACATACATAATAATGTGATGCTCATTTCACTAAATTTTATTTCAGGATCACCATCTTGGAAAACCATTTCCTTTTAAAACTTATTTGTCAGTTTGTTCCAGACAACATTTGCTTCTGTTCTGCTAGGTGCAAATTAACACTTCGTTTCATTGCCCCAATATAAATCTTCCCAAAACTACATGGAATTTTATACATCCCAGGTGTTGCAATAGGTGTTGCGCATCTTTTGCAGATTTTAAACATTCGCTAATCTTCTTGGTGGGTCTAAATTGTTTCAACAAGAAACTTGGCCAGCACTTTCCCAATATGCTCTGTAATATTGTAAATAAATGGAAGAAAATACTTTCCCACCCAACGGTGGTGGTTGTTGCCTGATTTTGGAAACTTTTCTTCTATGATGGAGTGCTCCATCTCTGTGTTATCAGTGTATCTGTTTTTCTTACAAGCTGTTAACAAATTATTTAGTTCTTCTTGCGAACAAACTGGCTCACTGATTTTGTTAGCCCTGTTCGCCAATGTTTTAATGACACCTATCTTTGGCCCTGGAAGATGGTCCGTATCCTTATGGAAGTAACGATCAGTATGTGTATCTCTCCTGAATACCTTTTGACCTGAAGTTCTATCTGCCCATTTAGCTACTAAAGCATCCAAAAAATTAAGCTGTCCATTCATTTCTGTCTCCACAGTAATTAAGTGGACAGGATGTGCATCGTTGTTGTCGAGCTCTCCACAAACCAAACATCACCATCATAAGACAAAAGTGTCATCCACATACCGATACCACTTCAAAGGACTTTTATTGGCTGACTGCAGTCCCTGCTGTTCAAAAATTTAGCGGGACTTTCAGGGCTCGATATTGCCACTTTTTCAATTTGTTCACAGAACTCATTATTATACTGAAAACACGTCATGGACAGTGTAAAGAGACATCCTCCTCTAACATTATTTTTCCTCAAGGTAAGTAGATGATACCACAATGTATTTATGAATTTTTAAGCAGGTTAATATTATCTCAACTTTTTTCTAAAAGAATTGCATATGATATTGTACAAGTTGTATTATATTCCAGGCTAAAATGTATAAAAAGAAATAACTTCATTTTCTTTGTTACAATAGATATGTACTAGCTCTGTTGTACTGTTAAAGTAACTTATTTTTTTAGAAATATTTGAAATTATGAAATATCTAGCATACTTAAAATTCCAATTAATAATTGCACAATCTGATGATATTTATTACTGTTACTTCTGGGTTCATTTATAAAATAATGATATAAATTGGTAAAGATTCATTTGTCAAGAAAATTTGTAAATTCTTTGGAATATTGTTAGTATCACAAAATGGAGTAGTAGTGGGCATACCTCTGGTGTCATAGTATGTGTTTTTATTTCTGGTAATAACAATGTAGTTTTAGGTCTTGAAGTGGAAATTGTAAAGACAGTGTGATATAGAAAAATGTGAGAGAATAAAATTAACTATTCAGGCAAATTCTTCAGGAGTTATTATGTTGATTGGAGCCATGAGAACCTACAATATCAAAAATTTAAGATTCAAAAACCAATCCCTAGATGTGAAAAACTAGCTCAACATTTTAGCTCAACAGATACGATGATAACCAGCAGGTTTCAATTAAAGCCACTTTTCCACTGCCTTTTAATACATTGCACCATACAAAATGCAGCCCCCACTGTGAATGCTGTTCTCAAACATGAGACGAGTTTGTTTACTTTCGTAAGCAGCTGGAAATCACTCAGATTACTGTCAAATGATTGACAGCTGCTGCAAATTGGTGTGTTGGAAGAGCTCCCAAGAGTCGTGTGCCAGTGGTACATCTACCTGAGATACCTCCCCTGTGGATCCTGTCTCCTCTGAAGACAGTACAGTATCTGTCATGTTAATGGTCTATCTAGGCATCCTGTACAGGACTCTTTTCACCTGTTGTGAGGAAACACAAAAGGGTAGGGATCTATTAATTGTCAGTAGTTCAGACACACCAGAAATGCTTTAGGGAAATGGCAGCAAGGTACAGCAGAGGAAACCAGATCCACTCAGTGGGCATGCCTGTGAGCCTCAGTCAACATGTTGAAAAGGCTATTCCAGCAGCCATTGTGCAAACAGGGTGCAACCTATTGCAGATTGTGGTGCAAGCTGGATGTGATGATCGCTATTGTCTGGGCTCTAAAGTCATTCTTGCGACATTCCAGCGACTGGCAGGAAATGTTGAGAATACCAGCTTTCTGCATGGAGTTTCTACGAAGCTCAAAATTTGCAGCATTATCCCCACAACTGATCATGTCCCTTTGGTTCTGAGTAAAGTGGAAGGACTGAACCAGGGACTTTGGAAGTTCTGTGATAAGGTAGGCTGTGACTTCCTGGACTTGTGACATGGGATTGAGAATCATAGGGTCCCCCTAAATAGGTTATATGTGTGCTAAACATCAGAGGCTGCTACTTAGGTAGCTGACTATGTGTGGGTAGTACACAAGGTTTGTTTAGATTAGGCAACTCTCCATTAATCCAGATAACAATAGCTGTAGGAAACCCAGAAGTGACAGTGAAGATAAAAAAAATATGCCTCCCCACAGGTGAGAGTATTAAAATCCTAATAGTAATCTGCTAAACATTTGCAACGAAGTGCAACCATTAGAGGAGCTCATGAAAAGCAGTGAAACTCTCATAATACTAGATACAGAAAGAGAGTTGAAACTTGAAATTCATAGCAGTGAGACTTTTGGGTGAAATTTTAAGTGTATATCGAAAGGACAGGGAAATGGATGATGATGATGATTACTTGGGATGAGCGGCTCTCAACATCATGGTCATCAGCACTCTGACAAAAAACCTCACAGGTGAGGACGAAGGCTATACCCACATATGGAACAGGTTATAATGTATTGAAGTCTTCCTCCCTTCCCCACCAATTTAAGGATGAGGCCTGACAGTTCACACAATTTCGCCACTGTTGTAATATTGGAATCAGTATCAGTAATGAGGGTGGGCAGCTCTCCATCGAGACAGAGCTACCGTAACATATACTTATGTTAACATTGCCAACATAAGCTAAATTGAAAGTGGCACACCACAAACTTCACAGAGTAGAGGATCCTCCTGCCAGAGGAGTAAACCATGTGTTAAAGGGCTATGTCCAATGTGGAGCCTGGTAAGCAGAACCTCATTCCAGTGGTGAGGCTGATGTGCTTGATTTGAGTGACTGCAGTGGTAAAGTCTTTGATTAGTAAAAAAGGAGTCATCTGTTCTGGGCTCGAAACCCGCCACCACTTAAATTTCAATTAATCATCAGTACCTGCTGATTGAAGAATTCCAACATAAAAGATTCACCCTCATTCTGCCAATGGCCTTGTCAAAGAGGGTGGATGAGTGGACAGAGTTTCAGGGCACTCTCTTGCCCTTGGAGTGTGAAGCTGCCCCTAAAGGTCGAACAATCAGTAATGATCAACAGCATGAATATGCAAAGGCAAGGGAAATCTCTGCATTAAAGACACATAATGTGCAGCAACAGAATATGTGGAATGTAAATGAGAAAGTATGACGATGATCTCTCCATTGGCAAAAGATTCTGGACTAGTCCTCCATTCAGATCTCCAGGAGAGGACTGCCAAGGGGGAGGTGACCATGAGAAAAAGATTGAATAATCAATGAAAGGATAATGTCCTACGTGTTGGGGCATGAAATGTAAGAAGCTTGACTGTGGTAGGGAAGCTAGAAAATCTGAAAAGGAAAATGCAAAGACTGAATCTAAATATAGTAGGGGTCAGTGAAGTTAAATGGAAAGAAGGCAAGGATTTCTGGTCAGATGAGTATAAGGTAATCAATATAAACAGCAGCAGAAAATGGTATAATGGATGTAGGATTCATTATAAATAGAAAGGTAGGGCAGAGAGAGTGTTATAGTGGACAATTCAGTGACATGGTTGTTCTTGTCAGAATCAACAGCAAACCAACACTGACAACGACAGTTCAGGTATACATGACAACGTCACAAGCTGAAGATGAAGAGAGAGAGAGAGAAAGTGTATGATGATATTGAAAAGGTAATACAGTGTACAAAGGGAGATGAAAATAAAATAGTCATGGGGGACTAGAATGAAGTTGTATAGGAAGGAGTAGAAGAAAATGTTATGGGAGAATATGAGCTTGGGGCAAAGAAAGAGAGAGGAGAAAGATCGAGTTCTGTAATAAATTTCAGCTACTAATAGCTAATACTTTGTTCAAGAATAACAAGAGGAGGTGGTATGCTTGAAAAAGGCAGCTAGATTAAGGAAATATTTGAATTACATCACGGCCATACAGACATTCCAAAATCAGATACTGGACTGTAAGGTATATCCAGGAGCAGATACAGACTCAGATCACAATGTAGTAGTAATGAAGAGTAGTCTGAAGTTCAAGAGATTAGTCAGGAAGAATCAATACACAAAGAAGTGGGATACAGATGTACTAAGACACACTTTACGTTCTCCAAGGCTTATAAATACCACAGTAAGGAATAGCTCAGTAGGAAATACAGCTGAAGAGGAATGGACATCTCTAAAAAGGGCAATCACAGAAATTGGAAAAAAACATAGGTACAAAGAAAGTAACTGTGAAGAAACCACAAGTAAAGAATAAATACTTCAGTTGATCGATAAAAGAAAGAAGTACAAAAATGTTTAGGGAAATTTATGAATACAGAAATACAAGTCACTGAGGAAGGAAATAAATAAGAACTGAATGGAGTTAAGATGAAATGGCTACATGAAAATTGTGAAGAAATCTAATAATAAATGATTGTTGGAAGGACTGATTCAACATACAGGAAAGTCAAAACAACCTTCACTGACACAAAAAGCAAGGGCAGAAACATTATGAATGCAATGGGAACTCCACTGTTAAATGCAGAGAGCAGATATGAGGAAAGAGTACATTTAAGGCTTCTGACGGGGAAGACCTATCAAATGTGATAGAAGAAGAACCATGAGTTGATTTAGAAGAGAGAAGGGATCCAGTAATAGAATCAGAAATTAAGAGAGCTTTGGGAGACTTAAGATCAAATAAGGCACAAGGGGTAGATAACAGAATCAGAGTGGCAACAAAATGACTATTCACATTGATATCTAGAATGTATGAGTCTGGGGACATACCACCTGCCGTTCAGAAAAATATCATCCAGTCAGTTGCGAAGATTGCAAGAGTTGCCAAGTGTGGGAATTACCACACAATCAGCTTTACAACTCATGCATCCAAGTTTTTGACCAGAAGAATATACAGGAGAGTGGAAAAGAAAATTTGTGATGTGTTAGATGACAATCAGTTTGGCTTTAAGAAAGGTAAAGGCACAAGAGAGGAAATCCTGATGTTGCAGTAGATAATGGAAGCAAGACTAAAGAAAAATCAAGACACGTTCATAGGATTTGTCGACCTGGAAAAAGCAGTCAACAATGTAAAATGGTGTAAGATGTTCCAAATTCTGAGAAAAAATAGGAGTAAGCTGTAGGGAGAGATGGGTAATACACAATATGTACAAGAGCCAAGAAGGTATAATAAGAGTGGAAAACCAAGAACAAAGTACTCAGATTAAGAAGGGTGTAAAACAGGGATGTAGTCTTTCCTCCATAATGTTCAATCCATATATCAAAGAAGTGATGATGGAAATAAAAGAAAGCTTCAGGAGTGGAATTAAAATTCAAGATGAAAGGATATCAATGATCCGGTGATCACTGGTGACATTGCTATCCTGAGTGAAAGTGAAAAAGAATTATATAGTAAGAAGAGAATTACATGGTAAGATGAATGAAATGAACAATCTAATGAGTACAGAATATGGACTGAGAGTAAATCAAAGAAAGACAAAAGTAATGAAAAGTAGCAGAAATGATGAGGGTGAGAAACTTAACACCAGGACTGATGGTCATGAATTAGATGAAATTAAGGAATTCTGCTACCTGGACAGCAAAATAATCAATGACGGATGGAGCAAGGAGGACATCAGAAGCAAACTAGCTGTCAAAAAGGGCATCCCTGGCTAAGAGAAGTCTACTAATATTATACATGGGCCTTAATATGAGGAGGAAATTTCTGAGAATGTATGTCTGAAGCACAGCATTGTAAATCAGTGAAACGTGGACTGTGGGAAAACCTGAAAAGAAGAGAATTTAAGCATTTGAGATGTGGTGCTACATGTGAATGTTGAAAATTAGTTTGAGTGATAAGGTAAGGAATGAAGAGGTTCTGTTTAGAATTGGAAAGGAAAGGAGTATGGGAAGACACTCACAAGGAGAAGGGACAGGATAATAAAATGTATGTTAAGACATCAGGGAATGACTTCCATGGTACTGGAGGAAGCTGTGAAGGGCAAAAACTGTAGAGGAAGATAGAGATGGGAATACATCCACCAAATAATTGAGGATGCAGTTTGCAAGTGCTACTTTGAGATGAAGAGGTAGGCATAAGAGAGGAATCTGTGGTGGGCCGCATCAAACCAGTCAGAAGACAGATGACCAAAAAAAAAAGTTTCTTTTGTGTCATGTGCAACCATTTAGTCCCCAACTGAGACATGATGTATCTGTCAGATAATGAGATGATGGCATGCAAGGGATGGGACATCAATGGACAGCACCATGATGACATGAATCCTCGGTGGCTTTGTCGGCCCTGTCATTTCCTTGTATCCTGATGTTGCCAGGTACCCAGAAAAAGATCACTTCCTTGCCACAGCACTGAAGTCTCTACAATGACTCATGGATGTGCTGAATCAACTAGTCTTCCTGATTTCCAGATACATTTGGTGAAGTGCTTGTAGTGCACTAAGTGAGTCAGAACAGACAAAAAAAATCTTCTACAGTGATGTCTGTGAATCCTCTTCAGTGCCTTCAGAATGCCATTAAACTCTGCATCATTATTTGTGAATTATTCTGGAAGACACACTTTGAAAACCCACTCAGGGAAAACAGCAGAACAAAGAAAGACATTGTTTTGCTGCAATCCATCTGTATAAACAATGTTAAAACTGTGGTATATACTTAAAATGGATTAAATGAAAGTTGTAAAAACATAATCTGCAGTGGAAGTTTTCTTGTACCATGTCAAGCTTAATATTATTTTCGGTCTGAAGAAATCAAGGTGACAATGCATTCCATCCACAGTGGTGTATTTGGAGGTTTGACAGATCCAGATCCTTGAGACAGTCAGTAGCTTGTATCCATAATGACTTGGTTGCACGGGGCCAGTCATGAACAGCTGTTCAAAGGTGGGTTGGACCACTGCTCTAAATGTCAGTGACTGAGGTTGCACTGACATTTTCAGCACCTGTCAAGCCAAATACAGAGAGGTGGTTAACCAGTCTTTGCACACAGACTGAACTGGACTGGTCCGAAAGGCTCCAGTCAATATTCGAATGCCCTACTGGTGGACAGCATTTAAAATCTTGAGGTAGGAAGTAAGGGTTGATCTGTAGATCATGCTGCCATAATCTAAAAGCAATTGAACAAATGCCCTATAAAACTACTGGAGGCGGGACTGTCAACCTCCCATGTTTTTTAGCTAAGGCATTTCAAAATATTCAATGACTGGAAGCCCTTTGTTCATAGGTCTTTCAATTTTGAGTCAATTAATACACCCAAAAGGCCCTTAGTTTCTTGTGAACACTGGTTGGTTACAACATTGACGAGAACAGTTCAAATTGACACGTGTAGCCGTCTCTGGTGATAACCAAAAACCAATTGTCCTGATCCAGGTTTCCAACTTGCTACAGGTTAACTGTAGCTGCCTCATGACTGTTTTAAGATCAGAGGAAGAGTATTTGACAGGGTTCCTGACTGTGGAAGAAATGCCACTGACAGCGATGGCAAATAATGTGATAGTGAGTACACTGCTTGGGTGACTATTCTCTAACACATCAGTCAGACTAGGTATCACAAATGAGATATTTAAAATGCTGGTCCTTGAGAAAGAATTGGATAAGAAGTGGCAGGTGCCCATGTAGTCCCCATTTGTGGTTGGTGAAGGATGTTGTACCTGCAAAGTGTAAAACTTTTTTGAGGTCTAAAAAGGTACAAACCAAATGGTTTCAGCATAAGAAGGATGCATGTATCACCATCTCTAGTACAACTGAATTGTCAAGAGTGGAATGGTAGTGCCTGAAACGACACTACCCTCGAGACACAAGCACCCAGAGGAGGTGTCAGCTGACCATCATTCAAGAGTCTTACCCATACAACTTTTAAGGGCTACACTTCAGTAACTGGTGCTAGGGTCTTTGCCTGGTTTCCAGAATGGAATTGGTATTGCCTCCTTTGAAGTCCTGGGGTACTGTCCATGACACCAGATCTGATTGAAAGAAGAAAGGAGCTGTCCTTTCAGTTCAGAACACAGATGACAAAGGATGGCATAATGGATCTCATCATCAGGTCCTGGAGCTGTGTGTCTGGCTGCAGACAAAGCTAATTCCAGTTCCCACATGGAGAACAGAAGGTTGTGGACTTCCTCATTGTGTGAGAATAAATTGAATTTCCTTATTTCTGCAGTCCTATGGAACACCTAAAAAACAGGAACTTTTCTGTGTGACTTAGTGACAGTATAAATGTATTCAGCTAAAACCTGAGTCATGGCTTCTGTCATGTCCATCAAGACCCAATTCCTTAACAAGGCAATAAGGGGACATGTACTACACTTGCCTGAAATCCACTTTATTGAGTCCCAAACTTGCACAACAAATGTGGACGAGTTCATGGAAGTCAACAATTACTTCCAGGAAGACCTTTTCTGTTGTTTTATCACTCACCTCACAGGTGCTCTTGCATATCTCTAGGCATGAAGGTTTTGTGTACTTGGGTGGTGTTTGAAGTTCTGCAGAGCTGTTCATTTGGCCCAGATTGCCAATCTACAATCATAATTCCTCCAAGGCTCAGGCCATCATCTGAGGTGGCTGCTATGCCAGGGGATGGACTCTGCAGCAGCCTGTTGGATCTCACAACTGATATGGGCCACTGTGTCCTATGCACAATCTTTTTGTTCAAAACTAGCCTGTCAACTATACTGCAACAAATTTGCCCTCTGAATCATCCTTCTGCGTGGTCTCCTGTGAGCCACCATCGGCAGACAGATCCACACTGGGAAGAGTGTGTAGGGGTGATAACTGTGTGATGTTGGTGTGTCTGACTAAGATGAGTATCTTGTAAAAAGATGCAGGATGGTTTCTCCTGGACCAGGAGCAGTAATTCTTCCAAATGTGAGCAGTATCAATTTAAATACAACTGCAATGCAGAGGCCCCCACTGTTTAGCAATGGTTGTTTTTTTTCTTTCTCCCTCAGAGGTGGTGATTTGCCGGTGAGGTCAGGGGAAATATTAGCCAGTTCTCAGCTCTCGGGTTTCTCTGATTGGAAGGCCATATCCTCCAAAGCATAGTCCCCATCAGAGACAGAGAGAACTCACCTATCTGAAGGTTTAACTACCACTTTCTTGTACTTTGAACTACTTTTTGAAAGGACGTTTTTCTTTACAGATGGGAGGAGGTGGTTGCTTGGGTTGCAGGGATGTCTTAGTTGACTTCTGCTGGTGGGGAGTGGTATGTGGCTCAGGTTCAGTTTCAAGTGGAGTGTTTCCCCCACAGGTACTAAGAAAAGTGCATATGCTCATACCTGAATCTGTGGTCTGAGTTTGTGTGAAGGCAACACACTTCGTGATTGGCACCTTAAGGGCTGATGTAAAAGAAGTAGCAAAAACCAGAGGTTTCACAGCTTTGAAGGCTTTTTAGCTTAACCATAGGGTATTGTCTCTTTTATTTCAACTCCTGAATTTTCCATCCTTTGTTCTAAGCCTCATACTTTCTGCTCCACACTGGGTGATTCTTGGAGCAGTTTACCATTTTGCAAGAAGTATACAAGAATTGCCTGATTCGGAGGTGAGCCTCCACAATTGCCACATGTAGCCTCCCATTACATCCAATAGTGGTATGGCCAAATCCTTGACATTTTTAACATTGCAATGGGTTGAGAACAAATGGGCAAACCTTAAGACAGATGTAGCCTGCTTGGATATGTTCAGGTAATTCTGGAGTACTAAATGTTAGGATACATTTTGCAAATTTTTCCAACTTGCTATCAACTTTGTCCTCTCGTAGTTCTGCACCCCCATGACGCTCATATTTTTCCATTCTTCAGCTCCACAGGATCCACCTCCATTATATTGGAGCAGATAACCACAACCTTACTTAAGTTAAGGGTGTTATGCACCTCAGAATCTACTGGGTATTCATCTAAGACTTTACATCCCAGAAGCTTAGATACTTGGTCTGAACTAGCAGTTTCAACTGGAAGTGTTCCATTACAAAGTTATTTGACACTTTTTGGGACAAAGCAATATATTTCAACGCCTTGTGAATACAGGAAGGGAAGACATGCTCAAAGGTCCCTCCTGTTCTCTTGATTATAATGAAAGTATTATGGCATACTAATGCCCTGTTACTAGGATTCTGAGCTTCTTTTTGGGAGGACTGGCCAACCAAGCTCTCTTTGAGCAAGTCTTATACAACTGTGGGGCAATAGAAACCCGAGTCGCCCGCTATAGACTATTCTCATCAACAATCATTCACCTCATCAGCACGTAGCACGCCATGAGGTTTGAGGCTCCACATCCACGAGGATCTCCTCAGCATGGATCTATGGAATGAAAAACTGTTTCTTTTCCTTTTTTTTTTTTTTTTTTGTGCCTTCCTGGCAGTCCAGGTGGGGAAGCCAAGGTCCCCATTACCCAAAACACACAACATTCCAAAGCTGCACTGCAGGATGGTCCCTGAAGCATGCTCAGAACTTACAGTAACAGAGGATTGATGGCACTTACCATTCACCAGCTCGGGAAATTGGGATTGTCAAGCTTGTACACAGCAACCAAATTTTGATCCCCTGGAGGAGGAGGAGAAGGAGGGGGGGGGGAGGGATGGAGTTGATGAATTTGTCACAACAGGGGAAAAAAAACACACCTCATATCCACCGAGGCAGACACTGAAGCTGCATGTGACATTGTTTGGGCAACACTCAGTGTCAGGGACGGACATTAAATGCTAATTGCATCCTTCTACTGCCCAGCAAACTTATTTCCTGATACAATGGAAACTCCAGATAAAACCTCAGCTCACTTGTATGCAAGTTCCCTAATCATACTGTAATCACTGGTGGAGACTTTAATCACCCAACTACTCATTGGGAAAATTACAGTTTTGTTAGTGGTGGGCATGATATAACATACAGTGAAACTTTACTAAATGCCTTCCCTGAAAACTACCTAGGAACCCTACTCAAGATAGAAATATACTGGATATGCTGAGAATAAACAGACCTGATCACTTTGAGGATGTTGACAGAGAAGCTGGTATCAGTGAAATGATGTAGTTGTAGTAACAATGACAATTAAAATAAGCAGAAAGCTATATATGTTCAGTAAACTAGATAAAAAATCAGTAGTATCAAATCTCAGTGAGGAACTTTAAACTATCAGCACAGGTCAGGAGCATGTAGAGGAACTATGGCTCAAGTACAAAAGAGTAGTTTACCATGCACTGTACAGATATTTTCCTAGAACAGTTCATAGTGGAAGGACCTCCATGGTATACAGTCACTGTAAAGAAACTACTACAGATATAGAGACTACTGCATAATAGGTGTGAAACAAAACATAGGAATATAGACAAAGAGATGCTGAATGAAACACATGTGGCTGTCAAGAGAGCAATGCATATTGCCTTCAATGTCTACCGTAGCAGAATATTGTCAAATGACATTTACAAAATCCAAAGAAATTCTGCTCATATGTAAATGCTGTTAGTGGCACCAAAGTTCATGTCCAGTCCCTAGTGAATGAGACAGGAACTGAAACTGAGGACAGTGAAGCAAAAGATGAAATAAGTAACTCCACTTTCAAATGTTTCTTTACAAGGGGAAACCCAGGAGAAATGCCTTGTACCACCAAAAAGATGAATGAAATGACAATTAGTGTCAAAACTTCAGTCCTGACGGAATCCCTGTCATTCTACACTGAATTTGTGTCTGAGTCAGTCCCTCTTCTCACTATAATCTATCATAGATGCCTCAAGCAAAAAACGAAGCCCAGTAGTTGGAAAATGGCACAGGTCATGCCTGTCTACAAGAAGAGTAGTAGAAGTGATACACAAAACTACCATCCAATATCCTTTACAATGATTTGCTGTAGACTCTGAGAATATATTATGACCTCAAACATAATAAGGTATCTTTAACACAGTTACCTCCTCAATGCCAACCAGTATGGTTTTCAAAAACACTGATCACGTGTAACCCAACTCACACTTTGAACACATGACATACTGAAAGCTTTGGCTCAAGGCAATCACATAGATGCAATGTTTCTTGTTTTCCAAGAAGCATTTGACTCAGTACCACACCTACACTTATTGTCAAAAGTATGATCATATGGGGTACCTAGTGAAATTTGTGACTGGACTGAGGACTTCTTGGTAGGGATGACATAGCATGTTATCTTCGATGGAGAGACATTGTCAGATGAAGAAGTAAATTCAGGTGTGGCCCAGGATAGTGTGTGGGACCCTTACTGTTCATGTTGGATATCAATGACTTTGCAGACAATATTAACAGTGAAATCAGGCTTTTTGCAGGTGATGCAGTTATCTATAATGAAGCACTCTCTGAGAGAAGCTGCATAAATATTCAGTCAGATCCTGAAAAGGCTTCAACATGGTGCAGAGATTGACAACTTGATATAAAGCATGTAATATGGAAGCTGCTGGAGCAGTTGATCTGGCCTATTCAAAAGCTTCTTCACATTTTGTCCAGACAAATCACTATGGCGAACAGGGGGATAACTGGACTGTGGCAACCTGAGGATGGGTATACTGGCACCCACAACAAGGAAAATAATTAAATAATGAAAAATTGAAATTGAAGTAAAAAGTGGAGAAACAGAAAATACACGTAACTAGAAAATATAAAATATGTAAAGTGGGTTCTGCAAAATCCACTTCCCTTCAGGATATGTATGGCTTCCTTAGGTACTATCTCATCATCACATGTATTTGGGGTAATGTGGTAGCCAAGTTGATGGCTCATCTAAAATCAACTAGCATGGCACATTCTACAGAAATATGAGTTGTCATGAGATGATCACCACAGCTGCAGTGAGGGATGTCCTCTATTAAAAAGGAACCTGTGGGCACATCTGTAGTGGCCACTATGCAGTTGGCAGAGTAAAATTGCATCTCTCTGAGAGACTGGGAGTGAGACATCCCATACCTTTGTAGTCCCATCAATTACTCTCAGCTCGCTCAAGGTTATGGTAGCCTGGGGTTATGGTAGCCTCCTATTCCATATCTTAGACTTTAAAAATGTTATGTTGCAGCTAAAATCTTAGGTCTCTGTCCAGCACACAGAGTTCGAGCTTCCCTCCTGTGAGTGGCCCTTGGGCTGAATTGTCAGAGTTCATTTCACAGAAAACCCTCATTGCTCTGTGTCCCGATGAATGTTACTATTCTGGAGCTGTAGAGATAATCTACTAAGCCTTGTATGTTCACTTCTGAAATGTTTATGGAGTTATATGTGCTTTGTAAGCACTTCATGTAGTCACTACAAACCACTCTTCCTTTGCGGTGAGAGTTTCAATGTACTGCAGAGTCTGTGACACGATGACAAACTCTCCAGTGTATACACTGCATACATATGGTAGAAAATACTTCTTGTGCCCATTTGCATGTGGCAAAGCACAACCAAACCTGTCATTAACTTTCAGTCCATCCACATATACGCTTGTCGGATTAGGGTAGTTGTGGGGAACTGAACACTAGTTGCCTGAAAGTGGTTGATCAGCATTTTTGTTATGGCCACAAAAGAGTCCACTTGAATCATAAGACTGGAGGCATATCACAGGAGATGCCGAGAAGGAACAATGTACAGAGTCAAGAGGGGCCTGGTCATTGCGTAGAGCTTCCCATCATGCCTCAACTGATCTATTCAGTTTTGGAGGATTCTAAAGGAGTATGAGCTGTTAGTTGTGAAAGAGTTGACTAACATAGATGCATAGGCATGTGGCAAATTTAGATTGAATTCTTCACCAAGAGTTGCTTACGCTTGACCCTCAAAAGTGGGATACCAACTTCCAGCAGTAGGCTGCCTACACGACTCCTTACAGAAAGTGCCAGGTGCCAACTGCACACCACTGTGGTGGACAGGATCTAACAAGCTCAGTACTGATGGAACTACTGAATTGCAAGCAACACATCCATAGACCATGTGGAATAAAATAGAAGCTTTGTAGAATTGCAGGAGAGCTGTGCAGTGGGTGCCCAAGGTGGTGCTGCTGAGAAATGAAAGGTTAGTGAGTTTCTCCGTGCAATCTGTTGAAACTACTAACGAACATAAAATCATTCCACATACTGAAGCACCTGAAGTTCAAGCTACATACAAAATTAAATATTATGTGGACATAGTGTAGAATTACATACCACAGACATTGTCAACACAATGAAACATGTAACTTCGGAGAAGTTTAAATCCTCTTCGGGCATACTGATTCATATCGTTCATCAGGAGGGAACTGTCGTGTCTATTACACTAAGTGAAACCAAAAATGCAAATATTTATTAACAGCAGAATTGGACTAGTGTTGAGCAAGGGACACAAAATATCCTTCTGACTTTCCCAAATTAAAGAACATGAGTTATATCAGTTCATCATGATGTCTCAGTAAAAAATAGTTTCAGAAATGACATAGTAGCAAGATAAGAGACGTGTTTTTGGAAACTTTGATGATGCACCAATGGATGTAGAAGACTAAACTGATATGCCTGGGAAAAAATGTAAGTTTGAATACAGCTTTTGCAAAAACCACAACTGATGTTCCATTGCTGGAAAATTTGTAATTTATTTGTGTGAAACATGTAAATACAGGCATAGTAATTGGTAGTAAAATAAACACAACAGCATACAATCTGTTTTATAAAAGGTACTGAAGCATACAGTATAAATTATTTTACATAACAATACAATAGATTTTCGTTTCTATGGTAGGCTGTAGTAGCATTCTTCAATGAGCCATGATTTTCAATGCTTTTTAAATTTTTGAACCATTAACAGCTGTGCATTAAAATATTTTGCTCCTTTAGTATATGGACCATTTGCATTGTTTTCAGTCCCTGTTTGCCACACGGTAATTTTCTACTTGCACAGAGTTATGTCCATGAATTTCTGCATTATGACTTGTTTGTATATTTTTTGTCTTTTGCAGCCAGTACTATTGTTTCAAACACATACATAGGATAGACAGTCTTAATTTTAAAATCTGCTTGATTTTCTTGCATCTTTTTTTGCCTAATATTCTCAAAGCTCTTTCCTGCAGCTTAAATACTCTGCCTAAATGAGGCTTGGAAGCCCCATCCAATAATACTGAAGCATATGGAAGAATGGGATGCATTAAACCGAACCGCATTATACTCATTGTTGGGTGCTGATGTATGGAGCTATTATTCTTGAAACATGTAAGCTTGATATTAGTCTTACAAACACACACTGCCAATTTGCTGTGTCTGTAACAGTTTTCTATCTACAAATATGCCTAAGAATTTACACTCCCTAACATTGTATCTTGACAATTGATACAATTTTGCAAGTCACCCACATTGAAGGAAATTATATTTGTTTGTTGTAAGTTGACATAAAATGTTATTTTCAAATTTTGAAATTGCTGCATCTATAAAAATTTTACCTCTATGCCACGATTAAACATACCATTTCCCCAATGAAGGTCTGAAGTGTCATCTGTATACATTATCATAATGAATATATTTTTTAAAAAATGTATTTCAGAAGCCACTGACAGCTTACACAATGGAAGGGATCAATTTCAACCCCTGAGGAACACTGACACTCAATGTGTAGCATTTTAATGTTTCTCCATTATTGTGTGTGTCTGTGGTACACTGTCTCTAATACGATATATTTTGATGCAACAGTTTTCCACTGATGCCATCTCTGGCCAATTTTGACAGAGGTACCTCATTATCAGCACTATCAAAAGCTTGTGACGTATCTAGGAAAACTCTAGATCCTTGCATGCCTTCATCAATTTTCTCAAGAACTTCCAGCATAAATTGTAGTGCTGCTGTCATGACCCTGTGACCACTCCTAAAACCACGCTGAAAATCCCTCAATAATTTGTGCATATTATAATGCTGTAACACATTTCAGAACGATTATTTTTAAGAATTTACTAAAAACAAAAGTTGAAGTGAGTGGTCTTTAATTTTCTACTAGTTGTTTGTCACCTTTTTTCGTAGAGGGGTTTAACAGTGGCTAATTTTAGTGCATCATGGAACACTTCTCCTTTTAAGATGCTATTTACTAGATGCATCAAATGATATGCTAGATTATGTTGGCATTGTTTAAGTAAAAATGGAGAAATTTCATCCCAGCCAGCAGATTTTGTGGTTTTGCATTCTCTGTTGAAATGCAAAATATCCTTGAGTGCAACTTCAGGGATTTGATCAGGTTTGGAGTTGACCTCATCATGATTTCCAACATTTACTTTATCTGTAGTACAAAAGTCAGATCCTGCAATATCTATGAAGTAATCATTAAAATATTGCTTATCTCCTGACTATTGGTGACAATATTGTTAATAGATATCTGTATGCTGATGCTATGTTATAGTTTCCTTTTACAGTCTCTTATTTCATTTTCTATGGGGCAGAGGTCTTTGAAATACTGTGTGAGCTTTTTTTAATTTTAAGTTAAATCTTTCCAGCCTTCAGTATTTTGGCTTGCCTGCAAAACTGGGGCTTATATTGTTTGTATTTATCCATGTGCTCCTTGTTTCTTGTCTCTTTTTTTCTTTCAGTTACCTAATAATATTATCAAACTCTATGGATCTTAACTGTAGTGCCTTATTCTTATTTATATTTACCTTTTGACAGGAAGAGTCATATTTAGATGAAAAGAATGTATCTAAGAAGGCATCCCATTTATTGTTTACTCCTTGGGCTTGTAATATTAAATGCTGAATTCCTGACTAAGGCTCTCTCTCAGTTTGGCAATGTTGATAATAGAGTTCTTTGACTTTATTGAAGTATTTCTCTTCAACACTAATAGTTAGCCTAGATGGTCATAGATGTGACCATTTACAACAGCTCCTGTATTATCACAGGTGGTAACAATATGGTCTATAGAGCCACCACTAGTTGCTGTGATTCTAGCTGGTATGTCTCCTAACAGATCTCCTACAGTATAAGAATAGACACAGTCCTTAAAGCATTTGCTTTCTTGGGAATCTTGTTAAGTGTTAACATTAATTTCCCCTAATAATATAACACTTATATGCTTTTGCACCAAGATTTAAATAAAACTATCAAGGAAATCCAGAAATAATACTAAATTTCAGTCTGGTGATCTATGCAATGCTAAGACAAAGTATACAGCAGACAAGAATTTTAGGATATATTTTCGGAGGATTCTCTTAAGTTCTTTGTTCTCATGGAGATATCCACTCTTCCACCTTTATGGTCAGTATGACAGTAAATGGGGACAAAAGTAAGTAGGGTAAAGGAAGATGATGTGAGTTAACAATTTAACATTAGGCTCAGAAAGGTTCACAGAATTAAAAAATGAAAGCAATAGGAAAACAGGTGAAGATATCGATACAAAATGAAACAACATTACCACATTTATGAAGGAGACAGCACAGGAACTGCTACAAGATAAAAATAGCTTTATCAAGCGCAAGCCATGGTTCAATGACATATGTGGGGAAGCAGGCCAGGAAGACAGCCACAAATAAAATATAAGACCGCCATGAGATAAATGAAGGGAACAATCAGGTAAGAGGAAAGATCATTCATAAATAAACAGACAGAGAAGGCAAAGGATGACTATATCTGCAAAAATAGTAAATAGTTTTACAGGACACTCAGAAGCTATAGAAAAAATTACAGCACTAAGCTTGTGATAAGTATGAGAATAGAAAAATGATCACTATACATGAATAGAATCTAGAGAACTGGAGGAGATACTTCGAAGAATTGTTGAAGAACCCAGTAGACACCTACAACAATAAAAACAGGACAGGAAGTGACCAGAATGAAGAGCCATTAGTTGAAGAACCAGCTCTGATGGAGGTGAGGGAAGCAATTAAAAGACTGAAAAATGGGAAGCCCCTAGGCATAAACATGATATCACCAGAGCTCATCAACGAATGGGGAGACAAGACATATGAATGGTTAGAGACATTAATGAGAGACATGCAGAGAAAGAAGTAATGCAAACCACTGCTGTATGTCGCATGTACAAGATGGAAGAAAACACCGACACAGAACTAGAGAGGGGTATCTCTACTATGCATGTGCTATACTAAAAGAACATCAAGAATTATAGTGATCATGCTCAACCCATACACTAAAGAAATATCAGACAGCGCAAGCAGGGTTAAGTCAACAGCTAACCAAATATTCACACTAATACAAATACTTCACAAGTACTGTGAGCACAATCAGGATACCTTATGTATGCTTATAGACTTCAACAAAGCATGTGATAGCATAGTGAGATAGGAGATGTGGAGGATAATGGCAGGGTGTGGGATGACAGACGAGCTGATAAAGCTAGCTAAAATGTGTATGATGGAATATAAGAGCAGAGTGAAACTACAGAGGTTGTTTTCAGAAACATTTGAGGTAAAAACAGGAGTAAGACAGGGAGGCGATACTTGTGTCAACAGTCTTGTTTAATTTGGCACTCAACACTCAGAGGAGAGCAACATAGGAATGTGCAGGAGTCACCAAAGGAAAAAAAAATATGTTCTGGCTTTTGCAAATGATATTGTGGTGAATGGAAGACCTGGAGAAAATGGGAACTGGAAGCAGAAGACTGACTATCTACCTGAGAACAGAGAAAAATACATCCTGCATAAAAGAGTATCCATGTGATTTGAACTTTGAAATTGTTACTATTAAGATAAAATTCTTGTCTGATTTTTACTTTGTGTGAGCATTGTATAGATGGTACTGGTGGGTAAAGCTAAGAGCAACACACAGAATGAATGAACCCACCACTTTTGAAAAAAAAAAAAAAAGTACTGAAAAAATATATGGACCAATGAAAGAAGAGGAGAAACAGAGAACTCAGACACCCTACCTGCACTACCAGACATCATAGTGAGTGTGAAAACAAAGACACAGGAGAGGAGGGGAAGGGTGGGGAGGGGTGGGGAGGGGAGGGGAGGGGAGGGGAGGGGAGGGGAGGGGAGAATGTTGTAGTAAAGGTAGCAATAGATGGAGAAGCCTAAGGAAGGAGACCACTTGGAGGGCTGAGGATGAGATTGAAGGGTAATACCATGAGAGACATGCAGATACTGGGTCTGGGAGATAAAGATACAGCTGACACAAAGGTGTGGAAGACTGGACAGAGAGGCCAAAGACTGGTTGCAGTTTGCATCGCCAGCATAAATAGGTACAACAGTAATAACCAGAAAAGCAGTCGTTTTGGATTTGAAACAAGTGTATGTTATCTGCAGATTTTTTATGTTCATTGACCATAAGTATAATATCTGCAAGATTTTTATTACCCAGGCCCTCTGCATTGCTACGCACAAAAGAAAGATTTCATACTTCAGATACATTTAATGCATATTCATCCCCTCTTCTAGTTGCTAGTTTAACTATTTTTTTTAAAAATGTTACAAATATCAGTAATCATTGTACTAAAAGTCTAGGAGCCTAACCTGTTTAAGTGACTACTAACTTTCCCCATACATTTGTTGCTTAAGAACTTACTTCGATCTATAAATATTGTTCCTAGATATTAAAGATCTCTCAAATATTACAGTTTATACTCTCTACGTATGTACCACCCGCAAAACTTCTGTAAATTATTTATATGATTACTGTTCTGGAGAGATCTGTATAGAATTCTTGCAGTTTTGATTATGTTTCTAGTTTCACTGAAAATTTCTTCCTCACTGGTGCTACATAGTAAATTTGTTCCCGTATGAATGTAAACACCTTTGTAGATTCTGGTGGCTCTGTCTGCATGTCCCTGATTTGAATATTGTTTAAATATTTATTTAAGTGTGGGTCCTGATCCCAGGACAAACAACAATTCTAAAATTTGCAGAGCAACATTTTTTCATAGTGAGTCACCCATAATGAGAAACTTGTCATAATTTCCCTTTTCAGTACTGTGACAACTATTTATTTTTCTATTTTTGTAAAGTTGTTCTAATGACATTAGTTTTTTAAATGTGTGTTTTCACTTTGCATTTCTTCACAAACAGGGGATCGTAAAGGTCCTGAACACTGGATATCATCACTTTGCCAGCTTTCACTGTTAAGTTTGTTGTGTAAGTGGTTACTGCTTTTGAGATAGGTTTTTCATTTTCACATTTTTCACAATTACTTTTTCCATGTCTCATCAGCTCATTGTTTACTTGTTTATTACCAATTTTAGACTGTTTCAGTTTTGAAGGATTTAACAACTTTTTCTTTTGTGATCACTGCTATCATTAAAATTACATTTTTTCTCTATGTAAACAATAGAAACATGGCCACTAAAAATCATCACTGATGAATTATAAACACATCCTTGTACAATTTTTGTGTAGCCAATAGCTACAAATCAAACACCCAGTTCCTTTTACAATGCATTTTCGATAGTTTTTATTAGCTGAATTCTTTAATTTATTGTTTGTAGAGAGGGTTATGTCACTACACTTTCCTACTACTACCACCTCAGACAATATCAGAGTGGTGGCTAGTGCCTCCTGTTGGGTAGACCATTCACGTGGTGCAAGTCTTTTGAGCTGACGCCACGTCAGTGACTTGCATGTCAATCGGGATGAAATGATGATAAGGACAACAAGACCCAGTCCCTGAGTGGAGAAAATCTCTGACCCAGCTGGGAATTGAACCCAGGCCATTAGGTATGACATTCCATTGTGTTGACCAATCAGCTATCAGGGGCAGTCCCATAATGATTAACAGTAAGAATGAATATCATAAATAAGAGCAGAGTAAAGGTGGACTAAAGAAATTAAGTATGAAAAAAACAGATTCGAAAGAATGTGCAGAGGAGATTGATACTGAGGCTGAAAATAGCTACTGTAATGAAGGTAAAGGAGAAAAATGTCAAACACTTGGCTTTAGAGAATGAAATGGGTTTGGTAATGTTACCCACAGGAGTTTGCCTTCTGCACACAAGCAGAGTGCTGAAACTGTGGTGAAAGGGAAAGGAAGTGACAGTATGGTAAAGCATAGTAGGCTTCAACACTGTGATGAAGTGTATTGTATGGAAAACACTGTACAGCCAACTCAAGAACACTAATTTCAAGTGCTGAAGGAGTAGACTCAGTGGTTGCCAGAAACTCTTAACCACTGCAGAAATGGTTACAGTGCTAGCTGTAATGGATACAGAACTGCAGCCTGTTCACACAACTGAAAACAGAAATGAGTGGTTTAACTGAAATATCACTCTTGCAAATGAAAATACCCATTGGCTCCATCAGGCAGACAATACCTCCACACAAATGGTGATAGTGAAATAACAGTATGGACAAATGCTGCTTATCACTCTGATCAAACAGAGCAATTACAGCAATGGAGACAGAAAGAAATTGGGCATGATCATAATATCTCATTTCTACCTATGTGATGGTAAATGAACGTAGTGAAATTGGAGCTGCAGATACCGTCACATACAGGTTTAGGACCCAGCACAAAATGTTAATACAGACAGTGGTGACAACCTTGTCAGGAAAAGTTGTTATTTTTGTGGTATGTAATATAAAGTGTGGTGGTCATGCTAGCTGAAGAAGTGAAAGTGGTGTTACCAAAACTACTGCACCTGGAAGAGAAATTACCATAAGTAATAAGTCTTGTTTTCAAGCAGAAGAGAGAAAAAGAGAGAGAGAGAGAGAGAGAGAGAGAGAGAGAGAGAGAGAGAGAGAGAGAGAGAGAGATTAATAGATTAATAGAAATAGAAAGAGAGAGAGAGAAAGCGAAAGAAAGAGAGAGAATAAAATAGAATTCACTCACTAAACAGCGGTGTGTCAGGGCTGACGAGGATTCCAATGACAATGTAGTAAGTTTACATGCAGAATTCAGATCCAGCTGTATCACAGTTATCAAGCTATTTCCCCCTATCTGGTAAGGCCCACCAAATTTGAAACCATGCCAGACACCATGGACATCAGAGACCCATAGAGGTCTCTACACCATCGTACCACAAACTGTGGCGGCGCTTGCCTCCTGGCCTGCTTTTAGTGTGGGGGATGCCACAGCAGAACACGTGGTCCCAGGAGCCAATAGTGGTGCCCCTGATAGCGTACTTAACCACCTACCACTCGCTCAGCCAGTCACTCTAATCTCGCTTACATCATTTACACCTAGCTTGCACTAGACTGCTTACTTCCTGATTCGTGTACAAGTTTGTTTTCTTGTGACTCTGTTGTTCGGTCTTGTTGTATTCGTTCTGTCCTACGTTCGTCATGTCCATCCTTTTCCATTGTGTTGTTGTTCGCAGGCCTCTCTGCGGGTCCCGCCGCACCTTCCATCAGTGCTGGTCACAGTTACAACATTTTGGTGACGATATAAATTGTAGTCGTTCTTGGTATGGAGGCGAAGTTGGTCTGTCTGCTAGAACAATAGCAGCAGCTCATGCAGCAGCAGCTCCAGTTACACATCTTACAAATGTCGCTGCAGTTGCTAACGGGCAAAGTCGATGTCCGGGACGCGTTACCGCACCAGCTTCAGGGTCCTCAGGTGTCCGATGCTTTCCTGCATCCGCCTTAGTTTCCACCCTTTAATGACACTAAAGATGACTGGGAAACCTAGTTACATAGGCTGAAACAACATTTCACGGCTTTTCAAGTCACAGACGACTCCTTGCACTCTCTGGACACTTTCTTTCTTCTCCGCAAGTTTTCACCATTGTCCGATCCTGTGGCTCTCTGTTTCCAGGAGATCTGCCTTTTGCTGACAAACTATTATTCCCAACGCTACCATGTAGTCGCCTCTAGGCTGGAGTTCCATCAGTACCAGAAACAGCCTGGTCAATCGTATCTTTCCTGGGTCATGGACTTGCAGGGTCTCAGCCATCGATGAGATTTTACCTGCACCTATCAGCAGTGCAAGGCTTCATATGTGGGCTCCCTGATCCGGGATGTGGTGGTTCAGCTGGCTCCCGACCCTGAGGTCCGTACTGCAGCACTGAAACTCGACAACCCCTCTTTGGAAGATATTCTTCGCATTGCCCACTCCTTTGAAATTGCTCAAGCAGCTAACGAGCATCTTATGGCACGACCATGGGTGCCAGCGATCGCGGTGTCCCGGCGGGTTCCGCCGTCGCAACGGCCAGCCGGCCGACAGGGGCCAGCGCCGTAGGGACTCTTTGTGTTCCGACGTCTCTATGACGTCAATGCCTCCAGTTGCCCCGTGCCGCCGGTCACGTGGCCCACTTCCATCTTGCCCACAGTGCTTTACTGCCCATTCGCGGGCCAATTGTTTCCACCGCTGGAAAACGTGCACGCTGTGTAATAAGGAGGGCCACATCCGATCAGTTTGTCATACTCGCTGGACTCGATCCAGTCCTGCCCTTCTTGGGCCTTAAGATACCGTCCAAACTCTGCAATAGGTCGTCCCACAGGATGACCCATCAGTGCAGAAGCTTTTCCTCACGCTCCACATTTTCACTGAGGATGTAAGTTTTCAGGTCGACACTGGGGCCACTGTCTCCCTGATTAATATGGCGACATATACATGGCTAGGCTCTCCTGCGTTGTCGCCTCCCTCTCGCCATTTGGTCGCCTATGGAGACGGTTCCATTCCCCTTCGTGGGCAGTTCGTCATCCAGGAGACATACAAGCATGTTCAGTGGCTTTTTACCCTCTTATTCGTCGACCATCCGTCGGCTTCGATTGTTTTTGGCCTGGATGCGTTTCAACTGTTTGGCTTTTAAATTTCCGACAAAGTTAAGGTCGTTTCCACGGCTGTTTCCTTCCAGGACTTGGACGATCTGTGCTCCGCTTTTGCGTCGTCGTTTGTACCGGATCTCGGATGTGCTTCCGGCTTTCAAGCGCACATCACCCACCGGCCAGATGCACAGCCTCGCTTTTTCCGGGCCCGGCCACTTCCGGTGGCCTTACGGCCAACGGTCAAGCAGGAACTTCATCGGCTCCAGGCCGCTGGCGTGCTGGCACTTGTAATCTACAGTGCATGGGCGACACCGCTGGTGGTCATACGGAAACTCAATGGGTCTCTTCGGCTGTTTGGAGACTTTGGCGCTACAGTCAATGCTCCGTCCCTCGTTGACACTTACCCCATTCCTCGACAGGAAGACCATCATGCCAAGCTTGCCGGGGGAGAGTATTTTTCCAAGATCGACCTGGCTGAGGCATACCACCAGTTGCCCTTGGATGCCGAATCTCAGAACATCACAGTTATCAACATGCTTTTCAGAATGTATAAGTACAAATGCCTCCCCTTCGGTGCCTCTTCGGCACCGGCCATTTTCCAGCGATTCCTGGAGCAGCTTACCCAGCCTATCCCTGCATGTGTGAATTATCTGGATGACATCCTGGTCACTGGGCGTTCCCGCCAGGAACATTTGCAAAACCTCAAAGCCTTATTTCACGCTCTGCAGTCTGCTGGTCTCCGCTGCCGACTGGACAAGTGTTGTTTCTTTCAACCGGAAGTGGAATTCTTGGGCCACTGGGTTAGCAAAGATGGCATTCACCCTTTGGATCATAATGTCGCGGCCATTGAGGCCCGTCCTCGTCCCAAGGATTTACCGGAACTGCAGGTGTTTTTGAGCAAGGTTACTCATTACTTGAAGTTCTTGCCCCAGGCTGCCTCCACTGCTCAACCCCTCAATCACTTGCGTCACAAAGGGGTACCTTTTTTTGGACTTCTGCCTGTGACCAGGCTTTTCTCCATTTAAAGGTGATGCTGCAGTCCGCCCTTTGCCTTACTCCCTTCTCTCCAGACCGCCCCTTGGTTGAGGCAGCTGATGCGCCGGCATATGGCATTGGGGGCGTCCTCGCGCAATGGGATGCCGATGGCTGTGAACAGCCCATCGCTTATGCCTCTAAGACGTTGACCCTGGCACAACGGAACTACTCCCAGATTGAAAAGGAGGCCCTGGCGATCGTGTTAGCCATCCATAAATTTCATTCCTATCTCTCTGGGGCAAAGTTCACCCTCCTGACGAACCATAAACCCTTGGTTACACTTTTCGGTCCCCACTCTCACCTTCCCGAGCGGACGGCTCAACATCTCCAGCGCTGGGAATTGTTTTTACGTAATTACACTTACACCATCCGGTATAAGCCCACCACCCACCATGCTAATGCAAACGCTTTGTCGCGTCTCCCAGCGGGCCCCGATACTGCCTTTCACCAACAGGAGGTCCTCGGCTTTCACATTGATTCTGCCTGCCGGGATGCGCTGGACGGTCTTCCTGTTATGGCTGCGGGCGTTGCTGCGGCTACCTGCCGTGACCCTGCCACGGGTTCTTAACTACGTGGTCCACGGGTGGCCGTCCTATGTTACTCATCGGATGCACTCTGATTTCAGCCCCTGGCGCCACCTTTCCCATAGGCTCTCCGTGGCTGATGATGTCATTCTGTTGGCCACGGAATCAGATGCCCACCAGGTGGTCATCCCTCCAGAATTGCGCATTCGGGTACTCAGTTTGTTACACCGCTGGCACTGGGGTATGTCCCGTATGAAAGTTTAGGCACACTGGCATGTGTATTGGATCGATATCAATGGTAATATTGAGCGCCTGGTCCATGGCTGTACTGTTTGTGCGCATCATCAGGCAAGACTCCCCTCAGTCGTTTGCTCCCTGGCCTGTGCCTCGCCAGCCCTGGGATCACATTGATGTCAATTTTTGCTGGCCCGTTTTTGGGGTCCATGTGGTTACTCATCGTTGTACAAATGGCATCCACCACCACGAAGCACGGAGGCTACACTCATGGTCCTGGCCTAGGTTCTCGCCATTGAGGGCCTGCCCCAAACGTTGGTCTCCGATAGTGGTCCCCAATTCACAGCATCCTCCTTCCACGACTTCTGTCAGGCCAATGGTATCAAGCATATCCGTAGCCCCCTGTTCCACCATTCAACCAACAGTGCGGCAGAGAGGCTTGTCCGCAGTTTTCAACAACAGCTGACTAAGGCGGTAGCCACATCTCCAACCACGTCGGCCCTCACCCTGTTTTTGAGTATCTATCTCACTACGCCAATTGATGGTCACAGTCCGGCAGAGCTCCTTCATGGGCGACATCTGCGGACCCTGCTCCATTTGCTGATGCCATCTTCCTCCCGCACCCACTCCCGGCCCTCACAGCATTATGCCCCTGGCACGGCTGCGTGGGCCCACGAGTACGGGTGCAAGGTGGGTTGAACACCCGCCACAGTTGTTGTGCTGACACGGGACTCGTGTCACCGCCTCTTTCCTTACCTCCTTCGGGTACGGATGTGGTCCTTGAGTCACTGTTCCAGCCCCCAGTTGCCATCACCCTGCGGGCCTGCCACCGGCTCCCTCCACCTCCGGGTGGATCGGCAGCTCCCTCCTCCTCCCTGGACTCTGGATCAGCTGTCATGGATACCTCGGACGTCCCTTCCTCCCCGCCGCTAGTGGTTGATACGTCCAGTTCCCCTTCCCACTGCTGCCCACCTCGGCACTGTCCAGGGTGTTTCCATCCCTAAGTGCAAGTTTCAGGGGGGAGGGATCTGGTACCGAGTGCTGCGTAATTTGAATCAGCACCCGACGTCATGCACGTCAAAGACCCATAAAGGTCTCTACACCATCGCACCGCAAGCTGTGGCGGCACTCGTCTCCTGACCCAATTTTAGTGTGGGGGTGCCACAGCGGAACACGTGGTCCCAGCAGCCAATAGCAGCGCCCCCGATAGCGTACTTAAGTTCTGGCCACTCGCTCAGCCAGTCAGTCTAATCTCGCTTACATTGTTTACACCTTGCTTGCACTAGACTGCTTATTTCCTGGTTTGTGTATGACTTTGTTTCCTTGTGACTGTGTTGTTCGGTCTTGTTGTATTTGTTCTGTCCTATGTTGGTCATGTCTGTCCTCTTCTGTAGTGTCGTTGTTTGCGGGCCTCTCCGCGGGTCCCGCCGCACCTTCTGTCAGTGCTACAGCAAGACCGTTCTGGTAGCAGTTGCAACACCCTACATGAGATGACGAAACGATCACACATAGTGAGGAAACAGACTGTAGGCAGCACTCATATGGCTGAATAAAGTGAACTAGAACTTCTACATACCATGTTTGTGACTGATAATACACAATTTAAAACAGATGCATCAGGACAAGATGTTCGTCCTAATAAACAAGTGTAGCCTCATCTAACAGTTGTGATGTTACAGATT